>NC_064647.1:87132835-87736116 GCF_023864345.2 Schistocerca serialis cubense | reverse complement strand
CGTTCGACACAGGCGTTCTGAGGGAACGCCTGACCATTCACCCGTCTTCTTGTACTCTCCCGCTCAGCGGCCACGATGACCTCTCTGTGACCAGCCGAACCAGCGCTCCTATCGACCTCTGCACACCAAACCGTTAGCTTTCTCTCGTCTTTGGTTTGACAGCCCTTTTCTTTACCTTCCCCAGACAGTAGTTCAGTTGATAAAAGACTCAGATTCCTGCCACACCTCTCTTGTTCGCCTGCTGCCACATTCAAAACCACTCATGCCCGACTACATGCTTCAAGATAGAGCAGCAAAGAGAAGAGGGCCCAGAACGAGCACAATATTCAGTAAAAGAAACGCATTGACCCATTATTATTTCATAGGCATGTTGATGTTTATTCCACGGGGTTCGGTCGGGGTTGACACGCCAGACTACAATTAGCTAATCACACGAATACTGAATTTGTACTGTTGTTGTTGTTGTTGTGGTCTTCAGTCCTGAGACTGGTTTGATGCAGTTCTCCATGCCACTCTATCCTGTGCAAGCTTTTTCATCTCCCAGTACCTACTGCAACCTACATCCTTCTGAATCTGCTTAGTGTATTCATCTCTTGGTCTCCCTCTACGATTTTTACCCTCCACGCTGCCCTCCAATACTAAATTGGTGATCCCTTGATGCCTCAGAACATGTCCTACCAACCGATCCCTTCTTCTGGTCAAGTTGTGCCACAAACTTCTCTTCTCCCCAATCCTATTCAATACTTCCTCATTAGTTATGTGATCTACCCATCTAATCTTCAGCATTCTTCTGTAGCACCACATTTCGAAAGCTTCTATTCTCTTCTTGTCCAAACTATTTATCGTCCATGTTTCACTTCCATACATGGCTACACTCCATACGAATACTTTCAGAAATGACTTCCTGACACTTAAATCAATACTGGATGTTAACAAATTTCTCTTCTTCAGAAACGCTTTCCTTGCCATTGCCAGCCTACATTTTATATCCTCTCTACTTCGACCATCATCAGTTATTTTGCTCCCCAAATAGCAAAACTCCTTTACTACTTTAAGTGCCTCATTTCTTAATCTAATTCCCTCAGCATCACCCGACTTAATTAGACTACATTCCATTATCCTTGTTTTGCTTTTGTTGATGTTCATCTTATATCCTCCTTTCAAGACACTGTCCATTCCATTCAACTGCTCTTCCAAGTCCTTTGCTGTCTCTGACAGAATCACAATGTCATCGGCGAACCTCAAAGTTTTTATTTCTTCTCCATGAATTTTAATACCTACCCCGAATTTTCCTTTTGTTTCCTTTACTGCTTGCTCAATATACAGATTGAACAACATCGGGGAGAGGCAACAACCCTGTCTTACTCCCTTCCCAACCACTGCTTCCCTTTCATGTCCCTCGACTCTTATAACTGCCATCTGGTTTCTGTACAAATTGTAAATAGCCTTTCGCTCCCTGTATTTTACCCCTGCCACCTTCAGAATTTGAATTAACAATAACATAAAAATAGTGAGTGCCCGCCAGGAACGAGCACAGAAGTGCCATTTCCATTACACAATGGCACCGATTGTGTCATTCCAGCTTGAACGATATTTTAGGATGGAGTGCACGATTCTTTTGTAAGCAGTTTCCTTTGGAAGCTGATTATAATTTCTCTGGTAGCGCGCGCCGCAGAATTTGAATCCGCGCCAGACGTCATGGACGTCGAAGACCCATAGAGATATCTGCACCATCGTGCCGTAAGCTGTGGCGGCGCGCGCTTCCTGGCCCGCTTTTAGAGTGAGGGCGCCACAGTGGAACACGTGGTTCCAGCGGCCAATAGCGGCGCCCCCGATAGCGTACTTAAGCGCCTGCCTCTCGCCCAACCAGACCCTCTCTACCCAGGTCGATAGCCACCCCCTCACCTACCACCACCCTAATGATGTTACCTACGCCGCCTCCTTTCTCCAGCAGACCTCGTCTGAGGCCATCCACCAGCACCGTCCCACTTTACCCCCACAGGCCGTCCTCCTTCTCCGTGAATCCCGCCGTCTCTACCGTGCCTTCCTTCACACGCGTGACCCGGACACACTACGACATCATTGGTAGCTACAAAGACACATCTGAAACTTGCTCGCGGCTATGAAACGCTGGGACTGACGACAGACATGCACCCGTCTTAATGTTACACTTCCTGTCGGCCGCCTTACCGGATCTAACCCCCCCCCCTACTGCCCTCTCCTTCATGATGACCAACCCTTCCCCGACAACCTTAGTAAGGCCAATCACTTTGCCTCCTACCTGTCCGATATCTTTACCCTCCCTGACGATCCTCAGTTCGATTACTCCCTCTTCCCACATGTCCGTGATCGAACTGACACCTCTGTCCCTCCCCTCGCCCTGGCTTCCAGTACTTGGACAACATTACACCCACTGAACTCAACGGCCCCATCACTACTCAGGATATCATCACTACACTCCACACAAAACGCAACACCGCTCCTGGTCACGATCGTGTTACCTATTGCCACCTCCATGATGCTCCTGCCTCCTTCCTCTCCACACTGGCCAGACTATATAATGTGGTCTTGTCCACCGGCTGCTACCCTGGCCTGTGGAATACCTCCCGTATCATGATGATCCTCATACCCGACAAACTGCCATCCACCTCCTACCGTCCCATCAGACTTACCTCAGTCTTCAGCAAGGTCCTGGAATCCATCCTTACCCGACGCATCCACCAGCATCTCCGCCAGCACCTTTTTCCCAATACCCAGTGTGGCTTTTGACCGTCGTTCTTTATCGATGACCTTCTCCTTCACCTCACTCATCTCCTCTCCAAACAGCTCAACTCCCGTCACTCTGCCATCTTCCTCTCTCTCGACCTAGAACGCCTACGACCATGTGTGGCATTTCGGTCTCCTTTTCAAGCTCCAAACCTTCCCCCTTCCTATCAACTACGTCCGTCTGAGCGGGTCCTTTCTTTCCCAACGTCCTCCATATGTCACCATCCATAACACGGATTCCTACACCTTCTACCCCTCCGCTGGTGTGCCCCAATACCTCTTGTATATGGCGGACATGCCGCCGCCTTCACCCCCCATCCACCTTCTCCAGTATGCCAATAACACCGCCTTCCTTGCCCTCGCCCCCACCCTGCAACGCTCCCAACGCATTCTCCAATCCCATCTTTACCGGTTCACCGCTTGGTGTAACCAGTGATTGCACAAGGTCAATCCTTCCAAGAGCCGGGCGATCATTGTGGTCAAAACCACCCCTTCCTTCCGTCTCCTCGACTTCTATCTCACCATTTATGGCCGTCATATCGTCCTCACCCCCACCCTTAAGTACCTTGTCGTCACCCTTGACCGTCGCCTCTCCTGGACCCCCCATCTCCGGATAACCCAAGGCAAGCTCCCAACTCTGTCTCCTCAAGCTCCTTTCTGGCCGCACATGGGGTCTGGACCCTTCCACCATCCTCCACACCTATAAATCACTTATCTGCCCTATCCTCTGCTACGTTCATCCCACCTGGATCTCCGCCCCTCTGACCTTTTACAAATCCCTTCAAATCCTAGAACGCCATACGCTCTGCCTCGCGTACCGCCATCTCCTGTCCCCCACGCGGATCCTATATGACCTTATTCCGTTCCTGCAACTCCTTCTCTTCCTCAAATGGATACAGATACACCTTCCAAAAACTTGATCCCCCTCACCCGCTTGTCTCTCCCATCCTCTACCGCCCCTGTCCGATGCCATGCCTGCGTTCCCACATCCCACCAGCTCTCCATCTCTCCACTCTTTATACCCTCGCCCATGATGGCTTCCACCAACTTCCCCTCTCTGATGATTCCCTCATCCCCTCCTACCAACTTTGATCCTCCTCTATCGCACCCTGTGTTTTTTCCCGAGGGCACCCTCTCTCCCTTCTCTCCCTCCTCCCTTCCTCCCTCCCTCATCCCACAGGCTTCCCCTACCCCCCTACCTTCTTTCCTCCCCCTCCCAACTCCTCTGCCACTGGCATCTACACACTCCCCTCTCCCTTCTCCCCCCTCCTTTTTTCCCCTTTTGGCAGGTCCCCGGACTCGTACACATATAGTGAACTTTCGCGCGCCGGAGATTATCACCTAGTGTTTGTGTGTGCCATCGCGTTCGTGCTCAAGTGTTCCAGTGTTTAATCGTTCTGTGCTCCACCGTTCGCGTGTGTCATCTGTCATCTCTGTACGTGTCCATGTGTCTGAACATTTTTATTTTGGACTCTGCGCCCATGAGCGGCTCCGTGTGTTTTAATTTTGTGTGTCTACGTTTGTATATCCACCATGTCTGTTCTGCGATTGTCTTCTTTTGTATCATTAGTTTTATCTGTGGACGAAGAGCGGCGTAGTATGCCGCTGCTGGCTTACCTGTATCAGGTGTGAAATTAACAATAAAGAAATAAAAAAAAAGCTCAGCCAGCCAGTCTAATCTCGCGTACGTCTGTTGACATATCGCCTCGCGTTAGACAGCTTACTTTCTTGTTCTGTGTACGAGTGGACGTGTTTGTTAGGTTTCCTTGAGATTCCGTTGTTCTATCTTGTTGTTGTTCGTTCTGTCCTTCGCTGGTTGTGTCCGTCCTCTCCCGTTGTATTGTTGTTCGCGGGCCTCTCCGCGCTTTCCGTCATTTCTACCCCGCTACCGTCCCGGTCGCAGTTACAACACTTTCCAAGTATTCTACCAATGGACAGAAATCTGCCCCCTGACACATCATCGGAGCAAAGTATTGGATTGCTATCAATACTGTCTGCAAGGCTATTAATATACAACACGAACAATAACAGTCCCAACACACTTTTCAGGTTACTTCTACATTTGTTTCTGGCTCTGAATCCATAACATACTGCGACCTCCTCAGCCCTGTCAAAAATTTCGACATATACCGCATACGATTGTACGAGGGTCATTCAATAAGTAGAGAAACAAATTGGGCTGGAGAAAAAGCTGTTAGTAGAGCAAGTTTGATATTTTATGGCTTTAAGTTGGTGTCACTGGGAGGAGCCCTGATCAGTTAATGTGTCAACATTGTTTTGTTTATAACCTCAAAAATACATTTCAAGATTGCGAATCCGCTTGAAATTTCCACATCAGTTGGAGAACGTTGTTATTCGGTTTTAACATGTTGAAGGCGAGAAACCAGTGAATATATACTGTACAACGTCTAAAGTTTATGGTGAAGGCTGTATGAATCGTGCAAATTTTTGCAAGTGGATAGAGCAGTTCACAAGTGGTCGCGACTCAGTGACTCACGAACATCGTTCTCGCCGACCAATTGCAATTTCAGCAGCGTGACTTCAAAGTAGAATTGATGACATGATTCGTGCCGACTGCCGTGTGACTGTGGAAACGGTAGTTGATAAGTTTCAGGTTATTCTTGGTACAGTTCATAACATTATCGGTAACAAGCTGGTACCGCAAAAAATGTGCAAGATGGGTCCCCAAAGGAGTTGACGCGGCTACACAAGGAAACAAGGTTGAGAGTGTGCAGTTCGGTTGAACTGTTCAGGATCTTCTCCAAACTAATTTCAAAGAAGTGTGGCAAGATGACATCGTTGTTTGGGTACATGAAGACCACGAATGATTGAAAGTGGTCTCCAAGAAGCCGAACGTAACCATTTCCAGTCAATTATCGGTTCCATTCCAAGTAAACACAGCCCACACCATTGTGGAGCCACCATCAGCTTGTACAGTGCCTCCTTGGCAACTTGGGTCCCTCGCTTCGTGGGTTCCGTGCCACTTTCAAACCTTACTATCAGCTCTTACCAACTGAAATCGGGACTCATTTGACCAGGCCTCGGTTTTCCAGTCGCCTAGGGTCCAACCGATATGGTCTCGAGCCCAGGAGAAGCGCTGCAGGCGATGTCTTGTTGTCAGCGAGGGCACTCGTGTCTGTCCTCTGCTACTCATAGCCCATTAACGTCAGCCGGCTGCGGTGGCCGTGCGGTTCTAGGCGCTCCAGTCCGGAGCCGCGCTGCTGCTACGGTCGCAGTTTCGAATCCTGCCTCGGGCATGGGTGTGTGTGATGTCCTTAGGTTAGTTAGGTTTAAGTGGTTCTAAGTTCTAGAGGACTGATGACCACAGCAGTTGAGTCCCATAGTGCTCAGAGCCATTTGAACCATTTGAAACAATTAACGTCAAATTTCGCTCACTGTCCTAATGGATACGTTCATCGTTCGTCTTACACTGATTTCTGGTGTTACTTCACGCAGTGTTGCTTGTCTGTTAGCACTGACAACTCTACCCAAACTCCGTTGCTGTCGGTCGTTTACTGAAGGTTACCGGCCACTGCGTTGTCCGTGGTGAGAGATAATGCCTAAAATTCCGAAATGGAGTTTCCCATGCGCCTAGATCCAATAACCATTCCGCGTTCAAAGTCTGTTAATTGCAGTCGTGCAGCGATAATGACGTCGGAAACCTTATCCCGTGAATAATTTGTGTAAGCGATACTTCCGCCATATGTACATTTCTTATACTTTTATCAACTCAGCATACTTCATTACGTTTGTGTTCAGAATATGTTCTAAGATTCTACAATAAATGGATATCAAGGATACTGGACAGTAGTTTTATGGATAACTTCTGCCAGCCTTCTTGTTGAAGGGATCTGTGTTTTCTTCGAACTACTAGAAACCTAGCAATATCATTGACGTGGTATGGTAAAAAATCTGAGCAGTCGTTTGTTAGGCCGTAGAGAGTGAATTAGTCCTGGAACTGCTAGAGAGAGAGAGAGAGAGAGAGAGAGAGAGAGAGACTGTGCACTTGAATCGCTGTCAGGGCGCGTGGCAGACGAGGTCAGCAAGTTTTTTTTATTGAGAACTTGTTCTGAAACCGGGAGTTGCCTGGGGCAGAATAATATTACGTGAGAGAAGGCACGAGTAGCATTCTAGATACGAGATGCTTACAGACGTACACTTCGCTAAGGATATTCTGAATGCAGCTATTCTGTTAGTAAGGTAGTTTGGTCGCGGTGCGTGGTAGTGGGTGTGCGTGTGGTGGGCAAAAAGTCCTCTGAGGCACAGCTAAATGACTTACAAATCATACCGCATATGTGGAAATATATTTATAGTTTCATTCGGTCTAAGGCGCTGCAGTCATGGACAGTGCGGCTGGTCCCGGCGGAGGTTCGAGTCCTCCCTCGGGCATGAGTGTGTGTGTTTGTCCTTAGGATAATTTCGGTTAAGTAGTGTGTAAGCTTAGGGACTGATGACCGTAGCAGTTAAGTCCCATAAGATTTCACACACATTTGAACATTTTTTTATTGTTTAATTTACGATGCAATGTAATGGTGACAGAGTCCTCAACGTGTTCCATCCAGACTTTGCTGGGTCATTATATTCACGAAGAATGATGCAAATGACGAATAAGCTAATTGATTTACGAAAATGGGCTAAGTTACGAAAGGGATTATGCTTATGAAGAACAAGCGAAATTTTATCCGAAGTTACTGTAGTGTACCGCTCGATTTTTCATTTATTAGTTACGAGTATTATTATCTTTAAGTCTATCTGGATTCTTTCTTTGTTTCTTTTCATCGTTGGTAAAGTTTGATTGATGAAAACGCGGTGAGAGATTAAAAAATGGCTGAAATGGCTCTAAGCACTGTGGGACTTAACATCTGAGGTCATCAGTCACCTAGTATTAGAACTGCTTATACCTAACCTAAGGACATCACACACATCCATGCCCGAGGCAGGATTCGAACTTGCGACCGGAGTAGCAGCACGCTTCCGGACTGAAGGGCCTACAACCGCTCGGTCACAGCTGCCGGCCTGAATGAAGAATCCGAGCAATCATCGTATTATGTCGGGTGAATGAAACAATAAACGCATTTTTACATGTAGGGTAAATTCCGTAAGTCAAAGAGTGCATAACTTATCCTAAGATTTATTGCTACGTATTTCGCCAAGTTTTGCTTCCCACATTCGCCCGTTGTCACGTGCCGCAACCAAAGTCGCTTAATAACAGCATGAGACTAAGGTCTATGTGCCAGCAGAGCGACGAGTGCGTGGCAGTGGGTGGTCATGGAGAAAAGTCTGTCAGTATGTACTCACGGGCAAGACTTTTCTACAGGGTGTTCCGTAATTCATGGTCACACCTCCGGAGGTTGCAGAGGGGACTGAGTAGATCAAGTTTTACATGGGAACCCCTGTGTGGATGCAACGGCGCTACAGAGCGTCGAAGTTACAGGCGCAGGCGTCTGTAAAGGTATGTACAGAGGGACAATAACAAATTAGTTACGAACTACGGCGTGCACACGCTTTATTCAACATGTAAACGTCGCTACAGATATTCGGATCTTGGTTATGTCATGTTCGATATGCTTGCCGTCATTGGTGATAATGTGGCGCAGACGAATAGCGAAGTTCTGCAGGACCCGCTGAAGTGTCGGAACATCGATGCTGTCGATGCTCTTCTCAGTGGCTGTTTTCAGCTCAGCAGTGGTTTTGGAGTCATTTTTGTGCACCTTGTCTTCAATATAGCCCCACTAAAAGGAGTTGCATGTGTTCAGATCCGGAAAATATGGCGGCCATTCGAGGCTCATGCCAGAGGCCTCTAGTTACCCCAGAGCCAGAATGTGGTCCCCAAAGTGCTCCTCCAGGACATCAAAACCCCTCCTTCTCCGACGGGGTCGAGCTCTGTTTTGCATAAGCCACATCTTGTCCAAATCAGGGTGACTTTGGATAATGGGGATGAAATTATCTTCCAAGCCCTTCACGTACCGTTCGGTAGTCAACGCGCCATCAAGGAATATCGCACCGATTATACCGTGACTGGACATTGCACACTGCACAGTCGCCCATTGAGGATGAGGAGTCTGTCCCCCAAAATGCGCCAGTCTTGCTTATTGACAAACCCATCCAGATGAAAGTAGGCTTCGTGGCTAAACCAAACCATTCAAATTCCCATCATGCCCCCTGGCCAACTGTGCAGTTTGAACTCCTAAGGTAAACGGTTCAGAAATTATGACGATTTTATTTCATATGGTTCAATAACTGTCGCCCTGTGTATACAAGGTGATTACGCGAGGATGTTACAAGCTTTCTAGGATTATGGAGAAATGTATCAATTTGAGGTAAGGGTCTCTGCACCGGAAACGAACGAGTCGAAAGTTATAACCGTAATCCATTCTGATACCTCTGAAAGTGAAATAAACGTACCGGTAGTGCTGTTGCTAAGATTGGAGTGGAGGCAACATCAGACTTCTTCAGTAGAAACTTCCGGGCTGAGAGGCCGTGGTCGATGTACAAAGTTTCCACCTAACATTTCGTCTCCATCTGCCCCCTGCCTCCTGCAGTAGCCGGGTACCTAAGAAGACGTCTCCAGCAGATGGAGACGAAACGTTAGGTGGAAATTTTATACATCGACCACGGCCTCTCAGCCCGGAAGTTTCAACCGAAGACAACACAGGCTGTGAAAGCCTACACTGTATGATTAACTTCAGAGTTGGTAGTATGACCCAAAACAAGAAAGAATGTCTGGTTAACGTGTATTGTTAAATCATATCTGACGAGATACAAGCACTTTCTCAATAGTGTTTCACAGTAGAGAAGATTTGTTGAATACTCTACGCGCTCTGCCATAAAACGCAGTCTTTCATTCGCCCCGCCCACAACAGTTTCTGTGTGATGGTTCCAGTTTACGTTCACCTGGTGCCCGATATTAGGATGAAGCCGCTGGCCGCAGTGCTGCCATCTGTGACTTGTTGTGTGCAGCTTGCTCCGAATACTAGCAGAAACAGCGTAGTGCTCCGTCCTGGTAGATAACGGGCCCAACGGGGACAAATCTAAACCCTCCATATATATGAAGATAGAACTGTTCTCGAAAGAACAGATACCTTTTCCCAAGATTGCAATCTTCTCTAGGTCTACTCCAAAGGATCCAGTAATTCATAATTTCATATCAAGCCCTATCGAGTGCACACCCACCTGCTAGTGAAAATTAACGTACATTTTTAATGTCATGTGTTGCCAACAATCGCAATAGGTGTAGTTATTTCTGGTCAACCACGCACACATCTCACTGTTGATGAGTAAGCAACTGATACTTAAGCTATATTCGTGGATGCACGGTAGGTGTGTAGTTCGATTGTTGCTTAGGCACAAAAGTTTGTATCCTTATTTTAGATCAAACACCCAGCAGCTCATAAGAAAAACCGATACGTAACATTTGATTTTTCTTAGTTAACAATTCGATTACGTGTTGGGTTTGTATCTCCGTCACAGAACTTAACATCATTCACTTCATCTTTAAATGCATGCACACTTTGTTACTTCAGAATGGAGGTATATCAGACATCTTTCGTGGTTAGCTAACAGGGACGAAAGGGTCTTGATAGGAGTCCCGGTTTATTACAAAAATTGTCGTCTCTTATTTTCAAGTTTAGTTTTGGTTACTGGTATTGGTAAAAATATCGGTAATTCATGACTCTTCATGGCTAGTCATCAATATGATGTGATTAGATTAGATTAGATTAGATTAATTCTTGTTCCATAGATCATGAATACGACATTTCGTAATGGTGTGGAATGTGTCATTTTAAATGAAAGATTTCTTTACATACCATGATTCAATTTCTTTGCAAGAATTTTTTACACACACACACACACACACACACACACACACTCTCTCTCATTCTTTTGTATTTCTCTCTCTCTCCTCTCTCCCTCTCTCTCTATCTCTCTCACTCTCTCTCTCTCTCTCTCTCTCTCTCTGACACACACGTTCTTTTTTTTATTTTTATTTGTTTGTTGTGCTCGACTATCGGCGAGGCACGATAATGCCTGTGAATGAGTTTCTTAGTTTTGAGTACACTTACGAAAGAAAAGTAAAAACAACTATGAGAGTTACTGATTTATGATACAGAGTTTGCAGTCAATTCAGAGTTTTTTTAGTACCTACGCTCCAGTCCCTAAACCTAGTTACAGAAATGCGAATCAGACGCATTATGTATTCCAGGCCGTAGCACCTGCGACTAGGAGACACCAGCTATGGTCACTTCCCAGCCCGCTGTAGGATCACATCGGTTCGTCTTCTTCCCGCTGGTACTGTAACTGAGATTTGACAACAAGACAACGTATGTTTGGCAACTCTGTGATCGACGAGTTACTTCCTTGTGTGCACGGAATTAAGCCTCAAAGTTCACTTGATTTTACCTGTCATTTCCATTAAATAATCTCAGTTATTATCGCTTGAGGTGTAGCAAAAGATTGTAAATTTACGGTTTTCAGCCCAGGAAAGTCGTTGCAGGTGGAAATCGCAACTAATCTCGTACTTTAAATAGCGGTTTACGAGTTCTAGCCACTATTAGCCTCGTAAGAGGAAGATCGGAGACATATCTCTTCGCCCGCTCTGTGGTAACGTGCTGAACTGTAAAAAAGCGTCTGTTATGGTTCGCCGTTCCAGTCTCACTGACTTCAACATTTTTACCCCTTCTGTGAAAGAGCTACAAGCAGTCAGATCAAACATCAATAAGGAAATCGCAAGAAAATACTTTCGGCTCATAGTGCAATGGTGAAAAACTTACAATGCAGCACAACAGGTAACGCCTCCTTCCGCTGCTGACAAGCAAATTTTGGGTTTCTAGAAATACATAACTACACTCCTGGAAATTGAAATAAGAACACCGTGAATTCATTGTCCCAGGAAGGGGAAACTTTATTGACACATTCCTGGGGTCAGATACATCACATGATCACACTGACAGAACCACAGGCACATAGACACAGGCAACAGAGCATGCACAATGTCGGCACTAGTACAGTGTATATCCACCTTTCGCAGCAATGCAGGCTGCTATTCTCCCATGGAGACGATCGTAGAGATGCTGGATGTAGTCCTGTGGAACGGCTTGCCATGCCATTTCCACCTGGCGCCTCAGTTGGACCAGCGTTCGTGCTGGACGTGCAGACCGCGTGAGACGACGCTTCATCCAGTCCCAAACATGCTCAATGGGGGACAGATCCGGAGATCTTGCTGGCCAGGGTAGTTGACTTACACCTTCTAGAGCACGTTGGGTGGCACGGGATACATGCGGACGTGCATTGTCCTGTTGGAACAGCAAGTTCCCTTGCCGGTCTAGGAATGGTAGAACGATGGGTTCGATGACGGTTTGGATGTACCGTGCACTATTCAGTGTCCCCTCGACGATCACCAGTGGTGTACGGCGAGTGTAGGAGATCGCTCCCCACACCATGATGCCGGGTGTTGGCCCTGTGTGCCTCGGTCGTATGCAGTCCTGATTGTGGCGCTCACCTGCACGGCGCCAAACACGCATACGATAATCATTGGCACCAAGACAGAAGCGACTGTCATCGCTGAAGACGACACGTCTCCATTCGTCCCTCCATTCACGCCTGTCGCGACACCACTGGAGGCGGGCTGCACGATGTTGGGGTGTGGGCGGAAGACGGCCTAACGGTGTGCGGGACCGTAGCCCAGCTTCATGGAGACGGTTGCGAATGGTCCTCGCCGATACCCCAGGAGCAACAGTGTCCCTAATTTGCTGGGAAGTGGCGGTGCGGTCCCCTACGGCACTGCGTAGGATCCTACGGTCTTGGCGTGCATCCGTGCGTCGCTGCGGTCCAGTCCCAGGTCGACGGGCACGTGCACCTTCCGCCGACCACTGGCGACAACATCGATGTACTGTGGAGACCTCACGCCCCACGTGTTGAGCAATTCGGCGGTACGTCCACCCAGCCTCCCGCATGCCCACTATACGCCCTCGCTCAAAGTCCGTCAACTGCACATACGGTTCACGTCCACGCTGTCGCGGCATGCTACCAGTGTTAAAGGCTGCGATGGAGCTCCGTATGCCACGGCAAACTGGCTGACACTGACGGCGGCGGTGCACAAATGCTGCGCAGCTAGCGCCATTCGACGGCCAACACCGCGGTTCCTGGTGTGTCCGCTGTGCCGTGCGTGTGATCATTGCTTGTACAGCCCTCTCGCAGTGTCCGGAGCAAGTATGGTGGGTCAGACACACCGGTGTCAATGTGTTCTTTTTTCCATTTCCAGGAGTGTATATTTATGTAATGCCACATTTGCATACCTTTTGAGTATGACACAGCATACCAATTAAACACAGACCCAATCAAAATCTAAGTGAGTAGTATTTTACTAACTCGCGTCGATGAGGCATGCTTGTGTACAGATACTCAGTTTTATTAAAACAGACTTTCGTCGTAAGGTTATCGTGGGTAGTTTTATTTCGTTTCTTATACTACAGTGCACAATTTTCGTATGGTTTCCTTTGTTGAAAAAATAGTAAACATGAGAGCGAAATTAATCATCAACGATATATGCGAATTCTCTGATGTTATCTATAACAGTCTGATGATGCACATGCAGTTTATTGATTACATGCATGTAGAAAACTTGTTCTGAGTTAAAGCTGTCAAACAATGTTTGAAGAAGAATAAAATGCCACTACCACACGACAGCTAATGTAGAAAATACTTTTTTGACGTATTTGGGCACGATGCGCGCTCTCCATACATAATACAAAAGCTTCGAGATGCATCTGCTGCTTGGCTGTCTATTAAACCTGAAAAGAACAAAATGTCACAGAAGTTAGCCCTTTCTCCACATGCGACTATTTTGGGTTGAGAAGTGAAGGGAATTATGTTCAAAGTTCCATTAGATTGGTAACTTTAGCAAACAGCAAATTGCTTTTTGAAACAAATTAGCAGTAAATGTACTCGAACTCGCGACATTTTATCTATGGTGCACGACACTTAGCATTCCGCTACTAGCTGATACGTAGCTACAACAGCTCCAGAGCTGAACAACAATTCCTCCAGAACTTCTGCATACCACAGCGCTGCGAGATAATGCAAATGGCCGGGTCTAGACTTCTGAGAGAAACAGTTACGGCTTTCCTGTTGCGCTGCATGACGTTTTTTACAGACAGATAGCGCAATAGAATAGCTCAAGTGGAAAGGAACACTTCCTATTTAAATTTCTGCATCCTACACTATTGGCAGTTCTGTGTAGGTGGCAGTTACGTGATTTTATTTCGGTGGTTACAAAATAGAGTGGAATGTATGCACTGGGTAGCCGAGGCAGCTAGTTCATGGTGATTCGGTCAACCAAGTAAATGAATTTACTGAACATGCTGCAATTTACTACAGGGAGTCTGTGTGTCAGAATTCTCATCCAGTGTGGCGCAATGGCGTTACGATAGAAAAATGAAGCGCAGGAAAGAGGGTTTGGTGGTCTGTTGGACTGATTGTGGTTTCTTATACCTATGGTCTGGGTTCGATTACCACTTCTGTCAATGATTTTAGATAGGGAGAGAAAGATTCCATTCTCTTCTGACTACACCAAGTGAAGAAGATATAATGGCAGTATGGTCTGAAATGCACATTAAAGATGATATTCCTTCTCTGCCGTTAGGTTGAACCACAATAAAGTCTGGAGTGGCGACATGTAGAAACTCTATCACCAGTAACCTTTCTCATACTAGTTATTTATTTCTAGTGATGAAACAAACGCTATGTAGGGTCACAGGACACTTATTCCGTCTTTTATCTGAGCTTCTGTATGTCGATAAAATTGGTTCTGAACTGAGAATGCAACTCAGACCGCCCTTAACGCAAAATTTGATCCCTTCGTGACAATACAGTTCGGCAACAATTTGTTGTTTGTTCAAAACTGCAGATTCCTCAACATCTCCACATATTACGTGTGAATGGGTTCGAATCCTGGACCGGCACTAAAGATTTCATTATGTATTTTCAAGCTCTAGCTTGAGAACACCTATCTGCTGGTGGATAATAATTTTGATTTTTAATGTTTTTTCATTCGTTTTCAGCACTAACGATATCTGACGTTTTTGGTTCCCAGTGGGACACAGAACTATATGCGAGATCACTGTAAGTTCAAGATGTTATTCCGAGTTGCTGGTGGAGAAAAATTCGGTAGCTGATGTCTCTTTGTGTGCAGTCAACAATGATATGTGTGGGGCTCTATTCCCAGTGAGCATTGAACTCTTTGTCATATTATTCCTGGTTCAAACATGCTCACATGTAGCTGCTGGTGCAACAAACCCATATTTAACGTTCGTTTTCTCTAGAATATAACAGCGACAGGTGCCGGGTTGGAGTCCTGGGAAGGAAAAAATTAATGTTTCGTCTCATCATTTCAGTTAAAACATCTAGCTACTGCCGAGAAAATCCGATATGTCACAGTTGGTGGTGCTTCTATATCAATCCGATTAGTTTCTGGGTTCTAATCCCTGTCGAACACAAATATTTGTCTCACGGCCTTTCGAGTAAGTTACATGTGAAGAAGCAATATTTAACATCTCTCGTAGTTCGTTAACAGGGACAATAGATGCTGGGTAGAAATTCGCGTCCGTTAAAAGTATTTTCGTTATGTAATTTAAGATTGATATTTGCTAACTGATACTGTCTAAAATCGAGGTATATCACTCTCTGTATGCCTTATCAGGAATGACTGTTAGTTTGCGTCAGTCACGAAATCTTTGCTTAGTCTGCCTGACCTGGGTTTGAATCCATATGCAGTACGAGACGGTTCACCGTGTCATTTGAAGTTCATACATATTCTCAACTATCTGCTCGTGAATAACTTAAATTTTAATGTCATTTTGTGTTAAATAATAAATACTGTATGTTACTTCGAAGAGGAAATCATGAATACGACGAACTTACTACCTGCATTACCTATCTGACGTAATAATGAGAGTGGTAACATTTCAGGTATGTCATTTATTGTAATAAATGTGAGCTTACAAGCCTTAAGGACAGTCTTATCTGTGATAAGGTGTTGCGTGGTATTTGTAGCATCGTGGTATTACTTTATGAAGTGGACTGACAAGGCAGCCAGTCCACAGTGACGGGTAGCCGATAGAAAGGCACGCGTACACACTCACGCCGACGGGCCTCAATTCTGGAACAGGATAACTATTGAATGGTAGCAAGAAAAGTACGTAGCTGCTTTATACTTAACTTTATTATTTGATGACTACAGCATTCTTCTTGAGACATTTATACTATAACTCTCAAAGTAGGTAAGGCTAATGGCGCCTTGCTAGGTCGTAGCCATGGACTTAGCAGAAGGCTATTCTAACTGGCTCTCGGCAAATGAGAGGAAGGCTTCGTCCGTATGGTCGCTAGTAATCTCCTCGTACAACTGGGGCGAGTGCTATATCGTCTCTCGAGACCTGCCTTGTGGTGGCGCTAGGTCTGCGATCACACAGTGGCGACACGCGGGTCCGACATGTACTAAATGGACCGCGGCCGATTTAAGCTACCACCTAACAAGTGTGGTGTCTGGCGGTGACACCACACTTTACATCTTGTGTTACTGCGATACAGAGCAGTGTTTTCCAGTGGTGACATGTTGGAACCGTTTTCAATAGTCGAACGACTGTACCAAGGAGGGATTAGAGGACCTACTAGACAGCCGCGTTATACCGGTTGCATGCGAATCAGGCGAAATGCAGTTCAGGTCGTTCGGATACTTTTGAGCACGACTGTACATTAAGAAATTAGAGACAGAAGTACTCTTGTGTGAAGAGAGTTACATACAGTGGCAGTAGAACATTTATATGGTTTTAACGAGGGCAATGTTTAGGACGAGTCAAGCAGAGCAAAGCAGCACGCATCAGCCTTCAGCTGTTAGCTCTGATAATGAAGCAGTAAGAAGCGTTGTAGGACCGATGGCTACAGATAGCGCAACAGAACGCCCTGTAGACACGGCTGCGGGTGTAACAGCAAGTACGCAGCAGGGATTACATCCGTTGGTAATTATCATGAGACAGATGCAGATGATAACCGAGAGCATGAGTACTTTGAAAACCGACATTAATGCGAAATTTGCCTCAGTTACTGAAGGGCAAAATGATTTGAATACGAAATTAGCCTCAGTTACTGAAGGGCAGGAAAATCTGAAAACCGATGTTAAAGCACAATTAGTGACAGTCACTCAAACTCAAGAAGAGATGAAATTAGTCCAGACTGAGATTAAGTAGCAGTTACAAGACAGTTTTTTCCGAATTAGATCAGCGGATAGAGGCGAAGACCAAGGAACTCAAAGATCAGGCCGAAGAGACGGAACGAAAATTAACTGCACAAATAGAATTGGTGAAAGCCAATGTGAGGAATCTACTCAGCGCGTACGTGTAGAAATGAAGGAGTATGTGGCTATTATGATAGATACCGTACGGGAACAAGTGGAAATGGTTCCGCAATTAGTACAAAAGCAAGACGCCATGGCATGTGCAATTGCGCAACTTCCTGAATTGGCACGTACACAGACTAACCTAAAGGAAAGCGCTGAACATCTGACAGAGCGTCAAGACGTTATAGACCACCAAATTAATGTATTAACGGGTAAATTATCCGAAATCACATTAGAAAACAAAAGGCTAATGTGTGAAAACGTTGCGAAAAATGTTAAGGCAGCATTCTAGAATTTATCTGGCAAACAGGAAGAGAATTTGTTTGCGAAAGGACTTGAGGAGGTGCGGCAGCAGTTAGGTGCTGATTTTGAGCATTGGAAACAAACAATAGAAGAGTCGATGCGCGCTTCACAACAAAGCTCAGAACAAATGAATACAGGGCAGCAGCAGAAGTTGGCAACGACAATAGAGTCAGTTACTGCCCATTCGCACACAATACCGACTTGTGCAAGTAATTCAAACATTAAATTGCCACAAGCTGGTTGTTCGTGTGAATTCTTATCTACCGGAGATTACGAAAGCCTTCGGAATGCCGAAGAAAAAATGATAAAGCATCGGCTATTCCAGATTTTTAACCCTGACAAAATGGGGGTCCATCCAATTGTTTTTATTCGAAGTTTCAGAGGAGTGCTACCCAGAAATTGGTCGGAGTGGCAGAAGATCAGTTTGTTACAGGATATATACAAGGTTCGGGGGCGATCTGGGCCTCGGACATGACTTCTGTTTGCCCGACATATGACGATTTTGAGAAGGCGTTTTTAGCAAAGTTCTGGTCAGAAGGGGTACAGGAACGCCTAAGGCAGGAGGTGCTCTACCCAGAGCCTTTCCCCTTTTCGAAAGGAAGCCTTAGAAGGTATTTCGAAAAATATATAGATAAAACAAGATACTGGGACAGACCTATGCCCTTGCCAGACATAATAAACATACTTAAGGCAAGACTACCAACTAGCATCCGGAATCAATTGATTTACAGCAACGACAAAGACTTGGAGTCGTTTCTCACGACGTTAGACCATATAGATATTATCGAAGAGAACAATCAGAAAGCCCGTAATAACAGATTCCAATATAGGGCGATAGAACCTCTGCCAAACGGTAGGCAAGGTGGAAGTATGGGTTATACCAATGGCGATCAATCGACACTTAGAAGGAATGAACAGAGATCGTTAAATAATGGAGGAACCCCTCAAAATCTCAATAGTAATCCTGGCAATGGTCTTGCGAGGGGTTATTCAAGGAACAACAGGAACGGGAAAAGATACAACCCCGTATGGGGGAACGAAAGAAATTTCAGACCCCAAACCTGGAATAATAACAATAATAGAAATTGGAATCAACCGGGAGGAATGAATTCAAATAGCCAACATCAGTGGGGACGGACATCTCCGAATCAACCGGTAATTACCGAAGTGACGGATGATGTCAACCAGCAGATAAATCAAAATCCAACAAACTCGTAAGGACTCACTCACGCCCCGGAGGAGCGGTCAACAATTGGTTGAGGGGAAACAGGATATGTGTACCCATGCTAACGTATAATGATGGACGATTACTGGCAGATGAACTGACCGAGGACAGATGAGGATAAGGGACAGGTGGCAGTAGCCGAAGTGCAAGTCATTATGGAGACCGTACCTATAGTGGCGGTTTTAGACACAGCTGCAACCACAAATGTTATTTCGGAGGCACTATTCAACAGGATCAGAAATATAAGACGAGTACCAGTCGTTCCAGTTCAAAATTGCAGAATAATAGCCGCCGTTGGGCCTCGATCGGCTAATGTCACTACTTGGTGTGGAATTCGGAAATGTAGCTATATTAAGCACATTCCTTGTTGTGAAATGTGTGTGAAATCTTATGGGACTTAACTGATAAGGTCATCAGTCCATAAGCCTACACACTACGTAACCTAAATTATCCTAAGGACAACCACACACACCCATGCCCGAGGGAGGACTCGAAGCTCCGCCGGGACCACTTGTTGTGAAAAATTTGGTGGTAGATTGCATTATCGGAGTCGACAGCCTACGTCAATATGGATGCAGAATAGATTACAAAACAGGAAAAATTTGGTTGAATGTTAATAAACAAGAAATTGAGTTGGAGTTGTTAAAAAAAAAAAAAAGCCTTATGAGAAAATATAATTGTGGGATCAGTGTGCAAGTAATCAGGACGGCCCAAAATTCTAAAAAGCACGTAATTAATGAGTTCCAAGTCAAAGAAGATTTCAGTCAATTAGTGTTTGAAAAGTTAAATGAATCCGACTGCATTATCGAAGATCAGAGGAAGCAGCTCAATAAATTATTATTAACGTATGAAAACGTTTTTGATGAAAGGCCAGGAGTTATTAAGGGATACGTATGCCATCTCTACGTTAAGCCGCACGAAAAGTATTGTAGAACTTTCTATCCTGTTCCCTGGAGGTTAAAGGCTCAAGTTCAAAAGGAAATAGATCGCATGTTGAAATGGGGTTTGATCGAACCCTCTACAAGCCCATACTGCTCCTCATTGTTAGTCGTGCCAAAAGCAAATGGGACTGTTAGACTGGTACTCGACGCCAGATAAATAAATAAAATCATAATTCCAGTGAGAACACATCCGGAAAACATAGATGAACTTATGCAACGGTTCCAGGATGTCAAATATTTGACGAGTATTGATTTGCGGAGCTCTTATTGGCAGGTCAAGCTGGATGAGTCATCAAGGAAGTATACGGCTTTCATTTATTCTGGAAGAAGTTACCAATTTACCGTAGTTCCTTTCGGACTCAACATTAGTGCTGGAATCTTAATATCAGCTCTAGATTATGCACTAGGCCCAGAACTCAGAAGCAGGATAACAGTGTCTGTTGATGATTTGCTCATTGCATCGAAAACTTGGGAGGAGCATATTACCTTACTGAACCGAGTGTTGGACGTGTTCAAAACCACGGGAATAACTGCTAACCTACAGAAATTCCATTTTGCAGTAAACAGGTTGGTTGGTTGGGTTGAGGATTAAAGGAACCAAACTGCATAGGTCATCGGTCCCTGCAGTAAACAGAATGAAGTTCCTGAGGCATGTAATTGACGCAAAGGGAATTTTACCAACCAAGGAGAAGCTAATTGCAATTAGTAAGTTTCCAACACCCAGGAATAGGAGGCAATTAAAAGGGTTTATGGGCCTTGCCTCATTTTTTAGAAGATTCATAACAAATCAGGCGATGAACGCAGCAGCTCTAAATAGTCTGTTGAAGAAGGATGTGCTCTGGCTCTGGACATTAGAGTGTCAAGAAGCATTCGAAGAGATAAAGAAGCAATTAGTAAATGCACCGCTTCTGTACCATCCGGACATGCAAGAAGAATTTTACTTGTCAACAGATTCTTCGAATGTGGGTATTGGAGCGTGCCTTTTCCAAGTACGCAAGATAAATGGACAACTCACCTTCTGTCCTATTGCGTTTGCTAGTCGTGTTTTGTCCAACTGTGAACGATCTTACACGACGACAGAATTAGAGGCTCTTGCGGTCATCTGGGGATTTAAAAAATTTCATTATTATCTATATGGGTCAAAGACTGTCGTATATTGCGATCATCAATCATTAATGTTTTTACAATTGTGTAAACTGTTACACCCCAGACTGGCTAGATGGACTCTCGCTTTGCAACAATACCAATTTAAGATCGTGCATGTCTCAGGGCAGCGAAACATTATTGCTGACGCTCTATCAAGGTCACCACAGGGTTTGACTAAAGAGATCGAAGTAAATAATAACTCAGAATTCCCTGTATTGCTGCTGCAGGAAAATCCATATAAGACGTACTACGTCAATTTGTGTGCGCATATGGCACAGTTACAGAAAAGAGATGCTCAATGGGGAAGTGTCATTCAAAGGTTACAACAGCAACCTTCGGATCAGATGGCAAATTATTTCAAGCTGGTAAATGGCGTATTATTTTTCAGCTGTGGAAGACCAAGCAAAGTACTTTGGTGTGTTTGTATACCTGAGACGCAAATAGAGAAACTCGTATGGTTCACCCATTTAACCTGGGGACACTTCGGTGCGACAAAATGTGCAGACAAGATAAGTGTGTACTGTTATTTTCCCAACATAAAGCACAGAGTGCAATGAGGTCTTGAAGAAATGCATAATCTGTCAAAAAGCAAAGCCGAATTCAAAAGGGAGTAAGCACCCATTATGCTCTATATTAGTCCGAGAACCAAAAGAATTAATTCCGTGCGATCTGTGTGGACCGTTACCTACTTCAAGAGGAGGTGTTAGATATGTGTTGACATTTCTTGATGTGTGTACGAAATACATAAAGCTATACCCGATAAAGGCGGCTACAGCTAAAGTAATAGCAATAAGATTGACAAGGGATTATCTTCCACATGTTGGTATACCTAAGGCGATAATAACAGACAATGCTAAGATATTCACGAGACTCCGATGGAAACAGGGTCTCAAGTCGGTGTGAAACACATACTAACATCATTTTACCACCCACAAGGCAATTTGGTTGAGAGAATTTTTAGAGAGTTCAATCGCTTTATGAGGACCTATTTCCATAATAAGCAGACTGCGTGGGCAAATTATGTGGAAGAATTTGAGTAGATATACAACAACATGCCCCACTCCTCCACTGGTTATACACTTCATGAATTGATGTTCGAGGCAAAAGAAGAAAACTTCTGGACTGAACATATGCCCAAAACTCAGGAAACTGAGATGCCTTAGGAAGAAAAAATAAGACAAGCCATAATAAATATGACGCAAAAGGCTGATCAGAGAAAACAACAATATGACAAATTAATCAAGAGGGTACAGGCGTACCACGTCGGAGAGAAGGTACTAGTCAAAAGACATACCAAATCATCCTTAATAAAGAAGAGTATAAAGAAATGGGAGTTTGTTATATACTGCCCCATACATCATTCTACAAATTTCGAACCCTGGTGCTTATCTGTTAGCATACCCGGGATCTAACAAAATTAAAGGGTTGTTTTCCCATAACGACTTGAAAAAATTTAATGAAGATTAGAAGATCTTGCGAGTGACAGAGATGAACGCTCGTAAAAACATAACAATAAACTGTGTGTGTTTAGTGTTAGAAAACTTTAAACTGAAATAATTAATCAGTGACACAGATTGTAGAAATAGTGAATAACTATAACTATCGAGTGCTGCAAAGAAGATAGTGGAGATAGGCTTCACCTGTGTTTGGGTAAACATAGAACTTTAGCCTTGCTAATGTCATCAAGAAGTATAAAGGATCTGAATGACCTTCAAGAAGAAAGAAATATTTCCCGAAAATGACGCTGCATAATCAAAAGAGGTTCCCAGTGAATGTTCATATGTAATTTCAAGTGCACGCTTAGATGTGTAAACGTGTGAAGTTTTGCGGTTAAGTAGTGAATTATGAGTGACGGTTAACGCCGCAAAGATAATTTCCCGCGCAAAACAATTGACGTCGGCGCGAGAGGTAGAATCGATATAGACGACACAGATATGCTTTGTAAGAGACTCGCATCAAACGCGAGGGGAAACTGATTGATGTTGAACTTCAAAAAAGTGTCATAATTAGAGGTTAAGAGTTCTTGATTTATTGTTGAATGTCAAAAGAAATTAATATTCATAGAATTAGTAGTTATTTAATGGGTCTTGTTCACTTTGGAATTTCGTTTGAAAATCCATTTCCATATATGTGCATGTATGAATGCCGGATGAATCAGAGAAGAAATGAAAGAAGTGAATCTACATTCCTCACTACTAATAACTTTTACATTACAGCAATCAAGCGGAGAAATATATGTATTTAGGATAAAGTTTTTATGAGTATAGATAAATGAGATAACTTTTCAAGGAAATGATGGATTATGTCTTTGTATAAAATGAACCACACTCTCCATTATTCGATGATTTGAATCCAAAATCTACTGCAAGTTGCATGAATCCTTTAAATTACGAAGAATAAATCATTGACAGAAAATGTGTCAGAATTTTTGGACTTATAAGCACAAGTGGTGATGTGAAGTCCAAAAGAAAATTCAAACTAGAGTAAATATTATGATGTTTTCGGCAACAGCATTAGTCAATGGATAAATGGAGACCTTAAGTCAGTGGCTAAATTCCTTGCAGTACATCGTAAGAAAAAGGATGCATGAAGCCATAGGGATTTTGTTTTCAAAATGGAGAATCTTGGACGGTGAAACCTAACCAGTTCTTTTACAGGAAGAGTTTCCCTTTCGGTCATTGCTAATTCTTTTGGAATGAATGTTGCATGTAAAATCTGGTATCCCTGTCCCTTCTACTCTTCCCATTGTGGGCCGCGTAGAAGTCCGACTACAAATGTGGACGTCAGGGACATACAAGATCCGGGGGAGTTTCAGCACCGCAAGATATTGTCCTGGGAACAAAATTGTAAAAAAATAAAAAAAAATAAAAAAAACCTCGAGTTATTGATTGTAAATTTTTTCTATCCCTATCTTTCCTTTAGAGATCAATTTCAAAATTATTATTTTTTCTTCTGTAGGCTTCCCTATCTTCTATGTGCCGTAGGCTGGGGGTCTAGGCTTAAGAGGTTTTCCAAGGTTTCCCTGCTTAATTAAGTTCCCAAATGGGTAGACCCTGATAATAGTTTCATGAAAGATCATCTTCCTTGGTTGTGCACAGCAGACATAACACCTTGATGCACGTAAAAGCAATACAGCCGCGGTACCTGTCTCTTCATTTCTTCTGTTTTCAATGTTTCTTTTCTTCGTCTGTCTTAAACATAATTATTCTTTTTTCAGTCGGAGGACTGACACTCATCACTTCCGGGCTACCCACACTAATAGATAGCTCGCAAAGTGTGTTCGGTAAATCAAAATTAGGCTCACAAACTTCGCTCTCTGCGAAGGGCATTGTAATGTCCCCACAGCAAATACCCTCTACCACGCACCAATTAATAATTTTCAATCAAACCATCCATATTCATTCACTTTGGAAAAGTTATTTGATCTGATTTTCTCGTAATATATGCGGCGACAGCTCGTCGACGCCAAAGTATTTTCTAGTGCGTTTATTCTTTGAAATAACAGAGATGCATATATGCGTTCTCCATGGTTGTTAGCGTGGTAACTTGGACAGCTTCTGGAGTATGTGTTGAGGGATTGACGTGTTTCTGAGAGATACATGTTCTGCTTTTCTTCTCGCTAAAGCGAGCCAATTAACATTTGTGCCGTTGGCGGTCTGTTTTGAAGAGACAGAGATTGTAAAAGGAAAATAATTAAGGCGTTGACTCACCAGAGATCTGGACATGTAATGGAGATGGATTTAATACACGATTTCCTCCATAAATAAGGTTTGTGACTTTTTTGTTCTGGAGTGAATGAACGAATGAGTTTTTTTCTGAATCATTTGTTGATCACGTTGGCCCTGTAATTAGTGGGGAAGTTTCAGCTGTGTCGAAGAGAGCCTGCAATCACTGAGTCTGTGTTAAATCGTCCAAAAAGGCTTCGTACACATCTGGAATTTGCAATCTTTCTTAAAAGGAACAAATTGTCCAAACGATTGATTCTCCCGACTGACTGCAGTTTTTAATAGTAATAATAAATGTAAAGATCTCTTACAGCAAGCCAGCCGCTTATTACCAAGACGAAGGACTCCACCAAAGACTCTATTTGGTTGATTCTTTTTATCACGTAATGAAATCTTATATTAAAAACCATACATAGATAAAGGAGAGAAAGAGAAAGAGCGAATGAAAATAGAGATAATACTAATAATCCTCCATTAGTCTAATTTTTCGCCTGTCTTATCACGGATCAGCCAAGAACGGGGAGGGCCTTACTTTACTGTATAGACTTATGTGTGAACGTGAAGGGATCTTAAAGACAACAGATACACGTCTATACGGACAAGATATGACACAGAGATAGCGGCTAGCTGCATTGATCATCTATTCTTAGATTAAAGAGACGGCAACTTATTATCCGAACGTTTAAAATGTTAAAAGATCAACAACGAACTTAAATGGATGTCTTACGACGTCCGCCCCGAGGAGATGCAACCAACGAAGTAAAGATAACAAAATGAAAAAAAAAGTTGGATAGAGCGTCTGCCATGTAAGCAGGAGATCCCGGGTTCGAGTCCCGGTCGGGGCACACATTTTTAGCTGTCCCCATCGAGGTATATCAATAACACCTGTCGGCAGCTGAGCGTTTCAATTAATTGTCATTTAAATCTGGTGCGACTGAGTGTGTTCACGCCCAATTCTAAACACAAAATAGGTGCGCTGATCTCGCATACCTCGAGTTATGCGTAGAGAAACACTAGAATTCTGTTTGTACAGTTGTCATCACGTAGTCCACAAAATCATCATGTTATTAATAATTATTTTGACTATTGACTGGATGTATTATCATTACGAGAAAATGATTCCAAAATCTCTGTAAGTGTGATACTTAACATTGTTCCCAGCCAATTAAACTGATTAATCCAAATTTGAATAACAAGAAAGGAAGAAGTTTTGTGATTAATATATACAAGAAGTATTGAAAAAACTTAATCTTTGAAAATTCAAGTATTTCTTTTTTATGTAACAGTTTTCTTTTTTTTTTTTGGTCTTCCGTCCGAAGACTAGTTTCGTCCAGCTCTGCTACCTAATTTATTCTGTGCGTAAAGCTGCGTTTATTTTAACCGGTTTGTCGTGCTCAAGCCTCGATCTACTCTTCCCCCCCCCCCATCCCTCCCCCCCCCCCCCCCCACCCGATTCAAACACTATCTTCCACAAGCAACTTTATGATTCCTAGATGCCTCAGGATACATAATTTCAAGGTCTATATCCTTTCAATCAAGTTGTGCCGTAACTAGTATAGCTATGGCCGTCCTGACCGATTTATTACAGAGAAAACGTCAGCAAGTGGGACCCTCAAGCACGACCCTTCTACTCCAAAGCCAGTGAATTCCTTACATTTTCGGGGGCGCTAAAATGAGACAGCCAATAACAAGGTAGTATTTTACTGGATATTAAAGTGAGGCAGACAATCAGATCAGCTACTGTCAAATTATGTAAGCTTCGTGTGAAGTAAGTAAAACTGACGCTAAGATCAAAGAGATTTGCTTTTGAATTGTATAAATCGGCGCCATCACACACATACAAACACACAAACACACCCACATACCCACCCACCCACCCACCCATCCACCCACCCACACACACACACACAAACGCGCGCAAGCGCTCACACACGCACACATCGGTGTTAATGTTTTTCTGTGTTTTCATATGTCAAATACAGTACTGCTTTTACATGTTACCTCGCTCTATCTGGCAAAGTAACTCAGTAAACGTAACCCAGTAAAAGTGCATCTTTATTCCATAGCTTTACTGCACATACACACACACACACACACACACACACACACACACACACACACTGCACAACGCTAGTCTCTGTGAATGCTGTACTGCCTCATCATTAAATTCTATCTCATTTACACACAAATAAATCAAAAGGTTATACACAATATTTTCACATCTCTCTGATTTATACACCACAGTATATTTATCATCTCTTTCTCTCTCTATCTCCCTGTAATGCTTATTTTAGAGAAATGACAACATTATATTACAGAGGGAATGAAAGTAGGACTGTTTTCCCCAGAAACTGACACCTCCTCACTCCCAGGGTTTGACACCTCTGGTAGCTGACACCTCCACACTTCCCTACGCCTGCGGTAGTTAACATCTCCAACAGCTGGCAGTGTGGGAACAAGTTTGACTCTCTAAGTCTCAACATTTTTCCTCATGTTCAGAAACGAATAAGTACATGAGCTTCATCATTAGTAAAATAAAAGTGTGTCAGTGCTGCTACTTGCCTCAGAAAGAGAAACCTTGGGGAGGCTAGTGTGTGAGAGAGATATATACGTCTTCTTGTATCTCAAGCGAACCTGCTAAGAGAGATAACAGAAGTCAACTCTGCTAATGTTGTGTGACATTCCTCGCATGAAGCATGAGCAACATATTACAGAGGGAATCCTGTAGATCCACACACATGTTTAGAAGAAACAGAGCACCTTTAACGACTAGAGATAAGACATTCATATTCACAGGACATGTGCATTAGTATGATCTGAAGAAATGATTAGCATTTGAGTCACCTCAGTTGAGCATGTGTCCTGT
Source organism: Schistocerca serialis cubense (assembly GCF_023864345.2). Taxonomy (NCBI): domain Eukaryota; kingdom Metazoa; phylum Arthropoda; class Insecta; order Orthoptera; family Acrididae; genus Schistocerca; species Schistocerca serialis. Next base: position 87,708,755 of record NC_064647.1, on the reverse strand, counting down.
TGCTTAGTAGGCGCTGGGCCCACCATGGGCGCTGATAACTTGTTCTGTCCGCGATGACATCAATGTGTGTAAGTTGCAAATGGCTTCCTCTGGTATAGCCACCCATGCTGCCTTCATTTGGCTCCAAAGTTCATCTCTAGTGGTTGTCGTTGGATCACAACGACTGAACCAGTCGTTTCACCATATCCCACTCCTTTTCGATAGGCGACAAGTCTGGTGATCTGGCGGGTCACACACTGTGACACCTAGAAGGTACATGTTTGTGCAGCAACATGGAGCTTTGCATCATATTGCTGAAGCGTGGCGACTGAGGTGATGAGCAGAGAGGGCAGGGCTACAGGTGGCAGGACGTCATTCACGTACGTCACACTGGTGACAGTGCCCTGGACATGCACTACCTGTGATCTGTGGCTGTACCCACTTGCAGCCTATACCCTAGGGTCTTCAGTTGGCGCTGAATGTCTTGTGTGAATGCAGTGACTGTGACACCACTCCTCCCGTCTATGGTGAACCATAATGCTGCCATCGTTTTCACACAAGCGGAACCTGGGTTCCTATGAAAACTCTGATGCCATTCCTGTCCTCACGTCGTTCCATAACCCATTACCGTCTAGCATGTTTCTGCACATTCGTAAAAGGCAAGTGGCTAAATGGACGACGCTTACGTAAACCTTGCCATAATAAATGGCGACGGACTCTCAGCCCTGATAGTGTACGAAGTGCTACAGTGCTCCACTGTTGTCCCAGAGCCGAGAAGGACGCAGATCTGTCCTGCAGTATCAGTCAGATGAGGTGCCCATCTTCTTGGGGAATGGTCTGGGTGATGCAACCTGACCCGTCGTGTTCTACGGCTTTCCGTGTACCATGCTGCACACACCTGTTGCACTGACAAAACACTTCGTCCCATACGACCAGCAATTTCCCGATGGATGCATCACATTCTCTCATGCCAATAATGCGTTTTCTTTCAAACACACTGATTTGACAGTACGGTTCGCGCATACATCTGCGAGGTCTCCTGCATGTCTGCTCATGTCACACAGATCCATTATATTAGGTTTATAGCGATGAGTCGGAGGAACACTTTACCAGTAGGTGACGTTGGGCTGCAATATCGATATTGACCTTCAACCTGCGGGTCAACATGGTTCAAATGTATATCATTTCTGCAGAACATACTAACGCACATGGCGTGTGAATATGATGATCCTGTCTCTATTCATTCAAGGTGTTCTGCTTCGTCTGAACATGAGTGTAATACTTATTATAATTTTTTATACACACACATAAAAAAAAGTGTTGCATCACCCCGGTTCCGAGAGTTCTGGAACTGGTACAGAAAATTGGAATAGAGATCGACATAAACATCTTTTCTGCCCTTTTTATTGCTCATGAAAACCACACATTGCATGTCCCAAAAGCACGTCGTCTTGCATTGATGAATGCCTGTATTCGCCATGGCATACTGTCCACAAGTTCATCAAGGCACTGTTGGTCCAGATGGTCCCACTCCTCAACGACGATTTGGCGTAGAACACTCAGAGTGGTTGGTGGGTCACGTCGTCCAAAAACAGCCCTTTCCAATCTATCCCACGCATGCGCGATAGGGTTGATGTCTGCAGAACATACTGGCCACTCTAGTCGAGCGATGTCTTTATCCTGAAGGAAGTCATTCTCAAGACGGGCACGATCGTGGTGCGAATAGTCGTCCATGAAGACGAATGCCTCCCCAATATGCTGCCGATATGGTTGCGGCATACGTCGGCCCCACATAATGCCCCCCCCCCCCAAACCAACAGGGAAGCTCCACCTTGTTGCAATTCCTGGACAGTGTGTCTAAGGCGATCAGCCTGAACGAGTTGCCTCTAAACATGTCTGTGACGTTTGTCTGGTTGAAGGCATATGCGACACTCCTTGGTGAAAAGAACGTGATGCCAGTCCTGAGTCGTCCATTCGACATGTTGTTGGGCCCATCTGTACTGCGCTGATGGTGTCGTGGTTGCAAAGATGGACCTCGCCATTTACGTCGGGAGTGAAGTTGAGCATCATGCAGCCAATTGCGCACAGTTTGAGTCGTAATACGACATCTTATTTCAAAATGATGGCATTGCTGTCAGGATTCCTCTGAGCCATAATCCGGTCAGCCACTGTATAGTAGTCCTTGGACTGACTGGAGGCGGCATGTCATAGGCAGTTCCTGTGTCCTTGTATCACCTCCATGTCCGAACAACATCGCCTGGACACTTCCCTTGTTGAGAGCCCTTCCTGCACAAAGTGACAATGCGAACTCTATTGAACCGCGGTATTGACCGTCTTGAAATGATTGAACTACAGACAACACTAGCTGTGTACATCCTTCCTGGTGGAATGACTGGAGCTGACTGGCTGTCAGACCCTCTCCATCTAATACGCGCTGCTTATACATGGCTGTTTACATCTTTGGGCGGGTTTAGTGGCATCTCTGAACAGTCAAAGGTACTGTGTCTGTGATGCAATACCCACAGTGAAGTCTATCTTCAGGAGTTCTGGGAACCCGGGTGATGCAAAACTTTGTTTTATGTGTGTATTTTCATACAGTACCAGTACATCACAGTAGTTGAAATTTTAATATTTCTAAATTTTCACACAATGTTTTTATTCAGTTTTTATACATTACATTTTAGCCTATTACACACACTATTACTATGATAAGATATATTCAGAGTTTAAATTGTAAAATGTTTTCACATTTTTCACATGTAAACTATCTGAGCAATTATGGTGGACATTTCTTGATCACAAACCCATGTGAACAAGCAAAATTATATAAATTTTCAATTTATCAAAAAGTATACAACATACTTGAACTCAGACAGTCTCAAGATAATGTGAACATATTATACTGTGTGTAGAATAACAACTGCTACCGGACACAATAGAAAATGACATTATTTAACATGTGACTGGTTTCAGGCTCGTGCTCATTTTCAAATGGTCTACATTCATAAGCCTAATTCTCCTGCATGATTTATTGTTAACTCAAGAAATAGTCCACCGTATTTTATCAGCAGGAAGTTAAAATCGTTCTCAGAAATGTTTTTAATTAGGAAAAGAATTTCTCAATTGAGAGTAACTGTTGGCTTATGGAAGATATCAAAGTTGCACGAAGTGTAGTGCATGCTTATCTGCCTCAGTGGACATAGTAAATCCTTACATTGACATACCTAATCATGACAGAATCCAAATAATTACAAACAGCCTACTGAAACAGAAAAAGTTATCCAAGACTGAGGCATATGATGTCATTGAGTTACTAGAACTAATCATGACACACCATTATTTCACTTTTAACAACAAAATATACAAGCAAGAAGGTTGCCTCGCAACAGGCAGTAATTTGGCAGGAATCCTTGCAGACATTTACAGTAGTCATATAGAAAATTAATTCTTCAGTCATGAACTTTATTTAAAGAAAAAAATTATTGGTAACAAAAGGTATGTTGATGATGTCATTACATTGTGAAGGGGTCCAACCGAAGAGATTGATAAACTTGCAAATTCTCTCAGTAGCATGCACAAAAACATTACTTTCACTGTAGACCATCAAGAAGCTAGAGGAATCCATTTTCTTGCTCTTAAGAAACTCCAATGTAAAAAACAAACGTGTTTCAAATTAAGAAAACTCACCAGCAGTCATATTGCCATAAACAACTCTTCCTGCCACCCAATACAATACAGAAGGGCGTTCTTCAGACCTACGCTTCGTTGTATAAAAAGTCCTGCTGAGGGGAAGTACTAATAATTAACATAGTATAATATACAATTAATAAGTGAAAAACGAAATATGTTTTTGTAAAAATGAATGTGGAAGTGATGTGGATACACCAGGTATATGTAATTACTAGAATACTGTATTTTACAACACATGACGCTTAGCCACATCTAAATGTTTCAATTGGTCTGTTTAGTCATATGATGGGTTTGTTTTTGATTTAATCAATGATCTCCAGCACTCAGTATGGAAACTTGTACATGAATGTATGTCACCTGAAGATGCACACAGGCTCGAAAACTGTCATATGTTAAAAAAAAACACCATCTATTGTGACTGGCAGTGATTAATATTCAACACCCTACAAAGGAACAGTCAAGGAGTTCACTCATATCCAGTATGGATAAAATACACCATATTAAACTGGTATTAGCGAGTTTAATCTAGTCGATCAGGTTAAGTACGTAATTCACATCAGTTAAAATTTACAACTGCAATCAGATGTTTACATTTTCACACACACACACACACACACGCACACACACACACACACACACACACACACACACACACACACATACGCACGCACACGCGCGCGCTCACACACACACATACAGACGCACACACACGAACACACACACAAACACACACACACACACACACACACAAGTTTTTCATGTCTTTCATTGTTCACATTTTTAAACGTACTCTCCAATTTCACATTTTCTACATTTTTCAGCTAGTAACATTATTGGCATTTTTTCATGTATTTACAATAAAATCTGTCACCTTCCTCACTATCATTTTTCATGTGACACTGATCCCAAGACAATGTATTCGCCTTAACCTGAAGTTCATCATTCAGTGTAGATAAAAGTAGAAGCTACATAGTGCTTTGATTGAATTACATACTGTGCAATTTTTTTTAACTTCTGAAACCAACTCAAATTGCCTGTTACTATCAATGGTTAACCTATTAGCAGACGCCCAGAGGTTGAAAATACCGCTACAGCTGTAAGGTTCGTTTATTTAGGACACGACCGGTTTTGGGCTCTTATACGTCCATCTTCAGGTGTCATACTGAAAACAGCAAGAGGCGGGAGATAATTTTCACACGCAGCCATACATACGAAAAACAGAAACAAAAATAAAAAAGATTCTATAAGAATTTTTTTTTTTAAACCGCAGCACAAGTTGGTGCTGTACAATCTAAGTCAATGCTGAAGTGGCACCAGACAATACTACAGACGACTGCCTGAGTAAAGAAATACGCAAAGAATACCAGGACACGTCTTACACTTGGTGCTGTGACTCCGAGCGCCGCGATGGACGAGTACAAGACACGGTGTGCTACCAGCATGGAGTAGCGTACTCGAAGGAGGAAGCAAACTGGTAAACCAGAGTGGCAAAAGTACTGTCATGTACCGACTGAAAGAAGAACACGGGACCACCAACCCGGCCGTTCACTGTTTGCATTAGTGATCGACATTTAAAATGAAAAATCGAAAAAAAGGAACATTATATAGAAAGTTACATGAAAATTTCAAATGTAAATCACTAATTCAAATTGTGAATGGCCGGGCTAGTGGCCCCGTGTTCTTCTTCCCATCGGCAGATGGCAGTACTTTTGCCTCTCTGGTTTACCAGTTTGCTTCCTCCTTCACGTAGGCTACTCCATGCTCTGCGCTTGCTAGTAGCACACCGCGTCTTGTACTCGTCCACTGAGACGCTCGGAGTCACAGCTGGAGGTGTAAGACTTGTCCTGGTATTCTTGGCATACTTCTTTATCCAGGCAGTCGTCTGTAGTACTGTCTGGTGTCACATCGGCATTGACTTAGGTTCTACAGCACCTAGCCTAACTGGTGGTTTTAAAAAATAATTCTTATGGAATCTTTTTTTCATGTATATTGCTGCGTATAAGAAGTATCTCCCGTCTCTTGCTATTTTAAGTACGACACCTTAAGATGAGCATATAAGAGCCCAAAACGAGTGGTGTTCTAAATAAACGAACTTACAAGTGTAGCGGTATTTTGAGCCGCTGGTATAAGGCTCAGTTGCGGATGTTCCTCCGACAGGATTGATTATATTAGGTTCTTCTAACACCATTATGCCGTTTTCCTTGCGCATTATACGTCCATACTGTCTCAATTGCCTATATTTTTGGTCACAGACCAACAAATTTTACAACAGGTACACCATTCATTTTGTCTTTGATTAATCCAACCCCTTCTCATTCTCCAGCGGGATATCATATCTGATACTTGAAGTATCAGACCTTGCGTGGACATTATTCCTAACATCCTCATAACTATTTGGAGTTGTAATGTGATAGATTAAGCTATCAGTGTCTTTGTATCACAGCATTACATGTTTTACTGGAAACGTGTTTAATGTATATCCATAATGACAGTCGATAAGAATGGTGTTCAAAATATCCAAAATTGCTAACGGCTTTATCAGAGACTTTATAAACCTGATCAGTTCAGTTTTGACAAAATTTTCGTTAAAAATAACAATTCTCTGAAAATGTCGTTTGGCAGTTAATGCACCTGCTTCACATCTACCCACTGGATATTGCTAGTCTTAAGTCATGCATGTTTCACATATTTTGCGTCGTTTTTCCAAACACACTATTGGTATTACTCAATCGTGTTTGTGCATTGATCTCAGAATATGACTTCACCCAGGGAGCTTACCTAATTGATAAAATTCTAGGAATCTGTTTTAAAATCAACTGAAGTTGAAAACATTCTATAATGAATAACATAGAGATCTAAAATAATTTCTTAGCTTTGTTACCGTCGAGTGTTCGTGATATTTTTGCTGGACGTAAGGGCAAATTTGAACGAAAAACGTGAATACTGTCAAGATATTCGACATTCACTTTAAAACGTGCCCTATTTTAGATTAGTCTGGCACGTTTTCAACACCGTCTGGAAAAAGCCATACAATATTTGAAATTGGAAGCTGTAATGGCTATTCACATCAGAACTTGTTATGTAAGATTCGCCAGTGTTATCAACTGAAGTGGCCATGAATCCGTTGTTGACAACGACATGTCTGTAAGAACAATGGACAGTACCACCTGTAACGCCAACTATCTCGAGTTCTTCAGTACTGGTAGTAAGTTGCAATTGCTTAAGTAATTTCCAGTGGAGAATTCATACGAAATCAGTTGAAGTAATATAATGTGCAGGATTCAGTTAATGAGTCATAAGGCATAGACCGGAAAAGTTTTCAACCACATCAGCGAGTTCAACAATTTTCCTTCTTTAGGGGCAGCAGCATAATACATTAGATAATGACATGATCATTAGGAAGATGCACAAGAATAGCTGCTTATAATATCTAATCTTCATTTACAACATATCGTTTCAACACTTTTTTTTCAAATACCTACGAATAAAATTTTATAGGAACCGTATATAAATGTGATTATCATTTATATTAAAGTGACTGTATTGTACTAACGTTTAGAATGATGTGATGTCCATATTACGTCGTTAGTGAACCGTCTTATACTATCACTGTTTTGGTAAGATAGTAAATGACGTAAATATATTGAAATAATACGTCAATTACAGTTTGACAGTAGCACACTGTTTAAAAGAGTTAACAGTGTTACGACAAGTTTAGCAACAAACTGAAGTTACCGATTGTAATTCGTGGTAGAATCAGTTGCAGTCGTAGTTGTGACTCTGGTTCAATTCCGATCAAGTACACTTGCCTACTGCAGCTGGTCTACTAACTACACTGCAGCTATGACGTTGGCCAAACAGGAAGCAGTTTAAAAGTCAGATATAACGAACACATTGTAGACAGCGAGAATAATCAATCGAGCTTCTCCCCACGTCTGTAAAATCATAACCGCACTGCTGATTCCATGGAAATTACACTCCAAAGCCTGCACAGAATACTAAAAGAATTTGCAATGATCATTCTTGAAGAAATGGAAATCTATACTCAGGCGAGAAAATACCGATAACGAATATTAAACGAGCATACAGCATTTATTGAACTCCTAGAATAGGACAATGGATAAATCATAAATAACAAGCGCAACAACCATACAGCTGAAATATCTATAGAGTAAGTGTCCGGATGCGCAGAATAAATTTTGTGTTGTCAGCCTGGTCACGTGACGTCGGGATGCTGCAGATTTGTCCGTAAAGGGTCCTGTACGACTACGAGAAGGCCGGCCGGAGTGACCGATCGGTTCTAGGCGCTTCAGTCTGGAACCGCGCAACCGCTCCGGTCGCAGATTCGAATACTGCCTCGGTCATGGATGTGTGTGATGTCCTTTGGTTAGTTACGTTTAAGTTGTTCTAAGTTCTAGGGGACTGATGACCTCAGATGTTAAGTCCCATAGTGCTCAGAGCCATTTGAACCATTTGATTACGAGAATATCATACATCACTAGTACAGACTCTTTATCTTCGTAGGTGGCGTGGATTTGGCTTAGATGTTTCGTGAAGATGATAACAATTTGTGTTTTATACCTGGAATAAACTGGTTTGAAGAGAAACAAAGGAATCCAACGAGCTGAAGTCGGAAGAGCTTCTTTGCGACAAATCTCTCAGTTCGGATGCAATCATTTTTTTTACTCCAGGTCAGCCCTGTAATTTTTCGGAATTATAAGGCACTAAATCGTATTACCGAGTCTGATGTAGTTTATTTTTAATGTGATAGTATTGTAAAACGACTTGATACCATTGTAGCGCCTTTGAAAGTGACAGAAAACTACATAATTTGCCACGTATTAGCGATTATACCATCTGCTTCATAGATTTTTTGCCGCTTCAGTAGATTTAGTTTCTTCTTTCTTGTATGTTAGCCTACAGTTCTGTTGACTGGAAACACTTTGGCATATATATTTCGCGCATTTGCGTCCCACCACATTACTGGCTAAGTAATAAGTGAATAAAAATTACAATCGCTGATCAAATGCACTTCAAAGTCAGATGCATCCCACATATTACAAGTATACTCGTATATGACAAGTTGCCCTCTGCTCTCGCCGCTACCCTGTCATTCCCCTTGAATCACAGTGTACTGCTTGAACTTATTAACCATAGGTCCTGTAACATTTATTTTAGCTCTTCAGTGTCGGACCATACGACAGCATCAAGGGAAGTGGGCGATACACATGGGTGGAATCTTATGTAGCAATATTTTGTGCTCGTTAATCAGACGATTAAGGTAATAAACCGAAAGTAAAGTTCAACAAAGCAGCTGGATTTGTACTTTCGTTACATTGTGAGTGTGTGTATGTGTGTGTGTGTGTGTGTGTCAGATTTTTGTTCCCCATTATTACGATTCACCTGCAGTCTGTTGATTTCTTATTGACTTATTTCCAGAGCAGAATATGCAATTTACTCTTGAGTATTCCAGTGTTGTGATGAAAACAAACAAAGCAGTTGCTGTGTACAGCCTGCGCAGCATGCGGTGGCCAGTTCGCAGAGACCAGTTGTCGTCCAAAGCGCTGGGCGCGTTCATTCCTTTGTGCGGAAGTTAAGGTCGACAGTGTCGAAACCTTTCGGCTGAATCGAGGCGCTCGCCCTGGAATCCTTATGAAACGACCTTACAGAAAGTAATCGGTAAAAAAATTCACTTGTGCTTTTCGTATGGCTTTGTACGTCAGGTTCATTATGGCGAGCCCAACATTTCGTTAATGGTCATAGTTACTGTGATATATACGTGGAAGTAAGATACTGCACGAAATTTGTAAAAGTTTGAAATGGAAAATAGAGTTCGCTATGATTTTGCGTTTGGTGCGTATTACATAACATTTTGTTGCATATGAAAGTTAGCTAAAAATTGAAGTTTTCTTTAGACATCGGTTGAAGTCTCTGTCTCGAGACAATTGATATGACGTAGCACACTTGTTTGCGATGGCGTTGCGCCAGTGATAAAGCGAGGGTGAAAAATCCACAACATTCATCAGATTTCATAAACGGTTTCGGATATCGAAATCAGATTTTGGTAAATGATAGCACGCAAAAATATTTAGCCATATGGTTACTATGCAAAACTTCATTACCTGCTGTGTTATTCCACAAACTACAGACTTTTTTAACATTAATTTTAAGGGCCATCGATAACGGGTAAAACCAGAAATTCTATGGATTTTGGAACTATGTAAGTGAAGACATTACACGTTTATTTTGTACCGAGAACGTGCTTGACGTAAGTTGCTGACGTAGTTTTTCCTCAGTTTCTCACTTAATAAACCGCTTTTTCAGAAGTCTTTTGCAAATGCACAGTATGTTAGTCAGGTGAGACCAGGTAAATTCCTCCGTGTTTTGGCAAAAGAAGCAAATTTTAACATGGCAGCTAGAAAAAAATGGGTAGGTTTTACTCAGAATTTGCCATTGTGATGCTTCTCTGAAAGTTACAAATGGTTAACAAGCCTGGCGAAAATAAATCGCTGCATTTTAGACGAAATTCTTCTTAGATACTAACCACAGCAGAGGTGACGGTAGATCTTGTTGAACGGCCACAATCCAAGTGTTGGCGTGGAGGGGCCCCACTTAATATTTACAGAAAATGTAAGTGTAGGCTTGAGGTTAGAACGGCTCTTCCCCTCCAGCGCTCAGCATTTCCGCTACAGCGGCTGCCCGTATCCCACACCATTCTGCTTATGTCATCTGCTCCGATTCCATGAGCGCCATCCAGAGTCTCAGTGATCCGTATCCGGTTCACCCTTTCGTGCACCGGATCCAACCCACTCTTCTGCAGCTGGCGGACGACGGTTCTCCGGTTAGCTTTATGTGGATTCCTGGCCATGTCGGTATCCCTGGGAACGAAACTGCAGATGCCGCAGCCAACGCTGCGGTCCTCCAGCCTCAGACAGCTTCTTGTTGTGTGCCTTCATCTGATTTTAGCAGGGTCATTTGTCAGCGCATTTTATCGCTGTGGCATGCCGATTAGACTACACTCACTGAAAACAAGCTTCGGGCCTTGATACCTCTCCCCACGGGCTGGACGATCTCTTCACGCCCTTCTCGGCGGGAGGAGGTCGTTTTGGCCCGGTTACGAATTGGACACTGCCGGTTCAGCCACCGCCATCTGCTGACGGCTGCGCCGGCGCCGTTCTGCCCATGTGGGCAATTGCTGACGGTACGCCACATTCTAACGTCCTGTCCGAATTTTAATACACTGCGCATTGATCTTGGCCTGCCATGTACTCTGGATGCCATTTTAGTGGATGACCCAGGAGCAGCTGCTCGCGTTCTTCGTTTCATCCACTTGACAAACCTGTCTAAGGACATTTGATTCTGCTGTTTTCTTTTAATCCCTTGCCTGTTAATGTGCCTTTTATAGTGTTGTCCTTTTTAGTTGCTGTTTTAACCTTGTGCGTCGCAGTGCATTCATAACTTTGTCTGGGCGCTAATGACCACTGTAGTTGTGCGCCCCAAAAACCACAAAAAAAAACAATGCCCACCGCTGTCCACACGTGTGCCCTGCCACTGCGCGTCTAGTGAGCGCGGCATTCTGGGCGCGCACAATGCTAGACTTTTGAAGGAAATGTACTTTAAATAAATGCTGAAATTTCACTCAGTGAACATACCACATATTCCAACTTTTGTGTGCTTACCATAATTTCATTTCACAAGCCTATTACGCTATATTTAAGTTACTGTTACTTACAATTTTCTATCCTCTAAAAAGTTTTTGCACGCTCTCTTTCCCTCCCTCCCTCCCTCCCCTCCTCTCTCTCTCTCTCACTCGACCACTCCTCCTCTCTGTCTCTCTCACACACACACACACACACGCATTCTCTCTCTCTCTCTCTGTCTTGCAGAAAATACTAGCTAAGCAAGAGGAGAATATTTCGTGAACATTTTGCTTTTGAATAAAACACTAAACTGGTTCTTCATGTACCACATGTACCACATGTTAAATATATTTCAGTTTACGGTTCAAATGGCTCTGAGCACTATGTGACTTAACTTCTGAAGTCATCAGTCCCCTAGAACTTAGAACTACTTAAACCTAACTAACCTAAGGACATCACACACATCCATACCCGAGGCAGGATTCGAATCAGCGACCGTAGCGGTCGCGCGGTTCCAGACTGTAGCACCTAGAACCGGTCGGCCACCCCGGCCGCTGCCCGATTAAGGGATCTGACATTCCACTCTCCAATCTGTAGAACGCCAGTTTTCTTTCTGCTGATAACGACGTCCTCTTGAATAGTCCCCGCCCAGAGATCCGAATGGGGGACTATTTTACCTCCGAAATATTTTACCCAAGATGACGCCATCACCATTTAACCATACAGTAACGCTGCATGCCCTCGGGAAAAATTACAGCTGTAGTTTCCCCTTGTTTTCAGCCATTCGCACTACCAGCACAGCAAGGCCGTTTTGGTTAGTGTTACAAGGCCAGATCAGTCAATCATCCAGACTGTTGCCCCTGAAACTACTGAAAAGGCTGCTGCCACTCTTCAGGAACCACACGTTTGTCTCGCCTCTCAACAGATACCCCTCCATTGTGGTTGCACCTACGGTACGGCCATCTGTATCGCTGAGGCACGCAAGCCTCCCCACCAACGGCAAGGCCCATGGTTCGTGGGGGGGATCAAAGTAGTAATATAACGTGAACTTCTTCCGCTTCCACGGATTTCTCTTTACATCTGTAGCAACAACAGTAATTCACACTGCTTTTGTGAATAGACATATGGTGAAAACGCAATAAATGCGTGTAATATTACAAGTTTAGAAATATGCAGATAGCACAAACAAACGGCGGTATCCTTAGTGAATGTTGACAACATGTTTCTACTCTATGGCAATAACTGAGGATAATCGCGACAAAATTTATTTAATAATATAGTATCCTTTGTCATCTGTTTAATCTTTGTATACATTATACGTCGTAAGAGTGAACTATCAAACTACTGTAAAACCGTAATTAACGTATTATTTCAATGTATTTACATCATTTACTGTCTTATCAAAATAGTGACAATTACAAGACAGTCTACAAACGATGTAATATGGACGTCACACTTACGTGACACTTAGATTTATACACGGACTCGCTAAAATTGTATCCTCAGGTATTTGACAAAGGCGACAAATGCTGAGAACAATACGTCGTGAGTAAAAGTTAATTATTATAAGCAGCCGTGGGAATCTCCAGAAGAACATTTGTGAATGCACAGTGAAGCCTAGCATTTATTCTGTGGCCACAAGCATACCGACAATCTTCTTTAGTTCAAATGGTTCAAATGGCTCTGAGCACTATGGGACTCAACTTCTGAGGTCATCAGTCCCCTAGAACTTAGAACTACTTAAACCTATCTAACCTAAGGACATAACACACATCCACGCCCGAGGCAGGATTCGAACCTGCGACCGTAGCGGTCGCGCGGTTCGTGACTGTAGCGCCTAGAACCGCTCGGCCACCCTGGCCGGCTCTTCTTTAGTCTTTGATTTTTAATACTGTTCTTTGTATTGACAAAGACTTTTCAGTTCGTGATGTATGAGCTTAAAATTAAAAGTTATTTCCTAACTACTTCGTTGGATCCCTTTAGCAGACGGAGATATGCTTTAGTTGGGTAAAGTGGAAACCCCGTATATTGAATTACGTTGTAGACGGTCAAGCGCAGAGACGGCGAGACGCTTTGTTGAAGCACATCGAAGATTAGCGACGCGAATTTGAAAACCAGAAAAACGCTGCGTTAAACTTATCTAACGCATCAAGTAACTGCCGTTCGGCGGATGACAGTAACAAGATGACGATACGCCCACAGCAGTTCTATCCTGATAAACCAAAATTACGGCATGCAACGCTCGATTTGACCTTCCAGCACCACAGCATTTTAAAGGAAGACACCAAATTTACGATCACCGTTAATACGCTCGACAACAAAACATCTACGATCAGCGCAAATATACACACATCTAATGTGCGTGAATTCCTAAGGGACCAAACTGCTGAGGTCATCGGTCCATAGACTTACACACTAATTAAGATAATTGAAACTAACTTATGCTAAGAACAACACACACAACCATGCCAGAGGGAGGGCTCGAACCTGTGGCGGGAGAGGCCGCGAAGTCCGTGACGTGGCGCCTCAAACCACGCGGCCACTCCGCACGCCTATACACACATCAAAAACAGTTTTGCATTAACTCGGTTCCGAGAGTTCCGGAACCTACACAGAAAATTTGAATAGAGATCAACATGAACATCATTTTCACCCTCTTTTTTGGTCATGAAAACCACACATTGCATCTTGTGCGCCGGTCGGGGTGGCCGAGCGGTTCTAGGCGCTACAGTCTGGAACCGGGCGACCGCTACGATCGCAGGTTCGAATCCTGATCGGGCATGGATGTGTGTGATGTCCTTAGGTTAGTTAGGTTTAAGTAGTTCTACGTTCTAGGGGACTGATGACCTCATAAGTTAAGTCCCATAGTGCTCAGAGCCATTTGAACACACACACACACACACACACACACATACACACACACATATACACACACTGCACAATATGCTTCTCTTTGAATGCTGTACTGTCTCATCATTAAATTCTATCTCATTTACACACAAATAAATCAAAAGGTTATGTACAATATTTTCACATCTCGCTGATATATTCACCACTGTGTATATATTCCCTCTATCTCTCTTTCTCTCTCTATCTCCCTGTAATGCTTACTTTAGAGAAATGACAAGATTATATTACAGAAGGAATGAAAGCAGGACTGGTTTCCCCAGAAACACACTTAATGCAGCTGACACCTCCTCAGTCCCAGTGTTTGACACCTCTGGTAGCTGACACCACCACACTTCCCTACGCCTGCAGTAGTTAACATCTCCAACACCTGGCAGTGTGGGAACAAGTTTGACTCTCTAAGTTTCAACATTTTTCCCCATGTTCAGAAACGAATAAGTACATGAGCTTCATCATTAGTAAAACAAACACGCATGTGAGATATATACTAAGTGTGTCAGTGCTGCCACTTGCCTCAGAAAGAGAAATCTTGGGGAGGCTAGTATGTGAGAGAGATATATATGTCTTCTTGTATCTCAAGCCAGCCTGCTAAGAGAGACAACAGAAGTCAACTCTGCTAATGTTGTGTCACATTCCATCTATATCTTTTGCATGAAACATGAGCAACATATTACAGAGGGAATCCTCTAGATACACACACATGTTTAAGAGAAACAGAGCACCTTTAACGACTAGAGATAAGACATTCATATTCACAGGACATGTGCATTAGTATGATCTGAAGAAATGATTAGCATTTCAGTCACCTCAGTTGAGCATGTGTCCTGTTGCTTAGTAGGCGCTGGGCCCACCATGGGCGCTGATAACTTGTTCTGTCCGCGATGACATCAATGTGTATAAGGTGCAAATGGCTTCCTCTGGTATAGCCACCCATGCTGCCTTCATTTGGCTCCAAAGTTCATCTCTAGTGGTTGTCGTTGGATCACAACGACTGAACCAGTCGTTTCACCATATCCCACTCCTTTTCGATAGGCGACAAGTCTGGTGATCTGGCGGGTCACACACTGTGACACCTAGAAGGTACATGTTTGTGCAGCAACATGGAGCTTTGCATCATATTGCTGAAGCGTGGCGACTGAGGTGATGAGCAGAGAGGGCAGGGCTACAGGTGGCAGGACGTCATTCACGTAGG
This sequence comes from Schistocerca serialis cubense, assembly GCF_023864345.2. Taxonomy (NCBI): domain Eukaryota; kingdom Metazoa; phylum Arthropoda; class Insecta; order Orthoptera; family Acrididae; genus Schistocerca; species Schistocerca serialis. The sequence goes on along the minus strand of NC_064647.1, from coordinate 87,693,347 downwards.
TCACACTGGTGACAGTGCCCTGGACATGCACTACCTGTGATCTGTGGCTCTACCCACTTGCAGCCTATACCCTAGGGTCTTCAGTTGGCGCTGAATGTCTTGTGTGAATGCAGTGACACCGCTCCTCCCGTCTACGGTGAACCATAATGCTGCCATCGCTTTCACACATAGAGAACCTGGGTTCCTGTGAAAACTCTGATGCCATTCCCGTCCTCACTCACGTCGTCCCATACTCCATTGCCGTCTAGCATGTTTCTGCACATTCGTAAATGGTAATTGCGGAAGTGGACGACGCACACGTAAACCATGCCATAATAAATGGCGACGGACTCTCAGCCCTGATAGTGTACGAAGTGCTACAGTGTTCCACTGTTGCGCCAGAGCCGAGAAGGACGCAGATCTGTCCTGCAGTATCAGTCAGATGAGGTGCCCATCTTCTTGGGGAATGGTCTGGGTGATGCGACCTGACCCGTCGTGTTCTACGGCTTTCCGTGAACCATACTGCACACAACTGTTTCACTGACAAAACACTTCGTCCCATATGACCAGCAAGTTCCCGATGCACGCATCACATTCTCTCATGCCAATAATGCGTTTTCTTTCAAACTCACTGATATGACGGTACGGTTCGCGCATACGTCTGCGAGGTCTCCTGCATGTCTGCTCATGTCACACAGATCCATTATATCAGATTTATAGCGATGAGTCGGAGGAACATTTTACCAGTAGGTGACGTTGGGCTGCAATATCGATGTTGACCTTCAACCTGCGGGCCAACATGACTCAAATGCTAATCATTTCTGCAGAACATACTAACGCACATGGCATACGAATATGATGATCCTGTCTCTATTCATTCAAGGTGTTCTGTTTCTTCTGAACATGAGTGTAAAATTTATTATAATTTTTGATATACATACAGCAAAAAAAGCGTTGCATCACCCCGGTTCCGAGAGTTCTGGAACTGGTACAGAAAACTGGAATAGAGATCAACATAAACATCATTTTCACCTTTTTTATTGCTCATGAAATCCACACATTGCATGTCCCAAAAGAAAGTCGTCTTGCATTGATGAATGCCAGTTTTCGCCATGGCGTACTGTCCACAAGTTCATCAAGGCACTGTTGGTCCGATGGTCCCACTCCTCAACGACGATTTGGCGTAGAACGCTCAGAGTGGTTGGTGGGTCACATCGTCCACAAACAGCCCTTTCCAATCTATCCCACGCATGCTCGATTGGGCTCATGCCTGCAGAACATACTGGACACTCCAGCCGAGCGATGTCTTTATCCTGAAGGAAGTCATTCACAAGACGTGCACAATGGGTGTGCGAATTGTCGTCCATGAAGACGAATGCCTCGCCAATATGCTGCCGATATGGTTGCGGCGTACGTTGGTCCCACATAATGCCCCCCCCCCTCCCCCTCCAAACAGCAGCGAATCTCCACCTTGCTGCAATTCCTGGACAGTTTGTCTAAGGCGTTCAGCCTGACCGAGTTGCCTCCAAACATGTCTGTGACGATTGTCTGGTTGAAGGCATATGCGACACTCCTTGGTGAAAAGAACGTGATGCCAGTCCCGAGTGGTCCATTCGCCATGTTGTTGGGCCCATCTGTACTGCGCAGATGGTGTCGTGGTTGCAAAGATGGACTTCGCCATGGACGTCGGGAGTGAAGTTGAGCATCATGCAGCCAATTGCACACAGTTTGAGTGGTAACACGACGTCCTGTGGCTGGACGAAAAGCATTATTCAAAATTCTGGTATCGCTGTCAGGGTTCCTCCGAGCCATAATCCGTAGGTAGCGGTCAGCCACTGTATAGCAGTCCTAGTACTGCCTGAACGAGGCATGTCATAGACAGTTCCCATGTCTCTGTGTTACCTCCATGTCCGAACAACATCGCCTGGACACTTCCCTTGTTGAGAGCCCTTCCCGCACAAAGTGACAATGCGAATGCTATCGAACCGTGTTATTGACCGTCTTGACATGATTTAACTACAGACAATACTAGCCGTGTACGTCCTTCCTGGTGGAATGACTGGAACTGACTGACTGTCATACCCCCTCCATCTAATAGGCGCTGCTTATACATGGTTGTTTACATCTTTGGGCGGGTTTAGTGGCATCTCTGAACAGTCAAAGGTACTTTGATACAATTTCCACAGTGAACGTCTATCTTCAGGAGTTCTGGGAACCGGGATGATGCAAGACTGTGTTTGATGTGTGTATTTTCATACAGTACCAGTACACACCAGTAGTTGAAATTTTACATGTTTCTAAATTTTCACACAATGTTTTTATTCAGTGTTTTTACATTACATTTTAGCCTATTACACACACTCTTACTTGATAAGATATATTCAGAGTTTGAATAGTAAAATGTTTTCTCATTTCTCACATGTAAACTATCTGAGCAATTATGATGGACATTTCTTGATCACAAACCCATGTGAACAAGCAAAATTATATAAATTTTCAATTTATCAAATATATACAACGTACTTGAACTCAGACAGTTTCAAGATAATGTGAACATATTATATTGTGTGTAGAATAACAACTGCTACCAGACACAATAGAAAATGACATTATTTAACATGTGACAGGTTTCAGGCTCGTGCCCATCTTGAAATGGACTACATTCATAAGCCTAATTCTCCTACATGATCTATTGTTAACTCAAGAAATAGTCCACCGTATTTTATCAGCAGGAAGCTAAAAATCGTTCTCAGAAATGTTTTTAATTAGGAAAAGAATTTCTCAATTGAGAGTAACTGTTGGCTTATGGAAGATATCAAAGTTGCACGAACTCTAGTGCATGAAAAATTTGCCTCAATGGAGATAGTAAATCCTTACATCGACATACCTAATCATGAAAGAATACAAATAATTACAAACAACCTACTGACACAGAAAAAGTTATCCAATCTGAGACATATGATGTCATTGAGTTACTAGAAATAATCATGACACACCATTATTTCACGTCTAACAACAAAATATACAAGCAAGCAGATTGTCCTGCAACAGGCAGTAATTTGGCAGGAATCCTTACAGTAATCATATAGAAAATTAATTCTTCAGTCATGAAGTTTATTTAAAGAAAGAATTATTTATAACAAAAGGTATGTTGATGTCATAACTTTGTACAGGGGTCCAACCGAAGAGATTGAAAAACTTGCAAATTCTCTCAGTAGCATGTACAAAAACATTACTTTCACTGTAGAACATCAAGAAGATAGAGGAATGCATTTTCTTGCTCTTAAGATCTCAAATGTAAAAAACAAACTTGTCTTTCAAATTAAGAAAACTCACCAGCAGTCATGTTGCCATAAACAACTCTTCCTGCCACCCAATAAAATACAGAAGAGCATTCTTCAGAGTTATGCTTAATTGTGTAACAAAGTCCTGCTCAGGGGAAGTATCAATAATTAACGTAGTACTAATATATAATAAATAAGTGAAAAACGAAATATTTTTTGTAAAAATGAATGTGAAAATGATGTGGATACACCAGGTATATGTAATTACTAGAATATTGTATTTTACAACACATGTCGCTTAGCCACATCTAAATGTTTAGTCGTATGATGGGTTTGTTTTGGATTTAAACAATGATGTCCAACACTGAGTATGGAAACATGTACATGAATGTAAGTCACCTGAAGATGCACACAAGCTCTAAAACGGTCTTATGTTTAAAAAAATTACCATCTATTGTGACTGGCAGTGATTATTATTCAACACCCTACAAAGGAACAGTCAAGGAGTTCACTCATATACATTACGGATAAAATACACCATATTAAACTGGTATTAGCGAGTTTAATCTAGTCGATCAGGTTAAGTACGTAATTCACATCAGTTAAAATTTACAACTGCAGTCAGTTGTTTACATTTTCACAAAATGCACACACACACACACACAAGTTTTTCATGTCTTTCATTATTCACATTTTTAAACGTACTCTCCCATCTCACATTTTCTACATTTTTCAGCTAGTAACATTTTTGGCATTTTTTCATGTATTTACAATAAAATCTGTCACCTTCCTCACTATCATTTTTCATGTGACACTGATCCCAAGGCAATGTATTCGCCTTAACCTGAAGTACATCATTCAGTGCAGATAAAAGTAGAAGCTACATAGTGCTTTGATTGAATTACATACTGTGCAATATTTTTTAACTTCTGAAACCAACTCAAATTGCCTGTTACTATCAATGGTTAACCTATTAGCAGACGCCCAGAGGTTGAAACTACGGCTACAGCTGTAAGGTTCGTTTGTTTAGGACACGATTGGTTTTGGGTTCTTCTTAAAAAAACCACAGGACAAGTTGGTGCTGTACAACCTAAGTCAATGCTGAAGTGGCACCAGACAATACTACAGACGACTGCCTGAGTAAAGAAATACGCAAAGAATACCAGGACACGTCTTACACTTGGTGCTGTGACTCCGAGCGCCGCGATGGACGAGTACAAGACACGGTGTGCTACCAGCATGGAGTAGCGTACTCGAAGGAGGAAGCAAACTGGTAAACCAGAGTGGCAAAAGTACTGCCATCTACCCACGGAGGTAAAAATAAAAGGATTTGTCATGACGCCACAAACTTGAAGCCGACCCAACTGAATGTCCGCCATGTTAGCTACCCCAAAACATTCGCTTCTGGTAGTTTGATTCCGTGTAGTCGTGAAGTGTTTTGATAAAAAAATGCCGGCTTGCGATGCTTACGGGTGTACTAATCATTCTCATCGTAGTCTAAAGTGTAAACAAAACACATTTCATTCGTAATTGGACTTACTTAAGCGCTATTTTCTTATATGTACTTGAAATTCTAATGCACTGTAAAGTTTTACTGTATGGTTTTATTTCTGTGATTTGACTTTAGATTTCCTATCAATCCAACGCGAAGAGCTCTCTGGGTGAACGCCTGTTACAGTGATTGAATTATAAGTACTTAAAGCTTTACATATTTGTTAAAGCGAAGTTCCCTATCTAAGTCCAGGCTATTTAGATTATTACATTAATCGCTGTGCTGTCGTGTTACCCTGTAAATGGCTGTTATCTGCCAAACTGAATATCACTTTGTAGGTACAATTTAAAAACAAAGCAGACGTGTAAACTAAAAACGACCTGACAAGCTTAAATTCAGTTCTTTTCCTTCGTAATTTCACGACTCTTTCACTTTGTTGACATGACAGCTGGCTTGTTTACATAATCCCTGCATATATCTAAGGGACACCAAAGGAAATAAGGTAAGTTTCTTGCACTCTTGAACATTTAAAATTTGGATTTGACTTGAAAAAGCAACGAATACAAACAGGTGCCTCTAAACTATCAGTCACTGCTTTTGGAGTTCTGGCTTTATCAAGTTAATAGAAATAGACTGCGAAAGCACGCTCTTCATAGCACATACTTCTCTTCTAGGTTATTCGAAGTTTAACAAAAAGGAATTAAAGTACTGAGGCCAGAAGCGTCATATTTTCGTGTCGTATCACTGTATCGAATACGCATTTAAGACCAGAAAAACGTTTGAAGTTGCGTTCCTTAGGCTGTGTTTTTCACTAAAACAGTGTATCATTTACTATATAAAACAAATATCGTGTACACACGACAGAAATAACGAACAAGAAGCAATTGTAAACACGCGTCTGCTAGTATTTTGGGGGATCTAAGATGGCGAGAGATCCCGCCCACTGGCTTCAAAACAACGTACAGCATATGTCTTTAGCGCCATCTCCCCTTATTCTACCTCCATGCATCTACCGATGGAAAGAACACTGGGTCACTAGCCCGGCCGTTCACTATTTGAATTAGTGATCTACATTTAAAATGAAAATTTTAAATGTGAGTCACTAATTCAAACTGTGAACGGCCGGGCTAGTGGTCCCGCATTCTTCTTCCCATCGACAGATGGCAGTACTTTTGCCTGTTTGCTTCCTCCTTCGCGTAGGCTACTCCATGCTCTGCGCTCGCTGGTAGCACATCGCGTTTTGTACTCGTCCACCGCGGCGCTCGGAGTCACTGCACCACGTTTAAGACTGCTCCTGGTATTCCTCGCATACTTATTTACCCAGGCAGTCGACTGTAGTACTGTCTGATGTCACTTCGGCATTGACTTAGGTTTTACAGCACCTACACCGAACGGTGGTTTTTTAAAAACTCTTATGGAATCATTTTTTCATGTATATTGATGCGTATAAGAATTATTTCCCGTCTCTTGCTATTTTCAGTACGACCCCTGAAGATGAGCATATAAGAGCCCAAAACCCGTGGTGTTCTAAATAAACGAACTTACAACTGTAGCGGTATTTATAGCCTCTGGTATAAGGCTCAGTTAAGGATGTTCCTCCGACAGGATTCATTGTATTAGGAGAAGTCTTTTTATACCCTTTTCCCTGCACCTTATGCGTCCATACTGTGACAAGTGCCTATATTTTAGCTCACAGACCAACAAATTTTACAATAGGTACACATATATTTTGTCTTTGATTAATCAAAGCCGGCCGCTGTGGCCGAGCGGTTCTAGGCTCTTCAGTCCGGAACCGCGCAACAGCCACGGTCCCAGTTTCGAATCCTGCCTCGGGCACGGATGTGTGTGATGTCCTTAGGTTAGTTATGTTTAAGAAGTTCTAGGTTGTAGGGGCTGATGACCTCAGATGTTAAGTCCCATCGTGCTCAGAGCCATTTGAACAATTTTTGATTAATCCAACCCCTTCTTATTCTCCAGCGGGATATCATATCTGATACTTGAAGTATCAGACCTTGCATGTACATTATTCCTAACATCCTCATAACTATTTGGAATTGTAATGTGATAGATTAAATTATCAGTGTCTATCACAGCTTTACATGATTTACTGGAAACGTGTTTAATGTGCATAGATAATGACAGTCTATAAGAATGGTGTTCAAAATATCCAAAAATGCTAATGGGTTTGCCGGCCGGGGTGGTCGAGCGGTTTTAGGCGCTACGGTCTGGAGCCTCGCAACTGCTACGGTCGCAGGTTCGAATGCTGCCTCGGGCATGGGTGTGTATGTGATGTCCTTAATTTAGTTAGGTTAAGTAGTTCTAAGTTCTAGGGGACTGATGACCTCAGAAGTTAAGTCCCATAGTGCTCAGAGCCATTTGAACCATTTTGCTAATGGGTTTATCAGAGACTTTATAAGCCTGATCAGTTCAGTTCTGACAAAATATTCGTTAAAAATAACAATTCTCTGAAAATTTGCTTTGGCAGTTAATGCACCTGTTTTGTACCTGCCTTCTGGATGTCGCTAGTCTTAAGTCCTGTGTGTTTCACATATTTTGCGTCATTTTTCGAAACACGCTATTGCTTGCAATCATGCGTGTTTGTACATTGATCTCAGAGTATGACTTCAGCCAAGGAGCTTACCTAAATGATAAAATTCGATGAATCTTTTTTGAAATCAATTGAAGTTGAAAACAGTGTTTCAGAGTTCTGTAATGAATAAAATAAACGTCGAAAATAATTTCTTAGGTTTGTTACCGTGGAGTGTTGATGACATTTTTGCTGGACATAAGAGCAAATTTGAAAGAAAAGCTTGAATACTCTCAAGATATTGGCCATTCACTTCCAAAACGTGCTCTATTTTGGAATAGTCTGCTGTAATGGCTATTCACATCAGAACTTGTTACGTAAGATTCGTCAGTTTTGTCGTCTTATGTGGCCATGTATCCCTTGCTGACAACGACATATCTGTAAGAACAATGGACAGTACCACCCGTAACGCCAACAATCACAAGTTCTTCAGTACTGGTAGTAAGTTGCAATTGCTTTAGTAGTTTTCGGTGGAGGTCCACACGAAACCTGGCGAAGTAATATAATGAGCAGGATTCAGTTCATAAGTCATAAGGCATAGAACGGAAAAGTTTTCAACCACATCAGCGAGTTCAACAATTCTCCTTCTTTAGGGCCAGCAGCATAATACATCAGATAATGATATGATCATTAGAAAGATGATTATAATATTTAATATTCATTTACAACATAACGTTTCTGTATTTTTTTATCAAGTACCTGCGAATAAAATTTTGTTGGAACCGTATATAAATGTGATTATCATTTATATTAAAGTGAGTGTATTGTATTCACGTTTGGAATGATGTGATGTCCATATTACGTCGTTAGTGAACTGTCTTATAATTATCAATGTTTTGGTAAGATAGTAAATGACATAAATATATTGAAATAATACGTCAATTACAGTTGGACGGCAGTATACTGTTTAAAACAGTTAAGTGTCATGACAAGTTTAGTCACAAAATCTATGTTGATGCAGAATTTGGGGTAGGACGTAGTTGTGACTCTCGTTGATGTTCCGATCAAGTACATTTGCATACTGAAGCTAGTCTACTAACTAGTCTACTAGTCTACTAACTAGTCTACTGCAGCTATGACATTGGCCAAGGAGGAAGCATTTTTAATGTTGTGACTTGGCTAGACAGCCAAGCCACTAGGAGGTAGCCGAAACGCACGCATTTAAGCTCACGCAGGCTGGCGTGAGGTCTGGAACAGTTAAAGGCGTTGAGTCTAGTAAAAAAAGTACGTAGCTGTTGTAATACTTAACTATAATCCATAACTGGTGAACATCGGTCTGACAGTACATGCATCACAAGATAAATAGCAATTGATAATGGCGCCTTGCTAGGTCGTAGCAAATGACGTAGCTGAAGGCTATGCTAACTATCGTCTCGGCAAATGAGAGCGTAATTTGTCAGTGAACCATCGCTAGCAAAGTCGGCTGTACAACTGGAGCGAGTGCTAGGAAGTCTCTCTAGACCTGCCGTGTGGCGGTGCTCGGTCTGCAATCACTGATAGTGGCGACACGCGGGTCCGACGTATAATAACGGACCGCAGCCGATTTAAAGGCTACCACCTAGCAAGTGTGGTGTCTGGCGGTGACACCACATTTAAAGCCAGATATAATGAATAAATTGTAGACAGCGAGAATAATCAATCGAGCTTCTCTCCACATTTGCAAAATCAAAACCGCACTGCTGATTCAATGGAAATTACACTCCAAAATCTGCATAGAATACTAAAAGGATTTGCAATGGTCGTTCTTTAAGAAATGGAAACCTGTATATGGGCGAGAAAATACCGACAACTAATATTAAACGATAATGCAGAACTGAGACAGAAGTATTATCTCAAATACTTTATTGAGCTTCTGGAACACGAAAATGGATAAATCGTAAATGACGAGCGCAACAACCATAGAGCACAAATATCTCGATAGTGAGAATTCGGAATCGTAGTACAAATTTTGTGTTGTTAGTGTACATTGCCAGCCTGGTAAAGTAATCTCGATACGCTGTAGGTTTGTCTGTGAAGGGCCCTGTACGTCTAGAATGTCATTACATCACTAGTACAGGCAGATTATCTTCGTAGGTGCCGTGGATTTAGCTTAAATGTTTCGTAAACATGACAAAAATTTGTATTTTACACCTGGAATAAACTGGTTAAGGAATACAAGGAGATGAAGTCTGAAGAGGTTCTTTGCGACCAATCTCTCAGCTCGGATGCTACCATTTTTTGGTATCCGGATCAGCCTCGTAATTTTTCGGAATTATAAGACACTTAATCGTATTACCGAGTCTGATGTAGTATATTTTAATGTGATAATATTGCAAAACATCTTGATACCAGGGCAGTGACTTTCAAAGTGTCCGAAAACGACGTAATCTGCCACGTATTAGCAATTATACCATCTGCTTCATCGATTTTTTCTAGTTTCTGTAGATTTATTTTCCTCTTTCTTGTAGGTTAGCCTACAGTTCTGTTTGCCGGTAACACTTTGGCATATACACTCCTGGAAATGGAAAAAAGAACACATTGACACCGGTGTGTCAGACCCACCATACTTGCTCCGGACACTGCGAGAGGGCTGTACAAGCAATGATCACACGCACGGCACAGCGGACACACCAGGAACCGCGGTGTTGGCCGTCGAATGGCGCTAGCTGCGCAGCATTTGTGCACCGCCGCCGTCAGTGTCAGCCAGTTTGCCGTGGCATACGGAGCTCCATCGCAGTCTTTAACACTGGTAGCATGCCGCGACAGCGTGGACGTGAGCCGTATGTGCAGTTGACGGACTTTGAGCGAGGGCGTATAGTGGGCATGCGGGAGGCCGGGTGGACGTACCGCCGAATTGCTCAACACGTGGGGCGTGAGGTCTCCACAGTACATCGATGTTGTCGCCAGTGGTCGGCGGAAGGTTCACGTGCCCATCGACCTGGGACCGGACCGCAGCGACGCACGGATGCACGCCAAGACCGTAGGATCCTACGCAGTGCCGTAGGGGACCGCACCGCCACTTCCCAGCAAATTAGGGACACTGTTGCTCCTGGGGTATCGGCGAGGACCATTCGCAACCGTCTCCATGAAGCTGGGCTACGGTCCCGCACACCGTTAGGCCGTCTTCCGCTCACGCCCCAACATCGTGCAGCCCGCCTCCAGTGGTGTCGCGACAGGCGTGAATGGAGGGACGAATGGAGACGTGTCGTCTTCAGCGATGAGAGTCGCTTCTGCCTTGGTGCCAATGATGGTCGTATGCGTGTTTGGCGCCGTGCAGGTGAGCGCCACAATCAGGACTGCATACGACCGAGGCACACAGGGCCAACACCCGGCATCATGGTGTGGGGAGCGATCTCCTACACTGGCCGTACACCACTGGTGATCGTCGAGGGGACACTGAATAGTGCACGGTACATCCAAACCGTCATCGAACCCATCGTTCTACCATTCCTAGACCGGCAAGGGAACTTGCTGTTCCAACAGGACAATGCACGTCCGCATGTATCCCGTGCCACCCAACGTGCTCTAGAAGGTGTAAGTCAACTACCCTGGCCAGCAAGATCTCCGGATCTGTCCCCCATTGAGCATGTTTGGGACTGGATGAAGCGTCGTCTCACGCGGTCTGCACGTCCAGCACGAACGCTGGTCCAACTGAGGCGCCAGGTGGAAATGGCATGGCAAGCCGTTCCACAGGACTACATCCAGCATCTCTACGATCGTCTCCATGGGAGAATAGCAGCCTGCATTGCTGCGAAAGGTGGATATACACTGTACTAGTGCCGACATTGTGCATGCTCTGTTGCCTGTGTCTATGGGCCTGTGGTTCTGTCAGTGTGATCATGTGATGTATCTGACCCCAGGAATGTGTCAATAAAGTTTCCCCTTCCTGGTACAATGAATTCACGGTGTTCTTATTTCAATTTCCAGGAGTGTATATTTCACGCATTTGCTTCCCACCACATTACAGACTAAGTAATAAGTGAATGAAAAATCCGATCGCTGGTTAAATGCACTTCAATGTCAGATGTATCCCACTCGTATATGACAATTTGCGCTCTGCTCTCGCAGCTAACCCGCAATTCCCCTTAAAACACCGTGTACTGCTTGAACTTATTAACCATAGGTCCTGTAACATTTATTTTAGCTCTTCAGTGTCGGACCATCTAACAGCATCAAGGGAAGTGGGCGATACACATGGGTGGCATCTTATGTAACATTACTTTGTGCTCGGTAGATCAGATCGTTAAGGCAACAAACCGAAAGTAAAATTCAACAAAGCAGCTGGTTTTGTAGTTTCGTTACGTTGTGTGTGTGTGTGTGTGTGTGTGTGTGTGTGTGTGTGTGTGTGTGTCTTTGTCAGATTTTTGTTCCCCATTATTACGATTCACATTCAGTCTGTTGATTTTTTATTGACTTATTGCCAGAGCAGAATATGCAATTTACGTTTGAGTATGCCAGTGTTGTGATGACAAAAACAAAGCAGTTGCTGTGTACAGCCTGCGCAGGATGCGGTGGCCAGTGTGCACTGACCAGTGTTCGTCCAAAGCGCTGGGCGCGTTCTTTCCTTTGGGCGGAAGTTAAGGTCGACGATGTCTGAAACATTTCGGCTGGTCAGTGATGACAGGATCAAGGCGCACGCCCTGCAATCTCTCTGAAACGATCTTACAGAAAGTAATCGGTAAAAAAAAATTCACTTGCGCTTTTCGTATAGCTTTGTATGTCAGGTTCATTATGGCGAACCCATCATTTCATTAATGGTGATATGATATGTACGCGGAAGTAAGATACTGCATGAAATTCGTAAAAGTTTGAAATGGAAAGTAGAGGTCGCTATGATTTTGCGTTTGGTGCTTATTACATAACATGTTGTTGCATACGAAGTTTAGCTAAAATACGAGAGTAGTTTGAAAAGTTCTCGGAACGGAATAGAAAGAAAGTACTTACATCCCTTAATTTTTTTTTATTTTCCATTGTAGTTTCCTTGTAGATTAATGCACGTGGCTCAACTATGTTCCAGTGCCTTGATCTCATCTCGAGAATGAGTTTCTTCCAGGCCTACAAAATAGTTGTCAACTCCGGCTATCAATTCTTCGTTTGATGCGAACCTTCGTCCACCAAGAAAAATTATCAGTTTTGGGAAGAAGAGGAAGTCTGGCGGAGCCGTATCAGGTGAATAAGGAGGGGTGAGGGGTGGCAAAAATTCACACCTAGTTCGTTTGATTTTGCTATGGAGACGGCACATGTTTTTGATCCAGCGTTAGGAGTCGCGGCACCTATAATTTTTCCATTTCTAATTCTTCAGTTAAAATGTGATATACCCTTTCAGATGACATCTGGCAAGCGTGAGCAATTTCACGCACTTTCAATCGGCGATCGTCCATGACCATTTTGTGCACTTTTTCAACGATTTCTGGAGTATTGACACATTTTGGCCGATCTCTGCGCGGATCTTCATCTAAGCTCTCCTGACCAAATTTAAATTCATTTGTCCACTTGGTAACAGTTGAATGTGAAGCAGCATAGTCCCCCAGTGTATTCTGGAAATCAGCTTGACTGCTTTCAGACCTTTCTTTTCACTGCTCGAATCTCGATCTTTCTCATCCTCGCAAATCACTACGCGAGAGCAAGAGAGCAACGTCACCGCCAGAGCTGTCTGACGTGGCACGTGTTTACAGGCAACAGTCCAATGTATATTACGAGAACAGCCCGTTGCCCAAGCGCTGACCTCTCATGGTGATTCCGAGAACTTTTCAAACCATCCTCGTGTTGAATTTTTCTTTAGACCTGGTTTACGGTCTCTATCTGTCAACAATTTCGAGAAAACTGATCTGATGTAGCACACACATTTTGCGATCGCGTTGCGCCACTGATAAAGCCGGAGTGAAATACCTACAATTCCTCAGCTTTCATAAACGGTTTCAGATACCGAAATGAGAATTTGGTAAATAGTAGCACGCAAAGAGGAGAGCGTTTTGCGACATAGCTATTGTGCAAAAATTGATTATCTTCTGTGTTATTCCTCTAACTGCAAACTTTTTCGATGAAAAAAATTTGATTTTTAAGGGTCATTGACAACTGGTGAAACGAGAAGTGCTTTGGGTTTTGGAACAACATAACTGAAGACATTACATATTTCTTTTGTCCCGAGAACATGCTTTTTCGTTAGCTACTGATCTTACTTTTCCTCAGTTCCTCACTTAATAAACTTAATAAACCGGTTTGTCTGACTTCTTTTGCAACTGCATAATATGTTAGTGAGGTGAGACGGTGTTAATTCCGCTGTGTTTTGGCAAAAGAAGCAAATTTTAACATGGCAGCTAGAAGAAATGTGTAGGTTCTACTCAGATTTCGCCATTCGTGATACTTCTCTGAAAGGTACAAATGGTTAGCATGCCAGGCGAAAATAGATTGCTGCTTTGTAGACGAAATTCTTCTTAGATGCTAACCAAAGCAGAGGTGACAGTAGATCTTGTTGAACAGCCACCATCCAAGTGTTGGTGTGGAGGGCCCCCACTTAATATTTACAGAAAATATGAGGGTAGGCTTGAGGTTAGAACGGCTCTTCCCTTCGAGCGCTCAGCATTTCCGCTACAGTGCCTGCCTGTGACCGATACCACTATCCACCGTTCTCCACACGTGTATCGTTTCCTCCGTCAGCATCACTGTATCGGTATTTTCTTTGATATCAGTAACGCATACGATACTACTTGGAGACACTGTATTCTTGCACAACGGCATCAATGGGGCTTTCGTGGCCGCCTCCCCATTTTCATACGGTCTTTCCTGTCTCAGCGGTTTTTTCGGACCCGAGTTGGTAACACACTGTCTGATCGCTTCGAGCAAGAGAACGGAACGCCCCCCTCCCGGAGGGAAGTGTTTTAAACGTTATCCTCTTTGCCATAGACATCAACAGTATAACGTCTACAGTGAGGAGTCCAGTTCTGTGCTCCTTATTTGTGGACGACTTTGCTGTTTTCTGTTCCTCCTCCAGTGCTGCTACCGTTAGCCGTCAGTTGCATCTAACAGTGCGGTGGTTAGAGGAGTGGGCTGCAAAGACGGGTTCTAGGTTTTCTGCCGATAAGTGTGTTCATTTTAATCGTCCTCGTCATCTTTTTTCTTTGCCTGCCTTGCATATGGGGGATACTGTCCTACATTTTAGGGATACAGTGCGGTTTCTGGGCCTAATTTTTGAGACCAGGTTGTCATAGCTGCCACACCTACGAGACTCGAAAGCCAGAACCCTGAAGGCACTGAACATCCTCATCCCCAGGTCTTGGGGGGCGGTCAGGGCGCGTCTCCTCCGGTTTTATCGAGCTTTTGTGCGTTCACGGCTGGACTACGGGTGCACAGCGTATGGGTCAGCGAGGCCGTCTTATTTGTGGATCCTTGACGGTGTCTACCATGCAGGGATTAGACTGGTCACGGATGCTTATCGGACCAGTCCCATACCCAGGCTCTGTGCTGAGTCTGGCGAACCGCAACTTACCATCCGGCGGCAGCTCCCGCTGGTGCGCCAGGCTTGTAAGTTTCTTGCAGCTCCAACCTCGCCTGCTCACCATATTGTTGCTCATCCACCTCTGGACCGCCTTTTTCCCCACCGTCCCCGGGCTACGTTGCCGTTTGGGATCCGTGTGCATCGTGTGCTAGAGTCCCTCGGTGTGGAGTCTGTACACCCCCAAATCCTGGGTTTTAACCCTCTGCCACCCTGGTTACTGGAGAGGCCCAGAGTTATTTTATATTTGGTGCAGTACAGGAGAGATTGCTCTCCTGTCACCGTTTTTAATGCAGCATTGTCTGCCATTTTATCCGAGCACCGCGACAAAATGTAGCTGTTTTTACGGATGGGTCGAAACAAGGGGATTCCGTTGGTTGCTCTGTTGTTTTTCCGGATCGTGTCCTCAAGGTTCGACTGCCTCAGACTTTTACTGTCGTTGATGCAGAATTGTCTGCGATATTACGGGCACTGGAGCAGATGAGACATTCTTCCTGTCGTAAATTTCTTGTCTGTTCCGATTCACTAAGTGCCCTTCACTCATTGCAACGTTTGTATCCAGCAGATAAAATAGTCCAGACCATCAAGGATGCCCTCCTCGAACTACAGCGACTGGGGAAGGTGGTGGCTTTCTGCTGGGTTCCGGAGCACGTCGGCATTGCTGGGAATGAAAGGGCAGATCTAGCAGCCAAGGAAGGGTGTCTCGATCCACAAATATTTCAGTGTGATATCCCCCCGCACGCACTCAACTCGCTGTTGAGCTCACGAGTCATGCGTCGCTGGGAGGATGAGTGGCTGGAAGTGACTGACAATAAGTTCCGTTTAGTCAAGCCCACAACGCGTGTGTGGTGTACTTCCTTTGGCAACAATTACGCGTAATAAGTTTAGAAATATGTAGACAGCACGAACAAACTGCGGTATCCAGAGATCAAATGACCATCCTTAGTGTATGTTGACAACATGCCCAGAACGCAAGATTTTTCTACTCTGTGGCAATAACCAAAAATAATCGTGACAAAATTTAGTTAATAAAATAATGTAATCTTTGTAAACGTTATACGTCGTAAGAGTGAACTATTAAACTACTTTAACACCATAATTAACATATTATATCAATATATTTGCGTCATTTGCTGTCTTATCAAACCACTAACAGTTATAAGACAATTCAAAAACGATGTAACACGGACGTCACATCATTCTACACGTGAGTACAATATAGTCACTAACATAAATCACACATTTACACACGACCTCACCAAAATTGTATCCGTAGGTACTTGACAAAGGCGATAAATGCATAAACAATACGTCGTGAATGAAGGTTAGTAATCACAAGCTGCCGTAGGAATCCCCAGAAGAACATCTGTGAATGCACAGTGAAGCGCAGATTTATTCTCTGGCGACGAGCGCACGGACAATCTCCTTTACCGTTTAATTTTTATAATTGTTCTTTGTACTGACTTAGACTTTCCAGTTTGTGGTATTTGAGCTTAAAATAAAAAGTTATTGCCTAACTACTTCGCTGAATCTCTATAGTGGACTGAGATAAGCTGTAGTTGGCTAAAGTGGTGACCTCTTATACTGAATTCCGTTGTAGACGAATAAACGCGGCACAGTTCAGTATCGTCTACCGCAGACACGCAGAGTACTACGCATCGGCGCGACGCTTTGTAGAAGCACATCGAAGATTTACGACGCGATGTTGAAAACCAGGAAAACGCTGTTTTGAACTTTTCTATTGCATCAAAGAACGCCCGTTCGGTGGATAACAGCAGCAAGATGAACATACGCCCACAACAATTCATTCCTGATAAACCAGAATCAGGGCTTGCAATGCTCGATCTGACTTTACAAACGAAGATACCAAATTTATGATCTCCTTAGCACGCTCAACAATAAAATATTAACGATTAGTGCAGGTATACAATTATCCGCCGGCCCGCAATGCCTAAGTGTAGGCATTTTAAACAGTTACTCCCGGACTGCCTACGTCGCCTGTGGAACAACGCATCCAACAAGCACTACAGGGCGAAAAGAAAGGAGAAAAGTCGCCTTCGGAATTTTGACGACACCTGCGAAGGTGTTAAGTCCCATGGTGCTCAGAGCCATTTGGAATCTGGTAAAACAGCAAATCTCCAGCATCGCTGCGGCCGGAAAAAAATCCTGCAAGAACGGGACCAACGACGACTGAAGTTCAGCCCTTCCTCAAACTGCTGCAGATTTCAATGCTGGGCCATCACTGAGTGTCAGAGTGCGAACATCATCGATATGGGCTTTCGGAGCCAAAGGCCCACCCATGTGCTCTTGATGACTGCACGACACATAGCTTTACGCCTCGCCTTGGCCCGTCAACACCGATGTTGGACTGTTGATGACTGGAAACCTGATGGCTGTGAAACGTCCCCTTTGGAAAATTATAAATTACTGTGCTGGTAGACCTCTTAAGTTATTTGATTTTCAAACAGCTGAGCAAAACTGAAAGTACTCAGACATTTCTCTCTTTACTTATTCTGATCAACAGTAAACTGACACACAATATATTTTTTTAGCGCAACGCAATCTGACTTTCAATAATCCCTACAAAAGAATGACCCTGACTAACAATAAACTATACCTTTCATGAATCACTTACAAAAATCTTCGTTACTCGAACTACTGCAATACAGCGAGTGCCAATGCTGCCAGCTAAATAAAAGATTCTAACTTCTCTCAAGGCACTGACTACTGATAAGCATAGTTAGCAAATGAAAGATTTTGATAGAGAACAAACAATGTATTTACCTTAATAATGTTCATAAGTCATATATCTATCACTGCATGACATCCATCTTTACAACTTTCCCTTTTCTGGCGGACACACGTCCAGATCGTCCGCTCTCAAAATTCTGCCATCTCTCTCCGCACATCCACCACTGCTGGCGGCTCACCTCCAACTGCGCAACGCTACGCGCTGTTCACATCCAACTGCCCAACACTACAATAGCGAATATTCCAACAATGTCAACCAGCCACAGATTGCACACAGCACAGTCAGTGATTTTCATAAAGAGCGCTATGTGGTGCTACCAACATAAAAACCTAAACAGCCTACTTACGGCTGGTCGGACGAGTCCTGTTTCAAATTGTATTGAGGTGATGGACGTGTACGGGTTGGAGACAACCTCATGAATCCATGTACCCTGCATGTCAGCGGGGTACTGCTCATGCTCGTGGAGTCCCTGTAATGGTGAGGGCCGTGTGCAGCTGGAGTAATATGGGACGCCTGACACGTCTAGATACGAGTATGAGAGATATGTTCGTGAGCATGCTATCTGATCACCTGCATCCATTCATATCCGTTGCGCCTTCCGACGGACTTGGGCAATTCCACTAGGACAATGCGACACACTACACGTCCAAAATCCCTACAGAGTGTCTCCAGAAGCACTCTTCTGATTTTGAACACTTCCGTCGGCCACCGAACTCCCCAGACATGAACATTATTCAGGATATCTGGGATGCGTTGCAATATGCTGTTCAGAAGAGATCTCCACCCCCTCGTACTCTTACGGATTTGTGAATAGCCCTGCAGAATTCATGATGTCGATTCCTTCCAGATATTACTCGAGTTCATGCCACATCGTGTTGCGGCACTTGTGCGTGCTCGCGGGGGCCGTACACGATATTTGGCAGGTGTACCAGTTTCTTTGGCTCTTCAGTTTATGAAGTCAAGGATTATGACCCTTCATTTAGAAGATAAAATGTCTAATCCTCCATTCGAAACCTAACTGCGGTCTGTGAGCGTAGATCGGCGGTACGATGTTCAAGGAAACTGAAGACTCACTCGACGATCACCAAACTTCAACGGGAGGGACTAGCTATGATGCCCATCGTAGTGAAGATCGTGCAGCTACAGACCAGAATACGAGGATCAACCAGCAGAGCCATTCACAGTACCAGTGACAGATCTAGATCCATGGTGCTGTAAGTGGCTCCAATGAAAACCTCTGAAACAGTGTGTAGCAGAGGACCCATTCGTGTCACGAGTTATGTTGTCGTCTGTGTGTTTTATAGGTTTGCGCCGCTGACCAATGTGCTGCGCGTTGCTGCTTCAAACCAGACCACAAGCCATTATTTGTTGTTTCGCATTTATCGTTTTGGGAGCTGTAATATTAGTAATTTTCGCATAACAGACATTAATATACGCTCAATAGTACACGCCTGATGGCCTAAAGTTATCGAACAATTCTAAAGTAAAAGAAATGAACCATCGCATAGCAGCGACAGAATCTATAATTCTTTATCTTTGCCGTTCTTGTGCGGTGCCTGTGAATCTCTGTGTACATGTATCGATCAATGATATAAAAAAGAAATTTTGTTGTTTCAAGACAAATGAGGCATTTGGCGCCTCACCTTTTACTGTTTGTATTCCATAAAAGGCGGACGCGGACTTGCTGCGTTCCGCAACGGTATTTTATATTTCATGTGAAAATATTGAGTGAATATGCTAACTGTTATTTTTCCAATAAGAAAACATGTAGTTTCTTGTAACTGATTACGAACAGACAGCATCAAGAGGACATTTTGACTGTTATGTGTAAAGTATTTAACCACAGTGGTCATCAATTGTAATTTAATATGAAAAGGTATGTAGCATTAAAAGAAAGGTGTGTTAAAATTAAGTGTGCTTATTTTAGTAAATTAACCTTGATAATTTACATCTCCTCATTTACTCAATTGATAATTATTTTGTGTTAGTTCAACACCAAAAATTACGATCACGCTGATGGGCCGAACGCAGCATGAGGCAGAAGGAACATTATCGTTTTCCTATTATTTCTGAGCCAATTTCTTTATATTTTGTAGTGTTGCATTTCCTTTAGAGTCTATAAATCTTCGGGTCCCTTAGTGTTGTTCCGGGTATGACTATATCGCGAATATAAAAATGCACAGAAATGATTATGTTTCTCTTATTCAGGTATTTAATGCTCAACGTATGTTATTATAATAGTGTAATAAATCCCTGATTCTGTTGCCAAGTGGCCCACGAAAATATTCACTTTTTCGACATTTTTAAAAAAAAATGTAAAATAACAATTTTTCTTTTTGTTCCCCAAGAGCAACGCTACAGAGTGTTCTGAAATATCGGTTGTTCGCAATATTTTGACACTGAGGTGACAAAAGCCATGGGATAGCGATATGCACAAATACAGATGGCGGTAGTATCGCGTTCACTAGATACAAGAGGGAAGTACATTGGCGGAGCTGTCATATTTATTCCGGTGATTCATATGAAAAGATTTCCGACGTGACTATGGCTGCAGGACGGGTATTAGCAGACTTTGAATGTGGAATGGTAGCTGGAGCGAGGCATCCATTTTACACTCCTGGAAATGGAAAAAAGAACACATTGACACCGGTGTGTCAGACCCACCATACTTGCTCCGGACACTGCGAGACGGCTGTACAAGCAATGATCACACGCACGGCACAGCGGACACACCAGGAACCGCGGTGTTGGCCGTCGAATGGCGCTAGCTGCGCATCATTTGTGCACCGCCGCCGTCAGTGTCAGCCAGTTTGCCGTGGCATACGGAGCTCCATCGCAGTCTTTAACACTGGTAGCATGCCGCGACAGCGTGGACGTGAACCGTAAGTGCAGTTGACGGACTTTGAGCGAGGGCGTATAGTGGGCATGCGGGAGGCAGGGTAGACGTACCGCCGAATTGCTCAACACGTGGGGCGTGAGGTCTCCACAGTACATCGATGTTGTCGCCAGAGGTCGGCGGAAGGTGCACGTGCCCGTCGACCTGGGACCGGACCGCAGCGACGCACGGATGCACGCCAAGACCGTAGGATCCTACGCAGTGCCGTAGGGGACCGCACCGCCACTTCCCAGCAAATTAGGGACACTGTTGCTCCTGGGGTATCGGCGAGGACCATTCGCAACCGTCTCCATGAAGCTGGGCTACGGTCCCGCACACCGTTATGCCGTCTTCCGCTCACGCCCCAACATCGTGCAGCCCGCCTCTAGTGGTGTCGCGACAGGCGTGAATGGAGGGACGAATGGAGACGTGTCGTCTTCAGCGATGAGAGTCGCTTCTGCCTTGGTGCCAATGATGGTCGTATGCGTGTTTGGCGCCGTGCAGGTGAGCGCCACAATCAGGACTGCATACGACCGAGGCACACAGGGCCAACACCCGGCATCATGGTGTGGGGAGCGATCTCCTACACTGGCCGTACACCACTGGTGATCGTCGAGGGGACACTGAATAGTGCACGGTACATCCAAACCGTCATCGAACCCATCGTTCTACCATTCCTAGACCGGCAAGGGAACTTGCTGTTCCAACAGGACAATGCACGTCCGCATGTATCCCGTGCCACCCAACGTGCTCTAGAAGGTGTAAGTCAACTACCCTGGCCAGCAAGATCTCCGGATCTGTCCCACATTGAGCATGTTTGGGACTGGATGAAGCGTCGTCTCACGCGGTCTGCACGTCCAGCACGAACTCTGGTCCACCTGAGGCGCCAGGTGGAAATGGCATGGCAAGCCGTTCCACAGGACTACATCCAGCATCTCTTCGATCGTCTCCATGGGAGAATAGCAGCCTGCATTGCTGCGAAAGGTGGATATACACTGTACTAGTGCCGACATTGTGCATGCTCTGTTGCCTGTGTCTATGTGCCTGTGGTTCTGTCAGTGTGATCATGTGATGTATCTGACCCCAGGAATGTGTCAATAAAGTTTCCCCTTCCTGGGACAATGAATTCACGGTGTTCTTATTTCAATTTCCAGGAGTGTAGAAATCGTTAGGTAATTCAATATTCCGAGATCCACAGAGTCAAGCGTGTACCGAGAGTAACATATTTCAGGCATTATCTCTCACTACGCACAAGACAGTGGCCGACAGCCTCCACTTAGCGACGGAAAGGAACGGCGTCAGCGTAGTGCTGTCAGTGCCAACATACAAGCGACACTCGTGAAATAACGATGGGAATCAATGTGTGGCATTCGAGCAATGTATCTGATAGGACAATGCGGCGAAATTTGGCGTTAACGAACTGCGGAAGCAAACGACGGACGACAGGGCCTTTGGTAACAGCACGACATGGGCTGCAGCGCCTCCTCTGGGCTCGTGACCATGTCGGTTGGATCCTTTTTTTTTTTTTTTTTTTTTTTGTCGTCTACTGACTGGTTTATTTGATGCGGCCCGCCACTAATTCCTTTC
Organism: Schistocerca serialis cubense; assembly: GCF_023864345.2. Taxonomy (NCBI): domain Eukaryota; kingdom Metazoa; phylum Arthropoda; class Insecta; order Orthoptera; family Acrididae; genus Schistocerca; species Schistocerca serialis. The sequence continues at coordinate 87,671,320 of NC_064647.1, read as the reverse complement.
CTGTGCTAACCCCTTCATTTCAGAGTAGCACTTGCAACCTACGTCCTCAATTATTTGCTTGACGTATTCCAATCTCTGTCTTCCTCTACAGTTTTTGCCCTCTACAGCTCCCTCTAGTACCATGGAAGTCATTCCCTCATGTCTCAGCAGATGTCCTATCATCCTGTGCCTTCTCCTTATCAGTGTTTTCCACATATTCCTTTCCTCTCCGATTCTGCGTAGAACCTCCTCATTCCTTACCTTATCAGTCCACCTAATTTTCAACATTCGTCTATAGCACCAAATCTCAAATGCTTCGATTCTCTTCTGTTCCGGTTTTCCCACAGTCCATGTTTCACTACCATACAATGCTGTACAGACGTACATCCTCAGAAATTTCTTCCTCAAATTAAAGCCCGTATTTGATATTAGTAGACTTCTCTTGGCCAGAAATGCCTTTTTTGCCATAGCGAGTCTGCTTTTGATGTCCTCCTTGCTCCGCCCGTCATTGGTTAATTTACTGCTTAGGTAGCAGAATTCCTTAACTTCATTGACTTCGTGATCATCAGGCCTGATGTTAAGTTTCTCGCTGTTCTCATTTCTACTACTTCTCATTACCTTCGTCTTTCTCCGATTTACTCTCAAACCATACTGTGTACTCATTAGACTGTTCATTCCGTTCAGCAGATCATTTAATTCTTCTTCACTTTCACTCAGGATAGCAATGTCATCAGCGAATCGTATCATTGATATCCTTTCACCTTGTATTTTAATTCCACTCCTGAACCTTTCTTTTATTTCCATCATTGCTTCCTCGATGTACAGATTGAAGAGTAGGGAGAACGGCTACAGCATTGTCTTACACCCTTCTTAATACGAGCACTTCGTTCTTCATCATCCATTCTTATTATTCCCTCTTGGTTGTTGTACATATTGTATATGAACCGTCTCTCCCTATAGCTTACCCCTACTTTTTTCAGAATCTCGAAGAGCTTGCACTATTTTATATTGTCGAACGCTTTTTCCAGGTCGACAAATCCTATGAAAGTGTCTTGATTTTTCTTCAGCCTTGCTTCCATTATTAGCCGTAACGTCAGAATTGCCTCTCTCGTCCCTTTACTTTTCCTAAAGTCAAACTGATCGTCACCTAGCGCATTCTCAATTTTCTTTTCCATTCTTCTGTATATTATTCTTGTAAGCAGCTTCGATACATGAGCTGTTAAGCTGATTGTGCGATAATTCTCGCACTTGTCAGCTCTTGCCGTCTTCGGAATTGTGTGGATGATGCTTTTCCGAAAGTCAGATGTTATATCGCCAGACTCATATATTCTACACACCAACTTGAACAGTCGTTTTTTTGTCACTTCCCCTAATGATTTTAGAAATTCTGATGGAATGTTATCTATGGTTGGATCCTAGATGACTGGAAAACCCTGGCCTGGTCACATGAGTCAATTGGTAAGAGCTGATGGTAAGGTTCGACTGTGCTGCAGACCCCACGAAGCTAAGGACCCAAGTTGTCAACAAGGCACTGTGCTAGCTTCTGGTGACTACATAATGGGGTGGGGTTTGTTGTCATGGAATGGACTGGGTCCTCTGGTCGAACACAACCGATCATTGAGTGGAGATGGTTATGTTTGTCTACTTTCAGCCGTTCACGAACTTCATGTTCCCAGACATGTCACTGGGCCGCAATTATTCGTGACTGCTCTGAAGAACATTCTCGACAGTTCGAACGAATGATCTGGCGACACTTCGAACATTATGGGTCAGTCATGCACAGACTCCGCCACTTTCGCAATTATGGACGGCTATAGAGGCAGTATGGCTAAATATTTCTGCAGGGGACTTCCAACGACTTCTCGAGTCCCTGCCACGTCGAGTTGCTGCACTACACCAGCCAAGACAAGGTCCGACACGATATTAGGTGGTATCCCAGAATTTCGTGTTCTCATTGTACACTACTTGCAATTAAAATTGCTACACGACGAAGATGACGTGCTACAGACGCGAAATTTAATCGACAGGAAGAAGATGCTGTGATATGCAAATGATTAGCTTTTCAGAGCATTCACACAAGGTTGGCGCCGGTGGCGACACCTACAACGTGCTGACATGAGAGTAGTTTCCAACCGATTTCTCATACACAAACAGCAGTTGACCGGCTTTGCCTGGTGAAACGTTGTTGTGAAGCATCGTGTAAGGAAGAGAAATGCGTACCATCACGTTTCCGACTTTGATAGATTGTAGCCTATCGCGATTGCGGTTTATCGTATCTCGACATTGCTGCTCGCGTTGGTCGAGATCCAATGACTGTTAGCATAATACGGAATCGGTGGGTTCAGGAGGGTAATACGGAACGCTGTGCTCGATCCCAACGGCCTCGTATCACTAGCGGTCGGGATGACAAGCATCTTATCCGCATGGCTGTAACGGATCGTGCAGCCACGTCTCGATCCCTGAGTCAACGGACGGGGACGTTTGCAAGAAAACAACCATCTGCACGAACAGTTCGACGACGTTTGCAGCAGCATGGACTATCAGCTCGGAGACCATGGCTGCGGTTACCCTTGACGCTGCATCACGGACAGGAGCGCCTGCGATGGTGTACTCAACGACGAACTTGGGTGCACGAACGACAAAACGTCATTTTTTCGGATGAATCCAGGTTCTGTTTACAGCATCATGATGGTCGTATCCGTGTTTGGCGACATCGTGGTGAACGCACATTAGAAGCGTGTTTTCGTCATCAACATACTGGCGTATCAAGTGGCGTGATGGTATGGGGTGCCATTGGTTACACGTCTCTGTCACCTCTTGTTCGCATTGACGGCACTTTGAACAGTGGACGTTACATTTGAGATGTGTTACGACCCGTGGCTCTACCCTTCATTCGATCCCTGCGAAACCCTACATTTCAGCTGGATAAGGCACGACTACGTGTTGCAGGTCCTGTACGGGCCTTTCTGGATACAGAAAATGTTCGACTACTGCCCTGGCCAGCACATTCTCCAGATCTCTCACCAATTGAAAACGTCTGGTCAATGGTGGCCGAGCAACTGGCTCGTCACAATACGCCAGTCACTACTCTTGATGAACTGTAGTATCTTGTTGAAGCTGCATGGCAGCTGTACCTGTACATGCCATCCAAGCTCTGTTTGACTCAATGCCCAGGCGTATCAAGGCCATTATTAAGGCCAGAGGTGGTTGTTCTGAGTACTGATTTCTCAGGATCTATGCACCCAAATTGCATGAAAATGTAATCACATGTTAGTTCTAGTATAATATATTTGTCCAATGAATACCCGTTTATCATCTGCCTTTCTTCTTGGTGTAGCAATTTTAATGGCCTGTAGTGTATATATGGAATATTTTAATGGCGTATAAATACCAGTTTTGTTGAGTATCGTCTGCATAAATAGCTGCACTCTTCGTCCAAGAGATCTATTCTGTTCTGGCTGTACACTGGTGTTCATAACAAACGTGGTTACAATGCGAAGTGACTCATGTAAATGACGGCCCAGCTTGCGCATATGTTCTTGAGGCTGTTTACGATGTAACGAAATGAACACTATGTGACTTAACTTCTGTGGTCATCAGTCGCCTAAAACTCAGAACAAAGTAAACCTAACTAACCTAAGGATATCACACACATCTATGCCCGAGGCAGGATTCGAATCTGCGACCGTAGTGGTCGCTCGGTTCCAGACTGTAGCGGCTAGAACCATACGGCCACTCTGGCCGGCCTATGATATAACAGTGTGTCACATATTCGGATACTGGTGTGCACCCTTGTCAGTTTCCGGCCGGTGTGGCCGTGCGGTTCTACGCGCTACAGTCTGGAACTGCATGACCGCTACGGTCGCAGGTTCGAATCCTGCCTCGGGCATGGATGTGAGTGATGTCCTTAGTTAGGTTTAAGTAGTTCTAAGTTCTAGGAGACTGATGCCCACAGCAGTTGAGTCCCATAGTGCTCAGAGCCATTTGAACCTTGTCAGTACTAAAACTGTGGCGTTTGCAGCGAAATCAAATGGTTGTCGTCTATGCTGCGCCGCTCTGGGCCGCAGATGGTCGGCTGCGCGGCTGCAGGCGTTCTGGAGCCCCGGTCACGGCCACGCTAGCGGGGAGCAGCGGGAGGAGACGGAGAGCCAGGCGAACTCAGCCGCTGCTTGGAACGCGAGAAATGTGATATCGCCGAGTGCGTTAGTCGACGATGGATCGAAGAGGATGGGACAAATAAAAGTGGCCTGGATGAGCGACAGCATTAACTGGGGGGGAAAAGAGCTAAAGGCACTGACAAAAGGATGAAGCAACTGCCCATACAGCCGGCCGAACCTTGGAGCACAGTCATACAGTCTTCGAGCCTGACAGAGGTGTTAACAGAGGTCAGTCTAGTCGCGGCCCATTAGTGTGCGACTGATATGTGTCGGGAGCCCTCAGGTCTAAGATGTATCGAAACAACCATTATAGTTTTCAAAAACTGCAGCAAAACATTTCTGACGAGACTGAAGGAATTCCAACAATCCAGCTCTGATCCGCCTTCAGAAACTTGCTGACCAGGGCACAAAAGTGCCAGGAGAGAAATGCCAGTCACTTTCAACATCTGCTACAGTCAAGGTTTTACTGTATTTTGTACCTTGGAACTCTTTTATCCGGGTCTCTTTTATTTGCGTCGCCTTTTAGTAGACTGTACGAGTCGCCACGGACATAAAAGGCAGGGTGCACGAAACAACTGCAGCGAGTCGTGCAGAAGAAGGCTCGGCGGCGAAACCGAGGTGCACTGTTTGCCGGCATATCGACAATGTTACAGCCTAAAAGCTACTCGTATACGGCGGGGAAGTGTTGTCGACGCGAAACTATAAAAAATTGTGTTCATTATTTATGAAATGTCACTCGTAATTATACACTATCCAACAGTGCAAATGTAACTGGGACGAAATAAATATTTGTTGACTATATCGGCCATACTGATAGGGAATACGGCAATGAAAAACACGAATTAACCCTGAGCCGTGGTAACAAATTGCTGTTTTGAAGACCGCGCCGCAGCGCGTAATGTGAAGCAGTCGCCCTCCGCTTCTGGCGGTGTCGCCGCTGTGGCAATCCTCTGTTCACGTGTATTTAAGGGGCGCTATGAGATCGCCAGAGAGCTGTTTGAGTCAGTCTGAGTTAGTCGGGTCAGTCTGGGTGAGGCTCGAGTCAGTCTGGGTCAGTCTCTCGTCCCCAGCTTGCTAGTCTGTCTCTCGTCCGGATTTGTGGGGCAGTTAGTATCTGCCTGTCATCTGGAGTATTAGTACGTCTTTCGTTGGGATCGATCTTCAAAGCCGGATAAATGAGTCTTTCCACTCCGCCAGTAACAGAACTCAGCGAGTGGTTACCCGGTCGGGGCTTATTTCCTGCAGCTGAGTCTGCACGTTACGCCGCCAGTCTGCTCGAGTTGCTCAGGCAATGGTCATTGGCGGTTGGATCGATCGGTTGGTCGGTCGCGCACTGAGACACAAGATGACTTGTCCACCTTGAGCGTCGGCGCACGTGAGTGCGCCACGTGAGTCCGGTGGGCCGCAGTGTAAAGCGAGCGGTAGTGGCTTCGCGGCCGACACGAAAGCAACAGGAGTCAATCCACGACATCGGTCTGGCCGGCGCGATCTGCGACGCCGTGAGACGGGAGATCGGCGCGCCTTCCTGCGTCCGTTGAAGCGGCTGGCAGCGGACGGTTCGGGAGAGCATTTTGGGGAGCTGCGCCAGGTCTTCGCCATAAATCGCAGTTTATTAGAACTTCAGTGACTGGTGATATGTTGTTTCATTTACTTGTTAGATTCTACTTTTTTCCTTGGTGAGGTCACCAGCCGCTTTGTTTTGGGATCGTCCCACCATTCTTCTCCGTTTTCCCACCCGCGGGAAGGTGGTTGTTTATAAACTGGGTGGTCCGTTTTTCCCTTGCGGAGTAGGGGTGGGTTAGAGCAACCTGCGGTTCAGGTAGTTCGGTAATCTCCCTATCAATATGCCGTACATTAACAGCTGCCTCCGTCATGTTTGTCGGATTCGGTGTGTTAACGAAGTTATTGCTTGAAGTGTAACGGCCTAATTCCTGAAATATGTTTTTATCTTGCCTATAATCATGAGCGGCGGTATATGTGTACTGTAGAACATGGTTGGCCAACCTTGTATAATTTTATGTAAGATAGCATTTCATGGGCTATTATTTAAATGATCATTTTAGCATTTAAAGTTGCCACCCTTCCACTGTAAGACTTTTCTTACAAGTTAAAATCAAGTTGCACCTCCAGTGGCAAGTTAATCTTCTAAATTTAGTGTTTCGTACCATTTTCATCCCCCCTACGGGGTACATAGTTTGTGTGCTTGTGTGAATTGTTAAAACTTTTACTTTAAGGTAATCTGGTGTGTACCTGTGTAGTCTTTCAGAGGTTGTTGTGAGCGGTCGTGACTACGGCCGTGTCAAAAGGGAGCGGCAAGGTTCTCCGCCCGAAAGCTCATATACTCAAAAATTTGTTTCTTTCTACCTCTGAATAATTTGTAACTTGATATTTAGAGGGTGCTTCCTGCTTATAATTTTTAATCGGTTTCTGGAAAAAAAAAGCTTTTAGGAATAAGATTCCCATTTGTTAAAAGCAATTTCATTTTGATTTCATCAGTTACTCCCTGGCAACTACTTCCACGCTCACATAGTGTGATTAAATGTGTTAATGTTCTTGATGAATCGCTAGTCAATAAAGTAAATTCTTAAGAAAAAGTTTTGAAAGTAAATTCACGGTTCAAACCCTCTTTTCCAAGGTATAGGAAGGGTGTGCATGTAATTGGAATCACATTTTATTAACATTCATCGTCAGTCCCTTCCAAAATATTCTTCGAAACCCCGCTGATGATAGAATGATTTACGTTTCAGGTAACAATATCCGTGTGCTGAGGATTAAAATTATTCAGGGTGTTAAACCGCGTTATTGTATAAAATATTTCAGTTAAAAACTTAAAACCAACGTTTCGACCAAGGTGCCTCTATTTACTGCAGTCGATCGTGTCAGTAGGTCATAATTGGAAAACATTATGGGCCATGGAATGTAACAGGCCAAGGGAGAGGTTAGGCAAGAAGCTGCTTGGCTTCTGGTGGGCACGTTTGACTGCCAGCCTGCGCGGAAACGCACTCACACTCCCTCTGTGGCTGTTCGTTTGGGCAGTGGCACTCGCGGCCCGTGGGGTTGGAATCGCCGGGACGCCGGAAGTTTATAGCCGTGTTCTCTACTGATGTTGCCAGGCTGCTCAGTAACTTTAATCGCCTCTTACGTTTTGCGTTTGCTTGTCCACGACTCTTCCTTCCTGAGGCAATGCAGGCAGTCTACAATCACGGTGGTGTTCCGCTGACGCCGAGCTAATCTGCAGTGCTTAGCGCACCCAGCTGCTCGCGTGCTACCTGTTCTCCCCTGTGTAGGCAGCTCCACACTCACAACGCAGTTCACACGCTCCTACAATATTTAGTTTGTTGACTGCATCCTCGGTGGAACCTATCATGTTGTGTATCCTGTGGCCACTGCGGAAAATCGGTTTCAAACCTCGTCGGCGGAAGACGTTGCCTAGCCGTTCACTGACGCACTTCACGGATGGTAAGTGCACTATCGGAAGCTTCTCTTCCTTGCCTTCTTCTCCTGTACTTTGGTGGCTTTGTCTTTGGTAGCCTTTCTTATAACGTTGCTGTCATAACCGTTGGCGCGACACGTGTGGCGCTAATTTTTTAATTAAAGTATTTTATGCAATGATAACGGCTTAACGCCCTAAACAATTTTAATCGGCATGACACACGCCGCGGAAGCCTACGTATTTATAATAGCTGTGTCTGTATTTTGTCGCTATCTTTAGCCCAGTATCGTAGCAACAAGAGGAAGGGGAAGAGGAGGGGAAGAGCGGAGCACGTTTCATTTAAGCGTAGTTTCAGTCAGTTACGAGCTGTGTTCTGTTCGTGTGCTGGAAGAATGTGTTTCTGAAGTATAACTAGTTCTTGTGGTGATTCAATATGCCTCGCAAATTCGAAATCAATGCTGTCAATTTTCGCTGCATTTGGGAACGGGCTACACTGACATAGCGAAGGCTTCCTCTAACCCATATACACTCCTGGAAATTGAAATAAGAACACCGTGAATTCATTGTCCCAGGAAGGGGAAACTTTATTGACACATTCCTGGGGTCCGATACATCACATGATCACACTGACAGAACTACAGGCACATAGACACAGGCAACAGAGCATGCACAATGTCGGCACTAGTACAGTGTATATCCACCTTTCGCAGCAATGCAGGCTGCTATTCTCCCATGGAGACGATCGTAGAGATGCTGGATGTAGTCCTGTGGAACGGCTTGACATGCCATTTCCACCTGGCGCCTCAGTGGGACCAGCGTTCGTGCTGGACGTGCAGACCGCGTGAGACGACGCTTCATCCAGTCCCAAACATGCTCAATGGGGAACAGATCCGGAGATCTTGCTGGCCAGGGTAGTTGACTTACACCTTCTAGAGCACGTTGGGTGGCACGGGATACATGCGGACGTGCATTGTCCTGTTAGAACAGCAAGTTTCCTTGCCGGTCTAGGAATGGTAGAATGATGGGTTCGATGACGGTTTGGATGTACCGTGCACTATTCAGTGTCCCCTCGACGATCACCAGTGGTGTACGGCCAGTGTAGGAGATCGCTCCCCACACCATGATGCCGGGTGTTGGCCCTGTGTGCCTCGGTCGTATGCAGTCCTGATTGTGGCGCTCACCTGCACGGCGCCAAACACGCATACGACCATCATTGGCACCAAGGCAGAAGCGACTCTCATCGCTGAAGACGACACGTCTCCATTCGTCCCTCCATTCACGCCTGTCGCGACACCACTGGAGGCGGGCTGCACGATGTTGGGGCGTGAGCGGAAGACGGCCTAACGGTGTGCGGGACCGTAGCCCAGCTTCATGGAGACGGTTGCGAATGGTCCTCGCCGATACCCCAGGAGCAACAGTGTCCCTTATTTGCTGGGAAGTGGTGGTGCGGTCCCCTACGGCACTGCGTAGGATCCTACGGTCTTGGCGTGCATCCGTGCGTCGCTGCGGTCCAGTCCCAGGTCGACGGGCACGTGCACCTTCCGCCGACCACTGGCGACAACATCGATGTACTGTGGAGACCTCACGCCCCACGTGTTGAGCAATTCGGCGGTACGTCCACCCGGCCTCCCGCATGCCCACTATACGCCCTCGCTCAAAGTCCGTCAACTGCACATACGGTTCACGTCCACGCTGTCGCGGCATGCTACCAGTGTTAAAGACTGCGATGGAGCTCCGTATGCCACGGCAAACTGGCTGACACTGACGGCGGCGGTGCACAAATGCTGCGCAGCTAGCGCCATTCGACGGCCAACACCGCGGTTCCTGGTGTGTCCGCTGTGCCGTGCGTGTGATCATTGCTCGTACAGCCCTCTCGCAGTGTCCAGAGCAAGTATGGTGGGTCTGACACACCGGTGTCAATGTGTTCTTTTTTCCATTTCCAGGAGTGTATTAGGAAGGCTTACAGACAGGAAGTGACATCGGGGACCTGGACTAGTCATGGGCGCCTCACGTATTTTGCTTATATCTTGCGTTTCGAGTCTTCTTCCGTGGCTGAAAAGTAAAAGATCATCAGTGGGCTTTGCTGTACCCATGATTTGGCGAGAACCATCAAACCCTATGAACGATTGTTACTTTCGTATAATTTCATCAAAACAGGGTATTGACCTGCCTTCGACCGTGTGACCAGTACCTGACGGAGACGAGCTGCTTGTTCTGCTGCCCCGCCTGATTCTTCTGGTAGTGACGAGGGCGGTAGTGAAACTAGTGCTCCACCATCACCTCCAAACCCCCAGTTCTTCAAAACATCGTGATTTTGTTTGTAACGATGGGTATGCAGAGATTTACAAAATAACACAGTCTGAACTTAATGGGTTGTTGAGGTATCTGGAATTGCCGAAACGCAAAGCTGAACTGTTGCTGTCAACACTACAACAGTGGAATTGTCTCGATAACACGGTGAATGTGACTGCGTTCCGTAACCGCCATATCCCATTCCTTCCACTTTTCGAAAGTGAAAAGAGCTCGGTATTTTGCACTGATGTCCAGGGAGTAACCGCAGTCATGGGCGTTGACCACAAAAGTGATCACCGGTAGTAGTTCATCGATTGCTCCTAAGCATATCTCCAGTGTGTGCTGCTGCGTAACGGCTACGTGTTACCATCCGTTCCGACTGGGTCTGCACCTTACATTAAAGAAACACATCATAACCGAAACAGTTGTTACTCCGACTGAAGTATGACAACTTTAAATGGCAAATTTCTGGGGATCCGCAAGTCATAGGCATGTTTCTTGGGCTACAACAGGGCTTCACCAAACTGTATTACTTCCTGCGTGTCTGGGATGCCGTGCCAAATCACTTCATTACAAAAAGACAGTTTGGCCTAGGTGTTAATCACTCGAGCCTGGATCTAGTTGTCGAATCGAAGATCATAATTCTCCCTGCTCCTCATATAAAACGGAGTCTAGTAAATTCTTTCAGGCCGTGGATAAATGTGGGGAAGTATTCCTCTATTTGCGCGAGAAATCTTCACCTCTTAATGAGGCGTAAACAAAGAGGGGATTTTCGTGGGGCCCCAGATATGCAGACTGTACGAAGATGACCGTCCTGACAGATGATGAAACGTTGGATTGGGATGCCTTTGCTCAAGTGTCAACGAACTTTCCAGGAAACAAGAAGGCAGAAAACTATAAAGGTCTTGGGGCAAATCTTCTGCATTGCTACAGTAGACTAGGGTGCAATGTGTCCTTAAGGCTACATCTCCTAAAGTCCCAGTTGGACTTCTCTCCTCACAACTGTGCCGCTGTAACCAACACGGAGAACGGCTCCACCAGCAAATTTACAACGTGGAAATGAGAAACCAGGGAATGTGGAGTGCACTGCTGGACAATAATCAGGGAAGCACCAGCAGAAAACTACAAACGCTGGCAAAGCGACTGCCCTGTCGGTGTCTTTCCTGCGAGGGATAACACGGGGCTATACACATGCATAAGGTTATATAGTGTAATTCGCTCTACTCCGTGGTTTTTTTAATCTTTCTGGTTATTTCGCCGGCCGGTGCAGTAAATTGGAAAATGGGTTTAATTATAAAGTCACGTAACAATTCTCGCCGTGAAGCAGCGTTGCCACCGTAGCAATATACAAAAGTGGAAACTATGCCACAGAATATTAATAAAGTATAAGTAATATTTAACACCAGACTGGCTGCAACAATGAGAAAAGGCGCGTCCATTCGCGAGTGAGTGGGCTGTCAAATAACTGCTGCATCTGGGGATGATGGTCAGAAAATGTAATTGTTGTAAAAGTCTAGCAAGTTCTAAGCAAAGAAGGGAAAGCATAAAGGTGGAAGGAGTATATAGAGGGTCTATACAAGGGGGATGTACTTGAGGACAATATTATGGAAATGGAAGAGGACGTAGATGAAGATGAAATGGGAGATACGGTACAGCGTGAAGAGTTTGAGCGAGCACTGGAAGACGTGAGTCGAAACAAGGCCCCGGGAGTAGACAACATTCCATTAGAACTACTGACGGCCTTGGGAGTGCCTGTCCTGACAAAAATCTACCATCTGGCGAGCAAGATGTAGGAAACGGGCGAAATAACCTCAGACTTCAAGAAGAATATAATAATTCCAATCCCAAAGAAAGCAGGTGTTGACAGATGTGAAAATTACCGAACTATCAGTTTAATAAGTCACAGCTGCAAAATACTAACGCGTATTCTTTACAGACGAATGGAAAAACTGGTAGAAACTGACCTCGAGGAGGATCAGTTTGGATTCCGTAGAAATGTTGGAACACGTGAGGTAATACTGACCATACGACTTATCTTAGAAGAAAGATTAAGGAAAGGCAAACCTACGTTTCTAGCATTTGTAGACAGAGTAAGCTTTTGAGAATGTTGACTGGAATACTCTCTTTCAAATTCTATAGGTGGCAGGGGTAAAATACAGGGAGCGAAAGGCTATTTACAATTTGTACAGAAAGCAGATGGCAGTTATAAGATTGGAGAGGCATGAAAGGGAAGCAGTGGTTGGGAAGGGAGTGAGACAGGGTTGTAGCCTCTCCCCGATGTTATTCAATCTGTATATTGAGCAAGCAGTAAAGGAAAAAGAAGAAAAATTCGGAGTAGGTATTAAAATCCAAGGAGAAGAAATTCTGTCATAGACAGCGAAGGGCTTGGAAGAGCAGTTGAACGGAATGGACAGTGTCTTGAAAGGAGGATATAAGATGAACATCAACAAAAGCAAATCGAGGATAGTGGAATGTAATCGAATTAAGTCGGGTGATGCTGAGGGAATTAGATTAGAGATGCTTATAGTAGTAAATGAGTTTTGCTATTTGGGAAGCAGAATAACTAATGATGGTCGAAGTAGGGAGGATATAAAATGTAGACTGGCAATGGCAAGGAAAGCGTTTCTGAAAAAGAGAAATTTGTTAACATCGAGTATAGATTTAAGTGTCAGGAAGTCGTTTCTGAAAGTATTTCTATAGAGTGTAGCCATGTATGGAAGTGAAACATGGACGATAAATAGTTTGGACAAGAAGAGAATAGAAGCTTTCGAAATGTGGTGCTACAGACGAATGCTGAAGATTAGATGGGTAGATCACATAACTAATTGAGGAGGTATTGAATAGGGTTGAGGAGAAGAGGCGTTTGTGGGACAACTTGACTAGAAGAAGGGTCCGGTTGGTAGGACATGTTCTGAGGCATCAAGGGATCACAAATTTACCATTGGAGGGCAGCGTGGAAGGTAAAAATTGTAGAGGGAAACCAAGAGATGAATACACTAAGCAGATTCAGAAGGATGTAGGTTGCAGTAGGTAATGGGAGATGAAGAAGCTTGCACAGGATAGAGTAGCATCAAATCAGTCTCAGGACTGAAGACCACAACAACAACAACAACAACAATAACAACAACATAGATATATTAAAGAGATAACTTGGAATTTCCAGACCAAACAAGGAAAGTCCTTGAAAAATTTTATGTTATCATTCCTTGTTTTGGTCTGGGAATTCCAAATTATGTCTTTAATCTAGAAAGGCACCTGGTTTGGCAGTAGTACATCCTCCATCATAGTAGCTGTCTTTTCCACGTATTCCTCTTTACTGATTGAGTCTGTTCACATACAACCCAGTACGTTACCCTTGAATGGGTTTTTAGGCGTCTCATCAAGAACAAATGCTAAGTATGTGACAAAACAAAATTCACAAGGATTAATACATTGTCTAATTTAATTCTGCTACATAAAATAAACATAGCTGCTATTCAGTTTTTTGTTAAGGGGACGTAAGTGTGGATTTTTATTTGTTAATTGGTGTACGTTTTTACTTGTTCATGGTGCATGGATCGTGAGCAGAGGTGGTAAGTCCTATTACTGAACGGGTCATTGTCTCTCTATATCCTGTCGCTGTGGTGAGTGTCCATAAGAAGTTATGTTTTGCTGGCGAGTCAAATCGTCCGCTAGTAGCACTCGGTGCTCCAGTAATGCGTAGGTTGTAGGTAAGCACATGCAACAATAAGTATGTGAGCACGGTACGCGCCGTAGCTGCGTGCACGTCCAGTAGCCGCGCCGCAGTCAGACGGGTTGTGCGTGCAAAGCGCGCATGTGAGTGAAGTGCTCTGTGCAGAGTCCGCAGCTCTTACAGATTAACTACACTGACTGGCTCTTCGCCTTTTACCTAGGCTGTCGAGGGGGACCACAGTGCACCACCTACGTTCCCTGTGCCAAAGGTAAGTACGTTACATTGAAAATTTTGCACGCCTACGGCGCACTGCCCTGGTGCCGAAACACCAGTGCCGTAGCAAGCTTCCTCAATCCATCAAATTTCACTGATTCGTAAGAATAAATTCAGGGTAGAAGACTGTTCTCGCTTGCACATATCCATAAGCTCACACGCAGATAAAACAAATCACTGTAACTATAAGAATCACAGTCACTGGTAACTATATTTCGTCATTCCTTACCTCATGATACCACTGGTCATGTAATAGTACTTAACGGTCAAATAAATTAATTACTCCATCGATATCCTGTTACAAATCGAACTGGAAACATATTACTTTAGTTAAATCGTGACACAGTTTTATATGAGTATATGCCATTCGAAAATACGTGCCCCTCTTATAGAAATCCGCAGTCGCGATTTGATTCTACCCCTAACAGTGCACAAGAGAACACGTTTCCAAGAGCGGCAGTTCAGAAATGTGTCACAAATGCATTTCCACTTCGAATAGTAACAAAAAGTAAATGACAGCACTAATCAGTGCGTAGAGAAATTGCCTCAAAAACAGCAAAAATCTGTCTTTTAACTACACGCGAGTAATTGTGGGGTGGTCTAACCTCAACATCACCCGCGCTTACGTTAACACGCACGGAACAAGCACCAAAATTGGTAAATAAAATGACTAAAACATAAAACCAAATCCTATACCGAAAATTCATACACACAACGAAAAGAAACACAGCTAAAACGCTCATACATGGTACGAAATACTATCGTAATAATGAAACTTGGTCGGTGAGTTCTCTACTACTACTCAGTGTATGTGTTTGTCACGTGTTTATTATTTGGAGTATGTCTTGTTGCTGTTATAATAACTATATATTTCTTCGTGATCACTGAGGTCTCTGTCACCTCTCAGCTTTCAACAAAATATTTTCAATCCACTACAAGTGGTACACAATAAAGGTTAGACAAAAGATCAATATATTCGTCTGTCTGATATCATGTCAATGCAGTTTGCTTTTAGAGCATAAAACCCTCATATCCGTATTCATAACTGAATGGTATGCCCTGTATTGTCAGAGCTCGTGCTGAATTTTTTAACTTTGCATTAAATAATAGTGGCGCAAAAGTAGCTTCGTTGGTTTTCGACGTTAGGTGAAGTCTCGAGAATGTCTGTATCGTGGAGCTGCCCCTGTGAATATTTGTTTTTCCATCGATGCTGGCTATTGTTTTATTCAGGACGTGCGTTTGTAACTTACTATATATATGTATATATCACCGTGGGTGTCGTGTTTACATAAACCTCTGTTTTCTTGCTTGTCATCTTTGTATGCGTGTAAAACTATCTGTATCGCTACCAAAAAACATGATTACTTTAAGAACATAAGTGTAGTTTGATTCACATTACTAAAGCTAGGTCGTTGGATAAATGTTATTTGAAGCTTCTTTATTTTTCAGTAACAGGATATTTACTAGTTATGTTTAGTGAAACGCCGATGAAACCTTACTTAAAGCTACAGTATGTATTCGTGTCCGTCATATAATATCTTACCTTAGGGAGTCCGACTTCGCGTAACTTACCCTCACTCACATACTTGATAGTGGCTTCGATACTATGTCTGTGCTCTTTGGTTTGCTCCAACACGTACGTGCAAACTTAAGATTAAAGAAATACAACTGTGATTAAAATGTCTTTCCAGCAAATATAGCTCATAGACACTGTGCTCAAATATTAGTCACCAATTCTTTATACTGCGTCTTAGATAAATAATGTATGCCATTCACAAACACTTCCTATGTAAACAAGATTGGCTTTACATAAACAATTCATGTTGCTGTATAATATTTACACCATTACTTTAGCCACAAAATATCTCTTTCATAATCGTAGCTTATAAATAATGTTGATGTGCATAAACATAGATGTAAAAGGTTCTTAAACATATTGAAATATCTTCATACCTCGGTGTGCATACAATCATTTGATTTTTTCATTGAATAGGTATGCAGTCAGGCAGCAACTGACATTGGGAATATGTACTGTGGTGTACGGTCAGACTGTATTTTTACTTTGCCATTTCGTATTCCTTTTAGCCAACAAAGACGATTTAATGTGTGGCTTAAGCAAAATCTTCTTTCCTATTCTGAATTGTGAAATCATATGTAATATGCTGTCAAACTGCTTCTGTCTGCGTCTGGCGTTGTCGTTGATCGAAATCAGCATTTGTCTTACCTTGTCGTCCATGCTTAATTGTTCCTTACCGATAAGGGATGGGATTAACCCACTGTTTTTCCTCCTGCTTGTTACGGATTAAATCGTACGGTGTAGCAGTAGTGTCATAAATAGGCATGTTGGTTAGTACCTGTTCGAGAACTTTTGGTATTGGGTCCACGTTGTTTGCTTACTTGCTACATAGGTTTTCATGGATCTGTTAAGTTCTCTAAATACTCTTTCAATGGGATTAGATTGCGGGCTACACTTTGAAATTAAAATTTGTCAGATCTATTGTTCCCTTAAAAATTATGTCCAGGCGGAGCAAGTAAAACTGGTTGCACTGTCGCATAATATGGCTTGTGGTTTTCCAACAGACGTAAAGTAATCATTCAACTTGCGGTTAATTTTACGCTTGTCTGCGGTAGATTTGGTTGCATATTGTTTCACGTACTTGGAGAAAACATCGTGTACACCAATTCAGTGTCCTGTTTATCCAATTTTTCAAAATCGAGTAAACCTTGGTTCAGTCGTAATAAAGCATAGGCAATTACGTTATCCTTTCCGTTGATATGTATAATTTAGAAGTCGTATGACTGCAAAAACAGTGTCCATCGCGCTAGGGGATTAAGTAGCAATTTACAAGTGAGCAGAAAACTCAAACCCTAATAATCACTGTACAGTCTTACGTGTTTGCCGTACAGATAGTACAGAATATTTTTAAATGCCCACACGAGTGAGAGAGCCTCCATTCCGAAAGTATGCTGCTAGTAAAACTGATTTCACGAGGTCATTGGTACCCCCATCTTCGTTCAACTGAAAGAGGCAGGCATCTAAACCTGAAAATAATGCGTCGGTGGCGATGCGAAAGTCACGGCTCGTATCATGGTAGCCTAGGACGTTTGAATTTATCAGAGTTGTTTTATTTCATTGAAATGATTTTGGCACTGTGGTGTCCAAATCAACTTTTTGTCCTTTCTCAACAATCCTAGCAGCGCTGTACTATTAAGCAGTTGGTTAGGGATAAAACGTTGAAAGAAAGAACACAAAGCCATAAATGTTTTAAGCTGCCGTTTCGAACATGGAACAGGAAAATTCTTTATTGCCATCAACTTTTCAGGATGTGGTTTTATCCCCAGATATGAGATTATATGGCCCTAAAAATTTAATGTTTTTTCACACAAACTTAAACTTCTTGAGGTTGATCGTTACTCCAACTGCCGAAAATCTTCCTAGCGTTCTTTCATGTAGGTGTGAATGTTCGTATGACGTAGCGATGGCTATTAAAATATCGTCTGTGTAGACGGTGAGCTTGTCTAACAGATTGGAACCTAGAACTGTGTCTAGCCCAGTTATGAAAACACCAGCACTGACGTTTAACCCGAAAGGCAAGATGGGGTACTGATAAGATCAAACGGCGAAAATAAAAGCTGTGTACATTCTACTGCCAGGAGACAATGCTATTTGCCAACAGCGGCTCTGGAGATCAACGCTAGACAAATACTGTACCTATTGAACCATTGGATTTATTCTTCCACATTTTCTGGCCGAGATAGTAACAGGAACAATAGTCTTATTAATCTCCAAGGTGTCGAAAACAAGTCTCACACTGTTGTCAGCATTCTTCAGCGCGAGTAGTGGGCTGCAGTAAGGTGAGAGCGAGGTTTCTATGATGTTCCAGGGTAATATTCGTTTTATTTCTTGGGCTACTGCTTCACGTTGCGACCATGGTATAGAATACGTATTATATGCGCAAACAAAGTTGACATTCGGCGCGGTGGCTGATGGGCGCGACTGTAAACGCATTTCCCATTTACAGTCGCTCCCATCACCCAGCGCGTCGAGTGTCAACTTCGTTCACGCGTGGAATACTTTTGCAGAAAGCGTCGTGGGGTCGGACATCCATGCGGTACTGATAGGTCTTCATAACACCAGGTTTTTTTGTCGAATACACGTGCGTGATTAAGCAAAACAGAACTGGGTTCTTCCTTTTGATAAGAAGGTGCCTCCGTACATTTCTCAATTTTGTCCTCAATTTCTTCAGGTTCGACACACTGGCACCGTATTAGTGTCGTGACAAATGTCCAAATTAAAAAAAAAAAATGCAAACGGTGGTCACAAAGGAAGAAAAGGGCGAACCAAATGCTGCGTTTTATTGGCAGAACACTTAAAAGATGCAAGAGACGTACCACAGAGACTGTCTACACTACGCTTGTTCGTCCTCTTTTGGAGAACTGCTGCGCGGTGTTTGAACATTACCAGATGAGATTAACGGAGTACGTCGGTAAAGTGCAGCGAAGAGCGGCGTGTTTTGTACTATCCAGAACGAGTGGACAGAGTGTCACGGACCTGTTAGAGGATTTGGGATGGACATCATTAAAACAAAGACATTCCACTTTGCATCGGGTTCTTCTCAAGAAAGTTCAATCAGAAACTTTCTCCTCCAAATGCGAAAATAGTTTGTTGTCGCCGACCTACATAGGGAGAAACCACCATAATAAAATAAGCGAAATCACAGCTCGCACAGAAAGTTACAGGTGTTCGTCTTTACCGCGAGATGTTCGAGAGTGAAACAGCAGAGAGATATTGTAAAGGTTTTTCGGTGAACTGCCTGCCAGGCACTTTAGTGTGATTTGCAGGTCAGCCACGTAGATATTAGATGTAGCCCGTCTCTGAGGCAAAGGTTCTGGTGCGAGTAGTGTTTCAGCGAAAGGGCGCGACTAGAGCGGCAAAGAC
Organism: Schistocerca serialis cubense; assembly: GCF_023864345.2. Lineage (NCBI taxonomy): Eukaryota > Metazoa > Arthropoda > Insecta > Orthoptera > Acrididae > Schistocerca > Schistocerca serialis. The sequence goes on along the minus strand of NC_064647.1, from coordinate 87,652,574 downwards.
GATTTCGACTATGGGGCGAGGGAGTCTCTCCCACCAGTAAAACGTCCGCTGTGCTGATGTTTCGCGCCGGAAATCGACATCGCATGACCGTAGCCATTTGGCTGCGCGTGTTACGCCGTGCTGAAAGTAGCTGCATCGCTTGTCTGCTTCCATATCGCTTGCTTATTCTCATTTCGCTAGCTTTCTTTGTTATTTTTTGTTTTTGTTTCAGTTGTCTTCCATTTGCTGCCGGAACTAATTTTTTATATACAGGATGGGACTGCATACGTGGATGTATGCATATAACCACACCCCGTGACGCACATACGCATGTACGCACACCACTTTATCCACACCGGTTCAGAGTGTAGGGCGGGCTGTGTCAGTGTGAGTGGAGCATTGCAAAGGGGACGATGGTCCTCACTGTGGAGCAATGGATGTTGGTTGTCGAAAGTTATCTGACAACAAACCGTAGAAACCGTATGGTCGGTTGTTTGCTGAGAAGTTTAATAGCGTCAAAGTGCCAACAAAAAGTGACATGCAACGCTTAGTGCGAAAATGGCGTTAAGAAGGGTCAGTTTTGAACAAGTCAAAAACAGAAAATGTGGCTGCAGTTCACCAGAAAATGCTCGAGAGTCCAACAAAATCGACCCGATGCCTGTCACAAGAGACCGGCATGTCACATCGATCGTGCCGACCAGTTCTCCACCTGGACTTGCACATGCATCCGTACCGAGTGTCCCTTGTTGCTGCATTAAAACCTGCAGATTCTCCTCAGCACCTCCAGTTTTGTGAATGGCTGTTCGCTGAGATAACAACGAATGGCTTGAACAAAGGTCTGTTCTTTATGTCTGATGAAGCATGGTTTCACAGGCGTGGTTATGTCAACTGACAGAATCGCAGGTTTCGGGCAGTGGAGACTGCACATCACTTCCACGAAACACCATAGCAAGATCATAAGGCTGGTGACTGGTGTATAGTGTCTGCACGCTGCATGGTTGGTCCCACGTTCTTTCATCAGTCGCTGACTTCGCTGCGTTGCTTTGCCAAAATTTGGTAACCTTTTGTGGCAGCATTAATTGAAGAAGAAAAGACCTGCAGGGTGGAGAACCTGTCCATACAGCCGGCCGAGCACTGGAGCATGTTTACGAGGTACTGGCAGAAGTAAATCTGTGAGTACCGGGCGTGAGTCGTGCTTCAGTAGCTCAGATGGTAGAGCACTTGCCCGCGAAAGGCAAAGGTCCCGAGTTCGAGTCTCGGTCGGGCACACAGTTTTAATCTGCCAGGAAGTTTCATACCAGCGCACACTCCGCTGCAGAGTGAAAATCTCATTCTGGATGTTTACACAGACTTCACCCCCGTCAGAGTTGTTAGTAGAGGTCTGTCTGGTCAGAGCCCTAGCTGGCCACCCAGGTCAGCTGATCTGTCAGTGTATGATTACTTTGTCTCGGAGGGGGGGGGGGGGCACAAGTCTAAGACGTATCGCAACAACCCTCATAGTCTTCAAGAACTCTGGCAGAACATTTCGGATGAGATAGAGCAGCAGTCCAGCTTAGATTTGCCTTCAGTGACTTGCTGCCTAGGCCTAAAAATGCCAAGAGGTGAATGGTGGTCGCATTCAACATCTGCCATAGTCAGGTTATTACCGTATTACCTTTCCTCTGCAGTGTTTTTTGCACCCTGGAAGTCTGTTCTCTGGGCCTACTTTTATTTGCCCCACCCCGTAGTGTATGCTACTGAAGAGCTGGCTACAGTAAGCAGGTTCGAAATGATGTACGTGGCAGTAGTTACACAGAGATGAAGAGGCGTGCACTGCGTGGAATAGTATGCAGTGCAGTATCAAACCAGTCTTGAGACAACAAAACCAACAGCAACATTATTATAGTGATGATCTTCTTCTTCCTTTGCTTGTGTTTTTTTTCCCACAGTTTTCGCAGGGTCGGTTATGGTTACAATCGGATTTGGCATGGTTAATTTGAAGGGGTGGCCAAATATCCTTCTTGCTGCCAACCCGTACCCCCCCCCCCCCCCCCCCCCGTGACGGAATCAGTGTACCCCAATTGTCTGCGTCCAGTGTAAAGCATGAAATAATATGAACGTGTTTCAAACGTCTGCGAGTAGTGTAACTGAGGCGAGACGTGTGGACCAGCCCGGTATTCACCAAGTGGGATGTGGAAAACCGCCTAAAAACCACATCCAGGTTGGATGGCACACTGGCCCACGCCGTTAATTCGCTGGGCAGATTCGATGTGGGGCTGGCGCGCCTACCCGAGACCAGGAAGCAGCCCATTAGCGCTCTTGGTTAACCTGGCAGGTCAGAGTGATGAGTGTCACTGGCTGCTATTCCTTAACCATTACGTTAGTAAAAAAAAACGGAGTCTCCATAATGTAAATACATGCTAAAATTGAAAACCTAAACTCTTCAGCAGGAGTTTAAAGGAATTTCTAGGTTTATATTCGTTATTACTCTAATGGCATTTTTTTTATTCTGAAAACTCGCTTAGCTGCTACCAAATTACTCCATAATATGACTCCATAATTAGGGTTGGAAAGACAGTAGGCGCAATAGGTACTCTTAATTCTTTTTCACATGTCTTCCGTATTTTAAATAACATTGAATGTGTTGCTATTTACATTTTCCATCACAATCTCATTGACAGAGTAAATATGCATACTCAGTCAGATTGCTAAAAGTACACTTAAATTTCAAACAGACATGGTAGGCACACACTCAGCAGGTACAGAGCAAGCTGTTAAGAGCGATTTTTAACCTTCAGAAACTGGGAACCATTATTAAGGGAAAAACACATCCTCACTGTAATTTGACTTCAATAAAAATATGTACAATGTGGTTTCATTGATTGTCATCATCAGTAGCAGCAGCAGTGTTACTTAAAGACCATTTCATGACATCGCCATAGAGTTCTATACATTCAGGCAGAATATAATCAAGTTAAGAGTGCCAGGCGCACTTTACATCATTCGGTGTTTACTGGCACCAAAAAAGTCATAGGACCACGTCACGCAATATGTATCAGTGAAAGTAATAATTTGTTCTGATACCGCTATGAAAGCATTGTGCTGACCGCCATTGTTCACCGATTATTCTTAAAGCAACATTTTTTTTTCCTTTATGGGTGGTATATTCAAGACCTATCACACTTGCTGTTTTTACAACATTCTGTTTGTAAGATCCAACATAACGTTTTCCATTATTCTTTTCTTCGTACTTTCATTATGTTCCAACTCAGTACTTGGCGTCAATTTACATCTCACAATACATGTTCATAAATAACAGCATTTGAAGTACAGAAATCGAGACATAACCGATTGTGCGTTTGTAATCGATAGATGGCATACGAAGATAATCACAACTGGAAGGCCGTTATTCTAAGAGTAAAGCCCTTTCAAAAATAAGGAACTCACAAAAACACATGTGCACTGTACAGAATAAAGCCTTTTACATGCAGGCAGAAAGATGTATCCACGAGTACAATTCTTAATTCAGTCTCTCAAAATTTGGAGAAAGGTCCTTTAAAATGACTGTATCGAATGTTGACTACTTCTACAATGGGGTCACACCCATGTGTCACAAAAGTAGCTTTCACACTGTTTCTTTCTGTTAGTCGAAAGTTCTTAAGCACACCTGACATGTAATTCGCACCATATTTTTTCTTTTATAGCAGTCAGTCATTTTAGGTTACTAGCTAAGTGGTTTAGTGCACGTAGATAACCGAGGGATCAAAGTGAGGGAAAGTACAGCAATCTTACAGCTGCGAATGTACAGTCGTATTCCCCTCGAGCTTAGAGATCCGCGTTAGCTGTTCATCCGTCGTTGCAGCCAGGCGTGTACTGCAGCTGGTCACGTAGTGCTGGCTTCCGGTCCGAAACATCAATGGAGCCAGCGTTTTACAGGCGCGAGACACTCCTGTACAGGGCAAAGAGAGGAGGACGAAGAGCAGTGACGGCGGCGGCGCCAGCCCGCATGGCGCTGGATGGGACGCCTGGCTGGAATGGAGCAGAGCAGTCCTAAGGCGCTGGTCTGTCTGCAGCAGGCTCTTCTGCTTGAGGTGTCACCTGTAGGAATTACGTCCGACATCCAGATCAGCTACCTACAACGACGACTAAGTGTCTGGTGAAGACACACTTGGTGAGGAATTATTCGAAATACAGTTCCGTTTCTGTGCTGCAAGTAGGTAATAGCGGATGAAGGTGGCTCCGTGCTAGCGGTCGCCAGTATCATAACTGCCGCGAGGTGTACTGACGGTGGTCGATATTTGACCAAGTTCTATCAGGTGGTTTTGCTCAGCCTCCCTGAATTGTAAATGTTCCCAGATTAGCACCACTTCTGTCCATTCTTGGGTCTTCTCTGTATGACAGCTTTTGATGAGCGTGCCTGCCTGATCGTTAACCTGTTGTGTTAGCACTGTTGATTATTTTCTGTTTAAGACGTCAGAGCTGTGAATATTGATTAACCTGTTCGAATTGTGCACCTTAGACTGTGAAAGCAAGTGGATCTACTTGCTATGTGCCGCTCTGCTATGCGATTTACTTCCTTTTCGGCCAAAGATTAAAGTGCAAATTAACCTGTAGAATAATAATGTATTTATCCTGGGTTGCGCTTGTTCAGTTTTAAAAGCAGTATGACCGAGCCTACTTAAAGTTACGGTCACTTCGTGCTACGTCCTTTGCGGTGTCTTCCACCGTGTTAAATTCAGTCAGTGGTCTAACCTAAACTCTCTCTGGGGCTTCCAGCGAGTGGTTTACTATTCCACGAGAAGGAGAGACAAGATGACGTCTTAACACAAAATATTCATCACGTTCTTAGCTCGCCCAATTGAAGATTTTCTTTCGTCGACCTGTCCTAAGCTGAATCCACATCCGACTTTGCGGTTAGTTGCTTATAGAGGCAGTTAATCATTATATGTATTTGTAAGAGGATATTTTGTGTGCTACAGACACTTTCGCCTACCGTGCTTAACCTAAAGGTGAGTGCAGCAGGTCGGCTGGCTAGTCTGTACGGGATGTGACACTGTACCCCATCCTTGGCGGCCCAGGCGATTTGTGCTACACCTCTTGTTTTGCTGTGTTTGTGATACCGCTGTCATTCTGTAGCTGTTCTTATTTGTAAAATTTTATTTTAGCTTTGGCATATCTCTTGGAGCATTGTAAATGTGACAGTTAACAGAATGCGCTAGTGTACCACGTGCAACTTATTCTCACAGGAGATGATCAATATGCCCTCTGCAGGCATTCATACATGCATCAACACAGTGTCATAGTGAATATTGGTTGCGCCGCTGTATCCTTCGAGTATTGCGTCTGGTTTTTCAACCTTCCATGATATGGGCACAGAGACTGTGAACATCTTGCACTGGACACCAGGTGATTGGTCCATCTCTGATAAAAGAACCAGAAGCAGATGTTAAAAGCAGATTTTAGTAGAAGCCGAAATGGAAGCTGACAGGGAAGTGGAAGTGTATGTATTAAGAAAAAAGTAACAGTTCCTTATCAAACACTATTTCTTTTTATAATAATACTCAAAATTTATCAATCCTGCAACCAATTTAGATGATCTTTCTATGTGAGGCCAGCTCCACTGAATAATTGTTCATAGAAGCTGACAAATGCTCATGAGATAGTTGCAGTAGATAATGATATTCATGTCAGTTGGATTTCCACCACTTTCATTACTGGATCTTCTTTCAGTGGAAGTTTATTTTTGTTTTTGTACTTCAGTAGGTTTGAATCTAGCATCAGAAACCATTTCTTGTTTACGTTAGTCATAGTTTGGTCCCACTGATCTTCGTTCATGTCTATCATGAATTCTACCATTTGTAACGATGTTTCTAATTGAGATTCTGTGATTAAATCACAGCTTGTTGGAGGCCGATTTTCAATATCAAATTGGAACCTTTTAGAGCTAGTCAGTATATAGTCATATTAAGATTCTAAACTCAATAAGCAATTAATTGATCTTATTGGAAACAATACTGATAGTGTTAATAACAATGATAACAGATTGGTGAATAAATCTTTAAAAGATCTTTGATACATTTGTAAACAAAAAGGATAAAAAAGGTATTCTAATCTTTACAAACAACAATTTGACGATATTATAGAAAAATAATGATAACGAAACGACTGATAATGATTGCATGGGATAAATATTAAGAACTTATACAAAAACACCATGAGAAAATTTTTTCAAGTTATAACTTTCTAATTAATAAAGTTTTTTGAAAACAACTAAATGAATTAATAGAAAAGACAAAGGTTTGCAATTTAGAATAATAACTGATGAAATTAATAAAACTGATAATATTATAGAATCACAAGAGTTTTTTAATCAAATTAGATGCATTATCACCTAATTTAAGAATATTTTGATACCAAGCAGATCTATAAAATTTAATATGAAGATTCGTTGTAGTTTTAAGAGACAAGATGAAGTAAGTAATGAAGTTTTACTAAGAACAACAGAGTTACAAGGCTGTTGGCAAAGATCAACAAATAAACTATTGGTAGGAATGGAAAAACAGAAAGAACAAATGTCATTGGGCTTTATATTCTATAAATAATTCATAATTGTGTCTGATCTATGGAGAGAGATGAAAAATAAAATGCCACAATAAATGTTAAAAATGATGATAAAACATATTTTCTATATGCAATAAAATCAGCTTTATATCCAAAAAAATATTATGTGGAAGGGTTAATAATTATAAAAATATTGAGCTGGAAATAGACAAAATTTTTGAAAGCGATGAAATTAATTTTCCCATGCAATTAACAGATATTCCTAAATTTTAAAAATCAAATTTTTTGGTAAATGTTTGTTTATGATGAAACATTTATTGCATATCCTCTGTACCACACAAAAAATAAACAAACTGTTAGATGAAAATAATTCTCATTATTGTTGGACAAAAGATTTATGTAGATTAATTTTTTATCAACCAATAAGCAAAATAAAAAAAATATCCTTAGGAGAGATGCCTAAGAGTTAATTCTTCACAAGACAAATTAGACAATCTCGAAAATGGTTGTAAAGAACATCAAAAGGTAAAAATCAATATACCTAAAAAAGAAAAAATTAAATTTAAATATTATAATAATCGATTATGTGCCTTTTCCAATTTATGTCGATTTCGAATGTTAGCACCAAATACTGATGAAGCTCATAAGCTCATATTAATAAACATAAAAAACATCTGATATATTCTTTTATTTATTACATGCAATATTCTATTGCACAATTTAAACCACCTGTGATGTATGTCAGTAACGATTCAGTGGAAAATTGTAGAAGTACGAAACAAGAATCTAGAGTAATTGAAACATTATATGAACGATACATTCCAACAATGATGACTAAAGAAGATAAAATAACTTTTAAAAATTCAGCAATTTTTCTGTTTGTGAAGGAAAATTTACTGTTTGTGAAAAAAAGTAACAGATCATTTTTAATTAACAAGGAAATATCAAGGACTCATTCTTGAAAATTGGAATCTTAATTATCCTAATCCTTTATTTTTCTAGTTTATTTTCATAATTTATCAAATTATGATGTTAATTGTTTATTTAAGCTCTAGCTGTAGATAATAAAGATATTGATGCTGTTTCAAATGACAAACAAGATTATTTCTTTTAATGAAGTAGTTGAACACGCATTAACTTTAAGGTTTTTGGGATACTTTTAAATTTTAGGCATTAAGTATTGACAAAAAATGGTTCAAATGGCTCTGAGCAGTATGGGACTTAACATCTGAGGTCATCAGTCCCCTAGAAGTTAGAACTACTTAAACCTATCTAACCTAAGGACATCACACACATTCATACCTGAGGCAGGATTCGAACCGGCGACCGTAGCAGTCTCACGGATCCGGACTGAAGCGCCTAGAACTGCACGGCCACTGCGGCTGGCTAAGTATTGACAAATTCCTTCTAATCTTTAAAAAACATTTAGAGAAACAGCAAAGTATTTCAAATGTTTGATGATTAAAAAAAGTGTTTATTCATATGAGTACATGGATTCTGAAGATAAATTTTAAAAAAATTACCTAAAAAGGATTATTTTTATTCAAGACTTTCAAAATTCAATATTTCTGACGAAAATTATAACTACGCAAAATTAGTTTTGAAAAAATTTGATATTAAAAAAGGAGAAGAATATACAAGATTTTAGTATTCATTGGTATTATTGAAAGTTTTAGAGATACTTACATTGGACCTCTAACACTGGATCCAGTTTGGTATTTTACTGCTCTAGGTTTATCTTGGAAGCCATGTGAAAAATGACTAAAACTTAACTAGAAGTATTAAACGATTATGATATGTTTTTATTTATTGAAAAAGGAATTTGAGGAGAAATTTCTCAAAAGTCTTAAAAGATAATATTCTAAAGCTAATAATAAATATAAGGCAATGGCTTTGCCGCAGTTGACACGCCAGTTCCCATCGGATCACCCAAGTTAAGCACTGTCAGTTGTGGCTGGCACTTGGATGGGTGACTGTCCAGGCCATCATGTGCTGTTGCCATTCTTTGGGGTGCACTCAGCCTCGTAATTCCAGTTCAGGAGCTACTCGACTGTATAGTAGTGGGTCCAGTCAACGAAAACATCCATAACGACCGGGAGTGGTGTGTTGTCCACATGCCCCTCCTATCTGCATCCTCATCTGAGGATGACACGGCGGTCGGATGGTCCCAATGGGCCATTTTTGGCCTGAAGATGCAGTCGAATCATAAATATATCAAAAATTTTGATCCAGAAAAATATCCAAGTTATTTAGGATATACAAAAGTGAGTAATTTATATGGTTTTGCAATGTCTGATTTTTACCATTTAAAAATTTCGAATGGTTGGACCTGGAATCTTATAGAGATACCTGCTAAACCTGCAGGGCAGGACAGGTAGTTTAAATTGTGGAAAGAGGCCAAAATAAGCGGCTGTCAGCTTCACTTGAACATACAACTTTATTTATTTATCTGACCAAAAATTACAAGAGCCAAGAAAATATATTAAAAAAAAACACAGCATTAATTTTTAGAACTGGCTGAATACGCCATAAATCTCATGTCTTAAGGGCAAGACCACTTTAATTTAAAATCGGCTGAAAGCCAATAACTTAAAGCCAAAACCAAAATCAGAAATTTAAAATGCAGAAGGCCATATCCTGAATCAGTTCTTTTAATTAGTCTGAAGGCCCAAACAATCTCACACCTTGAGAACAACTTTAATTTAAAACTCGGCTGAAGGCTTATCACTTAAGGCTCAACAACATTAAATTATTAAAAAGGCCATAGGCCTTACCTAAAACAGCTCTTTCAATTAGGCTGAAGGCCCAAACAATTTTACACTTTAAGGGCAAACAACCTTAAATTAAAAAACGGGTAGAAGCCATACAATTACAAACAACAACATAAAATGAGAAAAGGGAGTACACCTAATGGCACTCAGAAGTTTCTGAGGGTCGGCCTGGAATTCCAACACTAATGCTCGCTTAGGTGAGACAGGCGGTCAACGGACCCATCGACAAGATAATTTCCGCTCCACCTGACCAGCACACAACAGGGAATTCAATGGAGAAACATAGAATGTATTGGTGCACAAAACCAATTATACATTGAGCTGTCAAACTACACACTATGCTGGACAGTGACAATGTGATGAGGAAAATACACTGCCTGAATTTACGTGAATGGCCAGTGCTGGAAACTGGAACATAATGACACGAGGCAGAAGATTCTGTTGGTGCACTTCAATTCTAAATAACCAAGCAGAGTTATACTCCACTGAATGATGGCTAAAATCTGCCAATCTGAAAACACACATTGTTGCTCATGGGAATGCCCCAACAGCCGACAAGAAATCCAAACGACACAATGTAAACGGTCGTAACTTGCTGGTAGATTAAGTAAAAACTCAACTTTCATGTCCAGGATAGGTACGCCATGGACCTCATAGCAATGGAAACAGCACCACACACTCTGACCGCACATAGACATCGCCAGTGGCCCCATCCCAACCACGCGCTGTGGAGATTTCCTCGCTGCTCCATACCAACCGACCAACTGCCCAGGCCCGGAAGAGGTGAAGGGACTAAATACACGTTGGCTGATGAGATGACCAACGAATGGTCGTTCTGCTCCAATCTGCCGCCACTGGACAGTTCATATGTGTCACCAGTAGTCAGCGAAAACTGGCTGTCGGCACCTCACCCGCACTCCATCCCCGACTTCACTGCTTCTGCATCCCGACTGCACTGCTCGCCCATCTCCAACTGATTACCAGACACCTGACGACATGGAAATACTATTGGTCGCTCCAGAGATGGTATCTCAGTGCACTTATCGATACGCACTGCTGCTGCCGCTCATGGGCAAGTGAGGCAGGAAGTTAGTGACACCAGTAAATGGAATAGAAAGCGAAGTGGCAGTACCATAGTAGAAGATGACAAACAATAAATGGGAGAAACGCGAGCTGTGCACAGATCACTTTTAATACTGAAAAAATATTAAAAACACAGGACGATTATAAATATTGATTTACTTTACAAATCGATCTAGAATATCCAAAAGAATTACAAGATTTGGTGCCAGTAGCAAGAAATAAATTATTAACAGCATTAAATAATAAAAAAAGGTGTTTTATATTATAAAAATCTTAAACAGTATCAAAATCTTGGTATAAAATTAATGAAACTCTATAGATTTTTAGCATTTAACTAATCTGACTGAGTATGATAAAATAATATTTACGGATTAACACAAGTAAACAAAAAATTTTAGGAAAAATGAAAGACGAAAATTGTGGGAACATTATTTTAAAATATTCTAGTTTAAGGTCGAAAATATATGCTTATTGAGTGGAAGATGAAGAATATAAAAAATGTAAGGGAGTTAAAAAATATGTAGTACAAAGTGAAATTACTTTTAAAGATTAAGAAAATTTTTTAAATGGTAAAATAAAGCAATATAGAAAACGAATTTAATCAGATCTTTTAAATATGAATTATATACCACTAAATGTAATAAAATAGTTTTAAGTGCTGATGATGATAAACCGTTTATACACCAAAATTATTGTTTACCCTAGGTAACTTAGAGTGTCGCGAAAAATAAGGAAGTATCAACAGCTTGTTCAAGTATGTAATGTTTATTGGTAACACAAAATCAATATTTCATGGGCCGATCTTTTGCTCTTAGTACAGTAGAAATTCTTTTTGGTAAAGAGTACAGAAGCGTTTTATAATATTCGTTTCTTATGGCATTCCACTCAAGTCGCAGGAGGTCTTTTGATTCATCTATTGACTTAGTGGTGTGCCATCTGACTTTACACTTCAGTAAAGCCCATAAATGCTCTATGGGTTTCACATCTGGTGATTGGGCTGCCCAGTTCAGGAGCTCAATTGTGTTTTCCCAAACCCAAGTCATTGTGCTGACAGATCTATGGTAGGTTGCGTTATCATTCTGGAAATAAACGCCATCCACCTTTGTTGCTAGAAAAGGCTGTAAAAGACGGCAGTAAAGCAGATTTTAGGGCGGCTACATATTTTGTGGAATCCATGCAGCCTTCAAATATTCTTGTGCCAGGTCCTGGGCCTATTAACATGCAATCCGGTCATGACGAATCAGTCAATAGCATATTGCACAGATAGGTGTGAATAATTCACTGTTTCGAAATCACCACCTGTGATTTTCCTTGCAAATGCAAAGGCATTATCTGCACTCGGTTTTCTAAACTAAGTTCTATTGCTTTAGGCATATTGCAGCAGTATCACCAATGTTACAGATCCGAACATGTAAAGAGCACTAGATTAGTGATATGTTTCCAAGAGTGAATGAAGCAAACCAGATTTTTATTGGTGGCTCTGAGGTCGATTGTTATTTTTGGCTCAATACTGTTGACCATGGCTGTATTAGAAGGTGGAATAAATACTTTATCACATGGAAATTATTAAATAAAGTATTAGCAGTCAAACAATAAATATAAAATAAAACTTAATTAATGTTTAGGTCTACAGGATTTTTATATTTCTTAAGATTTTTGATGTGTTTTCCAATATATTCAGGAAACCAATTTTCCAAATAAACATTAGACTTTTACATAATATTTATCTTTTTATTCTTCCTGACAAGTGTTGGTGCACATGTAAAAAGGTTTATTGTCAGAATTTTATAATTTTCTTCCTTTTTTTGTGGACTATGATCATATTTTGAATCATATTTAGAAACATTTCTAACCACTGTTTTACAAATTTCATTAGTAAATCTTTTATTATTCTGTTGTTACCAACTCATTTATATGTTTTTTATAATTACTTTGTTTCTTTCTTATACAATCAACATAACACATTTTTGAAAGTAAATTACTTTTCGTAATTTTTATCTCATTATTAATTTCTTTTTCCTGTTTCCACAATGGACATATTTTATTTCAACCTTCCAGTTTTATATAAAAATTTATATTAAAGATTTCTCTTATAAATGGAATCATCTTTTCATCTTGAAAACAACAATGTTAAATATAATAGAAGACACATTTTATTAATTATTGATGAAAAGAATAGTCCTTGGTGTTATGCAAATCAAGTTACTGATATTTTAGAACATGAGTGTTCTTGTAAAGCAAATAATTGTCTTCTTACCAAATATTGTAAAAGATATGACAACTTCAATAACACCAAAAAAGTGGTGTCTCAAAATATGAATCCTCATACAAAATTTATCAATGAACCTGGAATGTGTTCGTCAGGAGATTCGTAACATAATTTTCTGAAAATGTCCAAGTTTGGGTTTATGAAGGAGTTTTACCTTCAATTTGCAGTTGTGGTGAATATAAGATTAGAGAAGAAATATAGATTCCTACAGAAAGCAAAAGTTATTGTACAGAATAACTTCCAAAAATAATTAAAAGTGATGGTGAATCATCAAACTGGAGGAGAAAACAAAATGGAAGGGGACAATTAACATCTCTTCAGAGTTAATAAACGAAAGAAATGGGGAAATAAATAGTTTATTACTTCATTTTTTCCCTGAAACACTTAAAGAAAATTTAAAGCCAATGTCTGTTCTTTTCAAACTGTATGATGATAAATGTGAATATACTTATTATGTCATTAGAACACAAAGAATAATTTTGCAAAAACAATTAAACATTGTTGTAGATATCCTTATTGTGGAGAAATGATAAGACTTAACTATTATCTAAACTCGTTAAATTTATACCATGGAATAGCTGTGGCTAAGCCTTGTCTCCGCAATATCCTTTCTTTCAGGACTGCTAGTTCTGCTAGGTTCGCAGGAGAGCTTCTGTAAATTTTGGAAAGTAGGAGGCGAGGTACTGGCGGAAGTAAAGCTGTGAAGACAGGGTGTTAGTTGTGCTTGGGTAGCTCAGATGTTAGAGCACTTGCCCACGAAAGGTGAAGGTCCCGAGTTCGAGTCTCGGTCCGGCATACAGTTTTAATCTGCCAAGAAGTTTCATATCAGCATACACTCCACTTCAGAGTGAAAATCTCATTGTGGGAATATCCCCCAGGCTGTGGCTAAGCCATGTCTCTTCAATATCCTTTCCTTCAGGAGTACTGGTTCTGCTAGGTTTTCAGGAGAGCTTCTGTAAAGTTTGGAAAGTGGAGACGAGCTGCTGGCGGAAGTAAAGCTGTGAGGATGGGGCGTGAGTCATGCTTGGGTAGCTCAGATGGTAGAGCACTTGCTCGTGAAAGGCAAAGGTCCCAAGTTCGAGTTTTGGTCTGGCACACAGTTTTAATCTGCCAGGAAGTTCTAATCTGCCATGAAGTTGTAATCTGCCAAGAAGTTTTATATCTTTTTTGTTCTTCTACTTCCTTATCAACTTTTTGCTATCGTGAACAGATGCAATAGAAAATACACCACTAGCTAATGAATCAGTTGCTGCCAGTGTCGCTAGTAAAACAGGTAAAAATCATCCTTGTTTTTTTGTATAGTGAGAACCTTTTTTTTTTTCATTGAACATTCGACAGGTTTTTGGACAACAGGAATACCTAATATCATAAGTAAATTTCCACCAGGTTTTTCGTCTATCTTTCTTTTTGAATACCAGTTAAGAATTATCAGTACTATTTAATTGTTCATTAGTTTAATTTTAATTGCTTCTTCTTTAGTTTTGGTACTAAGTAACAAATTATAATTAATTCTAAATTATTCATTTATATAGACTAAAAATTAATAAAAAAATTTATAAATCCGTTTTCATTGGTTTCAATACCCATTCCCAATTTAGTTTCCCATACATTATTCCTCTAACTACTGTTGAAGCTTATTTTTCAACAAATGAAGAACTGGTATTCATTCGGTCTTTAGCTGTTAACCGAGGTTGTTTTTCAGCTTGGTATCTTTTTTCCAAGTTTTTATTACCTCTGTGGCAATATCATGTTTTTTATAAGCTTGATCCAACAAATCAATTCCTTGATCACCTCTGGATAACCTTACTTCTAATTTTGTGCCAGGACCACAATAATTATAATGTGGAGTATGTATTCCAAAATGTATTAATTAATTAAGACATTAACTAATCCTTTTTCATATTTTTCTGATTCCCAAATTGTGTGAGGATATTGAAAAATCTAATCAGATATGTAATTTCTTTTGGATTATTAATAATAAAGTCGTTAAATCTTTTTCTTAACATTTCTATTATTGGAACATTTTCGTTATAATGGTTTTTATTACCTGTAACTCTTTGCGATGTATTACTACTAATCTATCAATTAATTGACGAACACCATTCATCCAAATCATCCTATTGGTTTTTCTGATCAGTTTTTTATTCTCCTTCACCAATTTTTTCAGGCATATTATCTAATGAATCATCAAGACTTATTTCTGAAAAATTACAAGAAGGTTTTTTGACTGTAACTTTTATCAAATTAATATATTTAGTCCTTTAACTTACTTTATTTTCTTTTCTTTCATTGTATCCTGTTTTGGGTTCAAATAAAATTCTGGCTTAATTTTAAATCACCATAATAAAATATATCGCATAAATCCTCTGTTTTTTAGTTAGAAGATTCATTAATCCATCTGCACCTTCATATTATCTTCCACCAATTTTTAATTCCTCTCCACTGAATTCTACTGGATACCTATCTTTGTATTTAACTGTACTGGCAGGTCTTAATCCAAAAACTGTATCTTCACTATGGTTAATATATTCTAGCATTCTTTCACTTATATTTATTTTTATTATCTTCATCTTTTAACTGTTTTCCATTTCTTATATTTTCTTAACTCTCTAAGAAATTACTTAATTCTGATTCACTTAATATATAATTGATACCAGATTCGGAAATACCTTTCCCTTCTTCTGAATAACTTAATGTGTCAGTCCCTTGTTCAACTTGCTCTACTCTATCAATAATGGGTTGTACTAAATTTTTATATATTTCATATTCCATTCTTGATTATTTTTTCCATTTCCAGATTCTACTTTTAATAGTTCTTTTACTCTTCCTTTTCATTTGGCGTCTTTAAAACCTCAGGGTCATATTTTGCAAACATTTATTTGGATATAGAAACAAAAAATATTTACATATATATTTTGAAAACTTGTTCAATGTTCATCATTTACGTTCAATATTCTTTTTCATTGTTTGTGTTCAATGTTCTTGTTCAACATTCACAATTTCAACAAATTCTTTATCTTTTTTCTGTTCTTACCATTAGTATTTTTCTCATTATGTCTATCGTAATGAAATCGAGTTGATGGATATTCTGACATTTGTTACACATTTATTTGAAATCATCGAATTTTAAATAGGGTCCAACGATTTCATGATAAATATGATTTAAATGTGTGTATTTGTGTCTAAAAATATTTAAAAATTTGAGTTCTCTTAGAAGTTTTATATATTCCTTAACAATAAAATATTCTGTAACCACATCATAATTTTCTAGAAGGAAATCATCAAATAAACTACATAAATTCAACACATGGAATAATGTCATCGCTATTTTCAATAAAAATAGCAATCTTCTCAAAAAAGCTTATCTTAAATTTTTTCAAACCTTTTCATAAATTGTTGATATTTAGGCTGTTCCAAACTTCGGAATAAACATACAACTGATTAAGTTTATTCCAATTCAACGAGCCACGAGCTAAAATATAATTATCAATCATTAATGTCAGGTTTTCCAGAATCACTTGGACCAACTGTTGAACATTGAATAGTATTTGGCAAAAGCTTACTGTGTTTCTATTACGATTTCTTCTCAGGAATTCTTTTTTTGTGTTCAGATCTGTCATTTTTTATGTAATTTTTATTAAAAGTAAATGAATAGACTATTTCAATGAAGTGATAATACTCTGTCCTCAAAACAAGATTAACAGCTCCATTTTTATGTGGCTGTTGTTGCCTTTAGTGCAATTTCCTTTTACTTGAAATATAACTTCCAAAAATAATAAAATACATATCAATGATGAAATGATAGAAATTCCGATCGATCAACATAGTTTGAAGAACTAGGAAGAATTTATCAATTCAGAGAAACCTAATATACAAATTAAAGAAAATAAAACTTGTACACAGTTATTATTGAGAATAATGTTAAGTTATGTATAGATAAAGACGGTAGTGTTGGGCAAATTTTGAGCTTTAACAATTAAAATATTCCAGCAAAAGGAAAAACTGTTACTAATGATATTCTTAAAATGATTCTGTTCGATTTAATCAACATAAATTTTGATTTGGCCTGTGAAATGTTTGTTAAAGTTATTGATCGTTTTCACTGAGAAACAAATACTGTTCATTCATTTCAGCAAAATAGAGTATTTTGAAGACTGATAATTTTTGAACCACATTAACCTATAAATGTTCCGATTTTTGATACTATACAGGATTTAAAATTTACTATAACTGATGAAAATAATAATTTCGTTGACTTTAATGGAGCTACTGTAACAGTTAGTGTAAAATGTCTCAATAAATTTTATCCTTTGTAAATGAATAAAATTGAAAGCCACCACTTTACTCACTTTCTATTAATGAGAATGCTAAAAGTAATTTAAATCTCACTTAAAGTAGTAAAGGAGTTTTGCTATTTGGGGAGCAAAATAACTGATGATGGTCGAAGTAGAGAGGATATAAAATGTAGGCTGGCAATGGCAAGGAAAGCGTTTCTGAAGAAGAGAAATTTGTTAACATCCAGTATTGATTTAAGTGTCAGGAAGTCATTTCTGAAAGTATTCGTATGGAGTGTAGCCATGTATGGAAGTGAAACATGGACGATAAATAGTTTGGACAGGAAGAGAATAGAAGCTTTCGAAATGTGGTGCTACAGAAGAATGCTGAAGATTAGATGGGTAGATCACGTAACTAATGAGGAAGTATTGAATAGGATTGGGGAGAAGAGAAGTTTGTGGCACAACTTGACCAGACGAAGGGATCGGTTGGTAGGACATGTTCTGAGGCATCAAGGGATCACCAATTTAGTATTGGAGGGCAGCGTGGAGGATAAAAATCGTAGAGGGAGACCAAGAGATCAATACACTAAGCAGATTCAGAAGGATGTAGGTTGAAGTAGGTACTGGGAGATGAAAAAGCTTGCACAGGATAGAGTAGCATGGAGAGCTGCATCAAACCAGTCTCAGGACTGAAGACCACAACAACAACAACAACAAAGAAATGGTGATTTACATAAACATTGGTGACAAGTGGTTTGATACTAATTATGCATAACTTAATATGAATTTCAGTAATATGGATACTGATGATACAGATTATCCAATAAATGATAGAAAATTCAGTAAAAATATTAATCGTTAAATATGTAGCAGAACTGTTTGAAGTTACCATAATTAAAAAAGGAAACAATATTTTGTCGGGAACAGAACATCCATTTATTTACTCATCGACTTTTGTTCAGTTAATTTCTTCTCTACCCAATGAATTAACCATGGAGGGCCATATTCTTCTTAACAGAAAAATAAAAAGTAAAAGGAAATGAAGTACTTTAACTCTTAGAATTATTTTTTGGATTTTTTAAAGATTTTAAAGAAATTATTTTCGAAGGAGATGTACAGTAATTCTTTCTAGGAGTTCAGGTTCTGGAAATTCTCTTCTTAGATGGATCACTAAAACTGATGCTGGAGTTGAAATTAAATATACATTTCCAAAAGAAGGACAATTGTCATAGAACTGATGGAGATTCGTGTTCCTTCATTTAAATATGAACCTGAACATTCGATTGAACTAGAAGAAAAAAGGCTAAAACCATCGAAACTTCCTGTAACAAATTTTGAAGCACAAACCATAGAGATTGCAGGATTAAGTGGAAAGACAATGTTTGAACGAGATATCAATAATTATTAGAATTTTGCAGAATTTGATATGCCTTACTTTATTTTTGTTGTTTTCCAAGTGAACGGAAAAAAGATTCAGTTAAATGATTCTTTTTTATTCGATCATGGTAAAATACAAAATATCTATATTAAGAATCATAGAGATGAAATTTTTCCTTAAGAATTATGGATTGCTGTTCCATCAAAGGAGTTTTCAAAAGCTTGCAATGCTCTCCAAGATTATTAAAAGAGTAACACAATTAAATTACGGTGTTAACTTAAATACATTCAGTTTTATAGAAAATCGTCCGATCTATGTTATAAATACGATTCAAACAATGAATGTTTTAAGTACAAAATGAATAACTATGAAATTATGTGGTACTGTTAAGGATAAAATTCCAAATGACACACTTGCTTGTGTAATTATGTATGGTGAAAACAATTTAACTTACAAATCACAACACAAAATGTTGATTGAAGTTTTTAAAAAATTATGTTCTAATTTTTTCATTACCCAGTGAGAAACTTCTTTTTTAAAAAAAGAATAAATATAATCTTTTTTTAAAAATATTTATTAGATTCACAGATCAAACTTTAAAAAATTTTCTTGACCTATAGCCAGGCAGAAAACGATAAATCTAAGATTATGGCTTTTTTAGAAGAAATTTACAGAAGTGTGCCTTGGTCCAGAACTCAAACGTTATAACTACTCGTGAATGACAGATAAAGCAGGTTGATTAAGGTATTGCCTTTGAATTTTTGCCAGTTCAGTTTGAGCAACCCAGGAATGATTGTAATAAGCGGCAGTTTTTTTTCAGTTTGGCAGTAAGTTGTTGAGGCCACAGAACATAGAATATAAAGTTGTATCTGACATATTGCACAGTTCTCATCATCGAAGCCAGACAACTTCAATGCTTTAACCAAGTAAGATCGACGATCACGAAGAATACAATCTTCAGCTTGATAATTTATGCCCCATTTATGCCCCATTCCTCAAGTACTGTTTTAAATTTTGTCATATTACATCATGTCTATGACACTCATTCATGACTTCACATTTCAGAGTTATAGACATCTTGTGAAAATCGTTGAAATACCATGAGAAGACAAACTAAGTAATGATGTTTCAGAATGCAGTTTGGACAATGTCAGTTGTGAAAGATATTTTTTCAAACCCTTCAAATAAGTTTTTGATTTTTCTTGCCAACTTATTTTTCAAGTTATTGGCCAACTATGAAGTACAGATATCATGACCTTTCGACTTATACCTTCAAAGAGCAGCACTCATTACCCCCAAGCCAGAATCCCTTCAAAATTAAGTGATAAATTCTGGGGACAATCATTTCACTAAAAACACATTCTATTTTTTGAGACCTTAGGTATGAGGAATCCTAATAAGTATTTGCTTGCAGACCTTACTGTGATGTAAGTTGTTGTTTAGCATCTTTGACCAGAGATAAAGATACCTATAAAGGCGACACAATAAAAATAGTAAAAAAAACTCAAGAAATTAAATAAGTAAAACGTAATACAAATATAAAATGCCAAGTCCTTCAGGGTGTACACGTCTCTGGACAACCGGGAAATCCAGTAAAAAACTGGGAATTTTTTCATCTGGGAGAAAAAGGGGAAAAGCATGGGAATTTTTCAGAATACCAGGAAATTTTTAGCGTTTTAGTTTTAAGTTAAATTTTTGGAATTTTGACTGATAAAAATTGATAGTCAAACAAAGAATATTACTGTATCCCACTACTGCAGAACTACACTGCAGCAGTAAAGCATATAAGAGAAAAAAACTAAAGCAAATCTTCAAAGCTGCGAAGGAAATGATAATATAACACACTGCATACGCCATCGTCTGCAGAGAGCAAAGTGTGTTAAATACATTAAGACGAAAGACTGTGCAATACTTCATAACAACAAACGTCTTCAGATGCGTGTGATGTCACAATTGTTTCATTAGCTCCGTTAGAGCAGTTGCCAGTGGACTCATGCACCTGTGCAGTTGAGTTGTATATGAACAGTACACTTCTGGCTACTTGAAGTGTGGCTGTTCGCTGTACCGATTGTAGCAAACAGTCAGAAGCGACCCAGAAAAATATTTCTGGCATGCAGTGTTTACAATTAGTGATGTTGCTGTTTCCACTTCGTTTACAGCTCTCATGTCAAATTAAAACAAAGTAGGTTTCTGTGGCCATCAATTGAATTAAAAGTTAAGGGAGGCTAAAATACATTATTAGTTTCAGTTATTTGATTTTATTCCCAGGTTTTTGACGGGCAAGTATTAATCGCCTTGCAGAACGATGAAGTTATTTTCGTCGGTTTGCTAAAGAAATTTGGCTGAGGCAGTCAATTTATTTGAAACGAAGTGTTTCATTCTACTCTATTGGTTAGTTTCAACTGTTTGCTGGATTTCAAGTGCACGTTTTCATCTTCTGGCACATGTGGCATTACGCCACAATAAAGATCCAATCATGAGATAATGCAGTATTTTTACACTCCAAAAGCGCACTGAAATGCTTAATATCAGTATAGGGGCTATTTCATTGTGAATCTGGACATACAAATGTGCAATTTAAGCGGAATTATATATTTTAGTATGGTTTACGAAATTCCGATGCTCTGGGGGTATCATCTGATCTCCTATTTCTTTTATGACATAATGTAAGATCTCTTAATGGTTCAAATGTACGAATAAACAGGATTCCTAGGTCACTGTAGCTGCGCACGCGCATTAACGACTATTTCCTGGTGGTCAATGGCAACTGCTGAAACGAATCTGTTTCTTATAGTTCGGAGGAAAATATTGCGAATGGTGGTTTGAAAAGCGCCACTTTCAATGTAAATTTCCTTTCACGCAAGATGAATTATGTTGCTTATGAGAATGTTCGATGAATTTCTTAAATCATAGGGCTTTTGAATCTCATTTGAAACTTAAGACTTTGAGGACCAGCCACTTAGAAGAATTTCGAGTCCAGAAGACCAGACATTTATGTCATTATTTAAAATTTTACAGGCGCATAAGTCCGATGTATCATAAAGTGTAACACACGTAAAAAAAGACCAGTTTACACCTGAAAGCTTAGCGTTTCTGGTGGCTTATTGAGCTTCGAGACCACTATTATATGTGAAAGCATAATTTTTATTGTGGCCACACTTGCATATTAATTTAAACCATTAAATTTTCCCTCTTGTGTGTTCGCACCACTTAACAGTGATGTTGCTGTTGAGTGACTACATCACTTGGTCTATGCTCTGAAGATCTGCTTCCATTGACTGGCGAGGACTGACTACAACACGTGTTCTATGCTCTGAATATCTGCTTTCATTGGCTGGCGAGATCACGTGGTATGAGCTACATACAAAAGCACATCGCAATTTTTATTTCAACGCTTTGGAAACTAACGCGCTGTGTTTGGTGGAATTCGAATTTATGCTTCTGTAATATGAAAAATCTGAGAATTTTTTATCCTTGTCCATGTATACACTCTGTTGTTATGTAGAGAACGTCAATAATTCGCAGTTTGTCCAGCTAAACTTACAATTGTAAAAGAAAGTTTCTGAACCAGTTTATAATCACGCTGCAGTTTCTCAGTAGGATGTTAATTTACAAATATTGGATTTCATTCTTCGTATTGCATACTAGGTTTCGGTAATTTGCTTACCATCATTATTGTTTATTTTAAAAACTATGATCGTTGCCAATTCCTGGTATGCAACATGCAGAAGAATATGGAGTAAATAAATTATCATTCCAATGAGTAACTGTAACATGATTGGTATTGGTTCAAATAATAAAGAGTGACACAAGTACCATCACTCTTATAAATATAAATGTGAGATAAATTCTTAGAAACATTTTTATACCGAGTTCGATAACTTTTTAAAGAGCTGATCACAGATTAGATGAGGGGCTGGGACGTAAAAGCAGTTTAAATTTTGTGTAGTGCTGCCAACGTACAGTCGTGTATAACCTCATGTACTACTGTGGTGTATTTATTCTGTGCCACAGACTGTTATATACTTAAACCGTTAAGTGGAGGCAGCAACGAGGGAACACACATTATCTATCAACGTGTACCAATGCGAACCGACCAGAACTAACGGTGGCATGAGCTCTTTAAAATTTTATCTTATTATGAATCATTCGGATAAAACAGCTTTGCACCAGCAGTGGACTGAGCTCGTCCTATAATAATCGAACTATATTATTAGTACCGACTACACTGTTATTCAGGGTGAGTCAATAACTATTTCCACCTAGAATAACTCCGAAAGTATGATAGTAGCTGAAAAGTTTGTGGGAAAAATTGCTTTGGACAATGGAGGCCATAATATGACGTTGGTTTTTTATTACTAGGTGGGGTCGTGTTAGAGACATGAAGGCCAACTTCGTTTTTTCAAATGGGATGCTAGTTTGGTACTTATTGTCTGACAGCTGCTATCGAGATGATTCTAATGATGTGTAACAGTAAGGTCTTTTAAGGTCAACGACGGTCAAAAAGGTGGCATGAACGTCCATTAACAGAAGGTGTTCGAAGTGATGACCATTGGTATCAGTGCAATGCTGCAGTCTTCTTATTATGGATTGAGTGGTATTCCTTATCACTTCGGCACTTAACGAAGCACATGATGTGACAATTCTCTCTCGTATACTGTGCAAATATTAAATATTCGCCGAATACGGCGTATCCATCTAACGTGCCATTGATGTTAACAACATTCGACCGTTTCGCAGTACAACACTAATAGTAACGGTAAGACTAGTATCGTCGAATCAAGCGAATTTGAATGATGCATTCCTTCGAAGAACGATATGCTTCTCATTTACGAAGAATGCTAGCGAAATTCAGTGAGAGCTAGAGACTTATACGCTGTAAGATATCCTCAACGTACTCACCCTACAAGTCGTTCATTTAAATATGTGTATGATAAACGGAGAACAGCTGGACCACTAATGGATGTGAAACATATCCACCAAAGGTTGGTTACTACCGAGGAAACGGAATTGGTACTCTTGCCATTGTGATTCGAGATCCTTGTGTCAGTTCACATCAAATCGCAAGGGAATGTGTTCTGCATCACCATAAATATCACCATTACCATATCAGTCTCCACCAAGAATTAACTGATACGGGTTGTATGCATGACATTGAATTCTGCCGATGCACTCAACTTCAGATTCTGAGGGATGACGCGTTTATTAATTTGAGTTCATTTATTGACGAAGTTACATCAATGAAGCATGGAAATGTTAATTTGCATACCACGCATTATGTATGGTGTGGAATTCTGGAGGAACGAATCATGGGCCCCTATTTTATCAAAGGAAATCTTAATGGTAGGAAGTACACCACATTCCTGCAAGAAACATTACGTCTGTTATTGGAAGAAATACCTTTAGGGACAAGGAACAGAATGTGGAATCAAAATGAGTGTGCAGCACATTTTTCGCTGATGGCTAGAAATGAGTTACAGAGACAATTCCCAAATAATTGGGTCGGACGCAGAGGAGATGTGTCGTGGCCGGTTCATTCGTCAAACTTGACGCCTATGGATTTTTTCTTGTGGAGATTCGTAAAAGACAGTATTTATAAAGATGTTCCAACTACACCTGAAGATATACTGCATTTAAAAAAAAAACACAGTTGACCTTCATATCTCTGGAGCGAGCACCCCTAGCAACAAAAAACCAATATCATATTTTGGCCCCCGTTGTCTCATGCATCATTTGTCCCACAAACTTTCCAACTCCTATCACACTTTCACAGGTATTCTTGGTGCCAATAGTTAGTGACTCACCCTGTATAAATACTGACTAACATTTTGTTTTTTCGCCTCCACTGAAAGTTTAATAGTTTCTCTAACTTCTTGAACTCTGCGACATGTAATGATTTAAGACGTCTCTTCGATGCAATGTTTGTGAACATACCTTGTCACAGATTTTGCATTTGACACACAAATCATCAAACTCAAATAGTTCCAAAAAAGACTTGCTTTTGGTTTCATTATTGCAATCTTTACTAACGTTACACCACTAAACTGTTGACTAAGAAACGCATGACAATATAGTGATATTATGCAGCAACACAAAGTAGATTGATGAGCGAGAAAACGCTATACTTTCGCGTCAATGGGCAAAGATCACTGAGTAATAGTCCAATAAACGCCCCACCCAACGAACTCCCGACCCCAAGAAGCGCGCTCATCGACAATCTCGCCATTGTTGAAAGTTCCTGTACAAAAATGTGGGAGCGGATGTGGAAAAATGTGCGGAACTTCCGCAGTTGTGTAAATGGATGCATAGGTCGATCGCATTACTAATCTCTACCTAACCATCTATCACCAAATCTGTTATTTAGAGACCAACCAACATAAAAACTAAAATGAGGAGATACTCCCTCTTGTATGAAGTACATGTTTTCTCACACAGCTGAAGGCACACCTTCTAACAGATCATGTAGAACATTCTCTACGAAATTATAACTTCGTGCATTAAACCTGGGTAGAAGAAAGTGAGGCCCTATCAAACGGTCACCAACAATAACGGCCAAAGCATTGACAGAAAATTTTTGTTGATGACTTGCTTCGGCAGTTTTACGAGAAGTGATTTCCGTCCATACATGCCGATTGTGAAAATTTACAATCTGATCCCGTTGAAACTCGTTGGAGGAAATGAGTTGTAACATGGAAACAAAGTGTTTCCGTATTCATATAACATAATTTCTTCATCTACATGTGAGGAATGTTTCTCGCATTTGGTGCTGTATATTTTTGTTACAGCCTGCACGTTTGTGAAGATTGTTGCCCTTCATTTTCTAATGTTTGTAATCATTTCTATCTGCCTGTAATGTCCTTTTGTCGATCTCTTTATACGAATCCCTTCTTTCTCAACCGACCAATAGATCTTTTTTAGTATTTTCCTTTCTTGTGTTTCAACCTCCTACATTTTCGTTCTTCCTTTGGCCTATAAATCCACTGGTAAGGCATTTTATACTTTAGTGTCTTAATTTGACTTCGATGGAAAAACTTTTTTGTTGTAATGTTACCACATGTCTGTATGTGTAAAGTAGTTTTTTGATAGATTTTCATTGGATGTCGAGTTCAGTCCGGTTTTTTGTATAATCTCTCCACACGTGCACATAATTATATTGGCTGACCGCGGCCAAGGTCGTTCTGCTGTGCAGAATTATGACGCAAGCGACTGGTTTCTCCACTTGCGTGCAAGGCCGTTGTTGCCACGCGTTCTTGATAAGGCAGTACGTGGCTGAAAAGTTTGGTGTGAGTTATCTCTTCACAGCTGACGACAATAGCGTCAGGTCGAAGCACTAATGGTGCAGAACATTCATCTGCAATGTTGATTGGTGTAGAGAAATTTACCAAAGATACGGTATGTGCACGCATATATATAGATTGCTTCATATATATATAGATATATATATAGATATCATATATATATAGATATCTTCATTTAGGAAGACAGGCAAATTTTCACCCATTCTGCCTATCCCCCTTCCATTGTCTGCAAGCAGCCAGTAAGATCCATTCTCTCTCCGAATTGCTAGCCGCCGTTTACAAGTAGACCGCGAAAATCTGTCTCTTGCATGCTGCACAGTTGTCATACAACAGACAGTGCAGTTTCACTCACAGAGCGACCGAATTATTCATTCAGTTGTTGATGTCACTTTCTTGAACCAGTATGACTGTGAATGTGTCCCTGCAAACGTCTTAGTCTGACTGCCAAATAAATATGTCAAATGA
Organism: Schistocerca serialis cubense; assembly: GCF_023864345.2. Lineage (NCBI taxonomy): Eukaryota > Metazoa > Arthropoda > Insecta > Orthoptera > Acrididae > Schistocerca > Schistocerca serialis. Next base: position 87,626,514 of record NC_064647.1, on the reverse strand, counting down.
CGGCAATAAACGTGAAGCGCTTCGCAAACGGGCGAGTAGGTTTATTTACTAAATTTACAATTTTTTTAAACGTGGATCTGAAAAACGTGGATCTGAACACTTGTCTCCTATTTTTAACATTCCGAGGACGTAAGAGCGAACCACACAGGCACGTGTCGTCACGAGAACTGTACAGAGAATAGTAAACGAAAGTGTCAGAGCTGTAGGAACGTCAGGAAAATTTGGTATCGAGTCGTCTGGAAAGCGTCGAAACCTGTAACCTGGTTTTGACAATGATATTTGAAAGAGCTCCGTGTTTGAAATGTATATAAGTAGTAAACAGCCGACATCACGACAGTCTGTTACAATTATGCAAGACAAAATTGGTTTCAGCGGTAGCACTTTATCAATACGGATAATTTTAAAAGACAATTTCATGTGTCTAATTTTGAATGTACAGTAGCCTAGTTCTTTCTGCGGCTACTAAATGGCGCTCGTAGCAACACCATGTTTACTTGCCCACACTTTCTAAAGTGGGCAGCTCAGTCTTGTTGCAATCCTTGTTCACAGTACGAGCAGCCCTTAGCGGCTCGCCATCTCACAGGTGTTCATGACGTCACCTTTCCGGCTTAGATCTTTTTTACTATGTGACTTGTAAGTACTGCATCTCTTCGAGTCAGTACAAACTTTAATTTTATTAATGTACTATATACGTAATGTTTTAGTACAGTTAGTCTAATTCTGAAGACGACACTCATAGTGAACACTATTGACTTAATATTTGTGACCAAGGGCTTATTTGTCACAATAAAATTTTAAAAGACATTTATTTCAGATATGTTAAGAAGAGAGTTTCTGTTTGAAAGAGATGACATAGGTGCAGAACGAATCACATCCCTTATGAAGATGCACGAAATAAGCGAAGGAGGTAGTTCAAAATGTATTACTCAATCAAGTGTGGGTGGTCGGAACCATTTCATGAATACCTGCTGGAAAATAAGTGGTTGTACTGGCAGTTTTAAAGATCCCATAGGAATAAGTTCTTGGATGATAAATCTGCATGCCGTCTCTTCTTCTGGTTTTATTCCAGACAGAAAACTAGTATGTAGGTGTAAAAACAACAGCAACATTCGGAAATGAACATTGTCAATTTCAAGATGTGGTTCATTGAACAATTCTTGTCATACCTTGCTTCGAAGTCGGTCATTGTAATTACAGAGCTAATTACCATTCACCTGTTACAGAGAAAAAACGAAGTACAGACACCAGGAAAGCGGATCTAGTGCTCTGTCTTAAAGAAAAATATTCCGCACGCTATAAGCCAGACTCATTCCGAATTTCGCAGCTTGTTAATTTATGCGTATCAGAACGCACAAATTTGACTTCCATGGCCGTGAATGTAATAAAAAGTCTTACGTTTCCCCGCGTCTCACTGTCAGTATAATCCGATAGAATTAATCTGGCCACAGCTTAAAACATATGTTGGGGACGGGGGAAACAAGATATTCAACATAACAGACACATAATCGGTTGTGCATGAGGCAGTAGACAACATCCCCCTTGAGCGTGGGCAAACTGTGTGCGGCAAGTTGAAAAGCTGTAGAAGACTTTGATAGGGAGGTGAAGATGGATATAAGCCTTGAAGACATCATCCTAAATCCAGGTGGTTCAGGCACCCTCAGATAGCAGTGACGATTATATTAAGATGTAGACTTTGGAACAAAGTAAAGAATAATATTTCTTGGTTTTAAAGACTCATGGTTAAAGAAGTCTGTCAACATATCAGTTGCATATATGATATATGAGAACTTCCTAGCCTTCATTGATTAGGACTTTGTACGTCATGAAGAATTTAGACATAATGTTCCGTATTTTGCCCAAGGAGAAATTCAGCTTTGCCCAGCGTGTCGTATGCTATAAGCAATCGCGAGAATACGGCTGGATAAATTTCTCGAAAACTCCGATACTGAGACGAATAAACCCTTATGATTTTCAGGGCGCGAATTGGGGAATGCCTTAAAACGGCAGTAAGAGCTACGTGTCGAGATATTTGTGGTTTTCCACGTTAGCGGTCAGCACTCCCTAGAGTTATTCATAGAAGGTGGTTAATTGTTTGTCTGTTCAAAGGATCATAAATGCAGTCTCGAGTTAGTTTACCCTCATAACGACTGCTGACAGCGGAAAATATTGTAACATACAGGTAATTTTCATGAAAGTCTTTTGGACTACTCTTTGCTACCAATAATCTTTTTATTTTTTTTAACAAACAGTAATTTACAGTTAACTAGTCGGACATTCACACACAAATTTTTACTTATAATAAGTAATAAATGACTATTGTCGCAACCAGTTTCGGCTATCTTGGCGTTAGACAATCGTCATTTTGAGAAAAAGTGTAGTTGACGTCTTCACAAAGCCGCGTCAGCTGCTCTTGCTTTCTGACATCAAGCGGAATAACGCAGTGGAGCAGCGGACGCAGCATCAAGGTCTGAAGTAGGTTTCCTCTCATGCAGACGACTGATCGAAATCGGTTTTAAAATGTATTATTCCCATCACTGATGTGAACATCTAGTACGACGTACCATAGGGAAAAGAACCTGACTGTTGACCGCAGCAACGTAGGTCGTAACGCCGACTTTGTTGGCCCTCTTTCTGCCGCCACGCATGCGCATATTTCATCCCCGCCACTCTTGCCTATCGCTCCGCTACTATGTTATAATTCTAAAGGTGGCAGGGGTAAAATACAGGGAGCGAAAGGCTATTTACAATTTGTACAGAAACCAAATGGCAGTTATAAGAGTCGAGGGGTATGAAAGGGAAGCAGTGGTTGGGAAGGAAGTGAAACAGGGTTGTAGCCTCTCCCCTATGTTATTCAATCTGTATATTGAGCACGTAAAAGGAAACAAAAGAAAAATCCGGAGTAGGTATTAAAATCCATGGAGAAGAAATAAAAACCTTGAGGTTCGCAGATGACATTGTAATTCTGTCAGAGACAGCAAATGACCTGAAAGAGCAGTTGAACGGAATGGACAGTGTCTTGAAAGGAGGATACAAGATGGACATCAACAAAAGCAAAACGAGGATAATGGAATGTAGCCAAATTAAGTCGGGTGATGATGAGCGAATTATATTAGGAAATGAGACACTTAAAGTAGTAAAGGAGTTTTGCTATTTGGGGAGCAAAATAACTGATGGTGGTCGAAGTAGAGAGGATATAAAATCTAGACTGGCAATGGCAAGGAGAGCGTTTCTGAAGAAGAGAAATTTGTTAACATCGAGTATAGATTGAACTGTTAGGAAGTCGTTTCTAAAAGTATTTGTATGGAGAGTAGCCATTTAGGGAAGTGAAACGTGGGCGATAAATAGTTTGGACAAGAAGAGAATAGAAGCTACCGAAATGTGGTGCTACAGAAGAATACTGAAGATTAGATGAGGACATGTTCTGAGGCATCAATGGATCACAAATTTAGCATTGGAGGGCAGCGTGGAGGGTAAAAATCGTAGAGGGAGACCAAGAGATGAATACACTAAGCGGTTTGAGAAGGATGTAGTTTGCAGTAAGTACTGGGAGATGAAGAAGCTTGCACAGGATAAGGTAGCATGGAGAGCTGCATCAAACCAGTCTCAGGACTGAAGACCACAACAACAACAACAACAACTATAAGCGGAAGCGCCGTTCTTCGTGGCACGGGCTGTAACAAGTCCGTAGATAATATTCGACGGAGATTTATTTGGTTATTTGTTTCTGCAGCATGTGTATTCTACATTCACTTGATTGCCACATATGAACGCTCTGCTGTACCATCACTAAGAGCTAGCAGTTAATAACTACATTAAGTCCGCAGCTCGTGGTCGTGCGGTAGCGTTCTCGCTTCCTGCGCCCGGGTTCCCGGGTTCGATTCCCGGTGGGGTCAGGGATTTTCTCTGCCTCATGATGACTGGGTGTTGTGTGCGGTCCTTAGGTTAGTTATGTTTAAGTAGTTCTAAGTTCTAGCGGACTGATGACCATAGATGTTAAGTCTCATAGTGCTCAGAGCCATTTGAACCAATAACTACATTAAACGCTCATTCCCGTTTATTGTTCGTTTCTATAGTTCGGAAAAGCTTACTACTGTGCAGTAACATATTTAGAAGGTTCTGCCTTTCTGTGGGGCTAAGGAACCTGGGAACTCGTGCCACGAGAACTTTCAGTCGACTCAGTAAAGGAAACTGTAGTTCTGTTTGTTGAGAGACACGAATATAGGCAAGTCCTCACTTACTGACAATGTTATTTCCCACAAACAGCGTGGAAACATGTCCCACTATAGTGAAGTTGGTTTCGGTGGTTACAACGACTGAGTACGTAAAATCATTTTATTTAAAGATTTTCATCGGTTGCAACGAAAGCAGTGTGCTTATACAGGGTGATTCCCTGATGATGTTACAGACTTTCAGGGATGGTAGAGAAAGGTAAGTATATTAATTTGCGGTATGGGAGCCTGGTCCAAAAGAGACTAAACCGAAAGTTAACAGCGAAAATCATTCTAATGCCTCTTACAGTGGATCTCCTCTACTGCAAGTGCGTTGCTTTCCATATTTTGAGAGGTATTAGACGAAATTGGCTACGGAAAAGGACTCTGTTTACAACAACATGGACTGTGCAGAGTTTGGGTACAAAAAAAAGAGAAGTATTGCAGGAACTAAGAGGTTGAAGGTAGATGCCTGCGCCGTCAGTGAAACAAAGATTAAGGGGAATCGGAATTAAAATATAGCAAACTGCAATTATTTTTACAGTGGTGTTAAAAAGGAGCAAGAGAGGGATTTCTGCAGCTGTCTATATGAAGCACAGAAGAGATATCAAATGCTGAGAGGAAACTGATAAAAGAATAATCACCGAACAAATTTTAAAATATTGCCACAAAATGATAAATGTCAGGGCTTATGCACCTAGAATAATAGCAACGTTAAAGGTGAGTTTTATGAGACATTAACAAGCGTGCTAGAGAGCACAAGTGCCCACCAACAAATAATTTTATTGGGAGATTTGAATAGAAAAGTAGAGGCCTCTGATAGTGGAGTAGTGGGAAGTATCGAGATGATACAACAAATGACAATGGAGAAAGGTTCGTGGATACGTGTGAGACATTATCCTTGAAGATTTAAATGATTTCTTTCCTCACAAGCAGATCCACACGTGTATATGGTAGAGTCCTCCTAGAAATATCTGGTCAGTAATAGACGATATTATTCAAAATAGAAATTATGATAAGAACAAATGAAGTTACAGTCTGCAGGGGTACAGAATGTGGCTAACACCAATTGGTGTTAGTTGTACAGTGTTGTAAAGATGGCAGTAACATCAAAGGACCAAAGAGAAACTAATAAGGAAAATACCCCCACAAAGACAGTGGATGCTATGAAATACAAATCAGATAGGTTGAAACAAGAGTATGTACACTGATCGACCATAATATTAAGACCTCCTATCTAATAGCTAGTATGTCCACCTTAGGCAAGGATAACAGTGGCGACACTTTGTGGCAAGAAAGCAATGAGGTTTTGATAGGTCGCTGGAGGAAGTTGGTACCACATCTGCACACACAAGTCACCTAATTCCAGTAAATTCAGTGGAGGGGAGCTATGAGCTCTAACGCCACATTCAATTACATCCCAGATGTGTTTAATCGAATTGAGATCTGGTGAGCTGGGGTGTCAGCACATAAGTTTTAACTCGCCACTGTGTTTCTACAATCACTCCACCACACTCCTGGCTTTGTGACATGGCCCATTATCTCGTTGAAAAATACCACTGCCGTCAGGATACATGATCGTCATGGAGGGGTGTACGTGGTCTGCAAACAGTGAACGATAGTCCTTGGTCGTCATGGTGCCTTGCACGAGCTCCACTGGAACCACGGATGCCCACGTGAATGTTCCCCAGAACATAATGGAGCCGCGACCAGCTTGTCTTCGTCCCACAGTTCAGGTGTCAAGGCACTGCTCCCGTGAAAGACGACGCATTCGCGACCTCTCATCGGCATGATGAAGAAAGTTTCGGAATTCATCACACAGTGCAACGCTCTGCCACTGCGTCAACGTCCAGTGCCGAGGGTCACGTGTAACACCCCATCTGTCACTTATCTGGTTTTAGTGTGTGTTCACCCCAGGTAATTGACTAACAGATCAACAGAGAGTGCAAATCTGCCGCAATGTCGGATAATGCAAAGAAAGTAATAAGGCCCTGTGCCTCCTGATTGAACTACAGTGGGAGTGTCGACATTAATTGATTCAGAATTGATCCCTTTTAATTAAAAAGGGGGGCACATTGATGTTATATTCAGCTATTGAACACCAGATGCAAATGTTGAACATAAAATTAATTAAGAAAGTGTCTTGGGATTTCTACTACTTGATTGAAAACAGATGCAGTCGATTAGCACAGATTTATTTTAACTCACGACCATCAATCATCACATTACATGACTCTCCTAACAGGAAGTGGTAATAAATTGCGTTTTCGTGGAGTAAAGCGCGATAAATCAAAAGTAATTCCTATCGACTGACCCAGGCGTAATGCGAAGTGTGAAAAGAATTCTACAATACATGGCCCATCAAACCCTTGTGGAAACTTTGCCGATGTGATCCCACAAATTAATCAGTGGCCGGAGCTGGCGCAATATCACCGAATTCAGAGTGGCGGGGCGACGTCGTTATGCGGTCGTCGGCTGACCTCGTGGTGCTGCAAGGCTGCGCTCGTCTATTCACTTCTCGCTATCTTGCTCAGTAGATAGCTGAACGAAAACTTTCTATCTCCAAGCTCAATCGTTCCGTTTGCTAAGTCCTAAACTGCAAAGATGTTCACTCTCTCTCAGGCAAGCTGAGTAAAGAACGCCACGTCCGTGCTCTAGGCAAGCTGGGAATGGAAGACCTCTACGGGGACTTCTCCAAGTCTGATCTTCACCTCGGTTTCCCCTCCAGTAAAATCACTTACGCCAATTGCACCACAAGTCGTGTTAATTATGTGCCGCTTCCCAGCGCTGACCAATGCCTACTCTGGGAAGTGAACAAATTCCCACAGAATTTCCCTTCCTCTCAACTTCTGCTATTTAGCTCCTTCCAGGCCACCCATCAGGGTTAGCGTCTGCACAAAACACCAATTTTTCTGGAATTCTGACTCCCAGGAGAGTACTTCAAATTCCTTTGTTCTATGTTCCCATCGGAGGCTGGCATATTTCATTCTGTCACTCTTCACCTGATTAACTTCAGACTCTGTGGACCGTGAATCCAGCATGAAGTTTCTATAGTCACGAACACGCATATTTTGGCCTCTGTTGACCGCTCCACTGTAGCTTTGCGTGGCTTACTCGCATGTTTCACTGAAAACAGGACGACGGACATTTATCAACAGGCGTGCAAGTTCTCCATCTGCTTCCTGGTACACCAGCATGGGGTCAACCACCCACTCACTGTCACTCATCTTAAGGCAGCTGGAGGCCATGCCCCGTTACCACTTTCTCAGAGCTTGAGCCACCCTATGCTGTCTATTGTCACTTCCCATCAGCACTCCCCAGCCAGCCACGGTCAACTCGAATACTTCCCTGGGATAAACTAGCCTCCAGTAAATCGACGTGTTTCCACAAAGTTTTCATGTCGTGTGAATTACTTTGAAACCATCACCCGATGAAATTATTCAATACATCCATACTATACCATCTACAAGATGCATTGTGCCTTGTCAGTCATTTTTGTTCAGCCCTACTTTTCGCTCAACGTGAGTTAGGTGATCTTTAATGACTTCATGTAAGGGGCATAGTTCTTGCCATCTTACATACGTCCCCATTACAGTCGAAGTTGCCGATGTTGTGGCGTCGACATTTGACACATGCATGGCTTGTCGGTTTTAGAGGTCCATCGTTAGGAGTGTTCGGTGCACTGTGTGTTCAGACAAACTTGTACTCTTCCCAGCATTAAAATTAGATGTTAGTTCCGCCACAATTGGTCGCTTGTCCTGTTTTACGAGTCTGACCACCCCACGACATCCGACATCTGTAATGAGTGGTGGCCGCCTTACCCGACTGCATCTGGGCGTAGTTTCACCTTGGTTTCGCCACGTACTGTCGCCTCACTGACACTACTTGCACCATGCGTTCGTCTGACTGGCAGGCATTCCTCCCCACGGGACGCTGCTATCGCCTGCACCGATTTATGTCGGTAGTAGGTCAGTAGTCGTGAGTTCTGGCTTATCAGTGTACAATTTGTTAATAAATTACTGTTGTCAAATAAACTGAGGCTCTTAGAAGAAGAAACGGCGTAGCGTATGTACCAAGAAATTAAAGAAGACATACATGAAGCAGCATTGGAAGCATTGGGGCAGCAAGAGGAAAAACCAAAGCGCCCCCCCCCCCCCCCCACTATGATTGACTCCAAGCATTAAAGAAAAATTTCTTGAGAACACGGCACAAATATGATAGAGCTTTGGTTAGACTGAATAGAGAAGTAAGAAAGGACATCTGCAAAATGATAGCTGAAACGTGTGAGGATAAATGCGAAGAAGACGATCGATGTATGGGGAGCACAGAAGTGGCGGTAGCATGGAAAATGATTGCATGGCTAAGGAAATAAGTAAAATAACTAGCAAACCTGCCGATTGTCAGTATGGCAGTGTTGAAAATCATTTTAAAGGCCTGCTAACAGAAGAAAGGGCTGATTATGGGGAATAACAGAACCAGAAGGATGAACAGGTGGAGAAAACTGCGAATGGGGTACAGAAACATGCTACACAAATGGAAACTGGGAAATCACGAGGGCCTGGAAATGTAACAGTAGGATTAGTCAGCTATTAAATAAATGGATGTGGGATGGGGAGGAAATTCCACCAGTGTGGGACTTAGCGCACCTAAACTCCATACATAGAAGAGGAAGTAAGGAAATGCGTAGCAATTATTATGGCAGAAGTGACACAAGCGCAATTAGCACGATTTTAAAACCAAGACTGGTGAGGTTTCTAAATGTAGAGGAAGAAAAAAGTGGCTTTAGAAGAGGCATGGCATGTGTAGATAACATCTTTAAGACATATCATGGAGAAGTGATTGGAAAGTAGTCTAAGCAGTTTTCATAGATCTTCAGAAAACATATGACTCAGAGATACTAAAGCTAATCTTCTAGATGCTATGGTCAGGGGAACTGCCAACATTTTATGTAAGAAGCATCAAATATCCCTACAAGTCAGCCGAATGTGTCTTTAAAGTAGGGAAAGAATTTTCTAGAGCAGCTTCAGAATAGCTTTAGGATAGAAACAAGCATGCTGCCTGTCTCCCACACTCTTTAAGATGTATGTGGAAAACGCGTTGGACCTGTTGTATAAAAAGTGCATCGTCATGGGGTCTGAACTAGGGAACCAGCGCATGTACATACTTTGCTATTCTGATTATCAGGTCAGTGCAGCGAATTAGATATCTTACATGCCAAAGAAGTTGTTGGAATTTGAAAATTATTTCTGAGAAGATGGAATATGTGTGTAGATGAGCGAAGCAACCTGGACATTGGTGGACGTCTTATTAGAGTGGGCAAAGAGTTTAGGTAGCTGGGTAGTATCCTACAACATGATGGAAGATGTGACAGAGACGTCCAACAACAGATCATGCGGGAAAGGGCTGCTATTCCAAAATTAAACCCCGTACTCTGGTCATCAAAAATTAGTTTAAAGGTTAAAATTCATTTATACAAATCTATCGTGGAACCAATAACAACGTATGTGAGTGAGTACTGGTAACTCTCAGAATGAGATAAAATGAGACCTAGAGCCTTAGAAATGGACCACCTGAGAAGAGCCTGCAGAATTTCTTGACTTGCCCACGTAAGAAATGAGGAAATAAGGGAAAGAACACTGATTCAATACGGATAAAATAGAAGAAAGACGGCTAGGATGGTTAGGGCATATCAAAAGAACGGATGAAGACAGATGACTCAATAAAGTTATTTCGTGGCAACTTCCTGGAAGAAGAAGAAGAAGAAGAAGAAGAAGAAGAAGAAGGGGAAGACCATGGTATGTGTAGCGAAGTGGTATCCAAGAAGCGATGGAGACAAGAGGAATGGAAGGGTGTGAGGAAGAATGGCGAGATAAAAGAATTTGGCGACAGGGATGCGGCGATGACCTTAGGACCTTCGCATCGTTAGGAGTGTTTGGCGCACTGCGTGTTCAGGCATACTTGTACTGTTCCCAGCATTAAAGTTTGTTGTTAGTTCCACCACAGTTCGTCGCCTGTCCTGTTTTACCTGTCTTCCAAGCCTACGACGTCTGACATCTGTTACGAGGGGTGGACACCTAACCCCGCGACCTCTGGACATGGTTTCACCTTGGTTTCGCCACGTGTTGGAGGCACTCACTACAGCATTCCTTAAGCATCCGACAAGTCGTGCAGTTCCCGAAATGCTCGCGCTGAGCGTCTGGGCCATCACAGTCTGCCATCGGTCAAACCCAGATAGATCTCGCGCGTTCCCCATTCTACACACGGACAGAACTCTCACTGATACTACATGCACCGTGAGTGTGTCTGACTGAGAGTCATGCATCGATTCATCGCCAGGTGACGCTGCTATCGTCTGGATGGATTTATATTGCTAGTAGGTCGGCACTCATAATGTTCTGGTTGATCAGTGTATGTAAGTGACGAAGCGTTATTAAGCCAGTTGAGTGTCATTCACGCTAATTGTCAGATCAGTCATTTTTCTTATTTCTAGCTCAATTGGGCTGTTCGTGGGAGATTTTATTGCATATACAGAATCCAGCAAGTTCGAGGTGCTTTATTCCACTGAGAATGAAAGTAAGCCACCTGTTGGAAAACGTGCTGAAGCCTGTGCCGATGGGGCTATCAATCAGCGGCAATTCATATGTAAGACGAATAATTCTGCCCTTTTACAGAAATAACAGCAAGGACGTAATGCAATGGGCACTCAGTACGTAAGTCTGGGGGCCTCATCCAGCATGCTGAGCAGGCTATTTCGGAGGGAACAGGGTGCAGCCAGTTTCAGACTGTGACTCACTTTGGGACAATCGATGCACGTCTTCTGGGCTCCGAGGTCACATGTGGATCAATGGATCAATCCAGTGACTGGCAAAGAAGGTTGAGAATACCAGCCGTTCTCATGGGGTGTCAAACTGCAGCATTGTCCCAAGGAAAGATCGTGGCCCCGGTTCAGCGTCAAGTGGAAAACTTGAGCCACAGATTTCGAGGGTTTTGCGAAAAGCTAGGCGCTGACTTCCTAGATGTGCGCTGTAAGACTGAGAACTGTAGGGTCACTCTAAATGGGTCAGGTGTGTTCTACACATCAAGGCTTCTCCCAGTAGCTGACTGTGTGTGGGGAGGGCACAAGGGTTTTTCAGATTAGTGACTCGCCACCCCATCTAGATAAGGACAGGTACAGAAAACCCAGAAGAATCGGTGTAAGATCGGAAGAAATGACACCATATATTCGCAAAAGTCAAGTGTCAGTGTTTGAAAGACTCCTAGAAAGAAATGAGCCTCACACAATAGTAGGAGCAGAAAGTTCGGTAAAACCCAAAGTTTACGGTAGTGAGTTACTGGGTAACATTCAAGCATATATTGAAAGGATAGGCTAATGGGAAATGGCGGTGATGTATTTGCCACAGTAGACAAGAAACTCAAATCCAAGGGGGTACAAATCGAGGCTGCTAGCAAGATCATCTGGTCAGCACTGAGTATCAGGAGTGGGCATAAAATGTTTGGGTCCTTCTCTCGACTACCAAACTGATGTCCTGATATAACCTGAAATTTCAGAGAAAACCTCATTTCACTAATATGCAAGTTCATCATTTGTACTGTAACCATCGGAGGAGACTTGAACCACGCAAAAATGAAATGGGATAATTACTGTTAATGCCTTCTCAAAAACTACCTACAACCGATGTTTTGGGAACCCACTCATGATGGAAATACATTAGATCTAATGGCAACAAATAGACGTGACATCTTTAATGATGTCCTCATCGAATGTGGTCTCACTGACCACAAAGGACAGATGAAACAAGTGGAAGATTTTGCGTGTTTAGCAAAGTGAAGTAGGAGTTTCATATTTCAATGGGGAACTTAAAATTTTCAACCCAGGACGTGATTGTGCAGAGGAACTATTTAACAAAATAGTTGACCATCCACTGGATAGACACACAGGTGGATAAATGCTCGGAAGAACCAGAAAACACATGTCCAGGAAACTCTGTGGCATTCAAAACAGCTTCCAGTCGTCCAAGAATGGATAAATACAGGTCCCGTACAGTTTTCAGGAAAAATCTTACATATTCTTTCTGTGCGATAGTGGCAAGTTCAGGTAACGATGACGCAGGTGGATAGGACCACGCACTCCTGTCTCCAAATAAGACCACACAGACTGATAATATTAAGCTCTGTTGATTGTGGCCAGGGGAGATGCGAAAATCATCCTCGCGCTCAGAGAACCACCTCTGGACGATGCGAGCTACGTGAGGAGAGGTCCCGTCGACTCGGAACCTTCTTTTCGGCTCGGTTGCATTTATCTTGAAGCATCAATTTCTCGCGGTGGTTCGACATTTCTGTCCATCCCCTGCACGTACCTAGCGGAAAACTTAGTGATGGGAGGGACACTGCACGGTGTAAAGTCATTGTAAGGAAATTCATGAAGAAATAGAGACTACTACATAACAAGCGTAAAGCAAAGAATAGGAAACAGACAGAGACGTGTTGAATGAAACATGTAACTGTCATGAGAAGAGCGCATAAAGCTTAAAACGACTGGTGCAGCAGCATGTTGTTGAAAGACCTTTCACAAAATCCAAGGAAATTTCGGTCATATACAAACTCTGTTAGTGGACCGAAGTGAGTGTCCAGTCACTCACGGACGAGATAGAACCTCAAATTGAAGGTATCATTCTACCGCGATCAATGCGAGGGAGAAAGCCCTAATAATTGACGAAACGACATGTACTCTGAGGCATGCAGTTCACAGTTGTTTGTAGAGAAAAGATGTGGCTGTACAGAATTTGTAGTGACATTACAATCATCACTGAAGTATTGTTTTATTTCCTTTTCACTTACAGAGTTATTTTTGTTTCATTATCTATATGAATAAAGAGGTGAATTTTAGTTCGTTGAATATCGTGTACCTCTGAATGTTCTTGACACGTTGGTATATATATACCGGGTGATCAAAAAGTCAGTATAAATTTGAAAACTGAATAAATAACGGAGTAATGTAGATAGAGAGTTACAAATTGACACACATGCGTGGAATGACATGGGGTTTTATTAGAACCAAAAAAATACAAAAGTTCAAAAAATGTCCGACAGATGGCACTTCATCTGATCAGAACAGCTACAATTAGCATAACAAAGTAACACAAAGCACAGATGATGTTCTTTACGGGAAATGATCAATATGTCCACCATCATTCCTCAAAAATAGGAATAATGTTGTGAACAGCACTGTAAAGCATGTCCGGAGTTATGGTGAGTCATTGGCGTCGGATGTTGTCTTTCAGCATCCCTAGAGATGTCGGTCGATCACGATTCACTTGCGACTTCAGGTAACCCCAAAGCCAATAATCGCACGGACTGAGGTCTGGGGACCTGGGAGGCCAAGCATGACGAAAGCGGCGCCAGAGCACACGATCATCACCAAACGACGCGCGCAAGAGATCTTTCATGCGTCTAGCAATATGGTGTGGAGCGCCATCCTGCATAAACACCGTAGTTCCTGCAGGTGTTTATCAGCCAGGCTGGGGATGATGCGATTCTGTAGCATATCGGCGTACCTCTCACCCGTCACGGTAGCAGTTACAAAACTAGAATCACGCATTTCCTCGAAGAAAAACGGCCCGATATTGGTAGATGTGGTAAATCTTGTTGTGACTTGGCAAGACAGCCAAGCCACTAGGAGGTGAAGCCGAAAGGCACGCGTTTAAGCTCCCGCAGGCTGGCGTGAGGTCTGGAACAGTTACAGGATTTGAGTCTAGCAAGTACGTAGCTGTTGGAATACTTTTTAATCCATAATGGCGCCTTGCTAGGTCGTAGCAAATGACGTAGCTGAAGGCTATGCTAACTATCGTCTCGGCAAATGAGAGCGTAATTTGTCAGTGAACCATCGCTAGCAAAGTCGGCTGTACAACTGGGGCGAGTGCCAGGAAGACTCTCTAGACCTGCCGTGTGGCAGCGCTCGGTCTGCAATCACTGACAGTGGCGACACGCGGGTCCGACGTATACTACCGGACCGCGGCCGATTTAAAGGCTACCACCTAGCAAGTGTGGTGTCTGGCGGTGACACCACAAATCCAACCCATACCGTGACTTTCTCGTCATGAAATAGAGTTTCCACGACAGTTCTAGGATTTTCGGTAGCCCAAATTCTGCAGTTGTGGGCGTTGACCGACCCTCGGAGCGTGAAATGAGCTCCGTCGGTCCACAACAGGTTATCAACCAATCGTTACCTTCCGCCATCTTTTGAAACGTCCGCACCGCAAATGCCCTCCGCTTCACTAAATCGCCAGGTAACAGTTCGTGATGCCGATGGATTTTGTACGGATGGCATCAGAGGGTACGCCTCAGTACCAACTAAACAGTAGTGTATGGAATGCCGGTGCGACGTGCGACTGCACGAGCGCTGACTTCCCCGTGCATAGACGAACCCGCTACAGTCTCCCTGAACTGTCTCAGCAGCATTACGCCTTGTGCTCGGTCGGCCACTACGGAGTCTATCGTCTAAACAACCCGTGGCTTCGAACATCGAAATCATTCTCGCCACAGCTTCATTTGACAACGGATCGGTTCGAATCCCCTTCCTATGGCGATAGGATCGTAACGTTGAACTAGCACATTCCCCATTCTGATAATACAGCTTCCCTAAAAGCGCCTTTTCAGGTAACGTCAAAATGCTACGACTGCTGGCGCATCTGATTCTGTCTCTCATTACAGCTCCTTTTATACACGATTGTCATGCGCAGTCACTGGCGTTTTGCTGTCCAGCGCCATCTGTCGGACATTTTGTGAACTTTTTTTTGTTGTTGTTCTAATAAAAACCCATGTCATTCCATGCATGGGCGTCAATTTTTGCCTCTCTATCTACATTATTCCGTGGTTTATTAAGTTTTCAAATGTATACTGACTTTTTGATGACCACTTATGCATAGCAACAGGCAAACCTTGTCATGAAAAAACTTATATATATAGAGATTTTTTTGTAACAACATTATCATGTTATTAAATTTATAAACAAAACTATTTGGGGTAGCTAGCTTTGCTCATGGAGTTGATATGACATTGTATGGTAGTTAGAATAAAAGGATAAACTTTAAAGCATAAGAGGTAAAAAATATTCTATTTACAACACTTGCTCATAAGCAAAATTTTTCATTTTGTTATCTGAGGTATATATGTACAAATTTTTAGAATTTACCACTAGAGAGCAAGCTAGGTATCGCTGACCATGAGAGAAACAGGAGTCTTTGAGGTTGACGCTGCAATATTTTGTTTTCTTGGCACTTTGTTAATTGTGAAACTGTAGGCTAATATGATTGAAAATTGCAGTCTTTTAAATGGGAATGGCAGTTCAGTAGAGATCAGTGCTACTCTGGGGGTAAATAGAGTGTGTCTACTTTACTTTCCAGTTAATGAATAGCTGTTTGGCGATAGAACTTGTTCCATTATGTAGTTTTGGTGACATTTCCGTGTAGTATGATGTGAGATCCAATATCATGTAGAAGGCAGTATAATGATGTTCCTGGTATTTGCAAAAAAGTTTAGAAATTCTATAGGGAAGTTCACACTTTCTTTAAGGTTTACCACCATGTCGATCCATTTTAATATTGAAGTTGATGTCGTCGAAATATTAATTCTAGTCGGCAAAACTGTTCTTACAAAGTGCCAGTCCGGATTGGTATAGTTGTGAACAAAGTTTGGATTAATTTGGTCAATGAGTTCGTTTTCATCAGTGGCTGTGCTGGAGAAATCATTGTTGAGTTTAATGACGCTGGTCATTTGTCAGTAGGATATGTGCGTTCGCCTATTTGTAAAAGTTATTGATCAAAATGTACTGTTGTTTTACCTTTCGATAGTTCAGCTCTCATATCTTTTGTTAGTCGCAGTACTTGTACGTGTGGCCAGAGATGTGTTTTCTTAAAGCATGCTTTGATTGCGTCTGCTGGTGTTGACTTGGAGATAACTGGGTAGGTTTGTCGAAAATCTCCTGAGATTATAAGTAGAGCTCCTATCACTTCAAAGTTTCCTCGCAATTCTTGCAAAGTTATGTCCATGGCTTCGAGTGGTTTTTTTATATGCTGTTGTGCATTCGTCCAAGGAGATAGTTGGAGTTTGCTTTAGAATTTCATTCCTCCATATGCTCTTGAGATTTTACATACGGGCAATTGTTCTTCGGCTGAACGGTAGTTGTAGGGCGGGATGGACAATTCGTCCTCCTTCCATAAGTGTGGCTGCAATACCGGATAATGACAGTGCAAATGCGATGGTTTTTTTTTTTTAGCACGTATTTCCGCCAGAGAAACGTTTTATTACAAACATTTTCCCATTGCCATCTGGTGGTCCAAGTAAATAATTCCTCCAGTGTTGTTGTCGATCTCGCCCATGATAACGATGGAAATTTTCTTTTGATTTTCGTTGAGGAGAGGTTTGTTGTGAGCAATGTATTGAAGTATTTCGTTGATGTTGTAGCTTTTTTCGTTCGTAACTTCGGCGTTTAGGGCACTGACAGCATCTTCTATGGGTGCTTCCAGCTCAAGTTGTACTAAGGTCTGGTTGTTTATGGCTAAACATTTATCTTCTAGCAGAATGAGTGTTTCATTGAAGATGGCGTCGTTGAAGTCGATGACCAGTTCGGAGTGAACTTGTCGGATATGCTACAGTACGTCATCACTCATACTCTCTTTGAAAGAATCCTATTACTGTTTTCGATTCGGTGGGTTATATATTCTTAGAATTATGGTGAATAAGTCTCTCTTTTGTACAGCTGAGACTGTGAGTGAGGCTTCTGGTAGAGTTAGTTCCCAGTGGTTGTCGTTTTGCAGTAGTCTTAAGCGTTAGAATGCTTCTCTATACTTCTGGCAAACGTAACCGTCTAACAGTCTTGAGATCTATGAAACTTATTGGCCCCCGTATTTCATGTAGCAACATCCGGAGATAGAAACATTCGGCGTTGTTCGTATGTACGGTGTATACTCAGCCTAGTGCTCCAGTTTCCATGATTTCAGTCCTACTAGAATTCCTTGTTTTCGTCGTTGATAGTTTTTTTTGTGTTCCACGTATAATAGGTAGTGACGTTAGCATACAGTAATGTTTTCCGAATGGATCCATTAGTCATGGTTGGTAAAAAGTTTTTAATGCTGTGTTCTGAGGTGGTTCGCTTTCAATTTTTCTGGCGGTGTCTTTTGTGAAGTAAACGTTCTGTCCATGCATCCCAGGAGACTCATCAGCTACAGTTACACCCAGCCGTTAAGGCCTTCATTGTATATACAGGATGATTTAGCTTCCCCAACCTGTGGGTTTTATGCAACCTGCAACACCTTCCACTACCACGTGCTCAATTTTCATATTCTCTCGCTCACTATGCGCAAGCTACTAATCCTACAGAAAAAGTGAAAAAAACGTTTTTGTAGGAAATTTCTTGTACCACTATACATTTTCGCTAAAGACCGCAGTTTTCGAATTATTGAAGTTAAACGTACAAAATCGTCTTCAAACAAGTTTTGAACAGTGGCCTTCCTCGAAAATGTATCCCTAGACAAAATTTAACTACAACAAATTTCTTATATTACACATATCAAACTAGAGAACGTGAAAATCATGCATGTGGTATTTGAAGGTACTGTGGGTTGCGTAAAGCCATATGTAGAGGCAGCTGAAACAGATAATATAGCAAGTGGATTTATACTGAGTATGAAGTGAGTACTTATTTGCAGTTGTTACGCGAGCAACTGAGTAAAAAGATTCGACGGTTGTATCAGTCAGCTGGCTACCACACTGCAGAGCCTGTGCCACATGCAACAGGATGTCAATATGTATTCGTAAATGTCAGTTTCATTCTGTCCACTATCACTGTCGGCAATAATTTTCACATCATGAGGGGTATCACATCAGCTTCAGCTCTCAAAACATCTGAAGTGTAATAGGATGACCGGAGCGGCTGACGTGGTCAAGGTTGTAGGGCATGGCTGGGTAGAAGAAGGTGGCTGTCTTTAGCAATCTTCCTCTTTATTGTTGGTTCTCCCAATACATTTTCCGGTAGCTCAGCCCCACCACTCATGTTGTGGTGGAGACGAGCTGATGCACGCAGTCTGGGGAACGTGACGCCAGGATCGGTCAGCGGCTGTGCAGGCGGTAGGAGGTTAGCAGCACGAGGCCCAACCCAGCGCGCCTCCTGCAGACGTGGCGGCTCGTGACGACGCCGGGAGTCGCCAGTGCAGCAGCGGGCAGTGCCCCCACTGGCCGGTCCTCGTGGACAGTGACACTGATGACGAAGACGTGACAGCGACCGAATGCCCAATCGGTCGAACTGAATGCCGACGCCCACTTCTGATGCCCTTAAATAGTGCAGGCCCCGTGCTTAATTCGCCGGTTACATGGCGGCGTGTTTATTAGAAGGTTATCGATGACTTCGCTAACCCAACCGCGCCACACGCGGCCCGCGCCTGCATATTTCTGCTACTGCTGCGTTCTGATGGCTGCCGCGCA
Organism: Schistocerca serialis cubense; assembly: GCF_023864345.2. NCBI lineage: Eukaryota > Metazoa > Arthropoda > Insecta > Orthoptera > Acrididae > Schistocerca > Schistocerca serialis. The sequence continues at coordinate 87,607,828 of NC_064647.1, read as the reverse complement.
CGTACACACATACCGACGCTCGTTGTAAAACTGTGTCACTGCATAACACAATGGCCAGCCTGCGTTCGCCGTTTGCCCTGAGGCTGGTGCATCGCACACTGGAACACACTAAATCACAATTTCGCATCGTATTTCCTAAAAATAACCCATTATCCTCTACAGAAGAGATCCACTTGCTTAAATTGCATCCCTCTACAACACAAGTAGGTCACCTACATGTTATGGAATTTCTGATATTTGAACTCAAGTCAGCCTATGAATTACAGCAGATTACTGTTCTAAACTTGATCATGATCAGTCCCATTCCGTCAAACATATTCACAGACATCTTGAAAGATATACCATGAATGGGTGGTAAGTACCTCCACTCACCACACCCCACTCTGCAAGTGCAAGGAATTCCAGATTGGAAAAGACTTATATGGCATACCAGTAACACAGTTAATGTTGATAGAAGTGTAGTAACTTCCTGGTCATTCGTTAATTCATCAACAAGAGACTACAACACAGTTACATAGGTCTAAAACATCCCTTAACAATAAAAAACTGCGAGGTGCCACATTCACCAATCTTATACATTTCCCACCAGCGCTACAAGGTCACTGACAACATAACACTTACAAATCATGCACTTCACAGCCAATGTTTATAGGAACCTACACACATATAGAGGAAAAACAGAACACCTATAGATAGAACGTTTATATTGACAGGACATGTGAATTAATATGTTCTGCAGAAATGATTAGCCCTTTAGTCACCACGGTTCATCATGCGTCCTTTTGCCACTAGGAACAGGTTTCGCCATGGGCCGTGGTAACTTGTTCCATATATGACGTCATCGACGCGTATAAAGCGCGAATAGCATCCTGTGATATAGCCATCCATGCTGCATTCACCTGGTCCTAAAGTTCATCAGTGTTGATTGGCTTTTGGTAACAGCGCTGCAACCATCTTTTCAACATGTCACACTGGCGACAAGTCTGCTGATCTGGCGGGCAAGGGGAAAAGGCATGTGGTCGTGCAGCAACACGTGGTCGTGCATTGTTGTGCTGAAAAATGGCGTCTGGGCTGTTGTGTGGAAAGGACATGGCGACGGGTCGCAGGATGTCATTCACGTAGGTCATACTGGTCACAGTGCCCTGGTCATCCACCAACTGTGATTTGTGGTTTTACCCAGTAGCACCCCACACCACGAGGTCTCGAGTTGGCACTTTATCCACTGTGCGAATACAGATACTGTCACGTTGCTCCCCTTGTCTCTGGGGATAAACAAACAGAATCTGTATTCCTCTGGAAACACTATCTGATGCCATTCCTGTCCCCAGCGACGTCGGGATACACCATTTCGGTCTAGCAAGTAGACGGGAAAGTGGACGACGCGCACGTAACCCGTGCCGTAATAAACTGCGACGGACTGTCACCCCTGACAGTGTACGATATGTTACATTCTTCCGCTGTGGGACAGGGCCAATGAGGACTCAGGTCTGCGGTGCAATGCCATTCGGATGGGGTGCCCATTTTGTCGAGGGCTGGCTTGGGTGGTCTGACCTGACCCACCTCGTCGTGTTCTACGGCCTTCCATGAGCCATTCTGCACACACCCGTTGTACTGCCGAAACACTTCATCCCACACGAGCAGCAATTTCCCTGGCGGATGCGTCACATTCTCTCATGCCAACAATGCACCCTGTTTCAAACTCACTGATTTGACGTTACGGTTCGCGCTTACGCCTCAGAGGCATCCTGCACTTGTATTCAAGTGAGACTGATCCATTGCCTTCGGTTTATAGCGACAACGGGAGCCGCAGGGACATTTTGCTGTAGGGTGTGTTGCACCGCGAGTCCGCGGGCCGATGTGGTTCAAATGCTAATCACTTCTGCAGAACATACTAATGTGCATGTCCTTTGAATGTGAACGTCCCATCTGCAGTCGTTCAATGTGTTCTGTTTTTCTCTGAATGTGAGTGAATTTTACATAAAGGCTCACATAACAACTTCAGATAAGTACCCATTTCATACGGTCAAAAGAACTTCACTGTGTAAACACGAGCTCAGTGAAGCTATTTTGTCCACTAACATAAGAGAACTGGAAATGAGATGCTGGGGAGAGATAATCTGTCTGTAAACGGAGAAGCGAGCAGCGTTCATAGTGGGCAAGTTGCCTTTTCCCGAACAAAGCTACAGCTGCTATACTAAATGACTAAGAATCAATTTGCCCTGTGGTCTTGTAGAACAACGTGCAAAAAATTAGGCATTTTCCATCCACATGCGTTATCTGTGTTATTTTAGGTGTACTATGTAATACCCCTGAATAAGCACTAATAAATATACCGAACTGTCTTCTGTTTTGTATATATTTTCCTCAGAGCACAAAATAGCATACATCACAAAACAGTATCGCAAAGATTTCAGTCCTTACGCGTAAATACCACAAGCGATTCTTAGTTCATAATCTGAATCAAATCTATTCTGCTAAATTAGTCGCTCATCGTCCATGTTGCAGTAGCTGTAGCTGGTCTAACAATATACATACGTACAGAATGCAAATTACGAGTTTCAAGAAATGTTTGTAAAACTAGGCGCCTCTAGTACTTTGGCTACTGACATACAGTGTTTGTACCTGACCGAGTTTGAATAACGTGCGGTAGACTTACTTTTAAAGGAGTTTCGAGAACACTAGTGGATAACATGGAACAGGTCCCAAGTTGCTATTGCAACTTTAAGCTATCAGTTGTGACCGCATCTGGTTTGCCGTTTCTGTGAATCATAAATACCTTGTCGTCACACTGTTGGACCCTGAAAGAGCCAAAAAAGTGAGGGATGTGGAGAAGTCTGACAGCATCATCACAAAACCAAAAACAGTGACACGTGTTCAAGTCCTTGTGTTCGACGAGGCTACGTGTGTTCTTGTTGTACACAGTGTGCCACTGGACTGTGCCCGTCTGACTTCGCAATGCGCTAGGGGTTATTTTAAATGAGAGATTGGGGATGTGTGTGTGTTTTCTGTGTGTAAGTTTGTGCTTGGTGTTTTATGTATGTGTTATAGGTCTCTAAAGAGGCGTGTATGGGTTAATTTTGGACGTTTATGAGAAGCTTCTGGTGGTTCGTTTCCTAAATTATGTATGAGAAAGTGGGGCGAAGTTTGTGTTGTTCCATAAAATTTTGTAGATTTTTCCTGAATGGCCGGCCAGGGTGGTCGAGCGGTTCTAGGCGCTACAGTCCGGAACCGCGCGACCGCTACGGCCGCAGGTTCGAATCCTGCCTCGGGCATGGATGTGTGTGCTGTCCTTAGGTTAGTTAGGTTTAAGTAGTTCAAAGTTGTAGGGGACTGATGACCTCAGAAGTTAAGTACCATAGTGCTTGAACCATTTTTTCCTGAATGAGTGTGTATATGGTGGGTTGGCCTAAGAGGTCTCTAATGTGTGTGTTAGGGACGTATCTGTCAGCGCCAGAGATGACGCGGAAAACGTCCGACGCCATAGACCATACCTCCGAGCCATATAGCATGATCGGAAGTATGAGCTGGCGCCAGAGAAGGAGTTTGCATTGGATGGTGATACTATCACCTTTCAGGAGCGGGTATAGATTACAGAAGAGGGCGCAGCACTTATTTGCAGCAGTAGTTAGGTGCCTGTTCCAAGTTAAGCGGCGCTCTATTTCGACCACTGGGTAAATGAATCTAGTGTCGCCAGGTTCGCTCTCGCCCGTCAATTGTGAGTTGGCGATCCGCAAGTTTGATCTTAGGGATGAAATAGATCGCTTGACACTTAGCAGGATTGATTTTAATCTTCCAGCGTTTGCGCCACTGGATAATTTTGTCAAGTTGTTCTGGAGGCGGCGGTGTGTGAGGAGGATACTGCGACTGCTTCTGTATATTGCGGTATCGTCCGCATCCGGAGCAATTTCTCCACCCAACTGCCTTGGGATGTCATTCGTGTTTATGGTGTAGAGGACAGGACCCAAAACCGAGCCCTGCGGGACTCCTGCCGCAATCTGTCGTGTCTGGCTGGACTTTTCTCCACTCCTTACGAAGAGCTGACGTTCTGTAAGGAAGGAGTCAATGATCCAGGTTATATGCGCTGGGCACCCTGTTTGATCAAGTTTGTAGGTTAAGCCATCGTGCCAGATGCGGTCAAATGCTTTCTCTATGTCTCGGAACACTGCTCATGTTGCTTCTCTCCTTGCCCTGGCCAGAAAAATGTGTTCTATCAAGCGAAGGGATTGTTGGATATTGAAGTGCTCAATGCGGAAACCAAACTGTTCGGGCATAAGGATGTTGTTTCTAGTCAGGAATTGACGGAGGGGTGAAAGGGTTAATAGTTCTAGGAATTTCCTCTGGCCAGTTAGGAGAGAGATGGGCCTGTAGCTTTCGGGAAGGTGCAGGTTTTTATTTGGTTTGGGTAGGGTGATGAGCTCTGCTAGGTAGGTAGGATATTGTGGGAGGGGGAAGGTGTTTTAGGAGTAGGGTGCGTACGTGGTCGGGGTCAGGAGCCTTATAGTTGCCCAGCCGCTTGATGAGTGTACGTACAGTCGGCACGTTAACGGGCACGAATTCTGTCACTGGCCGCGTATTTCTTGTCTGAGTCACTCGTCTGGTAACTATTCTCTTCTGCCTGCCGCTCACTTCATCTTGGATAATGTGAGTCCGGAATTGTGACTCCAGTGATTTTCTCATTATTTCCGCCTTATTTTGTTCGTCATATACAATACTGTTCTCGCCGTGGAGTGGCTTGTTTTCTCTGGTGGGATCTTTCCACTGCCTGGTTATTTTCGAGATTTTGCGTGTGGACAGGTCTGCTTCGGCGGATCTTAGTTTCTCCTCCCAGCAGCGGCTCTTCTGCTCTTGTAGCCGTTGTCTCACCAGGTCCTCTAGACTCCGCAGCAGGCGGCAGTCGGCTGGGTCGCGGTAGCGTTGCCACAGCCTACGCCTCCTGCGTTTGGCGACTATGAGGTCCCAGATGTCATGGGGCAGGTCCCTGGCTACAGGATCTGGTGGTCATTCTGGCGCTAGTAGCGCGAGCACAGGCGTGGTGAATGCCAGTGAATTTCTCAATGGCTTCGTCCACGTCTTCTTCAGTCTGGAGAAGGGGATTTTCCTCCATGTACTCTCCCACCACGTAGGTATATCTGTCCCAGTTTCTGATGACTTGTGTATTTTCCATCCTCCCGGCATCGTCTTTGACACTGGCAAGATCCAGCATGACAGGAATGTGGTCGGAGTCCAGCTAGTAGTGCACTGTGGCCGCCGCATAGAGGTCCAAGTTCTTCGCAACAAAAATGTCTAAATGTCCGACTTTCTGCCCGCGTTGCCAGAAATAAGCGTTGGCTCGTCTGTGGTGATGACACTAAGGGTGGCGCGCCCTTCAACGAACCCCCGCAGAGTCCTGCCACTTGCGTTCTCGGCACGACAGCCCCAGGCTCCGTGTTTCGAATTTAGGTCCCCTCCCACCAATACACGATTGCCAACCCTAAGCAGTTCCCGAAGGTCTTGTGCAGTTATACGTGGTGGGATGGTAGGTCGAAATAATTTGCCACAGGTTTTGACCAATTTTGATTTCTCGATAGTACGAGTCTGTGGGAGATCCAAGGTTTGGAAGCACCTGCTCTTAACCAATACCGCTGTCCCGCCGCCCGAACGGTCCACATGGTCGAACCAGTGGATGGCGTAGTTTCTGACAGCGAATCGGTCGTGAGGCTTGAGGTGCGTTTCCGTCAGACACATAATATCGATGGCATGCCTGTCTAAATAGTCTTCTAAAAGGATTTTACTTGTTTTAACGCCGTTGGCGTTCCAGGTTGCGATTTTAAATCTCGTGGATCTGGGGGGATCCATCAAAGTGTGCCATCAGTGCCACTGCTCCTTCAGCAATAATCATGATTTTTGTCAGAGCGTCAGGCGCAGCTCGGAGCTTAGCCAAGACGTCCCTAAATGTGTTGAACAAGGTCATTATACTGAATCCTGAGAAGAGTTGCCGCAGCTCTCTCAGTTCGTCAAGAAACGACGCCGGTTGAGGGCTGGGTAAAGACTGAAACCACAGTTTAACATAACAGTCCCGACACTCACTGGTGTAAAAGTTGTTACCGTTTGACAGATGGAGCGTCGTAAGCATAATGTTTGTTTTCCACCCATTTCCTACGTAATGTACGAAATATTTGAGTTATTTTCATGGCTCCAAGTGTCTGTGTACTATCAGAGGGCATATATGTTTCTAAAAATGATTGTAAAATAAGAGCAAGTATGGATAAAAACTATGAATCGAGTGGCAAGGTACAACACATTCGTGAAGAAACATTTGTGACGTTGAATAGAATTGCAGCTACCCTCGTTGATATCAAAAGGATATAAACACACAGATTCACACGTAAGAAGCACGTACATGTACCGCTACATGCAAAAGTGATCGACAGCTCCTTTATGGTTCGGTAGGCCTACTGCGTTTGTCATTGTCGGCTGTTGCCACAAGTACGATCTTCATCTTTATATTATTCTAAGTGGGGCAAGCAACTGCCAAATTATGGGTGACATATGTTGAAGACACTAAAATGAGTTGATTACATTTTACAGAAAACCAAATATTTTAAGAATTTTCAAACAATCTGTCAATGAACAAGGTGCTCACAAAATAATGCCATCACTCGAAAGAAGCAAGGAAAATTAAGTGACTAACAACAGAAGTGAATGAAATATACTCCAAACGTTACGCATTTGTAAGACACATATATAACTGCACTTAATCTAACCACTTCATCGTCAAACCAGGTCTGTGCTGACGATTCACACGAATCTGGCACTGATATATGGAGAGCTCAACTGGCTGCTTCTGTGTCATTGGACTGTTTTACAGCTTTAGATGGATTGTCGAATCTTTGTGGCAGTTTTCTCTCCATTGTCAGTGGAGGTAGCTTATTTGGGATGTCAGTCAGTGTAGGTACTGCATTCCGCACGAGTTTATTATTGTCTGCGTTCATGAACTGGTTTTGTTCGAAATGTAGCGAACAAAACCTAATATTATTACACAAATAAACTGGGTCTTTTTTCATAAGGTCTTCTCGTCTGCTATTAACTAGCCATTCTCTGCTCCTAAAACGAAACATTAATCATTAATACACATGCAGTTTTCAAGTGAATCCTGACGATACAGTTTAGTAACATGATGGTATATACCTCTCAGGATCCTTAGGAAACCTAAAAAAGACAGCTGTGGTGTCTTCTTCCTGTTGTTGCTGCAATTTTTGCGCTACAAACGCTCCCGCTTGTGAAAACCATTGTAGAAATCAAAATAAACAACCACTGTTCGCTTTCACGATCGCGTCGAACTCACAGTTTAAGTTACTGGCCGCTTGGGGCGCTGCTGGCTCGGTAGGCAACAAAATCGAGGCTAAGTGTCGCGACTGTTATGTTAGATTGTGCTGAAACTGTATGGTAGCGGCAGGCCCCCACAGCTGCACGAGTGGTCGACTGTGAAGAGCAGACAAATTGAATAGCTGGGCGGCGGCCATTAGAGTGGTAAACTGACGCGCAGAGTTCGAGTGTTTATACATCGCTTTTGGTTATAAAATGCCTTCGCATGAGTTCGGTCACAAACATAATGCCTCATTTAAATACGTTAGTACAATATACTTTCTAATTTATGAACAAACAGCAACTAGTCACTGTTTATGAATTTATCTTACATACTACATGGAATCTGCTATAGCTAAAAGTTGTGTACTGGACCCCTAGCATTTTTCGTAGTTCATTTACGATAGATGAACGCAAATTGCATCAAAATACTCGAAGATTTGCCCACTATATTGATAGATATTTTTTGACTCTACCTTGCTTTAGATTTTATGACGAGAAGTGCGTTATAAACGGCATAGTGCTTTGGCAACTCACGACCAAATTATCAAGTTTCAACCTAACCTAGACCATGAAAACACTACCGATCAGCCAACTTTCTTCAAAATGATCAGAACATATAAAATGGTATTCTGTCGGTCAGAAATCTTGCCTCCTGACAGCGTGTAACCATTTTTGTAACAGCTGTGGTTTTGAGAAAGGAAACCTTCAAATAGATGCACAGACATTATGCTAATACTGTGTTACAAAAACATTTATTAATCAAGTGCACTGACATACAAAACAACTTAAAATATCCACATACCTGTGAAATATAATATTCGTTCCTTTCTCGAATTTATTTGTACAATTAATTGCTGCACAACTCTTCACCATTGTACTTCTTTTGATTGGAATGTACAGACAGTAGAATTACGAGTTATAAATACTGTATGTATGCCCCAACAAATATACAACGTTGAATCATGGTCTTCATAAACAACAATACTACACAACACATGAGACTACAACCACTATAATGGCGTCCAGCCGAAGGGTCAAATTATCCCGCGACTGCAGCGCCATCAGTGAGTCTAGTTGCAGCAGCCGACGGGATGTGTGGTGGGGGAAGCGATGGATATGAGTCTGGCCCTGCCACATTTGGTGTGCGGCCTTTGAAGGCATCAGAGCTCGTGCGTGCCTGTGGCTGTGGCCGCGGGAGCAGAGCTCGTGGGCGTAGCCGCGGCTGCAGTAGCAGTTTGCAGGGACGACCGCGGGGGACGGCACGCCATCACCTGTAGCCTTGTGGGGCAGCGGCTGAAGTTTGCAGGGTGGCTGTCACTGCAGAGGACGTGTTTTGCTTCCGTATCCCGCTTCTTAGTACAGGTGCTGCTAAGATGGGGGCCAGCGCATTCGACGCACTTTGGCGGATGATTGCAATTTTCGGCGCTGTGAAAGAGCTGCTGGCACTGGTGGCACTTCACAGGACCTTCAGGTGCCGGTATTTATCGATTGTGACTTCGCAATGAAGCGTAGAATTCTGTTTTTCTGATCAGGATGGAGGATAACCTTGAAAGACCTGCGGTTCTTGCGCGCTTCTCCTGGTTTAGCTGGGTCAGAGGCACACGTTTCCTGCTCAACCTCGATCACTTTGAATTTGCGGAAGAAGAGGTCGGCCTTGCTTTCAGCTGGGTCTGTGTCGCGGGGGAGACCTATGATCACCGCCTTGAATGTGTCCCTTCTGGTTATCGGATATGTGTGGTGGGGGATGCTATGTCTCTGGAAATAGTCTTTTAGTGCTCTGTAGTCTGGGAGTGTTGATGCTTGGAATTTCACATGTGTTGAGCCCTCCTTTCAACATCGATGCAATCTCCTTAATAACCTTCATGGTGCCATTTTGTATGGTGCCTAAGATAGGAGGGACATTGTCACTCTTCTTCTTGGGCTGTGTCCCTGATGTGGACGGTTGGTTTTTCTTCGTCACAATGTCGTCCGCTTCTGGGGTGCAATTGGTGCAAAGCTATTAGGTGTTGGGATATTGGCGACAATAGTCTCCTCACCAAGCTCCATGTCATCTCCGGCGATGTCCGAAGTGACCCGGCTGTGGGCTGGGCGCTTCGTCGCTGGCATTACGTCCGTGTCTTATTGTTTTCTTGTTTTCGCTTTGGTAATGTTTGTAGAGGACTGGCTACGGGAGCCCAGAGACTGGGCCCCGCAGCGGACTGGAGCTATGGGTTTGCCCAGTGTGTCAGTAGCGGATCCGGTGATCAGACCGACACTGCCATGGGGCACTGGATGTTCATTCGTTGGCACCGTTAGATTATCCAGAACAGCGACAGCCCTACCATAGACCACACGTGGGTAACCGGGTAGCACCACGGGCGCTGGAGTAGGAGTTTCGCTACTCCTGGAGGAGCAGGGAGGCTGCCCTGTGGCAGTCACGTTGGTGGCAGATCAAGCGGTTTGCACCACCCCGCAGCCCCCGCACTGCCAGTAGACCGGCAGCAGCTGCGCCACAAAGGGTCCACGCCTGGGTCCTACCACGACAAATTAGTGGCGCAATCGCTAAGCGTGCGCACTCACACTCAACAATTTTGCCTGCGTTGTGCGAGCACAACGCACACAAGTTGTGCTTAGCTGCGGCTAGTGTAGCACTCCCAAGGAATCTTCCAGCAGCGTGTGGCACAGAATCCGCTCTCTAACTGTCCACCCCATCGAATGTCCTTGTGTACGAAAACTAGTTTGGTCCTACTTCTAGCTGGGTTTCTGGAAACCAGACGTTGCATAAGTTTTTGTAGTTTGTTTAAAAAATCACCAAACACCCCAGACTGCAGCGGATGATGTGAAGATGGCGAAAAAGAAATGAGCAGGTATATTTTCTGATTCACCATAAACCAGATACATTTACATCTACATCTACATACTTACTCCGCAATCCACCATAAGGTGCGTGGCGGAGGGTGCCTCGTACCACAACTAGCATCTTCTCTCCCTGTTCCACTCCCAAACAGAACGACGGAAAATTGACTGCCTATTTGGCTGTGTACGAGCCCTAATCTCTCTTATCTTATCTTTGTTGTCTTTCCACCAAATATAAGTTGGTGGCAGTAAAATTGTACTGCAGTCAGCCTCAAATGCTGGTTCTCTAAATTTCCTCAGTAGCGATTCACGAAAAGAACGCCTCCTTTCCTCCAGAGACTCCCACCCGAGTTCCTGAAGCATTTCCGTAACACTCGCGTGATGATCAAACCTGCCCGCTTCTGAATTGCTTCTACGTCCTCCCTCAATCCGACCTGACAGAGATCCCAAACGCTCTAGCAGTACTCAAGAATAGGTCGTATTAGTGATTTATAAGCAGTCTCGTTTACAGATGAACCACATCTTCCCAAAATTCTACCAATGAACCGAAGACGACTATCCGCCTTCCCCACAACTGCCATTACATGCTTGTCCCACTTCATATCGCTCTGCAATGTTACACACAAATATTCAATCGATTTGACTGTGTCAAGCGCTACGCTACTAATGGAGTATTCAAACATCACGGGATTCTTTTTCCTATTCATCTGCATTAACTTACATTTGTCTATATTTATAGTTAGCTGCCATTCTTTACACCAATCACAAGTCCTGTCGAAGTCATCTCGTATCCTCCTACAGTCACTCAACCACGACACCTTCCCGTACACCACAGCATCATCAGCAAACAGCCGAACATTGCTATCCACCCTATCCAAAAGATCATTTATGTAGATAGAAAACAACAGCGGACCTACCACACTTCCCTGGGGCACTCCAGATGATACCCTCACCTCCGATGAACACTCACCATCGAGGACAACGTACTGGGTTCTATTACTTAAGAAGTCTTCGAGCCACTCGCATATTTGGGAACCAATCCCATATGCTCGTACTTTACTTAGGAGTTTGCAGTGGGGCACCGAATCAAACGCTTTCCGGAAGTCAAGGAATATGGCATCCGTCTGATACCCTTCATCCATGGTTCGCAAGATATCATGTGAAAAAAGGGCGAGTTGCGTTTCGCAGGAGCGATGCTTTCTAAAGCCGTGCTGATGCATGGACAGCAACTTCTCTGTCTCAAGGAAATTCGTTACATTCGAGCTGAGAATATGTTCGAGAATCCTGCAACAAACCGATGTTAGGATATTGGTCTGTAATTTTGACCTTCTACCCTTCTTATGTACATGCGTCACTTGCGCTTTTATCCAGTGGCTCGGGACTTTACGTTGGGCAAGAGATTCGCGATAAATGCAAGCTAAGTAAGGAACCAATGCAGTAGAGTACTCTCTGTAAAGCCGAATTGGAATCCCATCAGGACGTGGCGATTTATTTATTTTCAACCCATTCAGCTGCTTCACAACCCCGGGGACGTCTATCACTTTCTCCATACGGGAATCTGTACGAGACTCAAACGGTGGTGTGTTTGTACGACCCTCCTGCGTGAAAGATTTCTCAAATGCTAAATTTAAAATTTCAGCTTTCGTTTTGCTGTCTTCCGTTGCCAGGTCAGACTGATCAGTGAGTGACTGGATGGAAGCCTCCGACACTCTTACCAACTTTACGTAAGACCAGCTGTACAGGAGAGCACTGGGTGTCCCCCTTAATACTAGTACGTAATCCCAATTAAACCAAAGGCAATGGCAAAACCCTAGATTGTGGACGGCATGCCAACACTGTCGTGAGTGTCCAATGCAAAGCCTCAACCATCCCGCTACTGAAGGGATAGTAGCTCGGAGTACAGATATGCTTGCAACCACAAATATGCAATAGTTCTGTGAATAACTGGCATTCAAATTGGCGTCTCCTATCTGACGTAATGACCTGCGGGATACCAAAACCGACTAACGACACAGATACTGTATCAGAATGAGACCAATAGATGCTGGAGAAATACCGTGAACAGGTAGAGCCTGTGGCCAACGAACAAATTGGTCGATCATCCTTCAGAAAGGGGAGGGGCCCAGAAATATCGACGTGCAACTGAGAAAATCTCCCAGCATGGGTGGGAAAATCAGCAGTGGGAGTAGCCAAATGTCCACTAATTTTGCATGCATGACACTTGACACATTCCCTGCCTCCGAATTAGGTAGTTTCAAGAACTAATCTCTTATTGTTCTTTCTGTCTGTTGACAGTATGGTATCGTAACGAAATCGAATCTTGTAGCGATATAAAATATTTATCAAAATAATCTCGTACTACCAGACCTACCTAGTTACTTCTTAGAGATGTTGGTTGTATATGCCGTAATGCTCTATGAAATAAAGTATCATCAAATTGTATTCCACCTTTAATTCTGACTGAATTGTTTAACACGCATTGTGCTTTAACTACCGATATTGTACGATTCACTTGAAGATCTATAGCTGTTGTTGAAATTCGCAACTTGTTTGAAAGAGTACCAAAAGTAGATTCAATCAGTCTTCTATCTCGTATAAGTTGTAATTATAAATACATTGTTGCACAGTTAAGTTGAGACTCGGATACTATCTTAAAACACGTCTACATAAATATAAACAGCCTTATTTTCCCTTTGGGTCATGACGTAGTATTCTCGGTTCTGGTAAAGCGAACTGCCCCAATTCCAGTTTCCTGTTAAACGATGTATTTTGAAGTACGTTTGAATCAGCGTATGCCTACTTTAATGCAAGTAAAACAGTTGTTTACATTGCAAATTACCATTAAAGTAATAGAAAAGTAGTTCTAATAACTGTAGTACAGGGAACCACTTTGATCGGGCTTTGATATTCCAGTAAGTTTGGCGTCAAGAGCCCTGAGCACATTAAGAAAATTAATGTGGTGATAAACGTCTTTTTTTTTTTTAAGGTTATCCTTGCTTTTGCTGGCTTATACTTAGTCATCAAACATTCCCATATTGCTTCACAAATGTGCTTAGCAAGTACAAACTGATGTGTACCGCAAGTCTCTAGAGGAACAGAAGGTTCCAAATGATTGGAAAAGAGCACAGGTAGTCCCAGTCTTCAAGAAGGGTCGTCGAGCAGATGCGCAAAACTATAGACCTATATCTCTGACGTCGATCTGTTGTAGAATTTTAGAAAATGTGTTTTGCTCGAGTATCATGTCGTTTTTGGAAACCCAGAATCTACTATGTAGGAATCAACATGGATTCCGGAAACAGCGATCGTGTGAGACCCAACTCGCTTTATTTGTACACGAGACCCAGAAAATATTAGATACAGGCTCCCAGTTAGATGCTATTTTTCTTGACTTCCGGAAGGCGTTCGATACAGTTCCGCACTGTCGCCTGATAAACAAAGTAAGAGCCTACGGAATATAAGACCAGCTGTGTGGCTGGATTGAAGAGTTTTTAGCAAACAGAACACAGCATGTTGTTATCAATGGAGAGACGTCTACAGACGTGAAAGTAACCTCTGGCGTGCCACAGGGGAGTGTTATGGGACCACTGCTTTTCACAATATCTATAAATGACCTAGTAGATAGTGTCGGAAGTTCCATGCGGCTTTTCGCGGATGATGCTGTAGTATACAGAGAAGTTGCAGCATTAGAAAATTGTAGCGAAATGCAGGAAGATCTGCAGCGGATAGGCACTTGGTGCAGGGAGTGGCAACTGTCCCTTAACATAGACAAATGTAATGTATTGCGAATACATAGAAAGAAGGATCCTTTATTGTATGATTATATGATAGCGGAACAAACACTGGTAGCAGTTACTTCTGTAAAATATCTGGGAGTATGCGTGCGGAACGATTTGAAGTGGAATGATCATATAAAATTAATTGTTGGTAAGGCGGGTACCAGGTTGAGATTCATTGGGAGAGTGCTTAGAAAATGTAGTCCATCAACGAAGGAGGTGGCTTACAAAACACTCGTTCGACCTATACTTGAGTATTGCTCATCAGTGTGGGATCCGTATCAGATCGGGTTGACGGAGGAGATAGAGAAGATCCAAAGAAGAGCGGCGCGTTTCGTCACAGGGTTATTTGGTAACCGTGATAGCGTTACGGAGATGTTTAATAAACTCAAGTGGCAGACTCTGCAAGAGAGGCGCTCTGCATCGCGGTGTAGCTTGCTGTTCAGGTTTCGAGAGAGTGCGTTTCTGGATGAGGTATCGAATATATTGCTTCCTCCTACTTATACCTACCGAGGAGATCACGAATGTAAAATTAGAGAGATTAGAGCGCGCACGGAGGCTTTCAGACAGTCGTTCTTCCCGCGAACCATACGCGATTGGAACAGGAAAGGGAGGTAATGACAGTGGCACGTAAAGTGCCCTCCGCCACACACTGTTGGGTGGCTTGCGGAGTATAAATGTATATGTAAATGTAGATCTGAAAAGGAGAAAACTGTTGCCTGACGCTGTAACGAACGAAATTCAGCTATCAGGTTTATTTATTTATTTATTTTTTTAATATTTAGTCAAAGACATTCAAGCAAAGTCGAAATATGTAAGAGACAATTATTGTTGTGAGTATCAAGTCCAGAAAGATGTTACACAGGATAGGGTGCAAAGAAGAGAAAAAAATTATGGCATTACGACGAATTGCTATTTCTTGTTGCACACGTCAAACAGGCCAAACATTTGGAAACTACGACACTCCATGAAGTGAATCAGCAACATCAAGTTCTGAAAATTCGACAGCTACACCATGCACTTCCTTTAGTGACGTGCAACGAACCCCAATTAATACCAAAAAGAAAATGCTTACGTCTTTTGAATACCAGATTTTAAAAGCTATAAGAAATGACGCGGCATCATGTGATGAAAAGATAACATTTTCTCTCTCCTTGATCAAATCGGTGAAAATGGTGGATGATGACGCTGAAGTGTCAGTAAAAAGTGAAACATTAAACGCAGTTTGAGCACTCAGTGTGGCTGGAGACGTGTGGGCAGGTGCCGACGTGGCCAGCGAGGGTGCGGGCCTTTAGTGCTGTCCTGGCCGGCGTGGGTGACCTCCCCAGCAGTCGGTGGACGGCCTGTGTGTGTGTGTGTGTGTGTGTGTGTGTGTGCGTGTGTGAGATCGGAACGTTTTATTGTTAGGCGCAAACGTTGGAGAAGTGTGCTAGCGTTCTCAAACATAAGACCTTGGATATATTTAGCGCTACGATCTACTTGTGCCGGAAATTTAATTACTTGATTTGCAAAATGTTTGCATGTGATTCTCAAACTTGAAAATATGTTTTGTCATGAATAAGAATCATCCTACGGTGATAGTGAATGTCTTAAGCAATCTATTTGATTCTTGTAAATTATTTTACAATTAATTTATTAGGATAGTGAAACAGACTATTTGCAGCCATTTTCGATGTTGCAATTGCTGCGGTATCGCAGCCGGGTTCTTGCGTAATCACGCGTTATGTATTTATAAAGAATTTCATTTAGCTCTCTTTTGTTTACAGTCAGCGACACGCTAGATCATATCTGAAAAACCGGTATCTCTAGCTAGGGGAGGACGAATAGGAGGAAGGAGGGGCTGTAGCGTGGGAGGTAAGAGTGAGTTAGTCAGTAGCTGCACATCGAGCTGAACGCATCAGCAGCTACCACCAATCTCTCCTGGTGAGATCGTTTGGGACCAGGTTTTAGGTACTTGTGTTATTACAATGATTTTTCTCAATTCCCAGCGCATGTGTAGCATTATGATCTGCTGTTTACAGCAATGTTTTCTTTCCATTTTCCATGAAAATTTTGATGTGCAGTTTTCTGCCGTACCCCTTCTTACCACGTATCTGTGTACAAGTTCCTCAGTGGCTATACCATCGTAGGTCGGTAGGAGGCAATTCTTCCGGCAGCAGCTCTATGGTAGTTTTGAGTAGTAGTGTGGACAAGAGCACACAGCAAGGTGAACATATACACTCCCCATCTGAGCCGCATACAGCAAAGCAAGAAGCTCTGGTTCGTTCAGTCTGGGGTTGCGAAATGGGAAGAAGTTGCCTACTGCACTGTAGGTTGACCAACCATTTTATACTGGTAAGAAACCAAATTTACTATGCTTTCAACTACCTAGTTTCAACTACTTTTCAAGGTCAGCCTTGCCCTCTGCATCCTAATGCACATACACAGATCGTTGTAAATAAGACATTGTCTTAAGGACGTTTGGCTGAGCAGAGAATACGAAAGCAAATATCCTTGTACAAAAACCTTCCTTAATTTTTGCATATACATTCACACAGAAAGAGCTATTTTTTTGGTCTAGTTGTAATAACATCGAACATAAATTTTAAGTTATTATGATGTCTACATCTGAATCATATATTTCATTCTCCGGCCTGTAATTTGACAAGTACAAAGAATGTATCTGCTTGGTTGCTAATACATACCTAGATTTTTTCATCCAAACTATCTCCTATATGGCTGTAACAGTTCTGTTGCTTCTTACAGTTCTTATAGTTGAGAGTATTTGGGAATTTTAATTTTCTCTCATTTCCGGCATCACAATTCTTTAAACACTCCATACAATCCAGGGTATATGTTGACGGATCACCAGTTCCACATTCTTTCGGAAATTCCGTACTGAAATTTAAGTTTACAGTTTTTAAAAAATAATTCCTCTTGAATGATGTTACTTCATCAGTTTGAAACTCTACAAACGAGTGTTTTGTTTGTTGTTGTTGTTGTTGTGGCCTTCAGCCCTGAGACTGGTTTGATGCAGCTCTCCATGCTACCCTGTCCTGTGCAAGCTTCTTCATCTCCCAGTACTTACTGCAACCCACATCCTTCTGAATCTGCTTAGTGTATTCATCTCTTGGTCTCCCTCTACGATTTTTACCCTCCACGCTGCCCTCCAATGCTAAATTTGTGATCCCTTGATGCCTCAGAACAGGTCCTACTAACCGGTCCCTTCTTTTTGTCAAGTTGTGCCACATACTCCTCTTCTCACCAATTCTATACAATACCTCCTCATTAGTTATATGATCTACCCATCTAATCTTCAACATTCTTCTGTAGCACCACATTTCGAAAGCTTCTATTCTCTTCTTGTCCAAACTATTTATCGTCCATGTTTCACTTCCATACATCGCTACACTTCATACAAATACTTTCAGAAACGACTTCCTGACACTTAAATCTATACTCGATGTTAACAAATTTCTCTTCTTCAGAAACGCTTTCCTTGCCATTGCCAGTCTACATTTTATATCTTCTCTACTTCGACCAATTTCAGTTATTTCGCTCCCCAAGTAGCAAAACTCCTTTACTACTTTAAGTGTCTCATTTCCTAATCTAATTCCCTCAGCATCACCTGACTTAATTCGACCACATTCCACTATCCTCGTTTTGCTTTTGTTGATGTTCATCTTATATTCTCCTTTCAAGACACTGTCCATTCCGTTCAACTCCTCTTCCAAGTCCTTTGCTGTCTCTGATAGAATTACAATGTCATCGGCGAACCTCAAAGTTTTTATTTCTTCTCCATGGATTTTAGTGCCTACTCCGAATTTTTCTTTTGTTTCCCTTACTGCTTGCTCAATATACAGATTGAATAACATCGGGGAGGTGCTACAACCCTGTCTCACTCCCTTCCCAACCACTGCTTCCCTTTCATGTCCCTCGACTCTTATAACTGCCATCTGGTTTCTGTACAAATTGTAAATAGCCTTTCGCTCCCTGTATTTTACCCTTACCACCTTCAGAGTTTGAAAGAGAGTATTCCAGTCAACATTGTCAAAAGCTTTCTCTAAGTCTGCAAATGCTCGAAACGTAGTTTTTTGTCACTAACTGCATAAAAGTGAGTCCACAAGATTAAGAGATAATGTAACCATCCTTTTTTAGGCAGATCCAGACGAGAATGTGGCTTTGTATTCAGATTTTTCGTCTGTCCTTTAATGTAGAAAACGTTCTTGATGCCCGCATTTCGGCCAGTACTCCCACATACGGCCTCTTACCACAGCTATTTACAGTAATTGCTCACAGCTTATATTCTCCACTTGCATCCGGGCTTTTCCATACTCTGTGTGTAAAGAAAATTGTTAGCCTTGCCTGTACATCCGCAGTAGCTTCTCCTTTTTCCAGGATCGGTTTATACTCCTGCTTTGTGGCAACTCTTTTCGTCATGTACTCCAGTTTTCGTGTCTTGGCTTTGACCTCTTGTGTTTCCAGTTGTTCTTTTTCGTACACTTAATACATTAACACAACAGAAAGGAGTAATTTCTTTAATGGGGAATGATTTAAACCGTTTCATAGATTGTTTGTTTTCCTTAAGACTTGTGGTATAATACTATTTGTAGGAACAAATCTCAATTCGGCGATATCTATGTCCGAGGCATTGTGGAGAACAATATCCTGGATTGAGACAAATATGTTTCTCCTGCTGTAATATAGCACTTCTGGGTACTACTTGTATTGTCTTTGTTGGAGTCAGTTTTAAGAATCTCCATAAAATTTACAGGTGGATAATTAAAACTGTGCGCGGACAGAGCATAAGTTACAAGTTTTTCTCGGTCCTGAGAGTCGGACAGACGTACTTAAACATCAGGTAATTTTCGGGTATTCTTATTACCCCAGTGGACAAGCTGCAGAACTTTGATACACACCACACATCAGCTGTTCTGTACGTTATTAGTTAGCTGACACCGCATGGACGTAATTGGCACAGACTACAGTGTAGCACATTGTAAATACTCTTTGTTAGAGTTTAAAACACTGAAACTGTTTTATATACGGTCAAACACAAGAGTCATTCTGTAGTTGTATATTGTAGTCTCCAGTCTGGTAATACCCTATTGTTTAGCCAAGACGGATGTAAAGTTTCTCGTGGTCGCTTTATAAAATCTATAAGGTGATTACCGATACCTTTATTCACACCTGGGTTTGTGATTTGAAAATTGTGATGAATCTTTACTCTACAGTTGGAGGTCACCCACGTTAAACAGCGTATTACAGCGGCTGTATCGTTGTTCACAATCTCTGCTCCTTTACTGGCGGTCTCCTTCCATGCAGAAGTCATGGTTTGATATTAGTTAGTCACAAATCTCGATTTTATACCAAATCCCGGCGAAATCTTGCGGTTGTCTTTTTTGTGTTTCATTTCATCTGTGGCCTTCAGAAATGATCCATTCTGCCAGTCAGCCATATATGATACGCTAAACATTAAAAGACGTATTCTATCACAAGCGCTAACCACACAGAATAATTACATTCGTTCGAACCATATTATTTAAATCGTGATGTGCTTTCATCATTGTCGCCACTTAACGTATGGAAAGCATAATATTCATGTCTCTTGAGAACTTTCCTAGCGTGCATTGCATAAAACGTTTCAATTACGAGGCCTGTTCAGAAAGTAAGCTCCGATTGATTGCCAAATTGAAACCACAGTGAACATCAGAAATGTTTTACTTGTAACAATTAGCTACACCTTTCAGCTACTTCTCTACGTAGTCGCCGTTCTGACTTAGACTTTTGTCATAGCGTTGTACCAACTTTTCAATAGCCTCATCATAGAAGGCAGCCGCCAGTGCTTTCTGCCAATTCTCCACGCTGGCCTACACCTCGTTGCCTGTGTCAAAATGTTGTCTTCAAAGACAGCGGTTCATGTGACCAGAGATGAAACTCAGGGGGAGACAATTGCGGACTGTATTGTGGGTAATCTAACATTTCCATTTGAAAACGATGCAGGAGCATCTTCATTGCCCCTGCAGAATGAGGCTGAGAATTGTCGTGAAGACGAAACAGCACGACAGTTATGTAATGTCAGCTGCATAGCTTCAGGCGAAATTTCTCACCAGGCCCTCGTACTTGGCGGCAGACACTATTTTCTAGACATCTTTACGCACTCACTGCGAGCTCAGAAATGAGAAGAGCGACGTGATGCTAACTGGGGTTATACTAGAGACACTACCCAACACATCTGTGCAAAGCTTTATCGGATTTTCATAGTCGTTTCCATTTCGCGACCGATCGGAGCTTACTTTCTGAACGCCCCTCGTATATCAAAGCGATTATATTCATTTACACAGCGTTATTCTCTGAAACAACCCTACGCAACGATCTGTAAACAAATTTACCACCATGCCAGACAACTGTTCCAACCGTAGATATTATCCATTAGTGCATCTGTTGGATGGTGAATGGGTCGCCAAATTTTATTCTGGAAGACGAATGGCGACTTCTAAGTAGGCATAAAAAATTTCAGTTTGTCTAAGTTAAGAACTTCGTCCTGTTACAAAAATACTAGGCCACGGTACTCATACTCTATATAAAAAAATAACAAGTTATTTTAACTACTTCATTGAAACCAGGGGACATTTAGCAACACAAATGGAGGATGGAGGTCCTTATACATTATACAGGAAACAAACTTAAAATGCTCACCTCAGAATATTTTTCACTTCTGTAGTTCGCGAAAAGCCCTGGTTCATATTCCGTGAATGTGTACTTTGTGTAAAGTACTTTTCTGCTGAGAGCAGGCTAGAACTGTTTAAGAGATAAATGAAAATTAAAAGAAAGTTATAACAAGTTGAACCACTAACTATCGGACTTAAATTCCATAATGAGGTGATGGTTATCTGCAGTGACCACATTTAATGATAGTATTTTGTTGTTACTAAGATGAATTTTTACAAAGCAACTGTAGAAAACATATGACAGTAATAAAAGTAAAGTGTTACAAGTGAATCAAATTTAAAATATGTAACTTAGTGTTCATGTCTCTCTATTATAAAATTGTATTATGTTTACCTCCACTCGAAAAGTTAAGTGACCTTCTACTCGCAAAAATATTTTTCATTTCATGCACTGTTTGTAAGGGGCGATGAAAATGTTTCCGTTTAGGGGCGTTTCCGCAGCACATATGTAACGTAGCGCTAGGCTCTTGCGGATACATAAGCACCGATACATAGACAAGAGATTAGCGCAGCATTCGTGTCATTTACAGGTGAGCGTGCAGTAAATGGAATACCGACAGCTACTTTTGTAACTGCGATCGAAACGGTCGCCGGATTGAAGTGACGGAAAGCGAGGCGGGATCCGTGGAGCGACCGACGAACAACAACACAATGAGAGAGGACGGACACGACTAACGAAGGACAGAACGAACAACAAGATCGAAACAACGGAGGCACAAGAAAACCTAACAACCACGTTCACTCGTACACAGAACAAGAAAGTAAATAAGTGGTCTAAGGCGAGGCGATGTGTCCAGAGACATACGCACGATTAGACTCGCTGACTGAGCGTTTTTTTTTCCGTTATTGAATTTCGATTCCCCCCGAAGGTGGCGGGCTGTCAGCAGCTTATTACGCTGCTCTGCAGCCTACAGACTTTTTAAAACGTAAGAAGATAAGAAACAATGAAAGCAGGCGATAAAACAGTGACGTAAATTGTGAAACGGCGGAAACTTGTGGAAAGTTAAAACATAAAGCAAAGGGCTGGCAATGCTAAGAAAATACACAGGAAGCAGACAAGTAACATAGGAGACAGACAATTAAAAAACATGGCGACAGTCTGGGTTCTGTTCGCAAGAGATATAAAAATCACACCCAGCGACAGTATGATGTCCATTCGCAACACTTCCGAAAAGACACACAACACTGAACACTCACTGTAAACACTGCACGAAAATGTCAGCACAAAGATGACACACCCTAGCCAAGGGCAGATTGGGGGGGGGGGGGGGGACCTGAACAGATGAGGGGGAAAACAAGGAGGGAGGAGAGGAAAAACAAAAGGTGGGGAACCAAAAGAGGGAGAGAAACTCATAAGGGGGGAGAGACAGGGCAGACGCAAGAGGGAATGGGAAAAGGCAGAGGAGGGAAATGCAAAAGGACTTGGGGGAGTGAAGGGGGACTGAGAGAGGGTAGGTGGGGAAAAAAGAGGATGGAAGGGGCGAGAGGGAGCCCAGGAAAAGGTCGGAGGAAAGGAGGGGGGAGTGAGTGAGTTGATAGGAGGGATAAATGGAGGGAGAGAGGGCATCATCTGGAAGGGGGAATTGATGGAAGCCACCTTGGGAAAATAGATGAAGGGTGTAGAGATGGAGGGTAGGGAGGACACAACAGTGAAGATGTGGCAGGGGGTGGGAATGGGAGAGGACAGGAGCAACCAGGGGGTGAGGGGGATCATGCAGCGGGAGGTGTAGTGTATGCGGGTATGTTCAAGGAATAGGAGCAGATGGGGGAAAGGAATGACAGGCGCTTAAGCACTCTATCGGGGGCGCCGCTATTGGCCACTGGAACTACGTGTTCCACTGTGGTGGGCCAGGAGGCACGCGCCGCCACAGCTTACGGCGCGATGGCGCAGAGACCTCTAGGGGTCTTCGACGTCCATGACGTCTGGCGGAATTTAAACTCTGCGGCGTGGTACCAAAGCTATGGCGACGTTGTTACCAAAAGCTTCCAAACAGGGCTAACGTTCTGTTATTCTTTTCTTGATTGTGGAAGGACAAAAACACCAGTAGACATTCGTCAGAGGATTAAGAATATGTATGGGGCAGCATATTTGTCGAAATCCACCTCTGTAGAATGGTGCTCCATATGCCGTGATGGTCGCGGTTCCATACAGAACGCCCTTCGGCCTGGGAGGCCAGAACCATCCAGCCAACTCAAGTGGGAGGCAGTCGAGCACCCGCCCTACAGTCCTGAACTCACACTGTGTGATTATCGCACCTTCAGTTGTTTAGAAACGGCCTTTAAGGGTGGCCGATTCCTGTCGTGAGCGGCTGTACGCTTATTCACGCAGCAGAACACAGTGTTTTACCCAATGGGTGATCTCAACTTGTTGCATCGGCTGGATGATTGCCTTAATGACCATGGCAAGTTTTTCTGACTGACAAACCGATTCTGGACTGTATTCCTTGTAACAGAAACTTTTTGATTGTTCCTTATATGAACGTAATACTCTTAAAACGCCAATGTTGTTGACAAAACATCTGGTGCTGACCATTATTTCTGAACTTTCCTGTACACACTACTGAGAAACTTGAGAAGATGTAACCAGCTGTGCTTCTGATTGCAGGTCGGTTATTGGGGACCCACTTTGCTTGTTGACCTACGGTGTGGTGGCTGTGGCTGATGGTTCAGTTGGTGGTGTGGTGCTGTGCCGGCTTGGTGGCAGTGCTGTGTTGGAAGTGGGCCACCAAGCCCCACATCGACGCTCCAGGGCCGCCTTCGCTGCCCAACGGTGGGAACATTCTGGAATTGCTCGACATGCCGCTGATCCTCCGTAAAATGTTCGACCTCCACCGGCAGTATGGCGACTTGCTGAGGTGAGCTTAACGCATCTCCTAGGAGAGTGATCGCACACAACCAAATGTACAGACTGAAACATGACGTCTAATCTCTGGAAATCAGTGGCAAAATTTTGGACGATATGATACTTCTGCATTACTCGAGGCATAATGAAGAGAACAATTGTTCTTTTAATACCTGTAAACTAAAACTGAAGGTTCTCCTCTAGTCCCGAAAACCAGAAGCCAGACTCGAATGATGCTGAAGTGGTGCAAGGCGGAGTAGCCGTCAGGGTTCTGTTCTGATACATTACTTTTATTAACTACCTAAGGCATAGTACTAAAGGTTTGATGATCCTTTCAAAAAAGAGGGCTTATGATTAAGTACGCATTACGGACTATTTTATGGCGGCTGTGCCGTCCTGAGTAGATATCTATTGGGGACATGGCTGCAGTTTTACAAATAGGGGTATTTTGTATACAAATAACAGTAAAAAAAATCAAATGTCCCTTTGTTTTTAGACAAAAAAGAAGGCGATTATGGTCATCTAAAACGAAATTTTTATGCATAAATAACTGCAAAAACTCAGTTTACACAATCCCACCTATGAGCGCAAATTGACAGGTAGCTGGAATTGTACTTTCAGCTACTTTCGAAGTAAAGCCACATTATGAGGAAAAATTCCAGATCATGAAACTTATTATTATTATTGTTATTACTATTATTATTAAGTTTCTTCATTCGTTTATATCTCAGTTTAATACTTCTGAGACCTGGTGGTAGTCAAGGGAAGGAAGGATTCGGTTACGATTGTGGACAGGGCCGTAATCAGTTACTATTGGTTGCCTTTTACAGTTATACACAATTTATTTTAAACCAGTAATTCCAGAGACAACAATAAATATAAAATACCACACGTTATTAATGAAGGAACAAACAACGGTGTAAATAATAGCATTTTCAGTGAGTTACAATTTAGCAAATCACCATTAAATACAGATATAACAGATAATGTTTTAAAAGCAAGCCACTGTGACCTGGGCAGAAGGCCTTACATGCCAGAATGGAAATAAGAATTGTTTGAAATTCGCTGCAAGTTACAAATTACAGGTATTAAAGTCACCACAAACACAGCAGACCGCATCAGACGCCAGGAATGGCTGTAAATAAAGTTTTAAAGGCTTACTGCGTAAATACAAATACCAAATTAGAATTTTAAGGCAAGCGACCACAGTCACGGCTGAAGGCCTTACACGCCAGGAACGACAATAATATAAAAAAAATAGAAACCTGCAGTAAAACAGCAAACACAGTAGGAAAAGTTAATTAAAAAACAAGCAACTGATCCAGATGGTGCTCCATGAATCAACTTCCGAGAAGGTCCAGCAACACACACCTTCGCGAGCGATGAGATAGGCAGCCAAGAGTTGTATTCACGTCACAAGATGGTAACTCATATTAGTGGCAGTCTAACGAATGGCTAATGATGATCTTGCCGAAGCTTTCTGACGTCCGATAAACCACATGCAACGATGGAACAATACGCCAAAGCCAGAACCGGCGGTCTGCTCTACGTCCAGAATACTGTGTTTAGAGCCCCGGAACGAGAAAGGAATCATTACCACCAGAGTAGAGGAATCACCAACCGGATTGCAATCAAGAAAGCTGTCAAAACTACACGCCTTACCGGAGAGCAGCGGAAGGCGAGGAAATGTACACCGCCATTACATACACTAACACCAGGGCAGGTAACTGGGGCGTTAGCGGCCACCAGGCAACAAAAACCACTGCTGCTTGAACTTAACAAATTGTAACAAGTTGAACGCAGTAAATAGTAATCAGAAGTCGAGGAAAGCTAATGAGATCCGCCTTCCCCAACCACTCCACTTGCTGCTCTTCGCCTCGGCGATACTACGAGCAGCAGCATGAACCCAAGTCACTGGAGTATCGTGGGATATCACAATGGTGGAGATTTCTCTATTTGGATTGAAATCCACTCATCTTAAGGTTTGCTGTATCCGGTGTACGACGAAGTCGTACACCCTCGTGCCCACAGCCATTCCATCTAGCAGTCCATGCATGCTGCCCAGCAGTCCCGGCGTGCTCACGCACTGTGCGGCCCTCGCTTCTCCTGAGTCCCCAACCGAACTGCTACACTCACCCAACCCAGAAAAAGAACGACGTCACCCCAAAGATACGGTAACAGTTACTACATATCGATAATCGCCGCGGCTGCCACTAGTGGACAGGCAACGCTTGCGAAACCTAGTTGCCCCAGTAAACACGAGAAGAAGGCAAACAATCACAACCATGCCAACTAAACGATACCGACTGGCCTCCAACAGAGGGCAGAAACCTACAAACAGCACCAATGCGAGCCGCAACACGGCTCAACTTCCATCTTCAAAAATCTGAAAATTCCAATCTGTCATTCATTTATTATATCTGCTTGGTGAAATGGTCTTAAATTTATTTTCAACTTCCATACAAATTTTTCCCCATATCTAGTTTTTAAATATTCACATCCTGTAACATAATACAACTCATTAACTTCTAGCTCAATAATCTGTTTAAGCAAATTGGAACTGCTTCCATTATTAAGCTTCTTTAGTAGAGTATCCATTTATTTAGATTAAAATTAATAAGTTTATAAATTTTTAATCTTACAAATATGACTAATGTGTGTGACCAATTTAAATTTAACGCTTTTGTTGAGAGAAATAATAAACCGAGAGAGAGACAAGTTGCATGCAATATTTCCAAAGAATATTTTAAACCATCTTTAATCACAGAACATTTGAGAAGTCAGGACTGTACTGATAGTATTGATGTATTAAAGCAAATTTATACAGAAGAAGAATTTGTTAGTTATGAGGAAAGTCATATAGAAATATGGGAAGAAATTGAAAACTAATATTTTCTCTTTCCAAGCAAATAACGAGTTGTAATTCGCCAAAAAATAATTTACCGAAAATATTACAAAATTACATTAAAGCCTATTCATTATTTGTAGAAGTTTCTCACCTAGTAAATAGAGATTTAGAAAACAGAGATTACAATAAAAATCAACTAATAAACTTAATCCATTGGTGTAGTAAATGCATGATGAATTTTATGTTTATGTTAGAAGAGAAAGAAGAAATTTTTCAATATCCTGAGTCCCCATTTATATGGGAAAAATTCGTTTATAT
The DNA here is from genome assembly GCF_023864345.2 of Schistocerca serialis cubense. NCBI lineage: Eukaryota > Metazoa > Arthropoda > Insecta > Orthoptera > Acrididae > Schistocerca > Schistocerca serialis. The sequence goes on along the minus strand of NC_064647.1, from coordinate 87,581,155 downwards.
AGTTCTTATTAAATTTTGTATGGTATATGTTGCCTGACAACACAACAACAACATTCTACTGCAGTTTATACTGTGGAAAAGATAGCAGAAATGATCTATAATACACCTGCATTAAGGTCTTTATTTTTCAAAGAAGATAATGATTCTGAATGTGTTAACTATATGGAACATGATAATAATGAATAATGATCATATGCTAATGAAATTATTTTATTTTTCTTTTATCATCAAGAGGACACAGTGCTTAGATTCCATGTTTTTCACTTCGAATCGTATTCATGGTCCTGTATTGTTCTATATCGTTAAATAGACAATCTTTATACATACTAAGCTTATTCTATTTTTAACTACACATTTCTTAACACCTTTACATTTTTTCTCTAATTCATCACCAATTTTATAACCATATCTTTGTGGTCTCAAACTGCAGAATTCTTCCATATATTTTCCATTACATTCATCTTTCATGTTTCCTAAAACTTTTTTGTTTATTGGTGGGATAGCATGAATGTTATCTGTTGGATAATCACTCACATCAAAGTAATCAATCTTTGATTTCATCATACAACTCTTTAGTCTGTAAATGCAACTATCTGTGTCTTGGTAACATAATTCAGTACCTTCTCCATATATTGGTTTCATTACACTGGAGTGAAAATCCTACATAAGTTCTTTAGATAGATCGAGTATGCACATTCCAACACAGACTGGCATATTAAATTTGATTTTTCTCTTATTCATATGAATAGGAGCAAGATTTTCACTAAACATAGTTCTTGCTTTAAAGTTTGGCTTAGCTATTAATTTATCACACTTTTTTCCATCTAGCACTAATTTTATTTCGATTCTGTTTCTTATATTTTCGATTGTCTCACCGAACCCTGAATTATGCATTACCTTGTAGAAATATTTTTCAAAATCATTCTTCGATTGCATCCCCATTTGAGCATTCTAATCTATATATTTATTCAATGAATCATATTGTTTAAATTTTAAAACTTTTTGTTACCTTCATTCTAGATACAAGTGTTGCTTAAGATTTCTGTAGCGTACTATATAACTAATTTTATCATTCAGAGTATTCAACAACTTAGTTTCCTATGTTCCTAGTACAATTTTATTTTCAGGAGAAAATGGTAAATCTTTATGCAAATAATATAAATCTTTTGTATATTCTAGATCTAACTCAAATCTATATCCAGTTTTAGCAGCGTCTGATGTTTTCATATGATCAAAATTATTTGATGATCAAATACAGAATGCAGTAAATACTGACTCATAGCATAACCATGTAAGTTGTTTGCATCTAAATATGCTAAATAATTTGATATCTTTTTATCAACAAAATCTTTCACATATTTAGCTTTGACATATGTTTTACAGCAGTGGGATACACCACCTCTTACTCCCTTTTCTACCATTAAATTCATATTATAATTGCATAATAATTCAAGTGGTTGTTTAGTCATGTTTAACTGTGTGTCCCATGATAAACCAGCCTCAGTAAAATTACCAAGAAGGATATAAGTCATAAGATGTAATATAAAACTCTGCCCAAACAGGCCATGAAAGCCCAATGGTACCAACCAGCTGGTGTGTCATCCTCAGCCCACAAGCATCACTACATGCTGATGTGGCTGGACATGTGGTCGGCACACAGCTCTCTCAGTCAGTTTACAAGACCAGAGCCGCTACTTCTCAATCAAGTAGCTCTGCAGTTTGCCTCAGAAGGGCTGAGTGCACCCTGTTTGCCAACAGCACTCGACGGACTGGGTGGTCACCCATCCAAGTGCAAGCTCAGATCGACAGTGCTTAACTTCGGTGATCTGACAGGACTTGGTGTTATCACTGCAGCAAGGCTGTTGTCGCAAGCTGGGGCTTTTCTAAAATTTCCAGATACGTCAGCCAATAACCAAACATCAGTTTTTAAATATAGATTGTAATATGCACCAAGGTCTTTAATATTCAATTTTTTCTGCACCAAATAATTGTGGATGATTGTAGTTATGTCACACTGTTTCAGTTAACTGTAAAAATTTTCCTTTGATGGAAGCTGCTCTCATTAAATTTTTTCCAAGAATTCATGTGACCATATGGTCATACATCTTTTCTGGTCACTAGATTGAATAGCTCTTCCAGTTAAAATTTCTTGATGTTTTTCTTTTAAACTCTCTTCACATTCGATGAAAGTTTATCAAGTGAAGAGGCCATGAACATAAATGTGTCAATAAATCTCATCTTCAAAGTTTATTTCTTCTTTCCAAAACTAATAATGTATCTTCCTGGTTAGTGAGTGCAAGTTTTCCATCCGATTTCTTGAAACACAAATTTTGTGTGCTGTATCTGATGGAAATCTTGCACTCATTAACCAGGAAAACTGTAAGCAGCTGACACATTATTTTTCAACACTCCTTAATTTTCCAGAACCACTTTCGTGAATCCCTAAGGAAAGACCTACTTACATGTACCCTGAATCAGCAACACAAGAAGAAATTTACAAACAGTTTAATAAATTATAAAACAATAGAACATCTGGTGAAGATGGGATTATTGCTGAGTTACTGAAAACTCTAGGACCAAATTCTCTGAGAGTTAGCCCAAACAATTGCAGAAAATTTGGAGTCAGAAAAATTACACCAGGAAGAGAAATGTGCGCTTATTCATGCATTTCAAAAGAGGAGACAAATTCTATGTAAGTAATTATCGAGGCATATCCCTACTTCAGGTCAAATAGAAAATTCTATCAGCCTGATCTGTTCAATGAGCACAAGAGCAATTGTAGAACAGAACTGGTGAATACGAAGGTGGTTTCCGCCCCAGTAGATCCTGCACAGAACAAATTTTCAAACTAAAGTCTGTAGTAAAATACAAAGCAGTTAGAAACAACCCAATAACTTACATGTTTGTTGACTTTAGTAAGGCATACGACTCAGTTGACTGACAAACACTTTTTGATATCCTTGAAGAACAAGGGTTAGATCCAAAAACCCCTACCCACATCACAGAAACATTTACCAGTACTAACACCAAGGTGAAACTGATAGGTGAAATATCCGAGCCCTTTGTGATCAAAACTGACCTACAAGGTGGTGGTCTGTCTCTTCTGCTATTCAACCTTGCGCTGGACAAGGTCGTCTGGCAATGGGAAAAGGAATTGAAGTATAAGAACTGCTGGAAACCTACACTCCTGGAAATGGAAAAAAGAACACATTGACACCGGTGTGTCAGACCCACCATACTTGCTCCGGACACTGCGAGAGGGCTGTACAAGCAATGATCACACGCACGGCACGGCGGACACACCAGGAACCGCGGTGTTGGCCGTCGAATGGCGCTAGCTGCGCAGCATTTGTGCACCGCCGCCATCAGTGTCAGCCAGTTTGCCGTGGCATACGGAGCTCCATCGCAGTCTTTAACACTGGTAGCATGCCGCGACAGCGTGGACGTGAACCGTATGTGCAGTTGACGGACTTTGAGCGAGGGCGTATAGTGGGCATGCGGGAGGCTGGGTGGACGTACCGCCGAATTGCTCAACACGTGGGGCGTGAGGTCTCCACAGTACATCGATGTTGTCGCCAGTGGTCGGCGGAAGGTGCACGTGCCCGTCGACCTGGGACCGGACCGCAGCGACGCACGGATGCACGCCAAGACCGTAGGATCCTACGCAGTGCCGTAGGGGACCGCACCGCCACTTCCCAGGGACACTGTTGCTCCTGGGGTATCGGCGAGGACCATTCGCAACCGTCTCCATGAAGCTGGGCTACGGTCCTGCACACCGTTAGGCCGTCTTCCGCTCACGCCCCAACATCGTGCAGCCCGCCTCCAGTGGTGTCGCGACAGGCGTGAATGGAGGGACGAATGGAGACGTGTCGTCTTCAGCGATGAGAGTCGCTTCTGCCTTGGTGCCAATGATGGTCGTATGCGTGTTTGGCGCCGTGCAGGTGAGCGCCACAATCAGGACTGCATACGACCGAGGCACACAGGGCCAACACCCGGCATCATGGTGTGGGGAGCGATCTCCTACACTGGCCGTACACCACTGGTGATCGTCGAGGGGACACTGAATAGTGCACGGTACATCCAAACCGTCATCGAACCCATCGTTCTACCATTCCTAGACCGGCAAGGGAACTTGCTGTTCCAACAGGACAATGCACGTCCGCATGTATCCTGTGCCACCCAACGTGCTCTAGAAGGTGTAAGTCAACTACCCTGGCCAGCAAGATCTCCGGATCTGTCCCCCATTGAGCATGTTTGGGACCGGATGAAGCGTTGTCTCACGAGGTCTGCACGTCCAGCACGAACGCTGGTCCAACTGAGGCGCCAGGTGGAAATGGCATGGCAAGCCGTTCCACAGGACTACATCCAGCATCTCTACGATCGTCTCCATGGGAGAATAGCAGCCTGCATTGCTGCGAAAGATGGATATACACTGTACTAGTGCCGACATTGTGCATGCTCTGTTGCCTGTGTCTATGTGCCTGTGGTTCTGTCAGTGTGATCATGTGATGTATCTGACCCCAGGAATGTGTCAATAAAGTTTCCCCTTCCTGGGACAATGAATTCACGGTGTTCTTATTTCAATTTCCAGGAGTGTATACATATGGGGTGAGTCCAGGATGACATAAGAATTTTATGTTCAGCTTTCTCTGACGACTTTGCCTTACCAGGAGATAATCAGACAACACCTATCAAACAGGTTGAAACCTTTGAAGAATGTGCAGAGAAAGTTGGTCTGCAAATATCTATCCTGAAGTCCATCGCCACAAAAACTAACGCCTAAAATTGGACTACAAAAATCTTCATATCAATACTCTCCCATATTTTAAATTCTTAGGTGAAGTCCTTGAACCTACAGGGCGAGGGAAAACAACACAAAACATTGCCTCCAAAAACTAAAGACTGCCTATGGAAGTTCCTACAAGGTATGCAATAAAAAATGCATGTCCAAAAACACTAAAATTATGCACTATAATACAGTAGTAATACCTTAAGTCCTGTATGCCAGTGAACACTTGATAGTCCACATAAAAGTTGATCTTGAAAACTTCTAAAGGAAGACTGTAAAGTCATCAGAAGGATACTAGAGCCAAAGAAAACAGAAGAGCGCTGTAGACCACAGTCTCATCAAACAATTGAGAAATTGTCCAACCTTGCTGCAGACAATATGTGAGGGAGATTAAAATCTAACACACATGTCTTTAGGCTTCCCAAAAGAAGACTTATGCCAAAAATTCTTAAATGCATGGAAGGATTTAAAACTATAGCCTGGACACAAGAGGTCGAAAAGGACCTACAAAATGTACCCATAAATTATTCAGATATTTTGTAAAGAAAGGTATTTAAGCAGTAAGCTGACAGATGGGAAGTTAAGTCAGAAAACGAAGCTCTGAAGAAAACAGGAACAAAATGGAGACAGAAAAGGAAGAGAGACCATGGAGAAAAAATGAGAGCAGTGTGGAAAAAAAGAATTAAGAAGGTTTGTGTGATCCAACAGGGTCTAATAAAACATAATAATAATAATAATATTAATAATAATAATAATAATAATAACAATATATGAATCTTCATTTCTTGGCATTAAATCTATGTTGTTATAATCATTAGCAAGTTCTATCACAAACAAATGACAATCATGTTCTGATAAATTATGTAAATAAATTGCTATCAAACTGGCATGTTTTAACTGTAAATCAGAATAATTACATTATATATATATATATATATATATATATATATATATATATATATATATATTATTGGTGTTTTGCCCTTAAAGAGCGCATTTGGACTAAACTACATGGCCAGTTCCTTTTGCTGCCTTCCTTGCTGCCCAAACTTCCCTCATTCGCTCGCTGTGTTTCTGTTTCCGGTCCTCTGTCCATGCTTCTTGTCGGCTTTGTGTCTTCGGCTTCATCTTGATTGCCTTTTTGGTTACCCATATTTCTTTCATCTTCTGGCTGTGATCTTGCTTGCGTTCTTCGGTACATTTTATGCCTGTTCGTTTGTCGCATTGTATCTCATGTAGTTTACTTTCCTTAATGATGTTTCTGAACTTTATTCTGTCGTTTATTGTGTCTGCTGTTATGTTGAGCTGGTTCAGGTCGTTTTCTACCTCTGCCACCCATTTGTTGTTTCTAGTGGTTACCCAGTCAAAGATCTGTTTGGTCAGCCTGTGTGATGGCATTCTGTATAGGTGTCCATAGAATTGCAGTCTGCGTTTTCTAATCTTTTCTGTGATTGTCTCCGTATGTTTGTGTATATATATATATATATATATATATATATATATATATATATATATATATATATTTCTGGTTAAGTGATGATGATAACGAACTTTTTTATTATTTGTTGTATAATGATATCCATGCAATGTACAGGTTTTTGATATTTCATGACTTGATTGTTCTTCAGGAGATAATGGTATCATTTTTTTCAATTTGAGCATAATTTCTTCCAATTTCTTCAACATGTTTTTTTATACAGTCAATAAATTTTGTATGACAATTTGGCCCTGTCTATACAACAGCATATTTATAATGTTCATTAATGTATTTGATACAATAAAAAAATCAACTCAGTACTTTTTTTGATATTTCATTGTATATGAATTTTCTGGATTTAGTTGACAGCGGTTCATCTTTTCAATGTACTGTCAAAACCTGCATAAACAAGAAATAGGACTACCTGTGTATTTCGATAGTTTCCAAAACTTACATATCACCCTTTCTGTGGTAATTCAACTTTTAATTGTTTGTTGCTGACTAATTTGGTGTGTGATTGTCTAATTTATCATTAGTAATGAAGTGGAGTAAACACATATTACAAATAAATTTGGATGCTTTATGTTTTGAGATTTCAGTTGAAAAGAATAATAAAAAACGTTTAATCCAACACTAATGTTAATTTCGATTCTTTTTAAAATGTAAAAAATTTACAAGTCTTTCTTTGTTACTTTTCGTAATTTTTAATGGATACACTTGATATTGGTCATCAAGCAAATAAGTATTAATAAATACCGTAAATTCTACTCTGAATTTTTGGATGTTATCAACCAACATAGGATATTCAAAATTTTCCAGTTTCTGATCAAGATAAAGGCCAATACTTTTCAATATTTTGTAACCCTTTGTGGATCTTTATTTACAGGGTATAATGGAGATTTTACACACAACAGAAAACATTTTTCATCACTATATTTTACATTAATAGAAGCTGCTTTTTCATTTATTTTTCTGGTAATTTGGGTAAGGTGATCCAGTCAATGGAACATATCTGTAAATTCCTAATTGAAGCCTAATAACTCTTTAATGTCCATCCTGACCCTCATGCTTGAAAATGAGATAATTTTATTGAAATTGCTCACTTTCCATACTCGAATTTTTTAATCATATACTTCTCTGTAATGAAAATACAAGTATGTATTTTTTGTCCAAATTTCTGAACCTTATCATTTGTCAGCAATCTGTACTCACAAAATAAATTAACATTTGCTTTCAAACCATTAAATAATTTTAAATTTTTTTAAACTATTGTCATAAATTTTGGTTTTTCCACATTTAAGAAACAATCGGACTGAACTGAATGTGTATTCTTTTCCAAAGTTATAGTTTGCAATCTGTTTTTAAATGGTGTATCAACCAGATGATCTCTAATTGTTTTTCTCTTTCCTCTCAAACACAATATTTCAAAACAGAGATATTTCTTTCAGGTACATTATTTGAAAAATTTCGTCATCACCTCCGATTTTATGAAATTGTAAATGTTTCCACGGATTTTTAAAATATTACAATGTACAGTAATAAATGTAATTATATCAGCTTTTCTAAGATTATAATATCCCCACAAACTGTTCCTTCTACAATACCCATGGAATTGAGTAACTGTGAATTCCACCATCTATTAGAGATACGGGACATTAGACGTTTGAAAAATGACTTTTGTTTTCATTTAATTTTTTATGCTTGTTTGTCCATAAATGTTTTTCGAGATCATTTGAATTATGTCTTTTCTACATTCACACCTTTTTTGCTTTTTAGCTTATCTCTTATTGACAAATCTTTCATGTATTTAAGAGCTTGTCCCTTGATGTGGAATTTAAGTAAAAGCAATTAATTTCTTAAATTTCTTGACAACCTACACATTTTGGTTGAATTATCACATTCATCATTTTCCGTGGATAACAATATTTTTGAATTCTCCTGACACGAAATTTATTTTAAATGTTTGTTACAATATTCAGATGTAATATTCTTTCCACACACACATGAGACACTTTAATAGATCTGTTTCTTGATGGTTTCTAATAGGTTATTTACACATATGTGACTGTTTATCCTTTGTATAGTCATGTTTGTGACAATTATCAATTGACTTCTTCCCTTCACAAATTTTACACTTCTTGGATATAAACACTTCCATTTATTGAGTTACTTTTTATCATTTTAATTTAAATTATTATTTAATAAATATAATTGAAACTTATAAGTAGTTGCATTTGTTAACGAATAATTCAAAAACGTATAAATTAAAAGAGCATCATTATGTTATTCAAGAAACAAAAATTAGAGGACATTTTGATAAATAATCTGGAAAATTTAAATATGAATATATAACAATTATTCATGAAGAGAATGTGAGATGATATAAAAAACATATTTAATATTGCACAAAATAACAGAATAATTGTTTCCATTACAGTAAAACTGTTTATGATTTAGTGGGTTCTTTCATAAGAGGATCAAATATAATTTTCACGCAAGTGAAATTAGAAGATTTAGAAAATGGATCTAACTTTATGTCCTACATTTGAGTACTTGAAGGATTAGCTTCATTTTCACATTACAAAACAAAATTCATATTAAAAAATGAATCTTATTTCATATTGCCGCAGACTAGATAATGTATAGATGAAATATTTACGCTCTCAATTTTCTTTCCATGAATACCATTTCTACTATGTATTTTTTTATTTCATTTACGAGTTTTTAATACAGTACACAGTTCATGAAAAAGAAAATCTGATCTATAAAGATACAGTCTTAAGGAAATTAGTGAAATATAGCTAAAGATTTTTATCTAATATGTTTTTATTCTGTGTAAATGGGGTCAGTGACAGTTGAAGCAGTCTCTAGACAATCTCCAGTTCCAAGTACCTCAATGACCACAACATCTATTATGACTGCGTGAGACAGCACAGTGGCTAGCACACTGGACTTGCATTCAGGAGGATGATGGTTCAATCCTGTGTTTGGCCATCCTGATTTAGGTTTCCCATGAATTCCATAATTTGCTCCAGGCAAATGTCAGGATGGTTCCTTCTGAAGGGCACTATATAGAAATCACTCTGTTAACATTTCGTACAAATTAGATCTAAAACTTGCATTCTTTATACTTCAAAGGCAGCTGAAAGTATAATAATTTCAACCACCTTATTAAATTTATATTATTTATATTTCAAGTGTAGTTGAAAGTAAAATTTCAGCGACCTGTCAACTTGTGCTCATGGGTGGGATGAGTGGGTAAACTGAGTTTCTGCGGTAATTTATAAAGACGTCGTTTCTCATGCATGTAATTGCCTTCTGTTTTATCTAAAAAATAGAGTTTTTCATTGCTATTTGGTAAAACTGCCCCTGTGTCACCAATATGCTCACATGTGTCTGGACTTGCACTACACTGCACCGTCTGTAAATACAAGCTCTTTAATCGCATGTGTCTGACATCACTGATGGTTAGGTCCCACAGAGCAGTGTAATTATGAGGATAGCTGCTGCATTTAACCTGTTGTTGCAAATAGTTGCAGACATCTTGTGTGTGGAAAACATTCGATGAATCAGCTGCACACTTGAAGAGTGATGCAGTGTCTGACTGCTCATCGACTCTGGAATGCCTGTGTGTAGCCTTGCGAACATGTCCATAGTTGGTATAGAGAAAACCGAGTGGCTGAAATCGATACTGGTATTTTAGTCCTAAACAAGCAGTATTTTTCGGTACAGTATGTGTTTGGTCTTGGCTATCATATTTTTACTAATAAACGAATGAAAAACCCGTGATAATATTTAGCCATCTCAGTACTGCTAAAATTATTCGTTTTTAAATAAACTTTTTTTAAAAAAGAAGTATTTTTTATTCGTGAAATTTACACAGGTTTGAAATAGTGTGCTGTTATAGAAAATGGGAGAAGCTATTAGTGTTGCATTAACAACAACACTGACAGAAACGAGCAACAAACACATAGGGTGAGAACTGGTACAGCACTGCTGAGACAATGAGTCCCTGCTCTCGTGCAGCGCGGCTTGTGGTCCGCGTGTGCGTGCAGTGTGTAGGACTTGTCCCCCACCTGGTCTACATGGCAGCTCCTCGCTGTCGACTTCGGACACCAGTTCTGCCTCAGACTGAGACCAACACTAGTTGGGAAACATTTTTACAAAGTTTCATAGGAATGAAGTACAGTGCTTCATTTGCTTCCAAACACTAAATATTTGTCTGCCGCTTCTATGAAATTATGAAAAAGAGGAAGGAAATTAAGAGAACAGTAATAAATTAAAAAATTAACAAAAATTAATTCGTGGCCACCTCGATAGCTGAGAGGTCAGCGTGATGGAATGCCATGCATCAGGGCCCGGGTGCGATTCCCTGCTGGGATGGAGATTTTCTCCATTCAGGGACTGAGTGTTGTTTTATCTTCATGATCATTATCTCATCCACTGAGTTGGCGACGGGAAGGCATCCAGCCACCCTTCAAAATTAACCCTGCCAAATTCGATCGTAACCATGTCGACCCTGCGTAAATGTTGGACAAAGTCACAAGGAAAAAAAATAAGAACAACAACAATTAATTAAACAATGAAAATAGAAAGTAGGTCATCTGCTGTCTGTGTCTGCATGATATGAATTTATCTGCTTGAAGCCCTTGAAAACGGACAAATTAACACGAAAAACAGACTTCTCCAATGCGAGTTTTTACTGTTTAGCTGTGATTATTCGTAATGCTCCAACAATGGTATGATAACCCACTACAACATTATTTTTGAACATAGTTTTAAAAAAATATAATCAGTAGAGGAATGCTGGTGATCTTTTACCGTATTTAAACACTTTTCGAGAAAAGCATTGAAAGGTAGATGGACTGAGTTTTCTTTTATTTTCCCTATTTAATTTAATATTTTGATTGAATGCACCTTCAAACTGAGAGACTAAAAATTTTTAAATCTTTGTTCGATTTCTAGGTCTGTTACAGAAAATAATAAGAATGAAAACCAAAAATAGATTTTTCAGGAATCGATTATTTTAAACTGTTTTATCATTAGGTGATTCTGGCGTGAGGAAAAACGGATAGGACCGGAAACTGGTTGTTTCAGTGAAAGCCGCCATCCCTAGGCTGTTGCTGTCTTGGAAGATGGCAGTCTCTCCAGCATAGCATAATGCTAAACAGTGGGATGACAAAAGTCATGGAGTATCTCTTAATAATGTGTAGAGTCTCCTTTTGCTTGGCGTAGTGCAGCTACTCGACATGGCATGGACTCAACAAGTCGCTGGAAGAAATATTGAGCCACGCTGCTTGCATAGCGCTCAATAATTGCAAGAGTGTTGCCGATGCAGGATTTTGTGCACGAAATGACCTCTCGACTATGTCCCATGATTGTTCGATGTGATTAATGTCACTTGCTCGAATTGTCAAGAATGGTCTTCAAATCACGAGCTATTGTGGCCCAGTGCCATGATCCATTATTCCCATAAGAAGTCCATCGTTGTTTGGGAACAAGTCCACGAATGGCTACAAAATGGCTCCAAGCAGCCTAATCAGAGGAATCAGCCCATTCCTTGTAAACCCAGCTCACGTCATTATGGAGCCACCACCAGCTTGCAGAGTGCTTTGTTCACAACTTTGGTCCACGGCGTCGAGGTATCTGCTCCGCACCTGAACCATGCGACCGACTCTTACCATCTGAAATCGGGTCTCATAACACCAAGCAACGGATTTCCAGTCGTCTAGCGTCCAGAGGATGTGATCACAAGGCCAGGAGAGGCGCTGCAGGCCACGTCGTGTTGTTAGCAAAGGAATTCGTGCCGGCCGTCTGCTAGCATAGCCCAATGACACCACATTTCGCCACACTGTCCTAACTGATACGATAGTCGTACATCCCACATTGATTTCCACAGTTTAATCTTGGACCTCTCTCCAAAGCCCGGTGAAGATAACAGGGCCCGATATTCACTAACTTCGCACACAGTAAAATATTAATCGCTTCACTGTGTATCTTGTAGTTTTATACTCATCTTACTTGCGAATGGGCTGTAGCCGGGTATAATCTTACCGCACTACAGTTCTTTTGTAAAAAATACTAATTCTACGATGTTTCGCGTTCTCCAACTCAGAAAGACCAATTTAATTGTAGTGTTTCAGAACCCATTTAAGTTTTATTGTAACGAGTTTTGTTTATCACAGTAAATTACAGAATGGTTCAAATGGCTCTGAGCACTATGGGACTTAACTTCTAAGGTAATCAGTCCCCTAGAACTTAGAACTAGTTAAACTTAACTAACCTAAGGACATTACACACATCCATGCAAGAGGCAGGATTCGAACCTGCGACCATAGCGGTCGCGCGGTTCCAGACTGTAGCGCCTAGAACCGCTCGGCCACCCCGGCCAGCAGTAAATTACAGTGTGCTGCTTGGAAACCAAAAGGATTCAAGCTGTGATATTTACCATGTGGCTCAATGGCTACCATCAATAACCTCTGCAGTTTCGAAGTAATGAAAATTAAATTACTGCAAAATAAGTGAAATTACTGTAATGATCAATATCAGCTAACAAGTCAGAAATGCGATTACTAAATTCCAGACAAATACGCATAGATCTGAAGCTGTCTTTTCCAGCTGTAGCAAATGGGCCCTCACACGTTCAGTAGTAATAATATTGTCAAACTGTCAGTATGTTGACAGTCTGATTGTTCGTATTGACGTACTGTCAGTACTAAAACCCTTGACGAGCAGTACTGATGGCCCTCAAAATATACTCAATATTGTCAACACATAATGAACGTGTGAGGTCAAGTATTGACGGTTTACCAATGTCCTCCATTCATATGTTGCAGAGCTTCTTGAACCAGCCTAAAATATTTAATGGAATGAGGAATCATTGCAGCAGCAAGAACGAAGTTTTGTGTGAAATGCATTTACTACAATCAGGGGACAATTGTCTTGTAGTAGGCCTATACGTCTATAAAATTTGGTTTTCAGAAAACGACAAGCAAATTCGTATTTTACTCCACTTCAGAGCAAACACTGGCTGTACCTACGTTTACTTTCGTGTAGCGTACATCGGTGATGTAATGATGGGTGCAGTGATGAAGGGGCAGTAATAGCTGCAAATAAAAAATTTTTAGAAGGCGGGGGATGTTCTCGGTCTTATTGAGGCGAGCCGTCGGAACTGAAATCCTGGCGGCAGCAAACCAACCATCTCGCGCTGTCGCGCACGGAGTTTATCGCAAAGAAAATGCGTTCATACCTGACACGATAAAACACTGATGTCTCAGCAAAATTAATTTCATAGTTCTTTTAGCAACTTTGTCTCTGGAATTTTGTACACGGTCCAACACAACGCAAATACATCAGCGACGACTTTTTCGTTACGGAGGCGGAAAAGCTTCCCATCTCTTATGGTGTTTTATTTTTTATCTCAGGATAAAATGTTCTTATATTATATTCAGTCCAAAAATATCAGTGGTTTTGATTTTTCCACAGGTTGAAATAACATACACAGGCATACAGGATCCTCTGTCTAACGAGTACAAATTCTAGGGATTGATCACTGAGAGGCTACGGAACAAAAAAGGTCTAATGAAATTATATACGGCAAATACATGGTTTCCATACAAGAGACCACTTATTCAGTCATACTGTGTTACACAGACTGCGGTCTAATACCGCTGTACCATGCAGCCACAGTTACACTATGAATGGGTTCCTGATATCCCCGACCACTCTAGCAATAGTAATTGGTAATGTTGTGTCTTATTCAATTCTCTTGCTGACTGACCTTGTAGTGGAGGCGATACAGCGTTCTCACAATTGTTCCTTATTCGACTCGAGAGCGTGCCTACATGGTGTTTACTGACGGAATGTGCGGCGGTTAGCAATGTTGTATCAGGAGATCTATCCCAGCCGACAACAATCACAGCATTCAATGCTTGGAACAGCGTTTCGTCGTTTTTCTGAGACAGGTTCGTTTCAGGTAGCAGGAAATCATGAAGGACGTACCCAAAATGTTCGGAAACCGGACTTGGAGGAAAATGTGATTAACACTGTGGCAGGCGCCGGCGTGTCAGTACCAGGAAGTAGGCCCGCCAGTACAGGGTAAGCCAGACGACCGTGTGGAACATTCTCCATGACAACTGTTACTACCCTTGTCACTTACAGCGTTTGCCGGGCTTACAAGCGACAAACTTTCCACATCGGAAGCATTTCTGTCAGTTCACCACGCAACAACGATTTCGGGATTTGTGTCATCCATCCCATTCACAGATGAGGCAATCTTTAGACGGAGTCGCATCTTCAACTTTCATAACAGCTATCTGTGGAATAACATGCAGAACCCAACAGTATGGTGACTGTGAATCAATAGCACCAGTGCAGCTGGAATGTGTGGGCTGGGATAATTAGCGACCATATTTTGAAGACCAGTCTCCCTACCGCTTCGCTTAACAGGCCGCAACTATCGGCATTTCTTGCGGGTGACTTTGCCTTCTCTGCTGGATGTACTGTCATTCATGACTGCAAGGTTATATGGCTGCTATATGATGATGCTCCAGCCCACTTTGCCATTAACGACCGGGCGCCTCCCAGTTGTATCTTCCCAGATCGATGGATCGGACGATGTTGTCCAGTCGCATAGCCTGCTCATTCACCGGATCTCAATTCATGCGATGTCTGGTTATGGGTCCATCTGAAAAGTATCGTACATGCAGAGCCCAATCCAGATGTCGAGATACTAGAGTGGCATATTCATGCTGACTTTGACACTGTTCGGATGCAACCTGGCCAATGTGAATGAGCTAGACAGGACACGATACAGTGCGTATATGCATTTATTGAGACGCATGGAAGCCATCTTCAACACGTATGTAACTCTGGCTGCATCATACAGTGCATGTTAGACTGCTGTCTATGTAACGGTGTATGATTGAATGAATGGTCTCTAGTATGGAGACCATGCATACTAGACCCTTTTTCATCCATATCTTCTCATTCAGTCCCCTGAGTTTGTAGATAGTGGAATATATATATATAAAATTTCTTCCGACTTTAGTTCTTACTTTTTTACCTTTGCAGTACCAGCAGCAGCAGCTGGGAAGAATTTTCTTTTGGAAAGTATTTCATCATATTCTAGACTAAAACTACAGATATACAATACTTCTTCAGTAATTTTTACAAGCATTGGAAATTATTACTAACTGGCAGTGCTATGGGAATGAGAGATGACCTTGGCGTACCTATTTTCGTGACGGCCGCTACGGTAGCAAACGGGACAGTCTTCCGTTGTCGTGATTCTGGAAATTATGTATGATCTTTTGACTGTTGGTACTTAGCCAAAATTACCTGAAAACAACGACAAGGAAACGGGATTCTGTATGTAGGTTCAGGAAATGAACTGCAGTGACTGTTTTTAGATAACTGACTACTGAATAGTGGCGTATGAGTTTTGGACAGTAATCTTCCATGCAGTTCTAATCACTTATATTTAATATATATTTAACAAAAATTCTTGCCTTGCTTATAGTAGCTGCTATGATGGTGTAGTTGAAGTGTGCAGAACGATTATTGCCTGGGCCCTTCAAGTCTCTTTTGAGATGGAATTATTACTAAGTTGACTGCAAATTCCGTCATACACTAATGTTGGAGAACCATGCTTTCCAAGTTCCCGCAATATCTGGAGACAACTTTATGACACATATAACGCCGCCACATCAATTTTCAATCGAGTATGCGCAGTTTCAGTACAAAAAAATATTACCATCGGCTGCCATGACACAGCTACATCCACACACTAAGCTATCCTGCCTGCGACTGTCACCTTTAGGTTCTTTCACCGCCAAGAAGACAGCGATTGTCACTCTGTCTCATTTGGCATCCATGCACGCAACTACAGCCAACGGTGCATGGCATCACTATCCATCTTCATATAGCGTGTCAAAAATGTTAAATGACAAATAACAAATGGTAATATTTGCGTCATTGTCAAAATAATGCACAAGAATATATAACGCAACATGCTCCATTGTCATAAATTATCCTGGGGCGATATTTGATTCCTGCGTTTTCATTACTAAAAAGAAAGAAATACTGTTTTTTATTTCCTGGTATGTCTGCATCCTTGAGATGACGTTGGCCATGTTTCTGCAGAAAGTAACGAACTGGCAGGGCAGTGATTAGCAACACACTGTTTGGGTTCTTGGCGCATTACTTACGGTGTCACAATGGATGCTGATTGTGAGCAAAGGATGAACATTAAATTATGCTTTACGCTCGGGAAAACCCCTAGTGAAACGTGAACAATTATTAAGCAAGAATATGCATCCGAGGCACTTTCAAGAAATCGTTATTTCGAATGGTTCAAAAGGTTTAGTGAAGGGAAGTATTCAGTGCAAGACCATCCCGGAGCTGGTCGCCCGTGTACAGCACATACCGACGAAAACGTGGAGCGTGTAAGGCAGTTCTTGTAAAAACACTATCAAGTAACTATGACTGCGACCTCAGAAGAACTTAATGTGAATTGTGATGTGTATGGCACAAGATCTTACGTGAAGATTTAGGAAACTGAAATTTAGTGCAAAATTCGCCCCTTACACGCTAGCAGACAATATTCACGTAAATGTAGATGTAGATGTAGCTTCTTTGGCAGCACTTGCTCATTCCCAACGTCCATTGCTACTAATGAATGTTTGTGGTCAAAGACACATGAATTATTTACTGAGAGCTCCAGGAACAGATGCATTCCGTCCTTGACACGGTGCCAAGGTGTTTAGGGACTTTTATTACAGAATTTGAAGAAATTACATTATAGTGAATTATTAGTGCATTTTACATATAAAGTTCTGTAGATCTCCTCACTGGGGTATTGTCGTGTTCCTGAACTACTGTGTCACACTCATTGTAGTAGTTATATATGTGCAGCTATTTTGTCTGCCATATCAACAAATAAACATGTGGGTGCGCTTGTAATCCTGTGTCAGGATGTATGTGGGCCCAATGCTACTGGTATTGGTGGCACACCCAGACGATGTGCAGCACATCCTGATGACGTCAAGACTGGTAGACCGTGGCACCATCTGCACCAATGCAATGCCGATGTTCAGCGGCGACGGGTTAGTCACCATCGGTGCCAGCTGGTGGAAGGTGCACTGCAAACTCATCAACCCAACGTTCCATTCTGAGGTGGGTTAACCAGCCTAGGTAAGCAGCTGGAAGACCTACTAGGTCCACAGCAACCCCACAGTCAGCTCTGAGGTGAACTAGCCTAGCTTTCGTTGTTCGAGCTAGTAAGCTTTCGTTGATTGTAGGGATTTGCAGGAATAGGTAATATACACAAGACGGAAATGAAAACAGTCGGTGCTCGTGAAGAAACTTTTATTCACACCCTACAGAGATTGTAAGTTGTTTAATATCAAAATCTCAACATCATATTTCAGAGGACTGATCCCTTCGACTATACTGTTATTGTCGTGTTTATGATATTATATGCATAACACGTAAGCTTGGAATCCAAAATAAACAAGTTAAATTTCTTGCTCCAAAAACATAGTCATTCTGGTCGAGATGAAAAATGCTAGGTTGTGGCATAAGTTCATCAGACTTTTTGTTTTTAATTTTGGTATTCCAATTGCTATTGGCTCATTTGTCGATTGTCATTTTTTATCTGTAGATCACTGTTGATTTCTGAGTTTAAATGTGATCATTTTGTCGTTTGGAGGTAATGAGTGGAGTTGTGGATTCTTTAAAATGGGGTGATGAATAGAGGATTAGGAGTATTTCCGACGTATTATTTTTGTTTGATTTCAATAGAGGGGTGACAGCTGGGCAGGAACCCACAGACATTTTCAGGGTGTATGGGGGGAAAATGCCATTGAACAGACCATGACAAGATAATGGTTTTCTCGTTTTAACTAGGATATTTTTGACGTTAGTGACTCTCCACATTTAGGAAGATCTTTGGGGTTTAATGAAGATCGTTTAAACGCATTACTCCACAATGATCCACGCCAGTGTATTCGAGAACTTCAAAAAGTCATGAAGTTTGATCAGTACGCCATCGTGCGATATTTGCATGCAATGGCGATGGTTCAAAAATTGGGTGTATCATTACTGCGTGCTCTTAGACAACATCACAAAAATCAGCAATTGACCATTTGTGCATTTTTGCTTGCTTTTCATCAATTGAAACGTGAACAACAGTGAGAATTCCTGTCATTTAAGTAGTGGGGACGGTGCTAAAATAAAGAAAAGAGATGAATGGCTGAGCCCAAACAAAGTAGAAACTCGCCATACAAAGATCTACATGCACCCACAAAGAAAAAATATTGTGCATTTGGTGGAACAGGACAGTAGATGTAACGATAATGGTTTTAACGTCGTCCGCCAACTGATTGCTCATTGCCAGCATACTCAATGTGGTGCAAAAGTGTGATGCAAGCAGGTACCCATCCACGGATATGCACTCGTGCTTCCACAGCCAACTGAGCGAGCTTGAAAGGGCTCAAATTGTGATCTTCCGTGTTTCGGGATGATCCTATGATAGAATTGGCACATAATTGGGACGTGCTGCTAAGGTTGCGCAGCGATGTTGGTGTCAGTGGTCATGTGATCATACTCGCACTGCGGATGATGTTCTTGAAATCCATGTAGCACAGACGTCCACCATGATCGTCGTATTGTAAGAACAGAAGTAACACATTGTACAGCTACCACAGCACAAATAATAGGGCTTTGGGGCAAAGAGATGGTAATATCAACCATTTTAAATCGGTTATTAGCAGTGATATATGAGGCACACACACCTGTAGCATCTCTTCCTCTCACGCCATAGCACGGAAGTGCACGGCTCGACTGGTGGAGTCAGAGAATCGCATTCGAGATGTAATGACGCGCAGTGGTCTTCAGCAATGAAAACAGATTGTGTCTGCATGCAAATGATGGTCGCTTGCGCCAAGATGTACACCTGGTGAGCGCTGTCTGTGAGAATGCATTCGTTCATGACACACTGGTCCCACTGCCGGCCTTGTGGTCTGGGATGTGATAAGCTACAACCCCGTTCACCTTTGATGGTGAATCGCAATAGAATGCCAACCGGCTCTCGGTGTGTGCAGAATGTTGTTACCAATGTTATTTTGCTGTTTTTGCAATGCGAAAGTGATGTGTTGTTCCAACAGGATAATGTTCCCCCACATACTGCCCATGATGGGACGAGACGTGACTCGTGTGATGGGTCAGCTGAAAACAGCTTCAGAGCTAAGTGAGCAGGCCGAGCAAGCGAGACGATCTCAGGACAGTACTGGCCAATATGTGTTACCTCATAACTGCATGTTCTATTTATCTTTAATTGTAATTATTTCATATACTGCATATGCACTCTTGCAACAATAAATCTTGAGTGAATTGGAAACCTATAAAAGACTGTACTAGTTTATTTTTTCTGAAAGGGTGTATTAGAAACTACAAAGGACCCAAGATAGAAACATGTGGTACACACTTCCCATTCCCTTGCAGTTTGGAGTGCATGCTATGGGATAGACATCTGCTGGTGTTACAGATTCTGGAGGGATTTCTGGAGGCTTTCCACGATGGTGGTCTCTTCGTGTGCGAACGGCTCGCCAGGACCAGAGGTGCAGCTACTGAGATTCACCCTCCAGTGTTGTTGGGAGCCATCCGCAACTTCAGCAGCACGATCATCGGCATGAGTCCTGACCTTTTCATGCCAGACGCCTTAGCAGAGGAGGAGATGTCTCCGGCAGTGAACGATGGTGTGAGCATTGTGCAGATAAGAAGCATTAGAACAGTGAGTTTACCGACTCGCATTCCAAGAACGGATCTGTCTGTTGTCGAAGCTATTTACGTACAGTCATACTCAAAAGTATCCGAACGACGTGAACTGCATTTCTCCTGATTCGCATGCAACCGGCATAACGCAGCTGTCTAGCAGGTCCTCTAATCGCTCCATTGTACAGTCGTTTGACTATTGAAAAAGGTTCCAACATGTCACCACTAGAAAACACTGCTCTGTATCGCAGTAACTCAAAATGTAAAGTAATACCACGATGCTACAAATATCAGGGAACAGTTTATCACAGATAAGACTGTCCTTAAGGCTTGTAAGCTCACATTTATTACAATAAATTACATACCTGAAATGTTACCAGCCTTATTATTACGTCAGGTAGGTAATGCACGTAGTAAGTTCGTCGTATTCATGATTTCCTCTTCAAAAAAACATACAGTACTTATTATTTAACACAAAATGACATTAAAAGTTTAAGTTATCCACGAGCAGCTAGCTGAGAATATGTATGAACTTCACGTGACGCAACGAACCGTCTCGTTCTGCATATGGATTCAAACACAGGCCAGGCAGACTAAGCAAAGATTTCGAGACGGACGCAAACTAACAGTCGTTCCTGATTCGGCATACAGAGAGTGATATACCTCGATTTTAGACAGTATCAGTTAGCAAATATCAACTTTAAATTACAAAACACAAACATTTTTAACGGACGCGAATTCCTACCCAGCATCTATTGTCTCTATTAACGAACTACGAGAGATGTTAAATATTGCTCCTTCACAAGTAATTTACATGAAAGGTCGTCAGGCAAACCTTTGTGTTGGACAGGGATTCGAACCCAGATCCTAATACGATTGATACCGAAACACAACCAACCGTGACATATCGGATTTTCTCGGCAGTACTTAGATGTTTTAACTGAAATGGCGAAACGAAACATTAATTTTTTCCTTCCCAGGACTCCAACCCGGCACCTATCGCTGTTATATTCAGAAGAAAACGAACGTTAACTATGGGTTTGTTCCACCAGCAGCGACATGTGAGCGTGTTTGAACTAGAAATGATATGACGAAGAGTTCAGTGCTCACTGGGAATAGAGCCCCACACATATCGTTGTTGACTGCACACAAAGAGACGTCACCTACTGAATTTTTCTCCACTAGCAGCTGGGAATAACATCTTGAACTTACAGTGATCTCGCAAATAGTTCTGTGTCCCACTGGGAGTCAACAACGTCAGATATCGTTAGTGTTGACAACGAATGAAAAAACATTAAAAATCAAAATTATTATCCACCAGCAGATAGGTGTTCTTATGTTACAACTTGATAATACGTAATGAAATCTTTAGTGCCGGGCCAGGATTCGATCCCATTCACGCGTAATATGTAGAGATGTTGAAGAATCTGCAGTTTTTAACAAACAACAAATTTTAGCCGATCTGTAGTGTCACGAAGGGATCAAATTCCGCGTTAAGGGCGATCTGAGTTGCATTCTCAGTTCAGAACCAATTTTATCGACATACGGAAGCTCAGATAAAAGATAGAATAAGTGTCCTGTGACCCTACATAGCGCTTGTTTCGTCACTAGAAATAAATAACTAGTATGAGAAAGGTTACTGGTGATAGAGTTTCTACATGTCGACACTACAGACTTTACTGTGGTTCTGCCAACGTGTACTTGGCAGAGATGAAATATCATCTTTAATGTGATTTTAGACCACACTGCCATTATATCTTCTTCACGTGGTATAAGAAATTACCAGCAGTCCAACAGATCACCAAACCCTCTTTTCTGTGATTCATTTTTCTGTCATAACGCCGTTGCGCCACGCTGGATGAGAATTCTGACACACAGGCTCCCTGTAGTAAATTGCTGCATGTTCAGTAAATTTATTTACTTGGTTGACCGAATCACCATGAACTAGCTGCCTCGGCTACCCAGTGCATACATTCAACTCTACTTTGTAATCACCGAAATAAAATCACGTAACTGCCACCTACACAGAACTGCCAATAGTGTAGGATGCAGAAATTTAAATAGGAAGTGTTCCTTTCCACTTGAGCTATTCTATTGCGCTATCTGTATGTAAAAAACGTCATGCAGCGCAACAGGAAAGCTGTAACTGTTTCTCTCAGAAGTCTAGACCCGGCCATTTGCATTATCTCGCAGCTCTGTGGTATGCAGAAGTTCTGGAGGAATTGTTGTTCAGCTCTGGAGCTGTTGTAGCTACGTATCAGCTAGTAGCGTAATGCCAAGTGTCGTGCACTATAGACAAAATGTCGCGAGTTCGAGTACATTTACTGCTAATTTGTTTTAAAACGCAATTCTGCTGTCTGCTGAAGTTACCAATCTAATGGAACTTTGAACATTATTCCCTTCACTTCTCAACCCAAAATAGCCGCATGTGGAAAAAGGGCTAACTTCTGTGACATTTTGTTCTTTTCAGGTTTAATAGACAGCCAGGCAGCAGATGCATCTCGAAGCTTTTGCATTATGTATGGGGAGAGCGCATCGTACCCAAATACGTCAGAAAAGTATTTTCTACATTAGCTGTCGTGTAGTAGTGGCATTTTATTCTTCTTCAAATACTGTTTGACAGCTTTAACTCAGAACAAGTTTTCTACATGCATGTAATCGATAAAGTGCATGTGCATCGTCAGACTGTTATAGATAACATCAGAGAATTCGCATACATCGGTGATGATTAATTTCGCTCTCATGTTTACTATTCTTTCAAAAACACTAAAGGAAACCTTACGAAAATCGTGCACTGTATTATAAGAAATGAAATAAAACTACCCACGATAACCTTACGACGAAAGTCTGTTTTAATAAAACTGTACACAAGCATGCCTCTGTCGACACGAATTAGTAAAATAGTACTTACTTAGATTTTGATTGGGTCTGTGTTTAATTGGTATGTTGTGTCATACTCAGGAGGTATGCAATGGTGGCATTTCATAAATATAGTTATGTATTTCTAGAAACCCATAATTTGCTTATCAGCAGCGGAAAGAAGCGTTACCTGTTGTGCAGCATTGTAAGTTCTTCGCCATTGCACTATGAGTCGAAAGTATTTTCTTGCAATATCCTTATTGATGTTTGATCTGACTGCTTGCAGCTCTTTCACAGAAGGGGTAAAAACATTGCAGTCAGTGAGACAGGAACTGCGAACCATAACAAACGCTTTTTCACAGGTCAGCACGTTACCACAGAGCTGGCGAAGAGATATGTGTCTTAGCTTCCTCTTACGAGGCCAGTGGTGGCTACAACCCATAAACCGCTATTTAAAGGACGAGATTATTTGCGATTTCCACCTGCAACGACTTTCCTGGGCTGAAAACCGTAAGTTTACAGTCTTTTGTTACACCTCAAGCGATAAAAACTGAGATTATTCAATGGAAATGACAGGTAAAATCAAGTGAACTTTGAGGCTTAATTCCATGCACACAAGGAAGGAACTCGTCGATCACAGAGTAGCCAAACATACGTTGCCTTGTTGCCAAATCTCAGTTACAGTACCAGCAGGAAGAAGACGAACCGATGTGATC
Source organism: Schistocerca serialis cubense (assembly GCF_023864345.2). NCBI lineage: Eukaryota > Metazoa > Arthropoda > Insecta > Orthoptera > Acrididae > Schistocerca > Schistocerca serialis. The sequence goes on along the minus strand of NC_064647.1, from coordinate 87,557,541 downwards.
CTACAGCGGGCTGGGAAGTGACCATAGCTGGTGTCTCCAAGTCGCAGCTGCTACGGCTTGGAATACGTAATGCGTCTGATTCGCATTTCTGTAACTAGGTTTAGGGACTGGAACGTAGTTATAGAAGCGAATATTAAATTGGAACTAATACTGCGAAAATTTTGTGCTTGAATAGCTTAGAATGAAAATCTTTCTGTTTATTTCAAAGGAAAACAATTGATTTTCTAAAACATTGTCTGTCATACACAACTTGAAACAGGTCATGTCGACCAAATCTCATGGAAGAACTGACAGCGCCGTATATCGGAAGGCAGTAGGATCTCTTGCCTTTTGGTTTGGCAGTACTCGATAGCCATTTCTAGGTGCAAGAAAATGACGAAAGGCAGCGCGTTTCTTTTATCAAGTAACGTCTTCATCAATTACTTTAGTTTTAATGTAATCTACGAGTAACTGTTGATATTTGATATTAACGTGAAAAGGATTTCGTAGACAGGGAAAGATCCTGTTCTTGGGAAACTACTTCTATATTGACCAATAGGCATTAAATGTTCTTCAAGCACGTGTGTACCAGCAGCGGTATGAATAAAATGATAGTAATAATGACGGTAAAAATCGAATTATCCGGCAACTTCACACTTCACGGTGGATTTTCTCGAACTAAGAAGTTTGCTCAATTTGTGAAAATTCAAAATGGCTTTACTTCGAGCCTATGATGCCTAGAAGAGTCTTTACATAATGCTGACATGAGAATAGCATAATCTCCGCGTCAGAAGCTTGCTTCTACTTAAGCATTTAATAGACTCGCATTTTTTTCACCCTGACTAATTTTGTAAGCTAAGCACATCATCCATTTCAGCACACTCTTGAGGCTCGGAAATGTGGCCACAATGGTCTGGTGGAACGAATTACCACAGGTGTACTGCGTGGGTTCAGGAATTAACTTTTAAGAGGCAGAAACAGATTTATTTTACCTCTGGTAACCTCTAGAGAAAGACGTTATAATCCATAATCCGCATTAAACATCACGTTCCTTTATTACCAACTGGGCAGAGCCGGTTTACGTTGGGAAATTACATAGTGGGAGTCGAGGCAAACGGAAGTACAGTCGCCAGTAAACTTACTTACATTAGAAAATTTTATTTTATTTGATGAACCTATAGCCATTTAAAGGAACAGGTCTCTTATTTTACTTGTGCTTGATTGAACAAGAGACGTTGAAAAATTTGGTGTTGGACTGTGATTCGAATTCGTATCTCCTCTTTCGAGCATCTGAATCTCTCAGCACTGTATAGTTCAATAATTTCGTTCCTTTTCCCAAGACTGTAATCTTCTCTAGGTCTCCTCCAATGGATCCACTACAACAATATTCATAATTTCATTTCAAGCCCTATCAGGTGCACACCCATCTGCTAGTGAAAATTAACGTGCATTTTTAATGTCTGTTGATGTGTTGCCAACTATCGCAATAGGTGTAGTTATTTCTGGTCAACCACGCACACATCTCATTTTTCGTGAGTAAGCAACTGATACTTAAGCTATATTCGTGGATGCACGGTGGGTGTGTAGTTCGATTGTTGCTTAGGCCCAAAAGTTTGTATCCTTATTTTAGATCAAATACCCCGCAGCTCATAAGAAAAACCGATACGTAACATTTGATTTTTCTTAGTTAACAATTCGATTACGTGTTGGGTTTGTATCTCCGTCACAGAACTTCACATCATGCACTTCATCTTTAAATGCATGCACACTTTGTTACTTTAAAATGGAGTTATATCAGACATCTTTCGTGGTTAGCTATCAGGGACGAAAGGGTCTTAATAGGAGTCCAGGTTTATTACAAAAAATGTCGTCTTTTATTTTCAAGTTTAGACTTGGTTACCGGTATTGGGAAAAAATTTCGGTAATTCATGACTCTTCATGGCTAGTCATCAATATGATGTGATTGGCTTGGATTAGGATCTTTCCCTGTCTACGAAATCCTTTTCATGTTAATATCAAATATCAACAGTTACTCATAGATTACATTAAAACTAAAGTAATTGATGAAGACGTTACTTGATAAAAGAAACGCGCTGCCTTTCGTCATTTTCTTGCACCTAGAAATGGCTATCGAGTACTGCCAGACCAAAAGGCAAGAGATCCTACTGCCTTCCGATATACGGCGCTGTCAGTTCTTCCATGAGATTTGGTCGACATGACCTGTTTCAAGTTGTGTATGACAGACAATGTTTTAGAAAATCAATTGTTTTCCTTTGAAATAAACAGAAAGATTTTCATTCTAAGCTATTCAAGCACAAAATTTTCGCAGTATTAGTTCCAATTTAATATTCGCTTCTATAACTACGTTCCAGTCCCTAAACCTAGTTACAGAAATGCGAATCAGACGCATTACGTATTCCAAGCCGTAGCAGCTGCGACTTGGAGACACCAGCTATGGTCACTTCCCAGCCCGCTGTAGGATCACATCGGTTCGTCTTCTTCCTGCTGGTACTGTAACTGAGATTTGGCAACAAGGCAACGTATGTTTGGCAACTCAGTGATCGACGAGTCACCTCCTTGTGTGCACGGAATTAAGCCTCAAAGTTCACTTGATTTTACCTGTCATTTCCATTGAATAATCTCAGGTATTATCGCTTGAGGTGTAACAAAAGATTGTAAACTTACGGTTCTCAGCCCAGGAAAGTCGTTGCAGGTGGAAATCGCAACTAATCTTCGTCCTTTAAATAGCGGTTTATGAGTTGTAGCCACTTCTGGCCTCGTAAGAGACACGTACATCTTCGCCAGCTCTGTGGTAACGTACTGACCTGTGAAAGAGCGTCTGTTATGGTTCGCAGTTCCAGTCTCACTGACTGCAATGTTTTTACCCCTTCTGTGAAAGAGCTGCAAGCAGTCAGATCAAACATCAATAATGATATTGCAAGAAAATACTTTCGAATCATAGTGCAATGGCGAAGAACTTACAATGCTGCACAACAGGTAACGCTGACAAGCAAATTATGGGTTTCTAGAAATACATAACTATGCTTATGAAATGCCACCATTGCATACCACCTGAGTATGACACAACATACCAATTAAACACAGACCCAATCAAAATCTAATTGAGTACTATTTTACTAATTCGTGTCGACAGAGACATTCTTGTGTACAGTTTTATTAAAACAGACTTTCGTCGTAAGGTTATCGTGGGTAGTTTTATTTCATTTCTTATAATACAGTGCACAATTTTCGTAAGGTTTCCTTTAGTGTTGTTGAAAGAATAGTAAACATGAGAGCGAAATTAATCATCACCGATGTATGCGAATTCTCTGATGTTATCTATAACAGTCTGACGATGCACATGCACTTTATCGATTATATGCATGTAGAAAACTTGTTCTGAGTTAAAGCTATCAAACAGTATTTGAAGAAGAATAAAATGCCACTACTACACGACAGCTAATGTAGAAAATACTTTTCTGACGTATTTGAGCACGAAGCGCTCTCCCCATACATAATGCAAAAGCTTCGAGATGCATCTGCTGCCTGGCTGTCTATTAAACCTGAAAAGAACAAAATGTCACAGAAGTTAGCCCCTTTTCCACATGCGGCTATTTTGGGTTGAGAAGTGAAGGGAATAATGTTCAAAGTACCATTAGATTGGTAACTTCAGCAGACAGCAGAATTGCGTTTTAAAACAAATTAGCAGTAAATGTACTCGAACTCGCGACATTTTGTCTATGGTGCACGACACTTGGCATTACGCTACTAGCTGATACGTAGCTACAACAGCTCCAGAGCTGAACAACAATTCCTCCAGAACTTCTGCATACCACAGAGCTGCGAGATAATGCAAATGGCCGGGTCTAGACTTTTGAGAGAAACAGTTACAGCTTTCCTGTTGCGCTGCATGACGTTTTTTACAGACAGATAGCGCAATAGAATAGCTCAAGTGGAAAGGAACACTTCCTATTTAAATTTCTGCATCCTACACTATTGGCAGTTCTGTGTAGGTGGCAGTTAAGTGATTTTATTTCGGTGATTACAAAATAGAGTCGAATGTATGCACTGGGTAGCCGAGGAAGCTAGTTCATGGTGATTCGGTCAACCAAGTAAATAAATTTACTGAACATGCAGCAATTTACTACAGGGAGCCTGTGTGTCAGAATTCTCATCCAGCGTGGCGCAACGGCGTTATGACAGAAAAATGAATCACAGAAAAGAGGGTTTGGTGATCTGTTGGACTGCTGGTAATTTCTTATACCACGTGAAGAAGATATAATGGCAGTGTGGTCTAAAATCACATTAAAGATGATATTTCATCTCTGCCAAGTAGACGTTAGGCAGAACCACAGTAAAGTCTGGAGTGTCGACATGTAGAAACTCTATCACCAGTAACCTTTCTCATACTAGTTATTTATTTCTAGTGACGAAACAAACGCTATGTAGGGTCACAGGACACTTATTCTATCTTTTATCTGAGCTTCCGTATGTCGATAAAATTGGTTCTGAACTGAGAATGCAACTCAGATCGCCCTTAACGCGGAATTTGATCCCTTCGTGACACTACAGATCGGCTAAAATGTGTTGTTTGTTAAAAACTGCAGATTCTTCAACATCTCTACATATTACGCGTGAATGGGATCGAATCCTGGCCCGGCACTAAAGATTTCATTTCGTATTATCAAGCTCTAGCATAAGAACACCTATCTGCTGGTGGATAATAATTTTAATTTTTAATGTTTTTTCATTCTTTGTCAACACTAACGATATCTGACGTTGTTGACTCCCAGTGGGACACAGAACTATTTGCGAGATCACTGTAAGTTCAAGATGTTATTCCCAGCTGCTACTGGAGAAAAATTCAGTAGGTGACGTCTCTTTGTGTGCAGTCAACAACGATATGTGTGGGGCTCTATACCCAGTGAGCACTGAACTCTTCGTCATATCATTTCTAGTTCAAACACGCTCACATGTCGCTGCTGGTGGAACAAACCCATAGTTAACGTTCGTTTTCTTCTGAATATAACAGCGATAGGTGCCGGGTTGGAGTCCTGGGAAGGAAAAAATTAATGTTTCGTTTCGCCATTTCAGTTAAAACATCTAAGTACTGCCGAGAAAATCCGATATGTCACGGTTGGTTGTGTTTCGGTATCAATCGTATTAGGATCTGGGTTCGAATCCCTGTCCAACACAAAGGTTTGCCTGACGACCTTTCATGTAAGTTACTTGTGAAGGAGTAATATTTAACATCTCTCGTAGTTCGTTAATAGAGACAATAGATGCTGGGTAGGAATTCGCGTCCGTTAAAAATGTTTGTGTTATGTAATTTAAAGTTGTTATTTGCTAACTGATACTGTCTAAAATCGAGGTATATCACTCTCTGTATGCCTAATCAGGAACGACTGTTAGTTTGCGTCCGTCTCGAAATCTTTGCTTAGTCTGCCTGGGCTGTGTTTGAATCCATATGCAGAACGAGACGGTTCGTTGCGTCACGTGAAGTTCATACATATTCTCAGCTAGCTGCTCGTGGATAACTTAAACTTTTAATGTCATTTTGTGTTAAATAATAAGTACTGTACGTTTTTTTGAAGAGGAAATCATGAATACGACGAACTTACTACGTGCATTACCTACCTGACGTAATAATGAGGCTGGTAACATTTCAGGTATGTAATTTATTGTAATAAATGTGAGCTTACAAGCCTTAAGGACAGTGTTATCTGTGATAAGGTGTTGCGTGGTATTTGTAGCATCATGGTATTACTTCATACCTTGAGCTACTGCGTTACAGAGCAGTGTTTTCTAGTGGTGACATGTTGGAACCATTTTCAATAGTCAAACGATTGTACCATGGAGCGATTAGAGGACCTGTTAGACAGCCGCGTTATGCCGGTTGCATGCGAATCAGGCGAAATGCAGTTCAGGTCGTTCGGATACTTTTGAGCAGGACTGTACCTCTTTAACCACATTGTGATTTGTATCGTAGGACAGAAAGGCCATTGTACCGCATGGCGTGTGTTCATCGGACACATAGGTATCTTCAGGAGTCCCCAGCGAAGGTTTGTTTCCCTATACCAAACATAACGACCTTTAAAGCGGTATTTTATGTACTCATACTACAGGACGATGTTTTCCACAGTGAACAAATTCTAGAGACTGGTCGATGGGAGGGTACGGAACAAAAAGGATCTAATGAACTCATCTCTGGAAATTCATGATTTCCATGCTGGAGACCATTTATTCAATCATGCATTGTTACAGAGACTGCAGTCTACTTTGCGCTGGACGATCCAGCCACACTTACAGTATGGATCTATCTGTCCTACAGGGTGGTAATGTTCATCATACATCACGCCCTATGTAACGTCCCCCTTCCCTTCTATCGACAATGTTAGAAATATATGACCATGTAAGCATATGCCTAAACAATTGGAATAAAATTTTGAAAAGGCTATCGTCCCGAAGTTTCAATATAAAATCGATAAATGTGGAGGAGATTAACAACAAGATGCCTTCTAAGACAACAACTTATTCCGCCTACTTAATTACTGTAAAATTTAGTATGGTTGTCCGAAAATCATTCACGTTCTGTGCCAACGAAAAAGGGTACCACGTGGATCGGAACAGAATAATAAGAGTTACTGAAATAATTATAACTAAAAGAAATACGGTTGCCAGCCCAAATGGGCAAAATTTCTGTTCGGTAAGTGAATTAATGAACCGAACAGTCAATGTCAAGAATTACTCGAACACGAGCGGCAACAGAGGGCTGCACGCACGTTAGCAAAGACAATTGAAACATTTACATAATAAAGCGAGAAAGAAAATAGTTTGCACTCAAAATATCATTAACTAATAGAGGTGAAATTTTGAAACATACAAGACAACACTTAGATTAATGGTTACTTACTGTTGCAAGTGACAATGGTAATACCTCACAAAAATGTCTACTATCTTCATATGAATTTTGGAAAATGGCAAAAAAATAATTAAAAGAAACTCAATTGACTTCTGGACAGGGAAGTAGAAATTGATAATTGCTTATCAAAAGGTAATTATTATACTTTAACACGACTGCAAGTCAAAATGTGAACCAGAACTTTACTAACATCAAATTACAATAATCACTGATATTTGCACTCACTCATTAATTCTAGTTAGTGCTTTTGTTCATAGTGCCAGGAATCATTTTAATTTGATTAATTGATTTACTATTTGCAACAATCAGATCGCCTCAGATTGTAGCTCAAATTTAAAGTTAGTGGGACTGAAATTACTGAAAGCTTTAAGTTCAAACCTTTAATCTAAATGAATCTTTTACTTCATAAGCAAAATTAACTGGCACTGCAATTTTCATTTTCATAAACGGTACTCGGATTATGGTAACGATAGGACAGAACAGGAACCTACTTGGTGAATGATTTTAGGAGAACCATGGGTAAACAGTTTTGATTAAACTATGGTAATTATTCATTCTCTGAGTAACGCCGTTACAAAACTAGTTGACAATAAGCTGTGACGCAGCAATCTTACTTCAGTCCACTCTCGCCGTGACGAAGTTGCTGACGACGATACTGCTGCTGGCTCCTTTCCATGATAATTAGCGAGCACCGGAGTTGTTGGCAATGATATTGGCGTGGTGGGTTCTTGATGTTGCTGCAGCCAATATTTCCACCGCCGACGCTCATCACTTGCCACGTGCCGCTGAACAATCACTCCTCCAGTACAGGGCACGCAATCCATGCGTCCGCACTTCACCAAGTCTCACACCAGAGTTCTCTCTCTGTGTAGAGCGCACTCTGACGTAACATCCTCCCGCGTCCAGAGACGCCGCTACTCCAACGACACTTATTCGTTGACGAAAACGTAACGTTTCCCTAACATCCCCTCAGCGATTACTCAGCGATATTTACATAATATACATAACTGATTATACAGCAAAATAAACAAATTAATTCATATATCGTGTACATATAAATTTACATAAAGATAAAAGTAAGTATATATACAATAATAAATGGTCAAAGAGCACATCGGCATGAAAGTGTTACACCTAGCGCCCTCTCCTTCCATAGTAGTTGCTAATGATGTGTCCGATTCACTTCTCTTGCTGACTCACCTTGTAGTGGATGTGATAAGGCATTGTAGACATGGTTCAGTATTAGAATCGAGAGCTTGCTTGACGTGGTGTTTACTTACATAAAGGCAAAATGGCATCAAGGTTGTATCAGAAAACTTACACCCGGCGACAACAACCACAGCATTCAATGCTTGGAACAGTGTTTCGCCGTTTGTCTGAAACGGGGTTATTTCAGGAAGCAGGAAATCATGAAGGAAGTAACCTAAATGTTTGGACACCAGACTTGTTGGAAAATGTGATTAACACTGTGGAAGGCAACTGCCGCGTCAGTAACAGGTAATGGGGCCGTTTGTAGAGGTTACTGTGGCAGTCTCCATGACAGATGTTACTACACTCTTTCAGCTTGTGCAGGGCTTACAAGCGACACACTTTCCACATTTGGAGCAGTTTTGTCACTGGTTTCTTCACCAGGCAACCACGATTCTAAAATTTGTGAAATCCATCCTATTCACAGACGAGGCCAGCTTTGAATGGAGTGGCATCTTCGACATTCATAATTGTCACCTGTGGGATAGTATGCAGAACCTCCACGGTATGGTGGCAGTGAATCATCGTCTTCGGTGCAATTGGAATGTGTGGGATGGGATAACTGGCGACTATATTTTGGGACCAATCTTCTTTCCACGTCCCCTAACTGGACGGAACTATCGGCGTTTCCTGCGGTTAATTTTGCCTCCCCTGCTGAATGAAGTGCTGTAGAAGGTTCGAAGGGTTATGTGGCTACTACATGATGGTGCTCCAGCCCACTTCTCCGTTAAGCAAGGAGAACAGATATTCATCGATTTCGAAGAGCTTAGAATAAAAACCTTCACAATGTTACACTTGCCATGACTCAGGTCACACATTTAAGTGCCGTGGGCTAGACGAAGCAGTCTGCTACAAGTGCTCAAACTGGGGCACATTCATACCAACTGTACTGATAAGGCGGTTGGTTGCGTACCGCGTATGTACAGAAACTGTACTTGCAACAAAGAAGGCGATCTGGAAAGCCCCACACACAAACAGTTACATTAAAAACTGTTCGCTAACACAGACCACGAAATATCAAAACTATGCTTACTAAGACCACGAAATGCCAAGAGGACCTTCATTCCACTATGTTGACAGCGCGTACGAAGACATTCACCGCCGGAAATACAGCTCTCCTACTACCAGAGCGAGGTCATGGCCCTGCGCAATGGTATGGCGGCAACAAATGGGCTTCGTCCAGGAGACGTTCTATGATACTGAAATCCTACCGTCATTAGTTGCCAGCGACGCGGTTCAGCGACATTACAGACAATGCAACACATCGACCTACTGTGCATGCAAGGTGTCTTGCACTGTGAGGTAGCAAGGCATCTAAAACGTGAATTTACCAATGAGCTACCACGCTGGTTTCCTTATTGGTAAGAACATAAGAATTGCAACTACAATTAGTTAGTAATGACTGTGGAAAGCGTAGACATCACAAACGAGAGCAACACGAAATTAATGATGACATGTGCACTAACAATAACAAAGATCACGAAACTTGCACAGACATTTGAGAAAGTACCATGACAGAACACGAACGTGACACACTGAAACATAACAGGGTATACAACACATAAAGGGCAAAATCACATCAAACGAGTGACGTTCATCTGAGGGTGGTTCTCAAACACCATATCTCAGTTACATCAAAGACGTTGCCGAATATACCAATAACAGAAAATTGCTAATAACTTTAGATATAAATTCTAGGTCAACGATACGGCACTCTAACACAACGGAAGACTAGGGGCACCAAGTCGATGAGATGCTAAATGAATACAACCTGTATATCGTCAATAGTCCGAATCAGTCAATCACCCACATAGTGCCATGGGGAGCCAGCAGCAGGATTGACACAACAATTCCAGTGTACTGTCACTTATAACGTAGAGGGGGCTCGTGGATGACGCTACTCACAGCGGCCACAGTGGTGCGCTATCATCATGAACATGGACACACAGCTACACACGTCTACACAGGACAGACATCAGCGATTGTTATTTCATGAGGCTGACTGGGTGAAACTTGGACATGATTGAGGCCTTCCCCCCTACGTACAGTTCCTGCTAAACAAACTCCTTCCCTATGACGAACAGTCAGATAAACAGATTCATACCCGACAGTGAATCTTAATGAATTCTTGCTATGAAAATGGTACCGTCATTATTCCCTTTGCATGTGAGGGGATTGCGCTTGTGACTGCCAAACCACAGAACAGAAAAGATGCCAGATGGTATCCATTCAGAGACACTGAAAATAGTCGTTCCACAGACTGTTCCATACCTGAGGGATCTGCTCAACAATGCGCTACGGCTGGGCTGTACTTGCGGTCCGGAAAACAGCAAATGTCGTAATAATAAAAAATCAGAGTACAAGGATCCCTCAGATCCAAAAAACATAAAGACATATATGTTTAATTAACACCTCGGCCAAGATTCGGGAACGATTTCTGTGCGATTGCTTGCAATCGCACAAGGATCTGCTTGGCCGTAGTCCGTACGAATTCGGTTTCAGGGCGGGAAAATCTATAGATCATGCACTAAATACGATACTAAACACTGTTCATAACATGGAAATTAAATACGCAGCTGCCTTTCTTACAGACATTTCGGGCACCTTACGAGGTGTGGCTAGAAAAAAACCGGACTAGAAACAATAAAACGAATGCAATAAGGCTGAAAGTCGCGTGGCCTGTCACGTGACTCTCGCTCCGCCTACGGCTCGAGTTTCATCTGCCTCCTGCACTCAGTCTTCCCGTGGCGTCTGTTTTAAGTAGTTGACGTTTTGTCTGTGCGTCGGAAAATGTTGAGTGTACAGAAAGAACAGCGTGTTAACATCAAATTTTGTTTCAAACTAGGAAAATCTGCAAGTGAAACGTTTGTAATGTTACAACAAGTGTACGGCGATGATTGTTTATCGCGAACACGAGTGTTTGAGTGGTTTAAACGATTTAAAGATGGCCGCGAAGACACCAGTGATGACACTCGCACTGGCAGAAAACTGATGCAAACATTGAAAAAATCGGTAAACTTGTTCGACAAGATCGCCGTTTAACAATCAGAGCAGTGTCTGAGTTAACAGGAGTTGACAAGGAAAGTGTTAGGCAGATTCTTCATGAAAGTTTCAACATGAACAAAGTGTGTTCAAAAATGGTTCCAAAGTGTCTCACAATTGAACAGAAGGAACGCCGAAGAATGATTTGTTCTGACATCCTGGAAAACACTGAAAGTGATTCCACCTTCTTACAAAATGTTATTACTTGCGATGAATCGTGGTTTTTTACTTACGATCCCGAAACTAAACGCCAATCGATGCATTGGAAAACTCCTGGTTCTCCACGACAAAAAAAAGCACGAATGTCAAAATCGAAATTCAAGGCAATGATGATTGTTTTTTTTGACATCAAAGGGATTGTGCACATTGATTGGGTACCAGAGGGACAAACAGTGAATCAGCATTACTACATTAGCGTCCTGGCTACCCTACGTGAGCGAGTATGGAGAAAACGGAACGATTTGTGGAGAAAGAAGTCATGGATCCTTCACCAAGACAATGCCCCAGCTCACAGTGCGTTGTCAGTGAAGACGTTTTTGGCAAAACACAACATTCCCATCTTAGATCATCCACCCTACTCACCTGATTTGGCCCCCTGTGACTTTTTTCTTTTCCCTAAAGTCAAGTCAGCTTTGAATGGAACTAGAGACTGTTGAAGCAGTAAAAGAAAAAGCGACGGAAGTAATGTATGGACTTACCGAAAATGATCTGTAGCATTGCTATGAACAGTGGAAAATTCGTATGGAGCGGTGTAGAGACCGAGGAAGAGAGTACATTGAAGGTTCGCAGGAGAGCTTCTGTAAAGTTTGGAAGGTAGGAGACGAGATACTGGCAGAAGTAAAGCTGTGAGTACCGGGCGTGAGTCGTGCTTCGGTAGCTCAGATGGTAGACCACTTGCCTGCGAAAGGCAAAGGTCCCGAGTTCGAGTCTCGGTCGGGCACACAGTTTTAATCTGCCAGGAAGTTTCATATCAGCGCACACTCCGCTGCAGAGTGAAAATCTCATTCAGGAGATTAGTGTTTAACGACCCGTCGACAACGAGGTCATTAGAAACGGAGCGCAAGCTCGGGTGAGGGAAGGATGGGGAAGGAAATCGGCCGTGCCCTTTCAAAGGAACCATCCCGGCATTTACCTGAAGCGATTTAGGGAAATCACGGAAAACCTAAATCAGGATGGCCGGAGACGGGATTGAATCGTCGTCCTCCCGAATGCGAGTCCAGTGTGCTAACCACTGCGCCACCTCGCTCGGTAAATATTATTGGGATTTCCGTCGTATGAAAGCTTTGAGTACCCTTGGAAAGGCATTCACCTATCTGTATATTAAATTATCAACTTATGAGTTGAGACATATTCTTTGAAAGACATTTGTTTTATATAATTTACATAACTGTAAAGATGCGCATCTAGCGCGGACGCTAATACATCGATTGCGCAGTCAAAGAAACATTTTAACAGAAGCTGAACTGACGTTCCGCTTCGATCTAAATAAAAAATGATAGTAAAAAACTTTTGTAGATCTTCAGATTTTAATGTACTTCTGCTTGTAATGTGAAAACGTAAAGAAGGTCGACTTTAAGCTAGAAAAGTGAGCGGTCCTGTCAGCGTGCAGACAACATTATTAATTAATAAAATTCAAGTAATTTATGTTCGAAACTGTAAATCGGCAAGTTATTGTTGCGAAGGTGTTGAAAAGTGCAAGAATTGTCTTTAACGAAGGAGAAAAGTAATGACTGTAATTTGTGACAAAAACGTAAACCAAGGAGACAGCACAGGGCAGGCTGAAATCTGATCGCACCATACAGTCAGAAAAGTACTTATGTATGTTATATAGTTTATAAATAAGCCCTAATTTGCTAGTGAGAATTGTTTGAATATATTTAGTGTTTACCACATTTCTTATTCTATTCTTTTCCTTTATATTTTTTTTTATTTCCATGTCATATTGTTTTTGTAAATATCAAACAGCCTTTACTACAGCAGAGAATACTGCGGCATCCTGGTCGTAGACAGAAGGCCGCTCCTTGTCTTCTATACAACTCATAGCTGCCGCATTTATTAATGATTTCATTTGCAAATGCTATTTTTTGTTGTTCATTGTTAAAGGTCCCTTAGGTAATTATAAAATTCATACTGATTACGTAAAGAAATCCGGGTTGTTCTTTTCCAAATCATAGAAGTCTTTGCGTAATCAAAAACTAGCCTCCTTTTGACAACGATCAGGAGCCGACCAGAAGACGGACGTCTTCTACCGCTTTCGTGTCTCCTGTGGCAAAGCTGTGGCAAACTGGGAACACGACATTCTAGTATGAAACACAGACTTAAATTGAAAGAATTGAAATATATTTAACCCAATTTTTTTTATCATACTAGAGCTGCCACGTCTATATGACAAGTGAGTAACAGTGCACTGAAGGAACACACAACCACTATGTAAACAAAGATGACGTTGTACCTAGCAACTACGCAGGTTGAATGTGTTGGTGTGAAAGCTTTTAAGAATACAATGTATACTGAGATGACAAATGTCATTATATGGTGATATATCCAACATACCTACGACAGTAGTATTGTCTTCTCAAATTATGTTGGTGGAGCTGTCATTTGTACTTCGGTCAGTCATGTGATTAGTTTTCCGACGTGATTATGGCCACACGATGGGAATTAACATAGTCCGAATGTGGAGGAGTAGTTGGAGCTAGACGCATGGGACATTCCACTTCGTAAATCGTTAGGGAATTCAATATCCCGAGATCCACAGTGTGAAGTGTGTGTCGAAAATGCCATATTTTGGGCATTACCTCTCAGTCTAGACAACGCAGTGTCATGCGGCCGAGAGCAGCGGCGTTTGCGTAGAGTTGCCAGTGTTAGCAGACAAACAAGATCGCATGAAATAACCGCATTAACGTACGGCGTGGGACGTACGACGAAGGTATGGGTTAGGACACTACGGCGAAATTTTGTGTTAAGTGGAAGGCAGCAGATAATCGACACGAGTGCCTTTGCTAACAGCACGGCATCGCCTGCAGTGCCTCTTCTGGCCTCGTGACCTTAGCGGATGGATTGCAGATGACTGAAAAATCGTGGCCTGGTCAGATTAGTACCGATCTGAGTTGGGTAGAGCTGATAGCAGGCCTCCAGTGTGGCGCAGACCCCATAAAGCTATTGACGCAATTTGTCGACAAGGCGACTTGTGGTCGCTCCATAATGGTATGGGCTATGCTTACATGGAATAGAAAGGGTCCTCTTGTCCAACTCAAGCGATTATTGACTTCTGCTACTTGGAGTCCATTTTCAGTCATTTGTGGACTTCACGTTCTAAAACAGCAATGGAATTTTTATGGATGACAATGTGCCATACCATTGGGCCACAATAGTTCGAGACTGGCCTGAAGAATATCCTGGACTGCTGAAATGAATCGTTTGGCAACCCGCATCAGAAAGCATGAATCCCATCGATCATTTATGGGCGATCATGGAATCCTGCACTGGAAACTCTTGCGCAGTTATGAACAGCTATAGCGGCAGCAAATGTTCAAATGTGTGTGAATTTCTATGCAACCAAACTGCTGAGGTCATCAGTCCCTATACTTACACACAACTTAAACTAACTTATGCTAAGAACAACACATACACCTATGCCCGCGGGAGGACTAGAACTTCTGGCGGGAGGGCCACACAGTCAGTGACATCGCGCCTCTAACCGCGCGACCACTCAGAGCGGCTATAGCGGCAGCATGAATCAATATTTCTGAAAGGGGTTAACGACGAATCATTGAGTCCCAGCCATATCGAGTTGCTGCGAGTGAGGTCAAATAGAATATTTGTCTTGTGTCACCTCAGTGTGTAATCTCAGCGAACAAAATATTAGTTACTGCTAGAGAGATCAATACAACCATCGTTTAATTGTATGTAATTCCGCTTTCGATCTTGATGACCGCCTAGATTCGGTTAGGAGGTGACTCCACAAGTTCGTGCAGGCATGTCACCTCCAGGTTAAGGCACCCAATGAGGATTCCATCTGGTAGTTCCTCTAAATTGCGTTGATGCTGAAGTCAGCATTTCACCTGCTACTCCAGCCTTTGCCACAGATTTTCTATGGGTTTCATTTCTGGTGATTTTGCGGACTACTCGGGATGTAGTAGTGTTGGTGGAGTGACCAGGAAAGCAGCCGCATGTTCTAGCAGCCCAGTGAACTTTGCTGTACTCGTTTTTCTGTACCTGTGTGAGCAAACGTCGTCTTTTATGTGGCTGCAGGAGGATACAGGATAACTTGTTGTGATTAGAGGCAGCTTGCTCTAAATGGGGGTAAATCTTAGTTAATGCAGAGGAGTAGGAAAAGCATACCAGTAATGTTAGAATGGTGTGAGCTGCTTGACATGGTCAAGTCACGTCTACTAAATATCTAGGCATGCCTTTCCAAAGCGATATGATGTGCAACAGTCTTGTAAGGTCGGTTGTAGAGGAGGCGAACCCTAAGGTTCCGTTTTATAGGAAGAATTCCGGGGACATGTATTTTATCCATTAAACAGACCGTGAAGAGAATACTTGGGCGACCCACACTTGAGAACTGCTCGAGTGTTTGAGAGCCCCGCCATGTTGGACTGAAGGAACATACTGAAACATTTGAGAGAGGTGCTGTAGGATTTGTCACCTGCAACTAACATTGCTCCACAAAATTATTTAAAGATGCCAACTTTTGGATTAATCATTTTCCGCACTGATAAGACAAAACATTATGACCACTGCCCACCGCGAAGTTCGATGTTATCTGGAGCCGTTGCGATCACGTGACGCGGTAGCAAAAGAATGTAAGCGGAGCAGACACCGACATGGGATCACCCTAGTGAAGATATGGGCTGCAAATTTGAAAAACGCGAAATGATAAAGGGGAGATTATTATTACGCAGAGCCTGTGAACTGGTACCTCGAAAACGGCGAAGTTGGTCGAATGTTCACGTGCTACAACCGAGAGGGTCTATGGAAAGACGTAGGACAGTGAAACTACCACTAGACGGTAATGGGTTGCCCTACGCGACTCTTCTCAGTACGTGGAGTTCGTAGAGTTTTCTACTCTATAATATAGGATGGATGGTAAACTGTAGAACGTCTGCCGAAAGAGAACAAAAATGGCGCACGCACAAGTGTTTCAGAGCACACCGCTCATCATACTTTGTTGAACGTGGAGCTCTGCAGCAAACCACACCTATGGGTTCACATGTTGACCAAACGACATAGTCAGTCATGATTGAAGTGAGCTCGGGACCATCAGGCTTCGACCGTCGATCAATGGAAACTTGTCGTCTCTCCGGGTGAATCGCATTCTTGCTACACTAGGTCGAGGGTCATCTCCAAAACCGCCGTCATCGAAGGGAACGGTGGCTCGAAACATGCAGCGCGCCGCGTACGCAGAATGGTGGGAGCAGTATTATGCTATGGGAGATATTCTCCTGTTCTTGAATTGGACTTGTGGTAGTAATGGAAGACACGCTGACAGCTGCGAACCGCCTGCATTCCTTCTTCGACGAAGGCGATGTCATGTTCCAGCAGTATAATTGTCCGTGTCTCGGAACTAGAACCCTGCTACAGTGGTTTGAGGAGCACTACAGTAAACCCATATAGATGTCTCAGCGACAAAATTTTTTTTTTTTTTTGGTCATCAGTCTACTGACTGGTTTGATGCGGCCCGCCACGAATTACTTTCCTGTGCGAACCTCTTCATCTCAGAGTAGCACTTGCAACGTACGTCCTCAATTATTTGCTTGATGTATTCCAATCTCTGTCTTCCTCTACAGTTTTTGCCCTCTACAGCTCCCTCTAGTACCATGGAAGTCATTCCCTCATGTCTTAGCAGATGTCCTATTATCCTGTTCCTTCTCCTTATCAGTGTTTTCCTCATATTCCTTTCCTCTCCGATTCTGCGTAGAACCTCCTCCTTCCTTACCTTATCAGTCCATCTAATTTTCAACATTCGTCTATAGCACCACATCTCAAATGCTTCGATTCTCTTCTGTTCCGGTTTTCCCACAGTCCATGTTTCACTACCATACAATGCTGTACTCCAGACGTTCATCCTCAGAAATTTCTTCCTCAAATTAAGGCCGGTATTTGATATTAGTGGACTTCTCTTGGCCAGAAATGCCTCTCTTGCCATAGCGAGTCTGCTTTTGATGTCCTCCTTGCTCCGTCCGTCATTGGTTATTTTACTGCCTGGATAGCAGAATTCTTCAACTTCATTGACGTCGTGACCATCAATCCTGATGTTAAGTTTCCCGCTGTTCTCGTTTCTACTACTTCTCATTACCTTCGTGTTTCTCCGATTTACTCTCAAACCATACTGTGTACTCATTAGACTGTTCATTCCGTTCAGCGGATCATTTAATACTTCTTCACTTTCACTCAGGATAGCAATGTCATCAGCGAATCGTATCATTGATATCCTTTCACCTTGTATTTTAACTCCACTTCTGAACCTTTCTTTTATTTCCATCATTGCTTCCTCGATGTACAGATTGAAGAGTAGGGGCGAAAGGCTACAGCCTTGTCTTACACCCTTCTTAATACGAGCACTTCGTTCTTGATCGTCCACTCTTATTATTCCCTCTTGATTGTTGTACATATTGTATATGACCCGTCTCTCCCTATAGCTTACACCTACTTTTTTCAGAATCTCGAACAGCTTGCACCATTTTATATTGTCGAACGCTTTTTCCAGGTCGACAAATCCTATGAAAGTGTCTTGATTTTTCTTTAGCCTTGCTTCCATTATTAGCCGTAACGTCAGAATTGCCTCTCTCGTCCCTTTACTTTTCCTAAAGCCAAACTGATCGTCATCTAGCGCATTCTCAATTTTCTTTTCCATTCTTCTGTATATTATTCTTGTAAGCAGCTTCGATGCATGAGCTGTTAAGCTGATTTTGCGATAATTCTCGCACTTGTCAGCTCTTGACGTCTTCGGGATTGTGTGGATGATGCTTTTCCGAAAGTCAGATGGTATATCGCCAGACTCATATATTCTACACACCAACGTGAATAGTCGTTTTGTTACCACTTCCCCCAATGATTTTAGAAATTCTGATGGAATGTTATCTATCCCTTCTGCCTTATTTGACCGTAAGTCCTCCAAAGCTCTTTTAAATTCCGATTCTAATACTGGATCCCCTATCTCTTCTAAATCGACTCCTGTTTCTTCTTCTATCACATCAGACAAATCTTCACCCTCATAGAGGCTTTCAATGTATTCTTTCCACCTATCTGATCTCTCCTCTGCATTTAACAGTGGAATTCCCGTTGCACTCTTAATGTTAC
Source organism: Schistocerca serialis cubense (assembly GCF_023864345.2). NCBI lineage: Eukaryota > Metazoa > Arthropoda > Insecta > Orthoptera > Acrididae > Schistocerca > Schistocerca serialis. Next base: position 87,539,045 of record NC_064647.1, on the reverse strand, counting down.
CACCGTTGCTTTTAATGCCTCCAAAGCTTGTTTTGACTTTCCTGTATGCTGAGTCTGTCCTTCCGACAATCATATCTTTTTCGATGTCTTCACATTTTTCCTGCAGCCATTTCGTCTTAGCTTCCCTGCACTTCCTATTTATTTTATTCCTCAGCGACTTGTATTTCTGTATTCCTGATTTTCCCGGAACATGTTTGTACTTCCTCCTTTCATCAATCAACTGAAGTATTTCTTGTGTTACCCATGGTTTCTTTGCAGCTACCTTCTTTGTACCTATGTTTTCCTTCCCAACTTCTGTGATGGCCCTTTTTAGATATGTCCATTCCTCTTCAACTGTACTGCCTACTGCGCTATTCCTTATTGCTGTATCTATAGCGTTAGAGAACTTCAAACATATCTCGTCATTCCTTACTACTTCCGTATCCCACTTCTTTGCCTATTGATTCTTCCTGACTAATGTCTTGAACTTCAGCCTACTCTTCATCACTACTATATTGTGATCTGAGTCTATATCCACTCCTGGGTACGCCTTACAATCCAGTATCTGATTTCGGAATCTCTGTCTGACCATGATGTAATCTAATGGAACTCTTCCCGTATCTCCCGGCCTTTTCCAAGTATACCTCCTCCTCTTGTGATTCTTGAACAGGGTATTCGCTATTACTAGCTGAAACTTGATACAGAACTAAATTACTCTTTCTCCTCTTTCATTCCTTGTCCCAAGCCCATATTCTACTGTAACCTTTTCTTCTACTCCTTCCCCTACAACTGCATTCCAGTCGCCCATAACTATTAGGTTTTCGTCCCCCTTTACATACTGCATTACCCTTTCAATATCCTCATATACTTTCTCTATCTGTTCATCTTCAGCTTGCGACGTCGGCATGTATACCTGAACTATCGTTGTCGGTGTTGGTCTGCTGTCGATTCTGATTAGAACAACCCGGTCACTGAACTGTTCACAGTAACACACCCTCTGCCCCATCTTCCTATTCATAACGAATCCTACACCTGTTATACCATTTTCTGCTGCTGTTGATATTACCCGATACTCATCTGCCCAGAAATCCTTGTCTTCCTTCCACTTCACTTCACTGCTCCTACTACAATTTGATTGAGCGTTTGCATTTCCCTTTTCAGATTTTCTAGTTTCCCTACCACGTTCAAGCTTCTGACATTCCACGCCCCGACTCGTAGAACGTTGTCCTTTCGTTGATTATTCAATCTTTTTCTCATGGTAACCTCCCCCTTGGCAGTCCCCTCCCGGAGATCCGAATGGGGGACTATTCCGGAATCTTTTGCCAATGGAGAGATCATCATGACACTTCTTCAAATAAAGGCCACATGTCCTGTAGATACACGTTACGTGTCTTTAATGCAGTGGTTTCCATTGCCTTCTGCATCCTCATGTCGTTGATCATTGCTGATTCTTCCGCCCTTAGGGGCAATTTCCCACCCCTAGGACAAGAGAGTGCCCTGAACCTCTATCCGCTCCTCCGCCCTCTTTGACTAGACCGTTGGCAGAATGAGGCTGACTTCTTATGCCGGAAGTCTTCGGCCACCAATGCTGATTATTTATCAATATTTAGACAGTGGCGGGGATCGAACCCGGGACCGAAGACGTTTTGATTACGAATCAAAGACGCTACCCCTAGACCACGGGTACCTCGCGACCAAATTCACCTGATGTAAATCCTATGGAACTCACCTGGCTTACTATCGGGTGCAATCCACAATCACTGCGTATCCATTTCAGTGGGTCGTTGTTACGCGAATTCTGTGACCTGTGCGTAGAAACCTAATGCCACGTACAAACCTGCTAACTAACTGTCGTATCCTTGATACGCAGAGTCAGAGATGTATTTCGTTTCAAAGAGGGATAAAAAAGCTAGTAAGCATGTTGTCATAAAAGTTTCGCCTCATCGGTAAGACACTTCATTCGACTATGACCTGGTAATGCTTGTAGTACTTACTGTAAGGTGCTTCTTTCTGTCGGTCCTCTGAGAAGTTTCGTTTCCAAAAGCGTGCTGCAAGAAACTGGCTTTCCTTTGGGAATCACACGCCCTTGCAAACAGGTGGGTTGGGCCAGTGAAGCCTCTGTTAGCTAGATAAAGGAAAGGCTGATCCGTCATCTCCAGGCTGGAGAAAAGTATCTGTTTCCCAGAAGCTGGATTACTAACATTGGTGTTCACAATAGCGATCACCACCAGCCGACAGAAGCAGCCAGGAACTGATATGCAGTAGTTCACAAGTTTAATCAAGTTTTCAACTGTTGCCACGAATTAAACTTTGGCTCTTATATTGTTGATGTTACATAGGGAATTTCGCCAGTATCTGTAATTTGTGCTAGCTAATTTGATAAACAGAGACCAGTGTTTCGTGGGCTATGGTTGCCCCTCCCCCCCCCCCCCCACCTACCACCCGTCACCTGTAGATGGAGACTAGCACTGACGAGAACCACATTGTTTTTACAGAAGATGGTATTCTGGCCATGGATGTAGAGCAAGTTCCCTGCTGCAGCTGACCTCCAAATGACGTGGTCTGTTTAAGTTCGTAAAAATGATGCAGAACTTGGCCATGCAGTGCATCGCCATGAGGTCGACAGCCATAGAGGACGGACATACCAAACCACACCAGTGCCTGATGGAGGCTCTGGTCAAGCCAGGCAGGCAGACTCCAATGCCACTCGACGAGATTCAGGGCAAGGTGAGTTACAGCCAGAGATAGAGATCTCCAGTTTCTTATTGTTTTCCTCTCTCTGCTAAATCTCTACTACCTTGTCCCTTTCCACTTCACCCACATCTATAGTATCCTCCTCCATCCCTATTCCTCTTTTCTCCTTCCTTCTACCTGTTTTTCCCACTTCTTTCCTTCTGCTTCTTCAGTTTCTCCCTCTTCTATACTTCCACCTCCTTTTCCTCATCTGCACTTCTCCTCTTCCTCTATGACTTTAACCTCATCGCTACACCATTTCTACTTCGCCTACATTCTTGCTCCACTACCTCATCCAAATCTTCCACATCCTGATCATCATCCACTACTTTATTCCACATTACTTTCCCCACACATGAGCTTCTACTCCGTTTCCATCCCCTTCCCCTCATCCACATTACTGTTTCTCTTCCATCACTTTATCCAACTCATATTTCCTGTTCTTCTTCATTTTCCCTCCACCACTTCATCCAAATCTTCCTCTTCCTGTTGATCTTTTATTTTCTCATGCCACTTCACTTCTTCAGCTCCTACTTCTGCTCCATTTACATCTCACTTTTCCTCAACTTCACCTCTCTTCCTCCTCCCTCACTTCATCCTTATCCCTCTCCTAGTGCCACTGCTCTTTCATTTTCCTCAGACATTTAACCAAATGTTCCTCAACCTGCCCACACACCTCTATCTTATTCCCCTCAGCTTTATCCTCACATTGATCGTTCATCTTCTTGTTTTCCATCCTGTGTTATTTTGCTTCTTTGTTTCTTCTTCCCATTCTTTTTATTCTTTGGTGTTGGGTATCATCTTTCTTTGCCTCTTTCTATGTCTTTTCTTTCAGCCTGTTTTCACATAATACTGCCTTCCTCAAGCTTTTTTCTCATCCTTTTTTGCTTCATTTTGTTTCTTTACACACATTCTCTTTCCTCTTATCCTCCACTTCTTCCCTCTCCCAGTTTTTTCTTCCTTTTTTCCTACTCCTCTTTTCCTTCATTCCCATAGTTATATTTCTCTACTGCCTGTTACTCGGTTCATTATTCTTTCTTCTCCCACTTCTTTTCTTCTCTTTTTTCTTCATATTGTTCCTTCTTGTTCTTCTATTCTTATTCTATACCATTTACACATTTATTCCCTCTCCCCATATCTTTACACTTCTCCTGGTTTTTCGTCTCATATTTCATTACCCCTCCTAACCCTTTTCTCTATGTTGTGCTGCTAATTCGCTGCATCCTTGTTTTCCTCCCTACTCTTCTCCCTTATAGCTCTCCATCTTGCCATTATTCTCCATTTTTCATAGACAAAAAATATGCTCTTTCAAAGTAAATGGGCAGTTTGAAAGATTTTCGGCTTGACAATGTTTTTAAAGTAAAAAACACATTAATTTTTTATGTTGCTCACAATTATTTTACTCAGTAGATTCCATTAATAAAGTGCAGTTTGTTACAGTCTGTGTAAGAAACCATCTTCCCACTTTCATCAACACCCTCCCTGCACTGTGAGAAATTTTCCCTTTGATCTAGTAACATAGACTTTATCAGTGAAACACTTATGACAAGAACAACCAACATTTAAGCAGAAAAATTCTTTATTTTGTCAAGATAGGTGTTTATTGTAGTGAACATTAAATTATCTGTAACTTGTCAGTGATCATAAAATGTTTATTCATTGGTAGGTACATAAAAAGAGTAACCTCAAGTACTTCTTGATTGACAGTTCTTCTGCTCTACCAAAAATATTATGTAGCATAGCTCAAAAAACCTCACGTCTTTCCAGTGCTTGACATTTGCCCATTTTGAGCACATGAAATGATGACTATGATTTAACAACGCTATCAGTTGGTTCAACGTCATTTGGCTGCATATGAACAAATGTTTCTCATGTAGAATGTGCAAATTAAAATCCAAACTAATGCATAAGCAACGCTTAGTCTAGGCCTACATAAGGCAATGTCATTGTATTCATGGAACAGATAAAGTGCTTTACTTTCTGAACTAGAGTGACATATTTGGTATAGCTTTCAAGTGATCTATAGATGCATGAACAACTAACCAACTAGCTGTTTCTTGAACAAAATGTAATTATGGTAATAGAACAAAATTATCAGTAAAATGCTCCTTTGAAGAATATCCAAAATACACAATCACAAAACTTTTCAAACCGAAGACGCAGGTTTAAGAAAGAAGATATTGCTAAATGGAAAATCTCTTCCACAACTACAATGGAGTTTATAGTTGCATTGTTAGCATATCAGTTCTTAATTGTTGGCATTAACATGGTATACTCTCTATGAGATGGGTCAAAACCTTCAGTTTAGTCCAGAAGTTTAGTCGTGATAATGAATACTGAACACACTCTGTTTTTCGCATGTCTGTCCTGTTTGTACTTGGGGTTAGGTTGAGGAACCAGCTCACACAGGCAGCGCTTCAACTTAATTTTAATGTTGCTGGTAGTCTTCTTGCAGACTTACCTGCTTACTCTGTTACAGGAACACTCTGTGACGACCCTCCCCTCTGTTATTACGAAAAACCATATTAATTGTTCGAATTTCAAACATATCTAATGAATTTCACGTTTTTAGCTATTGAAACGTTACTAAAGTGCAGCTAATAGATCACTGAGAAAGAAGATAGTGCTGTGATAAATTATATTTTACTCATCTGTTTCTTGTGGCTCCTCACTGAAAATGTGGCTCACTTAGAAACATGGCTTTGTGTCCATGAAGTGTGAACTAGGTTCGATTATTTCATTTAGAACACTGAGTATGCTTCTGTTGATATATTTATGTTATTTTAATAAACTTTAGTACAAAATCTTCAACTTAAAATTGTTTAGGAATATGCAAGAACTACAATCACATCACTTTTGACATATAGGAACAGACTCTACAACAGATTCCAACAATCATTTTACAACAGCACAAATCAGACTCGAATTATTAACGAATACCAAAACATTTTAGGTCATAAAGAACAAAGATATCAATACGACCGAAGACGCTAATTTTACAGTAAACGGAGTTGCTGTTTACATATCGTCTTTTAATGGTCATAGAAAGTCAAACATAGGAAATAATCTACTTTACAAAAGTTTTCAAACTGTTATCCATGCTAAATTATATAAATAACAATAGTCACAATAGCATTTATTAATTTTGAATATCTTTCTACAATTTAGAAGGATAGAATTACTATAAATCGGAAAAAGTCTGTGTATCGTGTGATATGGTAGCGTTACTGTACTCCGAGTATTGGTACATCTTGAGTACTCCAATTCTTTGCGTGAATCGTCAAGTACAAAACATAACAAAAATGAGCTATTGATCAGTTGCGTGCAACATCCTGACTGTTTGCTTTCCTCTTGTGACATTTTCATTACATCAAAATGATGAAGAGAATTTAAATCTGTGACACAAACTGTTTAGCCTACTGACAAGAAGAAAATCAAATATGTAATGAGACAATTTACTGTGGAGATCCACTGACAAATTTTTCCTTGGACAATGGTATTCTGACACCATATCGTAAAGAACCAACACGGAAAGAACTAGAATCAGAACATGCCTAAGCGATCTAGGTGAAGATTTGGAGTTTATGGAACTTTTATCTTGATACAAAACAAGAGTTTAACGTCACTCATACTAATAACACTTTTTTAAGTGACATTTTCTGTGCCACATGGGTCTCGAAAAATAAGTATTTGCACACTGAGTGTCCCAGAAAATGGTTTACGGAACAAATTTATAGCATGAGGGTAATACTAACCACACACAGCCCACTTTGCCGTATAATCTCGTCATCAGCGATAAAATCATACTGAGAAAGGTGACGACACATCCTGCACATAGCATTTGTTCATGTGGGACCAAGTTCCATACCTAATCACATTACTTGTCGTTTCAGGTTAGACCTTATTCTAAACTGGTGAAGTGAATTTGAATGGTAAGAACAGTTTGTCCTTTGAACTTTGGCTCTTAGAGAGTGTGCACACTTAAATAGCTGAAGTATGATAGGCTCAGCCGCTTTTTGGACCTCTGCAATGTCTGCCCCCGTCTGTCGCTGATTCCTCCACCACGAATTTCGTCACCCTGACAACGTTACACTAGGGTATAACTTGCAGTTTCTTTCGTCATTACTTAAATTAGCATTTGATACAGTTTTAAACATCTCTAATATGTTTCTAAAATGTCACACTTCCCTTTTTTGTTGTAATTTTACATTGCACTATGTTTCGTTCAACTCCCATCCAAGTCAAACGTATGAGTCCATTCACTTGCCTGAGGGGTGTCTTCGCTGGTTTACTGCATCTTACCAATTCTTTAGACTAGAATCGTAACTACTCAGAAAGTTCGGGAAGATTCTCGAAGCCTATATAGTCCATACTTGTGGACACCTTTGCTATGTAAAATATCTCAAAGGGTTCACATGGCTCTGAGCACTATGGGACTTAACATCTGATGTCAGCAGTTCCCTAGAACTTAGAACTACTTAAACCTAACCAACCTGAGGACATCACACACATCCATGCCCGAGGTAGGATTCGAACCTGCGATCGTAGCGGTCGCGCGGTTCAAGACTGAAGCGCCTAGAACTGCTCGGCCACACCGGCCGGCCTAAAAAGTCTCAGATATGACCTTAGTTCATTGGGAGATAATTATGGGAAGGCAACTAACGCAGTGTAAGGAAATTGTAATATCGCAAAATGTGGTATAAACTCATGCAAAATTGGGTGCATGGACGATCATGTGAAACGACTGAGAAATTCGTTTTTGGATAGCGTGCCCTTGCAGGGACACATTGCCTTTTGTGGCCTCGTATTGGCTAGTATTCGAGGACAGAGACCCAAGACAACCTGACACAAAGGTTGGTGTCAGTCTAAGGATGAAGGTGCATGGAGAAAGAGGTACATAGTATGAGAGTTCCTTATATCCAGTTTCAGTTGTGCGGAAATATTTTCGTGTGGCTTGTGATAAGCTGTGGTACACATTGCACATTTGCAAGTAATGAAAAGTTCTGTGGTATCCTTCAAAAATACGCATTGGCAATACGTCAACAGACTGTTAAAATTATTGCGACCCTCGATGCAGTCAAGGTCAGTGTTATCAGTGGACCTACGATATATTTTTTATAAGGGAAAGAGCTGTACACGACACAACATGAATGGACAAAACGTTAGTAAAGTGTGGCTGAGGAGTACATGTTCTCTTAAAATGTCCACGTGAAACGTCTGGCTCTTATATACAGTCCTTGTAATCACGTCTTCGGCTGTAGCAATGATAGGAGAAGATGCAAAGAGTGCACCTACGTCATACTGTCGCATTGCTTAAGACAAGTATAAAAATTGGCTCTGGCGTAGTTCTTTGCAGCCTGTCGTTTCGTATATTTACTATAAATTAATTACCAGACTACTTATCTCGTTTAACAATGATTACATAAACCTATTCACAAATAAGTACTCTTCATATACCTGTGCAGTGACAGTTTCATCTATTACATTAGAATAACAGTAACAAGGGGCAAGGAGCAAATCGTGAACTCTCGAGTTGCCATACCTCAAGTTCTTCGATCCCATTCATAAAAAATAGCGATTTGGAGGCTCCCATTTCTTGATCCAAACCTATCCCTATATGAGGGCACGTTTATGCTGCAGCCTTGCTACTGGCATCTCAAGCACGTCACACCTCGCTGCTCGCCAGAATTCTTGTTACATCTACGCTGAAGCCTCCCTACTCACTGCCCACCTGGAGTAATTACCCCGCAACTGTTCACATAGCTCACAGACTCAAACACGGCACTGCTGGAGTGACGCTGAAGAAGCCCACCACGGCTAAAATTCCAGGCGACGTGATGATGCCCGTGGCGCGAAATACAAACCATCTTCGTATCATCTCCTGGTAGGGTCATAGCGAGCATCAATGGTGTGGTGTACATGGGCAGTTAAGACTCTGCAGGCTTATCTTACTGCCGCCAGCATCGAGCACTGAGTAGCGAGATTACAACTAAAACCCACCCTAAACGTTGCTGGGTCCACAATAAATTAGACCTATTTCAACAGCAATACCCTTAATCTTAAACAGATTACCACGTCACCAGCGCACGTGCCAACTGCGGTGAGCCTCAGATCGACAGTTGTAGTAATCAGTATCGCTGGTTCCGTTTTGAGTCATCAATCCACTGACTGGTTTGATGCCACCAACATCTTCATCTTAGAGCAATATTTGCAATCCAAGTTCTCATTTATTTGTTGGGCATATTCCAGTCTCCGTCTGGTCCTACAGTTTTTACCCTCTAGATTTCCATCCAGTTCTACAGAAGTTGTTATCTGATGTCTTCTGTCACACGAGCCAAATACATTGCTGAGGTGGGGTGGCCTGCATGCGTCAACGATACAGACAGTGATACTGTAGATGGAACCAAAACACAGGGGTATCTGTAGAGAGGTGATGCAATCATTGATTGATCTGGCATTGTAACGTTCGCAATCACGTCTTGCCGTTCTGGTACTGTGAACGTCTGAAAGCCATCGGAAACTGCAGTACCGCATGGTAAAATAATGATGGCATCCTTTTAAGTAAAATATTCCGCAGGTAAAATAATCCCACATTTCGATCTCCGAGCGGGGGCTACCCAGAAGGATGTCGTCATGAGGACAACAAAAGTGCCATTCTACTGATAGGAGGTGATATTAGATTCCTTAATCTGGTAGGTACGTTAAAATGTTTAAAAACGGAAATGGAGAGGCTGAAGTAAGCTATAGTGAGCAATAGTAAAGTTCAGTGACAGGACGCATAGGGCTTCTCATCACTTCAGTACAGGACAAAAAATAAAAAAAGAAACAGAGGTAACGTAGGTATAGATTAACAATGAACAAGAAAACAAGAATTAAGGTAAGCTGCTATAGGCAACACAGTGAATGCACTATCGTAGCCAAGATAATCATTAAGCCAACACTCGACGCAATAGCACAAGTTTGTATGCCATGTAGCTTTGCAGATGATGAAGACATGTATGGTGAATTAAAAGACTTAATGCAGATAGTTACGAAAGAGGAAAATTTAACTGCAACAAATGATTAGAATTCGGTAGTAGGAAAACAAGGAAAATAGTATGATAATGCGGACGGGGGAAAGGAATGAAAGCGGAAACTGTTGGTACTATTATTAACAGACCGCAATTTAATCGTCCCTGTCACTTGGTTTGAGAATCACAAAAATGGTCGTGTACGTGGAATACACCTGGAGACCCCAGAAGGTTTCGGGTTGATTATATAATCGTAAGACAGAGACTTCAGAAGCAGATTTTAACCTGGATGATAGTTCGAAGCGCAGAAATGGACTCTAACCAAAATTTATTGGTTATGAAACGTAGATTACAGCTGAATCATTTGCAGAAACTTAGGAAAGTAAGGAAGTGGGGTTCAGACAAGTTGAATGTGTTGTGGGTTGGCAGGAGAGCCAACACCGATTTTGAGAGGAAGCCGAAAGGCACGCGTTTTAGCTCACGCAGGCTGGCGTGAGGTCTGGAACAGGTCAAGGAAAGTAGACTGTAGAAAAAAACTGACGTAGCTGGTGGAATACTTAACTTTAATCCATAAATGGTGAACATCGCTCTTGAGGGTACATTATTCATAATCTCAATAGTAACTGGTAATGGCGCCTTGCTAGGTCGTAGCAAATGACGTAGCTGAAGGCTATGCTAACTATCGCCTCGGCAAATGACAGCGTATTGTGTCAGTGAACCATCGCTAGCAAAGTCGGTTGTACAACTGGGAAAAGTGCTAGGAAATCTCTCTAGACCTGCCGTGTGGCGGCGCTCGGTCTGCAATCACTGATAGTGGCGACACGCGGGTCCGACGTATACTAACGGACCGCGGCCGATTTAAAGGCTACCACCTAGCAAGTGTGGTGTCTGGCGGTGACACCACAGAAAGAAAGAGAAATTGACGAGAGTTTCAAAAGAAAACAAGGGAAACGAAACAGTAGAATGGGTAGCTTTGAATTGTGAAATAGTGAAGGCAGCAAGGATGAAATATGCAAAAAAGCAACTCCTAGTAGAACCCTTGGTAATCTCAGAAGATATTGAATTTGACTGATGAAAGGACAAATAATAAAAATGCAGCAAATGAAGTAAAAGAAAAGGAACATAAATGGCTAAAAATCGAGATTAATAGACAGTGCGAAATGCGTAAGCAGGAATGAGACGTGAACAAATGTAGGTACGTACAAAGCTATATAACTAGGAGAAAGATAGATATTGCCTAGAATTAAAAAAAAGCCCTCTGGAGAAAAGGCAAGCAGTTGTTTATCAAGAGCTTAGATGCAAAACCAGTACCAAGGAAAGGTCAGTAAGCTAAATGATAGAAGGAATACATGAACGATTTATAAAAGGGAAATGAACCTGATGCCAGTATTATAGAAAGAGAAGAAGACTTAGATGACGATGAGATGGCACATATGATACTGAGAAAAGAACTGGAAAGAGCACATAAAGAGATGAGGCAAAATAAGGGCTCTGGAGTAAACGACGTTTCCTTAGAACTGCTCATGAATTTGGAAAGGGTAGCCATACCAAAAGTTTCATACGAAATCGATAACAGGGAAGAAAGGAAAGGGATAGGTGGGGATTGGTGATTCCCAGCCCCACAGGACACTGTGATAATACAATGGCGGAAGCTGAAAATTGGTGCCAGACCAGGACTGGCACCGGCATAAGCTGCTGATCATGAGTGGTTCCGTCAACAACTTCAGAAATCCGGACACGGTCCCTGACAGACTAACATTTTCAAGTTATTGCCTGTTGTAGAGCATCAAACCAGTCTTTCTATTGAGAACTACAACAATAACAAAATCTGATGTCTTAACACTTGCCTACGGCAAAATGTTCAAATGTGTGTGAAATCTTATGGGACTTAACTGCTAAGGTCATGAGTCCCTAAGCTTACACACTACTTAACCTAAATTATCCTAAGGACAAACACACACACACACACACCCATGCCCGAGGGAGGACTGGAACCTCTGCCGGGACTAGCCGCACAGTCCATGACTGCCCTATGGCCTGATCCCTTCTTGTCAATGTTTTCCTTATACTCCTTCGTCACCGAACCTGTGGGGAACATCACGATTTCTCCGCTGTCCCAGTCATTTTCATCATCTTTCTGTAGCACGTATTTCAAATGTTACGTTTCTCTTCTTTTTCTATTTTCCCCTCTGTCCATGACTCAATCCTATTTAATGCTGTTCTCCAAACGCATTTCCCAAAAATTTGTTCCTCTGATTAAGCCCGATGTTCGACACTGGTAGAATTCTTTAGTCCAGGAGTACCGTCCTTGCTTGTATTGGTCTTGTAACACCCCACCCGTTGCTTGTCCGATTTTTGCGTGCGTTCGCCCCTGACAAACAACTTACAGAGAAATTGGGAATGGAACTGTACGCAAAAATGGATAACGCTAGATTTAAATGTGGCCTTGTCAGTCCTAATTAATCTGCGGTGGTAATGCTGACGATAAATCACATCTATTTTTACTTCCAAACATGAACGATCACGACCACTTAGGGTGTTCCATGACATCAAACACTTACACAACAATAAAATAAAGCAAACGGGTGAATTTAGGATCAACTACTGAAAGTAAAGGCTCTACTGTATCACAATAATTTTAATATAACATTCAGATCAATGCTGAATAAAACACAATGAACAATTTGCAAATTATCCTCCTAACTGGCATAGGCAGTAACTGTGTTAAAATCGGTCCAAAACGCGATCTCTTATATATACGAAGAACCACTACACTCTGTGGAAACAGCAATTGCACGTGATCCAACTATTTAACGTTACTCCTAACACAGGCCGAAGCGGGAGCGATCTCACCGTAATATTCCTGTTGTAGCGGCGGTCTCCGACGGCGACGGCGCGGCCGTGCAGTCGGCGTGTGGCGTCTCGGAAAGTACAATCCTACAGTATTCGAACACCAGACTGCTGTCCGTAAACTTCTCTAATTGCGACAATGTTTCCGTCAGCAATGTCCTGGCGCGGCTAACGTCCTCTCAGAGAACGAAAGACCAAGAGGGGAGACGACTTGGCTAACGTCCTCTCAGTACGAGAGCCCAGAGCGGAAGACCTCTACCGAGAGTCCAGCAAGGTCGCTCTTCACCCTTGTTTTCTCCCCTCAACTTTTACTGAGCGAATCACATCACTAGAAGCTCTCAAAATACCCAGTTTGCCAGTGGCGACCAATGTACGGCCTGGGAATAGAACTCTTTTCCACAAATCTTTTATTTCTACAAAATTTCACAAGTAAACTCAACCCTCGCCGGCTGGGAAGAACCACAGCTGTGGGCAATAACACGTTTCCTGGAAGTTTTCTCCCAAGAGACCACTCGAGATTCCCCGTCGTAGCAAACACAGATTCTTGCATTGAAAGTTTGTTATTCGGAACTCCCGGCCTGCCCCACTTGAGTTACTCGAAGGCGTAAAATTAGTGGGACATAGGCGAGAGCACGCACGAGATTTGTCTCTCGTACTGCCTTTCTGTAAAATCTTATAATTGCAAAATCGCGGAATTCTCGCGTGCCGATGCGTTTCCACATAGATTGCCTACACCGTAATTTAGAGTATTACTCCAACAAAACCTAAAGTGTCACGTTAAATGGACTCATGTAAGGTGCAAGGCCATTGCCACCTTACAGTCCTCTTTTGGTGTCCTGCTTACTTCGTCCGTCATGTGTTATTTTGTTTCTTTTACTCAATCTTTCCCTTCATCATCAATACTGATGTTACTTTTATGGCTAATCTCATTTGTGCTACTACTTATTACTTGTCTTTCCTCAGTTTACTATCAATCAGTACTCTGTACTGACTAGAATGTTCATTTCATTCCGAGCACATTCCATCCTTATCGCTCCCTCTTGGTTCTTGCGGATAATGCATGCTACCGTTTTTCCTTATTCTTTGATGATCCACGAATACGTAACAGGCGAGGATTTGGGGAATTCTTGTAATTTTCGCGCAGCTACGGCTGGAAGGTAATAGTTAAGGAACCGATTGACACATCGGATGGCAGCCACATGCAATGTTATTTAGCAAACGATTTTGTGAGGCAGGTAAAACACCGCTCGCAGGCGAGAAGGCGCGGCTCGGCGGGCTCTGTATGCATGTGTGAAGTAATCAGAGCACCACAGGACACTGATGTGCTGTGAAGAACCCATATGCTTCAGTTACAACAGCAGCTAGTGACCAGTGTATAGGGACCAAAGCGGGTATGAAAGGTGAAGTTGTAATTATTAAAGAGCACTCTACTCGTCCCATACAGAGGAATTACGTCAGAGGCGTATGGAAAAGACGTATTAATATGCGGGCCCGGAGGCTCAAAGCAAGCAGTTCTGTCTGCGTGTATAACCGGAGAGAATGACGATTGTTTAAGTTGCATGCCAACCACGACGACCTTCTGATGATGGGTATCAGTGGACAACTGGCCCGCTGAAACTACCACCAACCTCCAATGCTTGAACACGCCATAACGTGGGCAGGGCGTGCCACACTGTGGAGCTTCACGGGCATGAGCAGCGAGAGGGCTGCCAGCCTCTCTCGGTGACAACGGCCGGAAGATTGCAAGCTGCCATTCACAAGGGTGGGGCTGGGGTTCAAGGTCACGGCCTCCAAGGAGCGGAGCTGTCTGCTGTCACGGACCTAGCTGCAATGGCCAGACGACCGGAGCTGCTTAGGCTCACCACAACGACGGCGGTCGTCTCTCTCCCTTCGGCGCTCTGCATGGCGTCCATGAGGTGCGCTTGAGGGAGCAGCCAGCTGTGTCTCGGGCTACCGGCGCAGTTGACACGCATGGTGGTCTCTTAGCCTTGCGTGAGTAGGAGCGCTACATCCCCACTGTGATGAAGCAGATTCTGTCACTGGCGCTGACCCACGCATCCTCGCCATCAACGGGATCAGTGGAAGGCTGCTGTGTACCTTCGTTGCAATAAAGGTCAATAACACATTTGCCGGTGTTCCTCTGCTAGCATGTCCGTGAGTCTTCTCTCTCTCTCCCAAAGCGCACATTTCGTACTCAATCGTGAGTTAGAGACTCCTAATGACAGTCACGATCAGTCGCAATGAGTCATGAGGAAACAAGTCTGGACTGAGAGTACCTTCTGTTTGCACTGATTAATCCCTTCTCGGGCAAGGCAACGGAGCACATGTCAGTTTTCGAAAAGGATGTTAGTTACTCTGCGGAAGCACGTGGGCGGTCGGGTGAAGTAACCCTGTGTGTTGCTAACATGCGTTTGGCGGGGGACGCCAGCGTATACGTCGTCTGTCACGAGACATTTAGTAAAGAACATACGCGTTCCAGGAGTGGGCTGCTGGTTTGTGCCATCAGTACCAGAAGCAGAACAGTGCGCTGTTTTTCCGGAGAAATTAAGTACGTTGTCGATGCAGTTCAACGAGCCTATGGAGGCATTCTCGAACAGATCTCGTTAGCCAAATGCAAAGACGTATGTACAGACCCAGAATGCAGAAGCAAATATGGTACTGTTATAGGGGCAGAGAATAGAGCAGTGGATGGTTTTTTGCGTGGTATACCCGCTGAAATGTCACAGTGGTTACGAATGGAAAAGCCACAGGAATCAGATACAGCTCTTAGGATCGCAACTGTTATCGCACTGGCTTCTGAAGGCAAGTGTAATAGATGTGGTCGGGAAGTAGTGTAAGCAATCAGAGTGCTATGCATGTGGCACATTGGGCCACTTGGCACTGAGTGTAGAGGTAGGAAGGGTGGAAAGCACAGGTAAGGGAAGCAGCCGTTAAACGCATATGGGACTGTCCAGCCGTCGGGAGGCGGTTCCGATAGACAGTAAAATGGCACAGGATTGTAAGCATTGTGTACGTTCTGGCTCAAATTGTCCGAAGCTAGCTCACATTTTTACTCACTTTGCGAGTAAAGATTTCGCTATCTTGTAAAAAAGTTACCCAGAGCTTACACAATACTTCTGGTATACCTCCAATTCTAGGTCAAAATCATTTATTTTCATTTATAAACGTCTATTTTCCACTAAATAACTTAGAAAAATTAATAAAAATGAATATTTCTTGTTATCATATTCACTTATTATAAATTCATTATTTTTTCTCACAAAAGGTAAACATAAGAAAATAACTTTAATACTTTTTTTATAAAAGGTGAATGTAATAAAATAATTAAAATGAGGTGTGGTGAATGTAGTAAATCCATTGTTTACCTAAAATTTTCGTAATTCTTTCTTCTCGCGAAATCATAAGATTTTTATGAACAATTGTTTGCAAATGATTTTTCAAATGATTCTTGCCTACACTTCTACCACATTCACAGGTAACTTTAATTCTGAGATATTCTTTACAATATTCTTTCCATATATTACCATACCCACCATTTCGATACTTATCTTTATGAAATTCTTCAGTTTCTTTTCCACACTATTACTACTCTGCTTTAGCTGTTTGGTGTTGTCCATTTAAAAGATATAAAATTCAGTAGGAAAAAGGATTTTAAATTTTAACAAAGTGAATTCTAGATTATTAAATTCATTATTTCTCTTTTTAAGTTTCTTCATTCCATTACTTTTCAGTTTTGTCTCTTACTTTTCAGTTAATTGTAAATCCAAATCAGTAATTAAATTATAATATCTCTCTGGTAAAATAATCTTAAACTCGTTATTAAGCGCCATACAAAGTTCTTCTCCATACCTTCTATTTAAATATCCATGTCTAGTAATATCATATAAAAATTTATCTCTGACTCACTTAATACTTTAATTTTTTTTGAGGCACTTGCATTGTTGAACTTATCGATTAGAGACTCCGTTTACATAGAAAATTTTTTTGTTAGATTCTTTTTAATTTGTAAAGTCTGTATGGTAACATATTTTATTTTCCAAAACAGATCTTTTATCAACGTAACAACACTATATTTTCTTGTTTATTTCAACTGTATAGACATCACGTTTTTCACTTTGAAACATATGAATTTTTCTGTACTGTTCTCTATTGTTAAATAAACAATCTTTATGGTATTCTAAAATTATTCTATTTTAACAATACATTTAGATTTTTTCGCTGTTTTATAACCAGCTTCATAAGCATACATTTCTTTCTTGGACGACAAGAGATATTGTGATGTTGGGCTGCATGACTCACTTGTCTACTCCAGTTGACTTACACATTGTGCTTGCAGCCGATCCTCTTCTTTGGGTTATCAACTATGTGCTCTCACTGCTTAATTCAGCTCCGAAGACCGTATCAGGTTAAAGGGAATATTATTAACTAGCTCTATATTCTTGAAATAAATTATGTACTAGTAGGCTCTTGTCATATCAATATCAATATATTTTCAACTGCTGTCCCAAGCTAATAATTATTCTGTACAAACTCCAGCAAGCCAACTGGTTCCAAGACAAATGTCAGAGTCTAGTAAACACGCATATAGTTACATATGTTCTGCCTCATGCAGAGCCAAGACGTAAAGTAACGGTCTCTATATAATACACGCTCATCTATCTCTGTAACAATCCTCATGAGACCACAAATCACAGAACGTTATCCAAACACTCTTTGAATTTTTTTATATAACTTCCAAGGCACTGCTGGTAACCACTTGTCAGGGCCGCTCGTCTGACACAGCTCCTGGCTCCTCATGACAGCTATCCTTCCTTCACACACAAGAGATGTGTGGCACGATAAAAAGGCTCTCTCACCCTCGTCATTAAAATATAGATTGTTCGACAGTGGAGAGCCACATGTTTCTAGAATTTACCCCGGAATTCCCGTAGCACTACATATCCCTCCCCTTAGCTCGAACTCTCGATATTTTACACAAAACTAATTTATTTTTCAATCAGTTTATAAATAATTTTTTCTAGGAATCGTGTACCTAATACATAGTTCTTCTTTTTCTTTTTGTTTCAATAATAATTATCTGAGCATTTCACCCCATGTTGGAGCTACTACTTTTACATCTAGGAATCGTGTGGGCAACATTTTTTATTCATATTCTTCACGCATTTGCAGCCGTATCATGTCGTCGTATGGACGACGACATGATCTGGCTGCAAACCCGTGAAGAATATCGGCATTTATTACGTCAGGAAAGTCTATGAAATCAAACATTTTTGATTGCCAATCACAGACTCCCCGTGTCATAGACACTTAATTATGTCGTTCTTCACTCTACTCCTCTGTACTGTTTTTCCTTTCGTACGTATTAATTTCATTACCTACCGTTTCCCGTAATCTGGAGGAACTCTGGGCAAATGAAAAGGTTCTTTCCGACACTTATGAATATAAAACTTGACAATGATAGTGGAATGGAGAATCAAACTTACCAGAATAATTTCTACAAAATGTGTAACGTTTGTCACGATACTGTCCTTTTCCTTTTAGGCACAGTACCTATAACTTACCTATGGGTTGATATAATGAATGCTCTTCCTCCTTCCGTTTTGGTAGGTACGCCCTTTAAACTTCCTAATCTAGTATGGTACAGGCCAATCCCCATCTTGGTGCCCCTGCCCACACAGTATAGATCAGCCTCTCTTGGGTCTGCCTATCTGCCCTTTTCATCCAATGAATGCTAGGTGCGCCCTCCTTCTCCTTCCTGAGCAGGCTTCATAGCTCACTGTACTAGTATACATCTTTATGTACACTGTCGTTAAATATTACCTGGCAGAATGCAATTCTACTTCCCATTTCTCTCTTATTTTTTGGTACTTTATTTGATCCCGTAGGGTCCTCCACTACTTTTTAACTTCTACACTTTCAGTAGACATATTTATATATAATTCATTCTATCATACCTTTCTTTATTCTAGACTTATCCCACTATCCTACAGATCATCTGAACAAATATCCAACTGCTATTCCTAACTATCACCTTTAGTTCCTCTCTGGCGTATGCTCATTAGTTCTTCCTCGTTTCTACTCTCCTTCACTTGTCACATTTCCTTGTGTGGTATAGAATCGTCTCTATTCTTATACCTATGTATAATTATATAAGAAACCACAAAATAAAAAAGGGGCTATTCAAAACCGTCATATATCAACCATACAATATATGCACCTACCCAGATGTACATAGGTCTTTATTCTCCTACATCCCCTGGAGGATCTGACATCGTTTTAGCTTTCTAAACCGTGATTTTCATGTTTGTGTGTAAGTGTAATTTTGTGTGTACGTCGATGTGTGTTCATGCATCCTGATTCTTCGGACAGATTATTTGAAGTGAGTTGAAGGTTATAGGAAACCACAGAAAGTAAGAAGGACTTCAGCGATAGAAGTGTATGTATAGGGAAAAAGGAAAACACAGACCAGTACTCAATAGAGAAGTAAGAAAGAAAAAATAGAAACGGTTGCTAAGATCGAACAAGTGAAAGAAGATAGCCACAAAGACAGGAAAACCCTTCCCAACCCTTCCGCAGGATCCCTACTTCGGTGGTACTTGAGTGACAAGCCGGAGAAGGTATATGTTAAACGTCTCCTGCAGAACGGACATTCTCACGTTCACCTTTGAATTCCCCAAAGAAAGATCTTAGAAACTCCTATGGAATGGCACTTGTCTGTGAGGGTCGTCTGAATGGTGTGGTGTGTGTTTAGTGTTAGCCATGTTTGTACCTACTTTACCCACTCCCTCCAAAACAAACCCTCCCTCTTACTTTACATCTCACAAAAGATATAAATTATTCTATAAAAATAGAAAATTATACACTACGATAACATAATTGTTTAGTCATTCAGTTTATACTATTTTTCATACACACATAAAGTGCTCCACTTAGTTTATGACGTCTAGATATTACTCTGCTTGAATAGTGCAATGATATTACCTTCATATGAGTACTATTTTCTACTAGTTACATTCCATGTTTAGAGATCACTGTTTATCCGTGATTCTCTTAAATATGTCACAATCTTGTAATCATATCCGGTTTTCTAATTACTTATATTATAGGATAGTTTAAGAATTCAAGAACAGATTATAGAATAGTTTAAGAATTGCTGGGAATTCGGTGTACGAAAACTAATGTGGAAGTGTCACCGAAACCAACTCGGGATCCGACGGTTGTCACTCCACCTGTTAACACAGAATGTTAACGTACCTTGGGAACAGACGTCACTTCATCAGATCCCATGGATCCGATGTTAACCTCACTTGATCAAATGCAAACCGATACTTTTCGTTAAATTTTTTGGACGTCTACCCACAACAAAACAGTCATCCCTTTACTACATAACATCAGGTAAAGTTAATCTGTTTTCTACTCCATCCTGGATAATTTTGAATCCTTTCCACAAATTATCTATACGTCTCCTGCTATCGTTAAGTTCAGGAAACTAATTTGGAGACACATTGTCGGAGGTTACTCTCGCGGCCACTTCTCGGTCTATCACTTCCTCTACCTGTTCCTACAGAACGCTTATATTTATGTTGTCTAAGGTTTCTAGCTTTTCTTTAAAATTTCTCTCCACCTCATCGACTCGAGTGTTGACACCTGCAATTTGCGATTGGACAATAGGGATCAGCTTACCCTGTCTTTCTACACTGTCATTTAAGGTATGTAGTCTCTTTTTCACTGTGTCGAATGTAGCATTACACACACTCTGAAATGACCCTAATTTTTCATTAAATTCAGATTCTATATTGTTACACTTGTCTTCAATATCAAATTCCAGTTTCTGGGTCAACTTCTGAAATTGATTATCCTGCTTTTGGCTAAAATACGTAAACATTTGATTCATTTGGACAGTTAAAGGATTACTTAATTCACTCCTTAAATCTAATCGTAAATTTTCAACTTTATTACTTAATACATCAAACTTAGAATTTAGAGCTTCACCTTGTGCTTCTAACTTTTCACTTAAAGTAGCACTTATTTCATTTCTCAAAGAGGCCATTTGAGCAGTTGAAGTTACCATCTGTGCTTCTAACTTTTCACTTAGAATGGCTGTATCAGCTTTCTGTTCTTGTCTCTGGTTATCTCGTTTAAGGCTTAGTGCTTAAATTAAATTTGCTACCTCAGACCAGTCTGGCATTTCCTTGCCATGACTGGCTCTGAAGTTCTCTGCTGTTCTTGATCCATAAATTCATGGATCTAGGACCTAGTGATCATCTAAAGAAAATTCACCACTGAATGCAGTAACTATAATAACAGTTTATCATGCAATCGTCCCCTCAATTTTACCAAAAAATTATTGCTTTTCGCTCATCTGGCATAAATTTTTGGGCTGTGTCGGTGAACAGGTGTAGAAACGGCACCAGCAAATAGCACAGCCGCTGTCAGCGTCGAACGTTGTTTACTGAGTTGGTGTCAGTGGCTGGTTACTGTGTCGGCGTCGGCATTATTGCCTTATGATCTACAGATAATACAAAATGTTCTGTTATAAATTTCCAGTCATCTCCACCAATTGAATCATTATTTTTAATACTCAACAATTTTATTTTTATAAATTTCAGTTGTTATTTAATACAATTTGAAGTTTTAAACATGGTTGCTTGGTTCAGTGACTGTTTATAAATTTTGAATGCAATTTAAATAATTTCTTAAAATTTATATTTTCAAAGTCACAATTAACCACTGAATCTAATTTTCCTTCTCCATTTTATAATATCTTTTCATTATCAATTCTTTTGCCTTAACTATTAATTACATTATTGTATTTTTTTCACTTCATTGTTATTGTTAGCCATGTTCTCATAATTATGGTTATTAATAAGTTGAATAAATTTACATTTTGTCACTTTTGAATAACCTTTAGGTTCTAATTGTTTTATTCTAACTTCCAGTTTGTGGATTTTAGCATCATTTAGGCTCGCCATTAATAAGAAATAAATTTTATTACATTTGTAAGAAAAAATGCAAAATCTTATTCATCTACAATGATGTAGATTTATAATATTTAAGAGATTGAATTATAGTCTTGTGGGATATTGTATAAAATGTGTTGATTACAAGTGATATTTTAACTTTTCTGTATGGTATTCCTGGAGCTAAATGATTAGCCCCTGAAAATTTTTAACAGTTGAAAAAATTCTATTAATTGACAATGATATTTTATATTTTGTATATTGAGTTTCAGGTGATAAGCTTTTACCACTTGAAAATTTTAACCAAATGAGATTTTAGTCAATGATATTTCATTAAATACGGTATATCATGGCCTGCACACGTAGACCCTATAAACATTACACACATGACAAATATTATATTGACTACTAATTAAATTTTATTGTTTTATTATGGAGTTGCAGGACCTTGGGTTGACAGACCCTGAATATTAGAAAAGTAATACTTTTACAGTGGGATCCTGTTATCTCTGAGGAAATTTTAAAATTTATTCATTTTCATATTTCTGGGTAGGGTGAGCAAACCTAAAAATTTTAAAAAATATGGAATTAATTTCATGTAATCTTTTCTGTATCGAAATTCCAAGATTAAGAGCTTAATCCCTAAAGATTTTAAGCAAAAGAACATTAATCATGATGATATTTCATTACTTTTAAATGAAATTCCTGTGGTCAGTTACTTGACTGCCAAAAACTTTAGACAAGTGAAATGTTACACTATATACATAAAGATTTTCAAGTGTTTAAATATTTACACACTTCTATCGAGTGCAAGGTATACAACTAAATAATGAAGCTAAAGCGCACTTCATTAAATACTCAAAAAAAA
Source organism: Schistocerca serialis cubense (assembly GCF_023864345.2). Classification (NCBI taxonomy): domain Eukaryota; kingdom Metazoa; phylum Arthropoda; class Insecta; order Orthoptera; family Acrididae; genus Schistocerca; species Schistocerca serialis. The sequence goes on along the minus strand of NC_064647.1, from coordinate 87,516,645 downwards.
CACCAAATACTTGAAATAAAAAGGTCACTAATCAGATATTACTACCACTGACTTAAGAATGAGGGAAGCCAATATTTTTATTGAAAAACCTAACAAAATTTATTTCTTAATAAATGACAGCAATTAAATGTAACTCTAACGCATTTGTCACTACTTCAGAAATATATATGATAAATATATTTGCATTTATTAATCAAAATATTTATCACCTAAATTTAGGTTCTTGGTTTAAAGATATTTTGCTTCCACTGTTTGAAGAAAAAAGTGTTTTGATTCTAAATGACATTTTATCTGTATAACATTATTGTTCCATTCTCTCATCATTATTTGACTACAAAATATGTTCACAAAAATGATTGATTCATCTGAAACAGATACAGTTTTAACTGACTGATTGAGAATCATAAATATTAGCTCTTTCATTTTCACTTCAAGTAATGGATTATGAAGAGAGTCAGATATAAAATAAAATCTTATTATCCCTATTTTAAAATCAGCTATCGACAAATCACCATCTAAATTGGCCCAAAATAAAATGATTCTCTTGATTTTTACATCATATTTAACTCTGTATTTCAATAGCTCATCTCCTGCAATGAAATGAAAATTTAGTTTTTGTCTTCCACACATTCCTATATGAAGATTACGTAACTGACTTAGATACAATGAGAAATCTTCCTTTGAGAAATAGTCTGTAAAAGCTTTTTCTATTTCTATTTTGTAAAGTAATTAGATTTATCATTTTTACTAAGGTAATTAATTTTTCCATTAAGTTGTTTAACAGTGTCATAATTACCGAGTTGTATTAGAATACTTGTATTTTCTAACTACTACTCTGTAACTGCATCATGACCATTTACTGGATCTTTTAAATCTACTATTCTCGTAACTTTAGAATTAATATATCCTTTTGTCACTGTCAAAATGGAATGTAATTCTTCACGAAATTGTTTATTTAAATTGTCGATTCTTTTATCAATATTTGCTTCTAATTCTTTTTTTATCTTTTCTAGATTTATTGGACCAATAATTGTGTGTCCTTTAGACTGCAGCTTATCTCTGAAAATGTCTATTTATTAGATTCAAACTGTCATTTAATTTATAATTATCTAATCACAGTTATAAAACAAACAAACACAAATGACCACAAAGTAATTCACTGAAATTGTGTATTCTCTTGACATTGAAGTACAGATCATTTCTTCCAAATACTTTAGTAGTTGTTTTGGTATATTTCCTCCAAATGAATCAAAAACAAAATTTATATCTTTATTTTTGTAATAACGAATCCAATGAGTACCAGGATGATCAGATGTATCTAAACGATTGTGTAAATTTATAAGGATTAATATTTTTACAAACCTTAACCATTTTCATTGATATCTAAAGCCATTACTAATTTTCGTTTGCAGTTACTCCTCTAAATGCAGGTGCAGCTAATATTTCGCCAGTTGAGGCTTCAGAAGCATACATTGTTTCTTTTGCAGCTAACTGAAGTTCTGTATCATCTTGATGTCTAGATTCTAAATCTTTATGATTATGATGGGCGATGTCACGTTGTTAGCACACTTCCTCTACTTGATTAATTCCTCTATCTCCATGTGTTAGTCTTCCTTTATGCTTAGTGAATGGTCTGCAGTGATTATATTCTGGTGGATGCATCTCTGGCATTGGTAAATTACGTACAGCCCACCTTACTTGACTTTTTCCATATTTTTCACTTTTCCAAAATGTCTGGGGAAGATTATTCAAATAGTTAATTAAATGTGAAATTGCTTTAGTATTATTGATAATAAAATCATGGAACTTCTTAGTTAACTTCTATGGTATTCTATCTTTTTGATTGTGATAATTTTTATTTCCAGCTAATTCTTCTCCATAAATTACTGATAAGCTGTCGATTAAAACCCTAACATCTATCATCTAAACATATTCGATGTGCTTTTCGGAATATTTCTTTATTAACCCTTTGACTGCTGGGGACTTGTTAACTCGTCATGCCTCACCATTCCCCTGGCGCGCCTGACGTGTACACGTGTGGCCTTTGTGTCTTCCCTACAGTGCTAAGGACGTGTTGACGCGTACCGCCCCACCGGCCTTTCCACCGCTAGGGACGAGTTTAGGCGCGCTGAGTCACAGCTACCTGAGTGCTACAAATGTAAACATGCAGAGCTGTCTTTCCGCCCTGTTCTTCCAGTAGCTGTTCTGTGGTCTGACTGTATAGTTCGAGACTGCGTACATGTTTGTTGCTGTGTTCCCTCTTTGCAGAATTCGACATCGATAACGGTGTTGTTCTTTTTTTTTCAATTTTCTTGCTTTCTATGTGAGAAATGTCACGTCACCGTGGTTGCACAGACAAAGATATCCTGGATATGCACACTAAGAAGGACAGTGTGTGTGAATTGTGTGGCGTTGCTAGCAGTGATGAGTCTTCAACAGAATCTCGAAGCTGTAATCCTCCGCCCTTTACATCAGAGGAGCGAGCAAGAATTAAAGTCAGCAGTTCCCCTGAATCTGAGGAATCAGAAAGTGACTGTGAAACGGTTCGGAAAAGAACGCGCTTAAGCGGCACATTTGACTTGAAACAAACCGACTTCCAGCTGTTAAACCATTATTTCGATGACTCCAGTTCAGGACACGACCGTCGATTAGATACTGACCCAAGCATTATTTAATATTTTGTGATATTTATGTCTCATGAACTGTTGCAATGTATTGCAGACGAAAGAAATAGTTTTTACGTTCACACCAGACAAGATATTACAGAATCTGTGAATTCTCGACTTTCAAAGTGGAAAGACACTGGATTTGAGGAAATGTATTGTTTTGCTGCTATTTGCATTCTAATGGCGTAAGTTAAGAAGTTAAAATTAAGTGATTATTGGTCCAGAGTTACGCTTTTGAACACACCATATTTCAACGAAATTATGTCCCAAGACCGTTTTCGCTTACGTCTGAGAATGTTACACTTCAGTGATAACTCTGCAAGTACTGGAGGCGACAGTATACTTACAATTAGGACGATTGTTGACAAAGTTCGTCAGACGTTTCGTAATTCATGTCGCCCACATCACAAGCTTTGTATAGTTGAAAGTTTCTTGCTGTTCAGAGGACGGCTCGCATCTCGTGGTCGTGCGGTAGCGTTCTCGCTTCCCACGCCTGGGTTCCCGGGTTCGATTCCCGGCGGGGTCAGGGATTTTCTCTGCCTCGTGATGGCTGGGTGTTGTGTGCTGTCCTTAGGTTAGTTAGGTTTAAGTAGTTCTAAGTTCTAGGGGAGTGATGACCACAGCAGTTGAGTCCCATAGTGCTCAGAGCCATTTTTTTGTTTGTTCAGAGGACGATTATCTTTCAAGCAATTTATACCAACAAAGCAAAGTAGATCAGGAATAAAGACAGTTGTACTGTGTGACTGTCAGAGTGGGTGTATTTTGGATTTTATTGTAGATACAGGCGCAACAACAGAATTTGGGTTCCACAATTTGGCATATAGTGGCGATGTAGTGGCAAATCGGGATCGTATTTGGAAAAGGGTTATATTCAATGTGTCGATAATTGGTACTCCAGCCCGGACCTGCTCCTCTGGCTTCACAAGCATGGAACAGCCACATGTGACATTGTTCGTAAGAAGAGGCGCTACATGTCGGAACTGCAGAAGACATTTAAACGAGGAGAAACTGAGTTTAGGTCCACTGACAAGGTCCTTGCTATCAAGTGGTGCGATAAGAGAGAGGTGTGCATGCTGACCACAAGTCACACAGCACAAATGGTTGAAACAGAGAAGACTGACAGAAATATTGGCTAAAAAATAAAGAAACCGCAATGTATTGTAGATTACAATTCGATTACGGGTGCAGTTGACTGTTGTGACATGTTACCAAGCTCAGTGTAATCAGTGCATAAGACTGTGAAATGATACGAGAAATAGTTTTTTCACAATCTGGATTTGTGCATTCTAAATGCTCATGCTCTCCACTGGTCGGTAACAGGATGTAGAACGGCACTCGCAGAGTTTCACCTTTCTCCCTTAAGGGAGGTTGTAGAAAAATATGCTACAGAACAGAAAAAAGCTGGTAGGAAAAGGCGCTACGATGACGAGAATCCTCTGCGATTCACACGGAGACATTTTCCGGCTGTTATCATGAGTGAACATTCGCAGAAAACTATGCTAATGTGCAGATACGTGCTTTGCATGAAACAGAAAGTGGTTGGGGAAACTAGATACCAATGCCAAACTTGTAACATTCCATTATGTATTGTACGCTGCTTTGAGACTTATCATACAAAGAAGCATTACTAATCATTGGGAACTAAATCTGAGAAAATTTATTGACACTTCTACATGAATTACTAACAATAAGCCAAAAATGTAAAAAAATATATAAATTTACTTTTAACTTCGCCAGGGTCGGTCCAAAGCCTGGATCGAAAAGAAGGAAAAGAAATAGACGCACCAGGTGTAAAATTATTCAAACGATGCCTGACTTCTTTATATGTAGTAGTTTACTGACAAATGAACCTACTTGGTGATTGAGATGGCTCAATATCTGTACTGTGGCAAATGTAATTACACTGAGTACATTGCGCCAATATAAAAAACTATGTATTAATCTACAAACAATACATTTAAATTATTAACTCTTAATATGGACTGTTATATTCTTTCTTTTTCCTTACTAGTAAAAATACATCTCACATTCGGTCTAATTGTACAAAACCTGTTTCCATAATTGATTTAAACGCCTTTGATCAACTAGAAACAACTTGCCAAAGTTAAAACTGTGTTCTCAGTGCGATTTTTATTGCTACTTTGCCTCTGTTGTTAGCCAATATTGGAAATTAAACTTGTTGTTCTGTGGAGGCTGGGAGACTTAAAATTTGTTGTTCGAATGGAACTAGCTTGGAAGCATTAATGGAAAACGGTATTTGTAAAAGTAGTATCGAATGTAGACTGCTTTCATCTTTCCATGAAAATACATATTTTCGACAAATTTTTAGATTATTGGAAAATAGTAGGGGAACAAAAATTTTTATTTCTTATCATTGTGCTGTCAATCTATTGCACTCTAAATTTCATTTTCATCATGCGTTCACTCTTCTAGATAAGCGAATCCGAAGTTTACACTGTTTTTGGGCCTCATTCTCGCGCTCAACTTTCATTACAGTTATACAGCTTGGTATGTTTTACAGAGCATAGGTTTCTAGCAAAATCAGAACGAAAATACGGAATTTTTGACGTTTTTACAAAATCTTCAGATCTGCACTTAATTCATTCAGTACTGGAAAGTGCTGTGGAAAGGAAACTTTATATTTAAAAACCTTGTGTTGTTAGGTTACTACACGCCAAGATTCACGTTCGTCAAAGCTTTAGTTCAGTGGATGCTAGAAGCCAAACTTCGAAATTTTTTTGGTTGCCTATTTTTTTGGCCGATATAGCTACAATTTTCTGGCTCAATATCGCTACTAAAATTCTTTTCATTATTATTCTTAAGACAACGCATAAAGTTATATAAGACAGCTAAATTTGATTCCTTTACAACAACTATTGCCTGAGATATTACAACTCAAAGTCGCCAAAAATTCGCACTGGCTCTGTGCGAGTCGTAATCAGCTAAGAACTATTCAGCACAGGGCGGGTTGGGCAGCATGGGCCGATCCTATACTGGCGCCGGCTCTGAGGGACAGGCACGGAGTGCAGGTAGCCGGATTACGCTGCAGGTCATGGCGCCTCAACGCGCCAAGCAGATGGTGCTCCTCCTTTTTCCACAGATCAATGTATTTCTGAATAATCTAAGAATATGTAGCTGATTTTCTTAAGTTTAAAAATAATCATCAATCTTTTTTTATCAAATATTTATATTTGGTACCTCTACTCGATTTTATTTTATTTGGGTTGTTCTCAGAATATAATATGCAATATATCTGCATAATTTTATAAATCAATGCCATGAAAATGTTCACCCATATCCATAGTAATCTATTTTCAGTAAAGGATTTATTAATCCAATAAATAACTAATTTATATCCACTGAATTCAACTGGTAATTTACCTACATCTACATCTACATCTATACTCCGCGAGCCACCTTACGGTGTGTGGCGGAGGGTACTTATTGTACCACTATCTGATCCCCCCTTCCCTGTTCCACTCACGAATTGTGCGTGGGAAGAACGACTGCTCGTAAGTCTCCGTATTTGCTCTAATTTCTCGGATCTTTTCGTTGTGATCATTACGCGAGATATATGTGGGCGGTAGTAATATGTTGCCCATCTCTTCCCGGAATGTGCTCTCTCGTAATTTCGATAATAAACCTCTCCGTATTGCGTAACGCCTTTCTTGAAGTGTCCGCCACTGGAGCTTGTTCAGCATCTCCGTAACGCTCTCGCGCTGACTAAACGTCCCCATGACGAATCGCGCTGCTTTTCGCTGGATCATGTCTATCTCTTCTATTAATCCAACCTGGTAAGGGTCCCATACTGATGAGCAATACTCAAGAATCGGACGAACAAGCGCTTTGTAAGCCACTTCTTTCGTCGATGAGTCACATTTTCTTAGAATTCTTCCTATGAATCTCAACCTGGCGCCCGCTTTTCCCACTATTTGTTTTATGTGATCATTCCACTTCAGATCGCTAAAATATATCAACAAGACCCACCCAGAAACTTCATCTTTACTACGATTAATATCCAGCTAACTGAAGTTCTTTATCATCTTGATGTATATAAGCATCTGCTTCATAGTTCCCCAATACACCCTGAATGAAATTCTGTATTTTATTTCTGAACTAGCCTTCATTTAGTTTACTAGTCTTGTGCAGACATGTAAAAAATCCCAGTTGGTCATTCCAAAAATTACTATGCAATTTTTATAGACCATCAAATTCGAAATCATCACCAACAAACTCATGAGAAATATGATTTGAATTTGTGCCATTTTGTCTGAAAACATATAAAAAATTAAGACTATCTCTAACTAATTGTTTTGGTATTTTTGAGTATGTCTGAGCTATTTAAAATAATGTGTTCCTTGATGTCTTCCTATAGCAAAATATTTCCTAACTATATCCTGATTTTCAAGAATGAAGTCATCAAATACTAATACTGCATTATCTAGATATTGATCTAACAGAATAATGTCATCACTATTTCCAGTAAAAGTAGCAAATTTTTCATTATGCTTAAATTTTTTTATACTTTTTCTAAATTCATAATATTTTGCTTGATATAAACTTTTTGAATAAACAAACAAATGATTAATTTTATTCCAATTCACATCATCCTAGAACTAGAATATTGTAGCTTTTCCACAATTACTTGGTCCTATTATTGCAGGTCAAAAAGAAATTGATAATAGTTAACCACATTTATTTCGTGATTTATTTTCTAGAATTCTTATTTTTGGTTCCCAAGTTGTCATTTATCTAAATAAATTTTTATTGGTAAAGATGATTTTCTATTTCAGTTTCAGTGATAAATCATATGCTCTTAAAAAAGATAAATTGTTGCCATAAGAGAAACTTATAAAGATATTACATTGGTTGTTTCTTTTACAACATTTTGAACTCCAAATAATATATTGAAAAGTAATGAACTAAAGTGCGATGGAAAAACAATACAATATTCTGCAGGCAGTATAGTTTTAAAAATTTAGAAAAATGTATTCATTCAAAAAATCCAAAAATTCACATTAAAGCTGATGAAATCTTAAACAGAGTTAATATTGAGAATGATGTTAAGTTGTATATACATATAAAAGGTACTATTGGAAGTGTGCTCAGATTTGGTAGACAGACTGTTGAAGCCAATGAAAAGGCTGATGGTAATGATGTTCAAACAAATTATTCCATTTGAAATAATAAAAATAAATTTTAATCTAGCTGACAGAATGTTTCTTAAACATACTGATGATTTTCGTAGAGAGCCTAATATTATTGCTTCATTCAAACAAAATGTGGAATTTGGAAGACTAATAATTTATTTACCACATTAACCTGTAGATATCCTATTTTGGATCCTATTCAAGATTTCGAAATTACTAAAATGGCTGAAAATGACAATCTTATTGACTTTAATGGTGCATGTGAAACAGTTCTTTTATAAAAGTGTTAATGAATTTCATTCTTAATAAATCATGAACAAAACCGAGAGTTATGAGTTTGACTCATTCTCTGAACATGAACAAACAAAAAATAATTTAATTGCACCCAAAAAGCATGAAGGGAATGAAACAAATATTGGTGATGGATGGTTTTATCCAAATCATGCTCAATTATAAATGAACATCAGAATTGTTACAGCTAATCATGATGGATCTGAATCAGGTTATCCAAAATACAATGAAAAATATAATAAAAAACAATCTATAATTATGTGGTAACAGTGTTGCATTCAATGGCCATAAATGAAGGAAATAATTTTTGTATCTAAAATTGAACATGCTTTTATTTCATCAACAGCTATGTTGTATTTGACTTCGTATCTTGCTGATAAATAAGGTGAGAAGGACATATTCTTAATAATAGAAAAATTAGGAGTCAGAAAACTTGGCTACTTTATCCACTAGTAATACTTGATGGATTTTTTAAAGTCTATAAAGAAATAATGTGGGAAGGGAATTTAATATTAATTGTAACTAGGTCCTCTAGTTTTGGAGATAAAGTTATTAGATGGCCTGTTTATATGGATACTTGAGTCGAAATTAAAGATACACCTGCTAAGGAAGGAAAAATTGTAATAGATGGGATGGAAATTCGTGTACCAGATGCTAAATATGAACTAAATTATGAGTTAGAACAATGAGAATATATTCTGAAAAATCCAAAAATTCCAATAACTTTTCATGAACTACAAGATGTAAAAGTTGCAGGGTTAAGTGGTAAGAAAAATTTTGAACTTGATGGCACAAATCACTATAAATTTACAGAATTTGACTTACCATATTTCGTATTTTTACATTACAGTCACATCTTAAAAATAATAAGTTACTTGACTCTTCATGATTTTGCCACATTAATCTACAGAGTATGTTGTTGTTGTTGTTGATGTGGTCTTCACTACGGAGACTGGTTTGATGCAGCTGTCTATGCTACTCTATCCTGTGCAAGCTTCTGCATCTCCCAGTACCCACTGAAATCTACATCCCTCTGAATCTACTTAGTGTATTCATCTCTTAGTCTCCCTCTATGTCCTTTACCCTCCACATTGCCCTCCAATACTAAATTGGTGATCTCTAGATGCATCAGGACATGTCCTACCAACCGATCCCTTCTCTAGTCAAGTTGCAGCACAAATTTCTCTTCTCTCCAATTCTATTCAATACCTCCTCATTAATTATGTGATCTAACCATCTAATCTTCAGCATTCTTCTGTAGCGCCACATTTCGAAAGCTTCTATTCTCTTTTTGCCTAAACTATTTATCGCTCATGTTTCACTTCCATACATGGCTAAACTCTATACAAATACTCTCAGAAACGACTTCCTGACACTTAAATCTATGCTCGATGTTAACAAATTTCTCTTCTTCAGAAACGCTTCTCGTGCCATTGCTAGTCTACATTTTATATCGTCTCTACTTCAACCATCATCAGTTATTTTGCTCCCCAAACAGCAAAACTCATCTACTACTTTAAGTGTTTCATTACCTAATCTAATTCCCTCAGCATCACCCGATTTAATTCGACTACATTTCATCATCCTCGTTTTGCTTTTGTTGATGTTCATCTTATATCCATCTTTCAAGCCACGGTCCATTCCGTTCAGATGCCCTTCCAGGTCCTTCGCTGTCTCTGACAGAATTGCAATGTCATTGGCGATCCTAAAATTTTTCATTTCTTCTCCATGGATTTTAAACCCTACTCTGAATTTTTCTTTTGTTTCCTTTACTGCTTGCTGATTGTACAGGTTGAATAACATCAGGGATAGGCTGCAACCCTGACTCATTCCCTTACCAAACAGTGCTTCTCTTTCATGTCCCTCTACTCTTATAACTGCCATCTGGTTTATGTACTAATTGCAAATAGGCTTTTGCTCCCTATATTTTACACCCGCCACCTTCAGAATTAGAAAGACAGTATCCCAGTCAACATTGTCAAAAGCTTTCTCTAAGTCTACAAATGCTAGAAACGTAGCTTTGCGTTTCCTTGATCTATTTTCTAAGTTAAGTCGTAGGGTCAGTATTACCTCATGTATGCTAGCTTTTCTACAGATTCCAAATGGATCTTCGGCTTCTACCAGTTTTTCCAATCGTCTGTAAAGAATTTCTGTTATTACATTGCAGCCGTGACTTATTAAACTGATAGTTAGGTAAATTTCACATCTGTCAACACCTGCTTTCTTTGGGATTGGAATTATGATACTCTTCTTGAAATCTGAGGGTATTTCGCCGGTCTCATACTTCTTACTCACCAGATGGTAGAGTTTTGTCAGGACTGGCCTTCCAAGGCTGTCAGTAGTTCTAATGGAATGTTGTCTACTCCCGGGGCCTTGTTTCGACTTAGGTCTTTCAGTGCTCTGTCAAACTCTTCACGCAGTATCATATCTCCCATTTCATCTTCATCTACATCCTCTTCCATTTCCATAATATTGTCCTCAAGTACATCGCCCTTGTATAGACCCTCTATATACTTCTTCCACCTTTCTGCTTTCCCTCCTTTGCTTAGAACTGGGATTCCATGTGAGTTCTTGATATTCATACAAATGGTTCTCTTTTCTCCAAAATTTTCTTTAATTTTCCTGTAGGCAGTATCTATCTTATCCCTAGTGAGATATGCCTCTACATCCTTACATTTGCCTTCTAGCCTTCCTTGCTTAGCCATTTTTCGCTTCCTGTCGATCTCATTTTTGAGACGTTTGTATTCCTTTCCGCCTACTTCATTTACTGCATTTTTATATTTTCTCCTTTCATCAATTAAATTCAATATTTCTTCAGTTATCCAAGGATTTCTACTAGCCCTCGTCTTTTTAACTACTTGATCCTCTGCTGCCTTCACTATTTCATCTCTCAAAGCTACCCATTCTTCTACCAATGTATTTCTTTCCCCCATTATTGTCAATCATTCCCTAATGGTCTCCCTGAAGCTGTGTACAACCTCTGGTTCTTTCAGTTAATCCAAGTCCCATCTCCTCAAATTCCTATCTCTTTGCAGTTTCTTCAGTTTTAATCTACAGTTCATAACCGACAGATTGTGGTCAAAGCCCACATCTGCCCCTGGAAATCTCTTACAATTTAAAACCTGGTTCCTAAAACTAAGTCTTACCTTTATACAATCTATCTGAAACCTTCCAGTGTCTCCAGGCCTCTTCTACGTATACAACCTTCTTTCGAACAACAAACCAAGTGTTAGCTATGATTAAGTTGTGCTCTGTGCAAAATTCTACCAGGCGGCTTCCTCGTTCATTACTTACCCGCATTCCATATTCATCTACAACTTTTCCTTGTCTTCCTTTTCCTACTATTGAGTTCCAGTCACCCATGACTATTAAATTTTCGTCTCCCTTCACTATCAGAATAATTTCCTTTATCTCATCATACAGTTCATCAATCTCTTTGTCTTCTACGAAGCTAGTTAGCATATAAACTTGTACTACTGTGGTAGGCTTGGGATTCGTGTCTATCTTGACCACAACAATGCATCCACTGTGCTGTTTATAGTACCTTACCTGCGCTCCTATATTTTTATTCATTACTAAGCCTACTCCTGTATTACTCCTATTTCATTTTGTATTTATAGCCCTGTATTCACTTGACCAGAAGTCTTGTTCCTCCTGCCACCCAGTTTTAGTATTTCCCACTATATCTAACTTTAACCTATCCATTTCCCTTTTTAAATTTTCTAACCAACCTGCCCAATTAAGGGCAGAACGCCAGTTTTATATACTTGATAAATTTCTCCACAGGAGATGTGGAGTATTAAACGTCCAAATAATTTTCTCAGGGCATACAATGAATTTCTAGATTTTAAATGAGTTACACTACTGAGATCAGACATTGACATAACTACATATAATTTCATTTCAAATTGTCCAATGTATGTGATTAACATAACTCTTAGAAACAACGTTGTGACTTCACAGAAAATGACTAGGAAACTTTGCACAACTTATAATGAAAAAATTCTTTCAGACACTTTAACGTATATAACAATGTATGGTAAGAAAAATTTAATGTATGGTAAGAAAAATTTAATTTACAATGCACAGTACAGAATACTTACTGAAAAATTTTAACTATATAAATGGATAAGAAACTGAAAAAACTTCATGTTTGCACTTCCTTTTGAAGCGTTTTCAGAAAGATAAAGGAAATAATAAATGAAAAATCTAGCATGTCAATTAGAATATGTTAGCATTTTGAATTTTCGAAATCGGTTAACATTTGTGTCGGATCGATGTTTGTTTCCCTACACAACCACACAAAACATACGTCTTGCCTTCTCAGGCACCTGTTAGCTGTGAGAGTTTACAGCTCGTATTTATCCGTCGGTATGTGCCCTCTAGCGCTTCCTTCAGTGCTGGCATCAGAGGAAATTGCATATTGACTCTGCTTCATATTGTGCACACATACTCTCTCGCCATTAACTAAGCAGCTAGACTTCATTCAGAGATGGCGCTAAAGCTGTATGAGCATATACTTCAATTTTTACATATAATATTGTTTTTAACCCTATTCCTTTACATTATGTGATTACAATGACTCATAAAAAATGTTGTGGGTTAACAGAAAATGACTATAAAACTACATATGTAAAGGAACATTACCTGTTACTTACATTTCATCACTTCAAATTAAATACGAAACTGTAAACAAAATAATTTATTTACATCTGGAACAAACTGATGAGAATAGCACTTTTAGAATGTACTTTGTCACTCAAATACCAATTATGTATACAAGCTGTGATTGAATACATTTGCTCCCAGAATGCCCCAGTCTGGGAGTGGGTTGGCCACCCAAGCAATGGGGTTCATCAGATATCAATATGCTGCTGATTTTGCTTTGCCCTCAGTTAAAGATGACAGGTGACAGATGCACAAGAAGTGCAGCTGTTAGGGAGCCACTGAAACGAACTTGAAAAAAAAAAAACCAGAGGATGAGAAGATGAGAAAATAGAGAAGTTGAAACATTCCATCTGGGGGTTTCCTTCATATGGCGCCAAAGGTTTTTGGACTTTTTGGTAGTTAATTAATTTATTTACTTACATTTTATGTTCTTCATCATTAATTATATTTACCTTTTGTCAGACAAAATAATTAATGTATAACAGACGAATGAGATGGTATAAATATTCACATTTTTAAAAAAATTTCTAATTTGATATAAAATAGTTGTTTTTAAATGAAAACACCTGATTTTGACTTAGAACTGGAGGTATAGTAGAAGCATTATGTAGGTTCTGGGTAACTTTCTTAGAAGATAACGATCTTTTTTACTCACAAAGTGAGACGGTAAGCATCTGAGTGGGCATAGTGAGTGGCAGGAAACTAAGATTTTTTTGGTGGACACAGATGCGCATGTGTCCATTATCAGTGTTTACCTCGTGGAAAAGAGGAGTCTTGGGCCAGCTATGTATAGGTTACGGGGTTGGCGATAACAGAGTGGAATCGTTTGGTACGGCAGCTCTGCAGTTTTCCGTTGGGGAAACTAAGGTCAGCGAACGCTTGGAGGTGCTCCCACGCATAGGCGAATGTTATTCAGTGATTCCCGTGCCCGACTTTCTCGATAAACATCAGTTAAGACTGATGTTTTGGAATGCACAGTGGACTCAATGGGACTTTGTTTCAATCCAGGGGAACAGTTGCAAATGAGAATGGCGCAAGGTTCACCTATCATGGGAATGAGACCAACTAAACTGCTTACGTTTCCAGTAAAGATCGATAAGCAGCATAAAATACCAGGAAGTGGAGAAAAGATAGTGTGGATTTCAGTGGATATCGATTTGCCGATTGAAACATTATAAATGGTTCAGCCACTTTTAAGAAATGAAGATTTGGACAATTCACATTCCTTTTTCCGCAAGAGTTTTGCACATGCGAGCGACAGGGTAACAGATGGTTCCAGTTAGTGTGGATAACTTTGGCAGACAAGAGGTAACGATGTCAAAGGGTGCAATGAGAGCTATTCTGGAGGTCTTGAAACATGAGGATTTCGATAGTTTGAGCCTAGAGGCAACCGACGAAGAAACATCGATACAGAAGTGTTATGAGGCAAAATAGGTCATTTGAAGGCCTGTGGTCGAATGGCCATGACGAACTTGTTGTTGAGGTTTAGTGGTTTATTTTGTGCAAACGGAGGGTTACTGGCAACCCCGCTGATGCAACATCACTTACTGACAGGGGATAGTGCACCAATTTATAGAAGCCATACTGTATAGCAAAGTAGTTACAACATTTATAGAAGAATTTATTCAACAACAACTACGGTTTGGGGTTGTTGAACCGAATGATTGTCCCTGCAGTACAAATGTTGTCGTCGTGTCGACAGAGTCGGCTAACGGGACACAGAAAAACGTATTTTGCTTTGACTACAGATATCTAAATGGGCGAACGGTTTCGGATGCTTATCCGATTCCAAGAAAACTTTGGATAATCTGGGTCAGTGACGATTCTTTACCATTATGGACCCCAGGAGTGGATACCATCAGTTAGAGGTGGCCCCTGAAGATAGGTCGAAAACGACTCTTACCGTCGCAGCAGGACATTTTCGTGCCAGTTGGACTAACGAACCGACATTCCACTTTTCAGCGGTTGTTCGATGAGGTACTGAGAGGATTAAAGCGGAAACTCGGTTTTGTCTAACTCGATACTATAGATGTCTATTCAAAGGATTTACTAGATATGTGACAAATTCGGAGGATGATTTTAGTAGACTACGATCGGCACGTTCGACTTCAAGTGCGGACAAGTGCCATTTTGCCCAAAGTCAAGTAAACTATCTGGGACACGTGGTTAGTGAGCGTGACGTACAGACCAGTCCTCGTCTTACAGATGGTCCTCGTCTTACAGGTGCAGGTCTGAATTATCCGATACCACAAACAATTAAGCAAAAAATGGTTCAAATGGTTCTGAGCACTATGGGAATATCTGAGGTCATCAGTCCCCTAGAACTTAGATCTACTTAAACCTAACTAACCTAAGGACATCACACACATCCATGCCCGAGGCAGGATTCGAACCTGCGACCGTAGCGGTCGCGTTGTTCCAGACTGAAGTGCCTAGAACCGCTCGGCCACTTAGGCCGGCCAACTAAGCAGGTACAGTCGTTGACCGACATCTGTAATTATTATAGATAGTTCATGATAGACTTT
This sequence comes from Schistocerca serialis cubense, assembly GCF_023864345.2. Classification (NCBI taxonomy): domain Eukaryota; kingdom Metazoa; phylum Arthropoda; class Insecta; order Orthoptera; family Acrididae; genus Schistocerca; species Schistocerca serialis. Next base: position 87,501,345 of record NC_064647.1, on the reverse strand, counting down.
GTGGAAATAGCCTGACCGTTGAACAAGCTACTGAACAAGGGGTGATATTTCGTTGGTCACACCAATGTCAGGAGGCTTTTGAAAATTTGAAAGTGACGTTAGTTTTGGATCCAGTATTGGTTTTTCCGGATTTCTTAATAGAGTTTATCCTTTCAGGTGGTGGTACAAATGAAGTATTCGGTTCTATTTTGGGGCAGATGGTAGATGTTCAGGAACATCTGGTAGCTTATATTTCAAGGCACTTACACGAGGTGGAGCATAACTACTCAACAATGGAGAAAGAGATGATGGCTGTCATATGTTATATTACGAATTTTCGATGTTATCTGTATGGTAGGAAATTTAAGGTTGTGGCAGCCCATGTCCCATTGAAATGATTGCTTGGTTTGAAAGATCCGTGTATTAGATTAACTTAGGAGGGGGCCACTTAAGCTTAATGAATTCGAGTAAGAGATAATCCAAAAGCCAGGAAGATCACACGCAAACGCAGATTCGTTAACTCATAGGGTAGCAATGTTAAATACGCTAGAGAAGAGCACTGAAGAATGATAGTGGGCACGGGCAAGGGCTCTCGAGTGCCAGGCATTTAAGTCACAGAGACATTTCGTTATGCACGAGGGTTTGTCGTGAAAAACGACAAGATGTGGACACATATGGTGGTTCCAGAGGGTCTTCGAAAGGAAGGTTCACCGCAAACTTACTACCATATGTTGTTAAAGTCGTGGTGGGCGACTTGCGACAGACACGTAGCACAGCAGTTTTGGTGGATGAATGGGAAGAACGACACGGAGAAGTGTATTAATGGCTATGTGCCATGCGCGCAAAAGGCCGACATTACACATTGGAGAGTACCATTGCAAAGGTTTTCTTTATTAGTGTAGAATGCCCTCGGGCCATTTAATAGAACACCGGCAAGAAATAGGTACATTCTCACGATGATAGATTTTTTTCTCGATTTTTGGCCATGACACTAATGTCCGACCAACGGGCTAGTACTGTAGTGCAGCCGTTAGTAAACAATAGATAGTAAATTCTGGAGTTTCTGGGGACATAATTACGGGCGAGGTACGAATTTATCTCGGATTTAAGGAAACAACTATGCCATGTGTCGCATATCTGGAAGTTATGGACGAATCCATTTCATCTTCAGAGCAATGTCAGAACGGAACTTGTGCGCAGGACAACTGCAAACGTGTTGAACTATTACGTAGGTTCCAGGCACAACAATTGGGACGCCTGTTTACCTTATGTAGAATGGCCTGTAATTTGAAGGTTCATACTGCCGTGGGCTTGTATTCATTTGAGGTGGTGTATGGTATGAAAATGCCATCTCTGTCTCACGTTTTGATTCCTAAATTAGGGCCCAATGGTGAGTCGGTGAGGAAGTTTCACAGAAGAATTAGGGAAGTTGGGAGGAATGTACAAATGGGAAACACAAAGGCGTTAGAGCGCCAGGGACAACCGAACAGTCTCATGAACAAATTGGTTGAATGCCACGTGTGACACTGTGTCATTGTTACTAATCACCATATGTCAAAGGAGGAAACAAAGAAATTTTTAACAAAACGCCAGGGACCATACCAGGTCGTGGAAACTACCTCACCACTCTACGTGAAGATTCAGTTCCCCACAGAAACGCCGCCTATTATACACGTCAGTCACATAAATTCGTTTAAAGGAATCGTGGAGGGGATTTTACAGTAACTGGCAGTCAACCAGAACAAAAGTGACGAAGGGCAAAAAGAAGGAACATGGATTTGTTGAGTAACGCAAGGTGAATGATGTGCCGTATATGCTAAGGTCGCGTAAGTAAGTTGTGTAGTTGTAATTTGTCGGGTTTCCCTTTTTTTGGTTTATTAAGTTTAGTAAATCAGGGGTTATGTATTTTAATACCATAAGGATATTTGTTGTTTTTTCCAGACTTGTTAGCTTTTCATGTCGATTTTTTTTTTGTGGACTTTGCATTTTCGGAAGGACGGAGTGGATGCTAGAGTAATTTTTCTCTACAGGTGGCGAATACGTAAGAACATCCTGGGGAATGATGGTCCCGCTTTTGCTGTTTGCAAGGGCGAGGAAGGCCAGTTAGCCGTTGTTCAGCCTGGTTCTAACCAGGTGTGATGTTCTCGAGACAACCGGTTTTTTGGCTTACTAGTCATATATGGACTCTAAAAACAACAGCGGAGATTTGGGAGATTATGAAAGAGTTGCTTTCGGGCGGACAGTCATTTTGCCATTCTTTCTGCGTCTAGAACCGGAGAGAATGATGAATGTTTAAGTTGCAGGCCAACTGCGACTCCCTTCTGGTGATGGATACTGGCGGCCAACCGACCCGCTGAAACCACCTCCAACCTCCTCTGCACGGTCTCCTCATAGCTGTGGAGGGGTAGGCCACACTGTGGAGCTGCACAGACGCTAAGAGCGAGAGGGCTGCTAGCCTCCGCTCTCTGGGTGACATCGGCCAGCAGACTGCAAGCAGGGCTAGGGCTCGAGCTCTCGGCCTCCCCGATATATTGAGCAACCAGTAAAGAAAACAAAACAAAAATTTGGTGTAGGAATGAAAATCCATGGAGAAGAAAGAATAACTTTGAGGTTTGTCAACAACACTGAAATCCTGTCAGAGACCTGGAAGAACAGTTAACGGAATGGAGAATGTCTTTGAAGAAGGAGGATATAAGACGAACATCAACGAAAGCGAAACGAGGATAATCGAATGTGGTCCAATTAAATCAAGTGATGATGGGTGAATTATATTAGCAAATGAGACACTGAAAGTAGTAGATGAATTTTGCCCTTAGGCGAGCAATTTAACTGATGATGGTCGAAGCAGAGAGGATACTAAGTGTGAGGAATCTTTTTCTAAAAGTATGGAGTTTACCTATGTATGGAAGTGGAACATGGATGAAAAATAGTTTGGGCAAGAAGAGAATAGAAGCTTACAAAATGTGGTGCCACAGAAGGTCGATGGGCAGAGCATGTAACTAATGAATAGGTACGGAATAGAATTGAGAAGAAGAGGAATTTGTGGCTCAACTTGACTAGAAGAAGGGATCAGTTGGCAATAGACATTCTGCGACACCAAGGGATCACCAGTTAGTATTGGAAGGAAGCATGGAGGGTGAAAATGGTATAGGGACACCAAGAGACAAATACACTAAATAGATTCAGAATGATGTGGGTTGCAGTACTTTCTCCGAGTTGGAGTTTGCTCAAGGTAGAGTAGCATGGAGAGCTGCTTCAAACCAGTCTCTGGATTGAAGACCACAACGACAAAAACAACGTGCATTATCATCTTTTTTTGCAAGATTCAGTTCGTGGATTTATTCCTTGATCTCCTCAAACTAACATTTCATCTAATTTGGGCCCAGATCAGAAAAACTATAGCCAGGTAGGTGCATTTCAAAAGGTAATTCATTAATTATTATGTTAACCGATCTTCCTCCACATTTTTCACTTTGACAGAATGTGTGTGGCAAGTTATTTAAAAACCAAATCAAAAAGCGTATTTCTTTTGAATTTTTGATAGTAAAATTATTACCACTTCTTTATTATGAGAATTTTTATTTACAGCTAATCTTTCTCATTTAATAACTGTTGATCCGTCGATTGAATCTCCAACATCATTCATCGAAATATACTCAATTGGTCTTTCTGTATGTTTTTCATGAAACCTTCACTTTGCTTGCATCTGAAAAATCTGAACTTGAAAGTGGTTGTCTTAATTTTGGAAAATAATCTTCAGGCGTTTCTTTTATCAGACTTCTATATTTTTTACCATTACTTGATCTTGTTTTATTTAGATTATGATCAGAATAAATTGCTCATGAATTGAATAATATAACAACACAATTTGATAAATTAACAGCTTTAAATTCCTACCTATATAACTCATAGTAATGTATTGTTTAGTTAACAGAGAAATTAATTCACCTGTGGTTTCGTATTTTTTTCTACCAACAGGTCTCATTTATCTGTTGCTGTCCACGAGTAAAGCTTATGGTAAATATCTATTAGCGATGGTACTGTAAAACGTATTCACAGTTCTGGGCAAGTGCAGAGCATACATTAGTTCCAATGGAATCAGTCTGTGTTTGATAAGTTTGCAAAATACTTTTTCAAATAGTGCTTGAGTCGCTAGGACATCAAACAGCAACATGCCTTTGTATTAATTGACATCATACTGATCACCAGTATTTGACAATGACCCACAAGTGTAGGTCCAGTGTAATAGCATGCAGATTAGATTAGATGCTCTGCAGTTTCACAGTGAGAGAATGATGTGTTCTCATCTGTTTACTGCATTCTGTAGGGCGTTTGTAGCAGCATACAGCTTGCAGTACGAAAGATGCGTTTCACACTATGGAATAATTTTTGACACCATGTGTAAGTATTAAAACTGACTCTTCAACCTAATATTTATGAGAATCTGTTTCTTTCCTTTACACTTGCATCTATAAGGCATATGAGCGACATGATGAACTATGTATTGTAAGGAACTGCTGTTACATTTCAATTATGGAATATGTTTAACAAACAAATTCGTCGAGTCTCACAAAGAAAAGTTTGAGACAGAGAGATGGAATTACAACTGGGCTGAAACAAACCTGTTTTGGTTACAACCATTCGTGCACGTGTGTTATTATTGGAAAAGGGAGACAGTCATATTAGAGAAATTTTATTTTTATGAAATTACAAAAGTTTATTAATGTTGCATGTGTATAATTTCGTCATGTAAACTACATTTTTATTACACGAATAATAGGAATTTCATTTCAGTGTATGATAAGTCAAGTGTTATACCGTTCTAACTACCGGCTAGAATCAAAAATTTCGCTTCTTGTAAAGAAAAGTGGTTAGTTCGAAAATATAAATTACGGTTTGGGAACTGTATTATTGCCTTGTTCTTTTACAATCCATTTCGCTCATACACAGAGCATCATTCAGTTATTTGCACCAAAGAATAAGAACTGAGTAGGAAGTGCAAACATTGACTGTGCATAGTGCTTTGTAAAACATTTCTCCATCTTTTGTATAAGCGACATTCCATGTATAACACATTTAAACTAGAAGAAAAACGTGTTATGAGACACTATGTACAGTCAGTGTACACACTTTGTGTATGAGAGGCGCTCAAATGAAAACGAGACGGTTGGAAAAATGTATGCCAGCTGTTTACTATTTCAAAAGTAATCACTGTAACTGTTAATACATTTATATCACTGTGAGACAGAACGGTCCTGGGGCTGCTTTGCCCAAAGCAAATCAATGGCCACAAATGTCTTCCTCGTGGGCTCCAAAAATATGGAAATCACATGGGAAGAGATCGGGTCCATATGGAGGATATGTAAAGGCTTCCCAGTAATACTTCTGCAGCATATTCTAAACAATTGTGGCAACATGTTGCCGGGTCCATTAGCAGATATGGCAATTTCTTTTGAAATAGTGAACAGCTTACTTACCTTTTCTTTGCATCTGTCTCTTTTTCATCTGACTGCTCCTTATATAATTATTCTCTTCTAGTACAAATGAGTCAAGTGTTATTGATACTGACTAAAAAACAGTGCTGTATTGCATAATGCTGTTACTATCCTTTATGAAAGCTGTTCACTAGTGCCTGTACAAAATATATAAAATAAGTCTTCACGGTAAATGATAACAGCCAAACAGTTGCAGGATAAAGATTTATTAAAATTCTTTACCACAGTTTCGGTACATCTGAATGTAGTAAAATAATATATTAAATAATATATTTAAATAATATATTTTACTTCTGATGAAGGTATATTTAGATATACCGAAACCGTGGTCAAGAATTTTAATAAATCCTTATCCTGCAACTGTTTGGCTGTTATCATTTACTGTGAAGAATTTAAACAGTTGCTTTTTCAGCCATGTTTAAACTCTTGGTAGAAAATAAGGTTTGAACATATCAAATTATCGAGTTAGTATAAGTTTTGACAATTAAAATGAATGTATGTCCGTTTCCATATACCACCCCTATTTCCTCATAGTACAACTGTGCATACACATGCCACATGAGAAAATCACTTGTCATAACGAATGATTTAGCTGCAACTGTTGTACATTTTTCGCGTCCTTGAGCCTTACATGTTCTGCCTATTGTCCGATAAGAAGTTCATGTTAATGATAGTAACCTGTCTATCTGGAAAGCTCTAGCAACATGACAGACAGCAAAAGAAAGCAGTCAGGTAAAGTAACTGTCTTCATCTTTGTGTGGTATGTAGAGTATATATAGCATAATTAACATTTTATATTGAGTGGTACACCCCCGACTGCTCTTTTCTGTACTCCTCGAGGTGCACCTGCTTGGAGTAGCATTGCGATGAGATCCGTGCGATCTTTACTGGCTGCCCAGTGCAGAGGGGTGTTACTATTTCGAATCTGAGCTTGCACCTCCACACCCTCTGCCAGCAGGAAGATGGCACACTCTGCATTGCCATTCAGTGCATTAAGTGCAGTGCCGAGTCCTGTGCATGGGTGTCTGACCAACAGCCACTGGTAGGTTGGTGCACTTTACATTCCCATTGGCTGCTGCACAGTGCAGAGACGTGCTGCCCTCGCCATCCAGTGTTGCCAGACTGGCTCCAGCCTTCAACAGGAATCAGGTGCAGTCAACATTGCCAGCATTCAGAGCTGTGTAGTGCAATGGAGTCGATCCATCAGCACTCTGAGCGAGCATGTCAGAGCCACCATCTATGACAAGTTTCACACACCCAGTGTGATCACCTACTTCTACAAAGTGCAACGGAATGTAGCTGTCATTACCCTTTACCTTCACATCAGACCCACCACATATGAGAATCAGTGTGACCCTCTTCTGCCACACGGTGCAACTGAGAGATCCTATCACAGTTCCACTCCTGCAAAGTGGCACCCAACTCGATCAATAGCCTGACGCAGTTTTGTTGCCCATAGCAATGGCCAAGTGCAGAGGCGTGTTGCCCTCATTCTCCTATCCTTGCCCACTTGCACTGGCATCTGTCAGCAACTTGACACATTCCACTCTCCCTACCACAGCTGCAGTGTGGACCGTTGAATAAACCCTCAGACACATACACTGACGTTTGCACCTGCAGCTATCAAGAGCACAACACATTCTGCATTGCCACCAACCACTGCAACGAAGAGAGCAGTATCACCACAGCTATGAGGCATGCACAAGTCTGTGCCAGCATCTAACAGTACCCTCATACACTCGACACTGCCACTGCCTGCCACACAGATCAGAGGTGTATCCCCATTTGGGTACTGCCCTTTGATGTCTGAACCGCTCCTCATGAGCAGTGTCGCACTGTCTGCATAGCCAGTCCTCGATGACAAGTGCAGGGCTGTAGAGCCATCATCACTTGATACCCCTACGTCTGCACCTACTTCTAAGAAGACTGATTCACTCTGCACTCCAAGAGGTGGCAGTGTAATGCAGTGCTGCATTGCCTTATCTGTTTTGTTCACATCTGAACCGGTACTTGTAAGTGTGTGAAGGATATTGGCACTGCAGTCTGCTGCATCATAATATAGTGACGAGATTTCAAGATGCTGCTCATGTTCACCCTGCGAGGGAAACGGTTGAAGCTTTATTCCTTCAGTATCCGTTGTTACGGACAAACACAGTAGTCGACCCCCAGATTCTGCAAATGTCGCTGACATTTCTCACACGGAACCACTGTCAAACGTTGTACTATTGTGCTCCTGTCCACAAACAACATGGCGCCCCTGTCGTTACCTACCAGGTACATGTTGTGTAGATGTGTCCATTCACTTACACTGGCGTCTGCTCCAGATTCCACATGTGCTGTGGATAGAGTACCCCCATCTGGAACCTCTACAGCACAGTTGCGGCTACAATTAGCGCCTGCTCCCTGCCCTCCCATCTCTGTAGACACTTTTTCTTTCTGACCAGTGTCCTGAATGTTCCACAACCGTTCTGCATGATCATCTTTGGCTTTCTGTTTTGCTACTCTGTCATCAGTACCTTTTTCTGCTGTGTGTTGACATTTGTACATAAGAGTACATTGTGAACCTGTAAAAGAGCATAAGTGATTAGAACTTGATAATGTCAGATTATTATTTTAATTAGGGCTGAATCTGTAGCAACGTCACAGTCCTGTTACGTATAAAAGATCATTCTTACAAATGAGAGGTATTAATTAATGGGACTGCCCACAGAAATGTTGCTGATTCTTAGTGTCCAGCGGGTACGATACTGGTGGTATCACAAGGAACTTTACAATTTAGAAAACTCGTACATACTAATTAATACCACTTACAGACTAAGTTTTGACATTATCTGGAAGGGAAACAGATCATGTGGTGTCACCGCCAGACACCACACTTGCTAGGTGGTAGCCTTTAAATCGGCCGCGGTCCGGTAGTATACGTCGGACCCGCGTGTCGCCACTATCAGTGATTGCAGACCGAGCGCCGCCACACGGCAGGTCTAGAGAGACTTCCTAGCACTCGCTCCACTTGTACAGCCGACTTTGCTAGCGATGGTTCACTGACAAATTACGGTCTCATTTGCCGAGACGATAGTTAGCATAGCTTTCAGCTACGTCATTTGTTACGACCTAGCAAGGCGCCATTATCAATTGCTATTTATCTTGTGATGCATGTACCGTCAGACCGATGTTTACCAATTATGGATTAAAGTTAAGTATTCCAGGAGCTACGTACTTTTTTTACTAGACTCAACTCCTTTAACTGTTCCAGACCTCACGCCAGCCTGCGTGAGCTTAAACGCGTGCCCTTCGGCCTCCCGTCCTCGTGGATTGGCTGTCTTGCCAGTCCACAAAAGATCATATTTTGACTCTCATTGTACTGAAAGTGCTAGTGGCAGTTGAAGGAAAGATGTGTTGTCAGTTGCTGTTCCTGGAGCTATTCTGAAATTAAGTTACTCTGATTCAACGCTACAGGAACTTGATGTGACGAATTCAGGAAGTTGGTCCGAGAAAAAGAAAAATGAGATACCAATACCATGATCTAAATGTGAATAAAACTGAGAGCACTGAATGTGAATAGCTAGAGATTTGACAAATGTTTCTGTGTAATCTTTGGTGAATTCATCTGCAATTTTTAGAAGGAAATTTTATCTTCTTATTTTGATGTTTGTTACTTCTCTGTGGTTTACCCAAGCATTAATGCCTGATAAATCTGGAGTATTACAGAAAGTATGAGAAGATCACCTTCTTGCATCAGCTTTGACTGAGTACTTGCAGACCGTCTGGCCAACAACACCACTGTAACCTGTCAATGTGTCAGGCTTTCACTTAATGTCAGTGTCAGTTTGCACATCAGGTGGCAAGGAACAAAATTAACATATTCTTTCCCAGCTTTCTTTAATACACTGCACAGATCATATCATCATCTCTCAATATTACATTCTTGTATAGGTAATCGTGAACGTTCTTCGTGCATTAAGACACTTCCCTCCTAATTATGTTCATGGTATCATGCAGGCGTCATATTAATGAAAGTGACCTGAAGATGTTCTCACATGTAACATTTCTTCCAATGAACCTGAAAGCTTTATCTACGAATTCATTAAAGCGTTCACCACGAGGAAGAGTTCAGCTTTACTAAGATATGTCAGCTCATTTATTTGGAATGTATTTCAACACCCACCCACTATTTCTGGCCATTACTTGTCAGGTTTCCAAGCCGTGAACTGAATGAACCAACATCTTTACACTTGGACAGGAACGAGTTCTCATCAAAATAAATATATGGACAAAGAACGTACATTCATTCACAGTTTGTCATGTATCCCTCCCATACGTCTGAGGTGAGAGTAAACTTGCCATCTTTTTAGTCAGTCTGACAGTTCGACCTTAAATCAAACCTGATGAGCCTCAAGGTTTTCGTGAAACGATGACGTGGCAACACAGTTTTGTAATAATGCATTCTCCATTTCTCTAGCCAAAGAAGCTCCACTTCTACTCTTTTCGGTTTCAGTAGCACCCCTCACAGAGAGAACAGTAAAAATTATGCATGAAGGTACTCCAATAATAATGTTCAGCTCACAACACTGTGCACCTGTTTCAATGAATTTTCGAATGTCTTCGATAACACACCTTTTCATGTGTGGATTATGACTGGAATTATCCCAAAGAACCATTTGTTGTCCACGCCATCCAGAAATTCTAATACTCACTCCCTCTCTCTTTCTCTTTCTCTTTCTCTCTCTCTCTCTCCAAAACAAAGGAATTCTCCAAACATTCTCAGTTGGGGAGAGATTCGGCGCCAGTGCTGTTTGCGTCAGAAAGTAAACATATGTCGTGACATAATACAAGTTCCTAATCAGGGGCGAATTATTTAGTTTCACCTGAGTGCTTCGGTATTTAGGTTTTTGAATCTCTGCATATTAATTTATTAGACACAGTTACTTGCAGAATTCTGAAAATGGAACACATAGTGGAATTGATAACCTTGATGTGGACGATTTTGGAAGCCGAAGTGAAGAAACCATTCCAGAAGCTCCTCATACCTGGTAACGAGTACCCTATCATCACTGGGAGAAGACGATGGAGCTTCGTTAACGTGCTTGAATATAAGGATGAACTGTTTGACAAAATACGAACTGACTTCCTACTCATGTTCCCATGGTTTACAGGATTTATTAAATTATGTGAGGTCTCTACCAGGTGGTACTACAGTGACGTCATTGTCACAGAAAGACCGGGAGATGCTGACATCTTGCATAGCAAAATTACTGTGTTCTCAAAGAGATATCCTGGAGAAATTCTCTTCTGGAGAGAGGATGGAGACCACTTCCACGTCATTCATGACTGTGTCTATTCCTTGTGGAGATGCAGATGTTGGTTCCGAAATGATGCATTTATTTCCTCCAGAATTAAGAAGCTCCACAGACGGAAAAGAGCAATTGCAGCAATGTCAGATATCGACTGGGTCAATGTACTGTTATACCTCTATGTGCAAAAGGGGTATGGCCGTGGACAAATTTGGATTAGAGGACCCGTTAAAAGACTACCTTATCCAGCTGAAATTGTACGATGGGAAAGTTGCCTCTCAGGATACCAAACAATACTGGAAGGGGAAAGTAGTGTATCTAATGGTGACAGCGAACAGAGGCACGCAAATGATGCACCAAGTAAACAGTCTCATTCGAGACGCAAACAGATCATAACAGGAAAAGGGTGCAACATTGACAGCAATCATGCGCCAGGTCCTTTCCGTACTAATTCAGTACAATTGTATACCACTTGAGAACATTACAAACGTGCTTCCAACTGATCATGGTTACTTCATGAATTTTATTGATCCTAAATTTAAAAGATTTTTCGATATGGGATTAGAGTTATACAAGAAAACCGTTAACGATTTAGATCTTAGGGGAACTGACCACTTTTATGTTCTGGTTCACAGGATAATATATTTTATGCTACCTCTAACAATGTATGGAAATGTTATTTGGGTGATTCTTTATCCTGGTTAAACAACCTTCTATTATTTCAATGTGAAGAGGACAATGATAAAGCTACAGAATTTTTGTTAAATTTAGTTTCATGGTTCAATAAGAATGGATTGTATTATTGGAATAACGATAATCATGTACAGTCAAAAAAGTTAAACACTTTGTGTATTGTGGGTCCTCCAAATAGTGGTAAGAATTGGTTCTTTGATTGCTTTGTATTTTTAGCTTTTAATGTTGGTCATACAGGTAGATGTAATAACAAAACAAATCAATCCGCAGTGCAAGATGCTGTTAATAGAAGATTAATTGTTGGCAATGAAATTAGTATTGAAGAAGAAGCCTTAGAAGATTTTAAGAAAGTGTGCGAGGGAATTTCATGTAACATTAGAGTGAAGTATAAAGGCGATGTAATTTTAAGGAGGACACCACTGCAGTGGATGGGCACCACTGCTGTGGACCGGCCGTGGGGATCCAACGGACGTCCAGCACGTCAGAGTCCTCCGATCGGTCCTCACCGGTGGCAATCCCAGTTACTGCTCGCACTGACGCTAGCCACTCACCTGTGGTCGAGTGGGAGGTCGCCCCAAGGCGAAGCAGGCGGCGAAAGACTTCCCAGGCGGCCGGCCACATCTATGACCTGCCCAGTTTGTCTGACAAACAGGTTCCAGGTGCTGTCTGTGGCTGACACTGCCGCTGACCCAGTTGCTGTCACCTGTTCTTTTTCAGAGGAAACCTCTCAGCTTGCAGGATCTGGACAATCATGTAGGGTGGGATTGTTGATAGTTGGGAGCTACAACGTTAGGCGTGTTACGGGGCGCCTTAGGGACATGGCTGCCAAAAGTGTAAGAAAACCAATGTGCAATCCGTCTGCATACTGGGTGGAGTCATTCCAGATGTGAAACGGGTACTCCCGGATGCCACGAAGAGCACAGGCTGCAGCCAACTGCATGTGGTTGCTCACGTCGGCACCAATTGATGTGTGTCACTCTGGATCAGAAGAGATTCTCTCTGGTTTCGAGCGGCTAACAGAAGTGGTAAAGGCTGCCGGTCTTGCTTGCGAGATGAAAGCAGAGCTGACCATTTGCAGTACAGTGGAGAGGACAAGTTGTGGACCTCTGGTACAGAGACGAGTAGGGGGGGGGGGGGGGGGGTGTCTGAATCAGACGCTCAGGCGGTTCTGCGAGCGTGTACGCTGCAGATTCCTTGACTTCTGCCAAAGGGTGGTTGGTCAGGTGTCCACTATGTGCAGGAGGCCGCTACAAGGGTATCAGGGGCTGTGTGGCGTGGACTAGGCAGTTTTTTTAGGTTAGAGGGTCTCGGAAAAATACAAGAAGGGCTCAGTCACAAAGGGTGCTGTCAGAACACAAGCAGAACGTAGATACAGGGACCATCGGTATAAAAGCTGTAAATTGTCGTATCTGTGTTGGGAAAGTACCAGAGCTCCAAGCGCTAATAGAAGGCACTGATGCTCAAATCGTTATAGGCTCTGAAAGCTGGCTAAAGCCGGATATAAGCTCAGCCGAAACTTTTGCGAATTGTTCCGAAAGGATAGGCTAAACATGGTTGCCGGTGGCGTGTTTGTTGCTGTCAGAAGTAGTTTCTCTTGTTACGAGATTGAAATAAATAGTTCCTGTGAGTTAGTATGGGCAGAGGTCATTGTTGGCAACCGGAATAAAACAATAATTGGGCCCTTTTACTGACCTCCCAATTCAGTTGGCACAGTTGCTGAAAGGTTCAAAGAAAACTTGAGTTTGATTTCAAACAGGTACCTGACTCATACGATAGTAGTTGGAGGTGACTTTAATTTACCCTCGATATGTTGGCGAAAATACATGTACAACATCGGAGGTACGCATAAAACATCATCCGAAATTGTGCTGAACACATTCTCTGAAAATTATTTCGAGCAGATAGTTCATGAGCCCATGCGATTAGTAAATGGTTGTGAAAACACACTTCACGTCTTGGTAACAAATAATCCAGAGTTAATAACGAGAATCAAAACCGATGCAGAGATTAGTGAACACAAGTTTGTTGAAGCGAGATTGAATATTATAACCCCCAAATCCTCCAAAAATAAACGAAAAATATACCTATTCAAAGAAAGCAGATAAAAGTTCACTTGACGCCTTCCTGAGAGACAATCTCCACTCCTTCCATATTAATAAAATAATTGTAGACCAGACGGGGCTTGAATTCAAAGAAATAGTATCGGCAGCAATTGGGAGATATATAGCAAATAAATTAACAAATGACAGACCTGATCCTCCTTGATACACGAAACGGGTCAGAACACTGTTGCAGAAACAACGAAACAAACATGCAAAATTTATAGAGACGCAAAATCCCCAAGATTAGCGATCTTGTATAGAAGCTCGAAATTTAACGCGGACTTCAATGTGACATGCTTATAAAACGAAACTTTATCTCAAAACCTGGGAGAAAATCGAAAGAGATTCTGGTCGTATGTGAAGTTAGCAGCAAGAAACAATCAATGCTTTTTCTACGCGATAGCAGTGGAGATACTATCGAAGACAGTGGTGTGAAAGCAGAATTTCTAAACACAGCCTGCCGAAATGTCTTCACAAAAGAAGACGAAGTGAATATTCCAGAATTAGAATGAAGAACAGCTGCCAACAGGTGTAACGTAGATGAGCCGTGGTGCGGCTCGCGTTGGTGCCTTTGCTAGGATGGCATCGTTCAGCTGGTATAGTTACAGTTGTCATCTTCTCGTGTTCATTGGCGCCACTCCACAAGGGTTGTCTCTCCTCTAGTGGCAGAAGCGGCGGATATCGGCATCTAGTAACGGTGGTACTATCTTTGGGGCGACGTTGTGGGGTTTTCCGCGATGTGTGAGTCGTCAGTTCGGTTGGGGATAGACAAGCAGCCAGGTCCATGCAGCGCGAAAACATGCTGGTACCACTGGCGGCACGCATGCACTGCCGGATGGAAGGGCTGTAGTCGCGAGGGGTACAACCTCGTTGTCAACTGCACCCATGAAGCTTAAGTTGAGTGGGCCTTAATTCAAGTAGTGAAACCTCCACCATTGTGAGAGATCGTGATTTACTTGCTTGTGGCTGCTCGCAGTGTCCCCGAGATGAAGACCAGTGAGTGGAGTGTTTGGGGAAGGCGAACCTAATTAGCCTTCCTCCACTTCTTATTATTAATTGTTGCACTCTATATGCAATTATTTGCGAAGTTCAAACTATGGTATTTTTCCTGGCTAGTGGCTGGTAATGCCCCAGTTACGTGCCCTGGAGCTTAATGCATGTTACGGCCGTGACTTTTCCTCGCTTTGCCGCTGCTGTCCGGTAAGGCGTGTAGTTCGACAGCTTCCCTGATTCATCGGCGAGGAGGTGTTTTTTATTTTCCTACTCTGGTAGCAGTGGTTCCTTTCTGCTTCCAGATTCTCTAAACACTGGGGTCTGAAGACGTAGTGCTGACCGCTGGTTCCGGCTTGGGTGTGTTATTCCATCGTTGCACTGGTCATCGCATGTTAGATAGATTCAGCAAATGATTATTGGTCATGCGTTTAAACTGCCACTAGTCTGAGTTACCATCTCATGAAGTGAATGCAACTCTTGGCTGCCTGTGTCATTGCTTTCGAAGTTTTGAGGGGTCGATCCTTGGAGCAATGTCTGCGCCCCCCCCCCCCCCTCCCCCTTGGTTTGGTCAGATTTGATGATTGTTTTTTTTTAAATATTTTAATGACTGTAATATCAAGTTTGAAGATGTTTAACTGGTTCTTAAAAGGATTGCTAGACAGGCCTTCAGCAGTGAAACAGTTTTAAATCATTACTACGGGAGCCATCAGCCAAGAAGTAGTTTGAATTTGGTGTCATTAAGACCTTCAGCCGTGAGTGATACTTCTCTTAAAATTTTAATCAGAGAATTGTATTCTAGCAATGAGATTTTGTTGTTTGTTCTTTAAAAATATTTTAATAACTGTAGTTGCAAGTTGAAGAAGTTAACTGGTTCTTAAGAGACTGCTATTAGGCCTTCAGCTATGAAACTGTTTTAAATTATTACTGGACAGTGGTACTACTCAGTTCTTTAGAAAATCAAAATTACAATCTCACCACAGTTATTTAAAGAAAACAGGAAGACCGGGATCACTGGTGATGGACAAGCTTCTGATTGTTTTACAATTTTAATTTGATTCAAAACAGACTTTATGATAAACTTCAATTTGCACATTTGTCCTCTTACTGATACAATACACAAATTTTCGCTTTAGTCGGATTACATAAACACGAATAAGAATCATATTTTGCATCCGGAACAAGGAACATAGATAGTAGGCACGGTGAATTATCAATCATAAACAATCGTTCCTGTTTAACCATATCTCAAAGGGCTAGTAACACTATACAGGGTGATTCAAAAATGCATGTAAATATTTTAAGGGTGTATTTGTGAGGTAAATATAAGACAAAAATGTTCTATAAATGTTTTTCCATAAACGTTTAATTCCAGAGTTATCGTTAAATACGAAAGTCATGTCCGCATCAAAACGACGGCAGTGCAAGCAGCAGGATGCCATATTCTGGTACGTAATTCACATACGTATCTCCCAACAGTTGATTCGAAACTGCATGAATAGTGTTTGTTTTTGTTTGCACGTGATGTTTACTCCTACTGTACGGAAGATGGCGCTGATGTTGTTGGTAACGGAAAAGTACGTCCTGTCGTTCATTCATCGTCGGAAGGCTAAAGGTTTCGTGCACATGATGTACTCAAACAGTGAGTATGCTGATATGCACCTTGTGTATGGTGCAGCAGATGGAAATGCACTTGCAGCAAGACGAAGGTACAGTGAGCTGTTTCCAGGAAGACGGTTACCAAGTCATCAGACGTTTGTATCTGTGGACAGACGTATGCGGGAGTATGGCATTCGTCCTGGGCCACATTCAGGTCGACCACTTGAGCATGCAGTGAACGTCGAGGAACATGTTTTGGACCTGGTAGACCAAGATCCATCTATCAGTACGAGACAAATTAGTGCAGCTGTACGACTTCCACAATCTACTGTATGGCGGCTGCTTCGGAGACAACAGTTGCATCCATTTCACCTGCAAAAAGTGCACGAATTGACACCTGAAGACTATCCTCGCCGTCAGCAATTCTGCCAGTGGTTACAAGAGCGTCATTTGAATGATCCAATGTTCATTCGGCGGATATTATTCACAGATGAGGCCATGTTTACTCGTGCGGGTGTAATCAATTCGCATAATATGCACCAGTGGGCTGTCGAGAATCCTGGCGCGAGAATTGTGCGTGGATATCAACATCAATTCTCCATAAACATTTGGTGTGGTATTGTGGGGAATTACTTACTCGGACCTCATGTTCTGCCTCCAAGGCTGAATGGGCACGCGTACTGCGAATTTTTGGAGGGAGAATTGCCTGGATTGTTACAGGATGTCCCTCTTGCAACACGAGCCACCATGTGGTTTATGCACGATGGTGCTCCCGCCCATTACAGCCGCAACGTAAGGGCGTACCTCAATTCTGCGTATCCACATCGATGGATAGGTCGCGGAGGACCAATTGCTTGGCCAGCCAGATCACCTGACCTGAACCCTTTAGACTTTTATTTATGGGGCCGACTAAAGACATTGGTGTATTCTTCTGCAGTACCGAACAGAGAAGTGCTACAACAAAGAATTGAAGGTGGTTGTGAAATTATTCGTGGAGAGTTGAACGGACTGTGTAATGTGCAGAGATCATTGATGCGACGAGCACGGGTCTGTCTGCAAGTTCAGGGACAGCATTTTGAACATGCATTGCATTAAGATTTGTGCAAATACAGTACAGTACAGTACAGTCTGTAAAATGCTTCAATTTTCCTTAGTTATTGTGCATTGCTGTAGTTCAATCAACAGGACCTAAATTAATACAGTGTTCGCGAGGAATTGTTTCAGTTTGTTACGTCACGTTTATTTATCAGTTTGCGTTGCTAGTCCAAATGCACTGTAATTAAACTGTGAACTCTGGGAATTAAATACCTTACGTTGTATTGAATGTATTATCCTGTTTTGTTCATAACTCTGTAATAAGCCAAGTATGGAAAAAATTGTATAGAACATTTTTGTCTTACATTTACCTCACAAATACACCCTTGAAATATTTACATTCATTTTTGAATCACCCTGTATACTTCCAACCCAAAGTTACACAGCCACATCATACCACAACTTCATTTCAAAAATCAAAGATCTTAAAGCTTAATAAAACTGGACTGCCCACTTAAAGATCCACAGTGAAACATATACTAAATATGCAAAGTGGGCCAACCAAGGTCGCTAAACTGGCACACAGGCAAAAATAAAAAGTTGCACATTCATCAAAAATACACAAATGATTAACATAAGTGTTGAATAAGACGGCTAGTAATAACGAGTAAAATAACTTACAGAAACGCTAATATTAACAAAGTGGTCTCACTTTAGAGAACAGCGTTAAGACCCACAGCAGTATATGGAAGCAATAACGCTATGGCCGGCAGGCAATACGAGTGTTCACTCCCCACGGCTTGTGCACAGGCTCACAAGCAGGCGGTATATATTTATATATAGTCCGACCGGCCTCGGAATGCGCGGTCCTGACAAGAATCAATAATCACACGGACGCCAGGAAACGAGCAGGCTTTACAAATGACCTGCAGCACAAATAGATTGCAATGAAAACAAGATGAATACACAGCCACACTGGAATATACAATAAGGATGCCCCCAAATTCTTATGGAGCAATCCTCCAACAGTACCCGTCTCCCAGTAAATTAGCAGGAAACTTATAGATCACTTGCAGTTGCCTTAAGGCACTTTCAGCATTAAATAAAGATACCAAATCCTTCCGTGACAAACGATTTAACCATTAACTCTACGGCTGCCGGGCGCGTACACAACGGCAACCGGTCCCCAAGCGGTCAATATGCCCTAAAACAAGTTAAAACTTACATGAAAACGATTTAAAAGACACACTCCACAAATAAAGAGAAACGAAATGAGGAACATCCTTAAAATAGCCAATGTGGAACCAAGTTCAGAACCATCTGAGGCAGGTACCCACGCCACAATAAATATCAAAAATCGTCTTAGTTAAACACAGAATAACTTGGAGCTTGCAAATTACGAGCTGGGGAGCTGTTCAGCATGAGACGACGAACCCACCACAGTTTTGCACGTTAAGGCCCCCAGTGATCGGCACCGTACATCCGGAGCGACAAGAGACAAGGGCGGCGATCACGGCGAGGCCCATGCAGCACAGTTAGATCCGCCTTGTTTTCCAACACAAGCTGGCTCGATGAACGCCGACCGGAGGCTCTTCCGTCACAAGTTCACCCAGAAAACCCACCGAGGGCAGCAGTCAAAGATGGTGAGACAGCCGAATATCGATATCAGCGATGCAAGTAGAACACCCTAGTGCCTGCCGCCACGGCTCATTACTATTGCGTCCTTCAGCCGAGACAAAGTTTGAATTTGTTGACATTAAGGCCTTCTACCGTGGGTGTTACTTGTCTTAAAAATTTAATTAGACGTATTCTAGCAGTGAGATTTTGATGATTGTTCTTTAAAATATTTTAATAACTGTAATTTCAAGTTTGAAGATGTTTAACTGGTTATTGAAGGGATTGCTAGACAGGCCTTCAGCCGTGAAACGTCTTTAAATTGTCACTACTGTGGCCTTCAGCCGAGAAATAGAATTTGTTGTTGATAAGACCTTCAGCTGTGGAACACTTATTATTTATTGTCACCTTTTAGCCTGCCGCTGTAACCGAACGGTTCTAGGCGCTTCAGTCCGGAACCGCGCTGCTGCTAAGGTCGCAGGTTCGAATCCTGCCTCGGGCATGGATTTGTGTGATGTCCTTAGATTAGTTAGATTTAAGTAGTTCTAAGTCTAGGGGACTGATGACCTCAGATGTTAAGTCCCATAGTGCTCAGAGCCATTTGACCTATTTTTGTCACCTTTGTTGTTGTTTCCAAATAAATTGTACGTGACTGAAAAATAAACTAACCAACGGTGATTACGGCCCTGTCCACAATTGCAACCCAACCCTCCCTTCCTTGGTACCATGTCTGAGTAGAAGTAAATATCTTCGGAGTGTTGAAGCAACTTAAATCACTTAATAAAAGCAAGTCTTCTGTTCCAGAATGTATACCAGTTAGGTTCCTTTTAGAGTATGCTGATGCTTTAGCTGCATACTTAACAATCATATACAACCGTTCGCTCGACGAAAGATCCGTACCCAAATACTGGAAAGCTGCACTGGTCACACAGATATTCAGGAAAGGCAGTAGGAGTAATCCACTTAATTATAGTCCCATATCGTTAACATCGATATGCAGCAGGATTTTGGAACATATATTGTGTTCGAACATTGTGAATTACCTCTAAGAGAATGGTCTATTGACACACAGTCAACATGGGTTTAGAAAACCTCGTTCTTGTGAAAGACAACTAGCTCTTTATTCGCATGAAGTGTTGAGTGCTACTGACAAGGGATTTCAGATCGATTCCACATTTCTGGATTTCCGGAAGTCTTTTGACACTGTACCAGACAAGCGGCTTGTAGTGAAATTGCATGCTTATGCAATATCGTCTCAGTTATGTGACTGGATTTGTGATTTCCTGTTAGAGAAGTCACAGTTCGTAGTAATTGAGGGAAAGTCATCGAGTAAAACAGAAGTGATTTCTGGCGCCCCCCAAGGTAGTTTTATAGGCCCTTTGCTATCCCTTACCTATATAAACGATATGGAAGAGAATCTTAGCAGCCGTCTTAGATTGTTTACAGATGACGCTGTCGTTTATCGACTAATAAAGTCATTACGATATCAAAACAAATTGCAAAATGATTTAGAAAATATATCTGAACGTTGCCAAAAGTGGTAGTTGATTCTAAATAACGAAAAGTTTAAGGTCATCCACATGAATGCTACAAGGAATTAGTTAAACTTTGGTTACACGATAAATCAGTCAAATCTAAATTCAACTAAATACCTAGGTATAATAACTACGAACAATTTAAATTGGAGGGAACACATAGAAAATGTTGTGGGGACTGCATTTTATTGGCAGGACACTTAGAAAATGTAACAGATCTACTAAGGAGACTAACTGCACTACACTTGTCCGTCGTCTTTTAGAGTACTGCTGCACGATGCGGGATCCTTACCAGATAGGACTGACGGAGTACATCGAAAAAGTTCAAACAAAGGTAGCACGTTTTGCACTATCGCGAAATGTGGGAGAGAGTGTCACTGAAATGACACAGGATTTAAGCTGAAAATCATTAAAAGAAAAGCGTTTTTCGTTGCGAAATTCGAATCACCAACTTTCTCCTGCGAATGCGAAATTATTTTGTTGACACCGACCTACGTAGGGATAAACGATCACCACGATAAAATAAGGGAAATCAGTGCTCGTACGGAAAGATATAAGTGTTCTTTCCGCGCGCTATATGAAATTGGAGTAATAGAGAATTGTGAAGGTGGTTCGAAGAACCCTCTGCCAGGCACTTAAATGTGATTTGTAGAGTATCCATGTAGACGTAGATCAGTCCCTGCTGACATGCAGGATCCATGGATTCGTGTGGTTGTCCTTCCGCTCGATACAATTTGAAACGAGACTCGTCCGAACAGGCAACAAGTTTCCAGTCAGCAACAGTCCAATGTCGGTGTTGACGGGCCCAAGCGAAGCTTAAAGCTTTCTGTCGTGCAATCATCAAGGGTAGACGAGTGGGCCTTCGGCTCCGAAAGCACTTATCGACGATATTTCGTTGAATGGTTCTCACGCTGCCACTTGCTGATGGCCCGGAATTGAAATCTGCAGCAATATGCGTAAGGGTTGCGCTTCTATCGCGTTGAACGCTTCTATCGCGTTCAGTCGTCGTTACAGGAGCTTTTTCCGGCAGTAGCGATGTCAGAGATTTGTTGTTTTACCAGTTTCTTGGTGTTCACGGAACGCTCGTGAAATGGCCGTACGGGAAAATCCCCATTTCATTGCTACCTCGGAGATGCTGTGTCCCATTGGTCGTGCGCCGACTTTAACAGTACGTTCAAACTCACTTAACACTTGACAAGATGCCACTGTAGCAGCAGTAACCGATCTAACAACTGTGCCACACACTTGTTGTATTATATAAGTGTTGCCGAGCGCAGCGTCATATTCTGCTTGTTTATATATCTCTATATTTGAATACGCATGCCTCTAGCAGTTTCTTTGGCGATTCAGTGTATTTCAAAACGAACTAGACTAGAAAAAATTAAAACTCACAAAACAGTTATAAGAGGGCGAGATGTTAAAATTTTGTTATGGGATAAAAATGTCCCGTCGGTGGTTCTAGCGTTAAAGCAGTAACACCAACTACGTCAAAACTGTTGTCAAGATCTTGAATATGAAGCCCAATTTCTCAGATCCTGTGTCGGAATTCGCACCCTTTCATAATGAAACATCAAACCCTCACAGACAGTGTGTCAGTTTGAATTACATTTAGTTTACAGACCACCAGATTGTAAAAGGAGGCTTTAACGTTTGTGTGACACACGACAGCTTGATTGCAGTTACTTCATAGGCGTAATAAAATAAACGGACGAGGAAATTGTGATTGATACGACTGATACCTCTCCTCGTAAGTGAAAGATTACTGTGGTGGTCCGTGTTGAATCGTAAAATGAAATGGGTGGGCTATCTCTGCCGTGCCGTTATCCTACTAAGCCCCAATTTCATATTTCACATTTCGACATCAAACAGAATCAAACTAGTGGGTCGCCCGAGGCAAATTATAAAAAATTTAAAAACTACCTAATAGGAGTTACGCAAATGTGTATGGAGTAATCCTTAATACGAGGAGAGGACACAAGTCATGGAATACTTCCCAGTATCGTGTTGGACCTCCTCATTCCCAGCGTAGTGCGACAACTCGACGTGGCATGGACTCAACAATATGTTGGAAGTCCCTTGCAGGAATCTACATCTACATCTACATCCATACTCCGCAAGCCACCTAACGGTGCGGGGCGGAGGGTACCCTGAGTACCTCTATCGGTTCTCCCTTCTATCCCAGTCTCGTATTGTTCGTGGAAAGAAGAATTGTCGGTATGCTTCTGTGTGGGCTCTAATCTCTCTGATTTTATCCTCATGGTCTCTTCGCGAGATATACGTAGGAGGGAGCAATATACTGCTTGACTCTTCGGTGAAGGTATGTTCTCGAAACTTTAACAAAAGCCCGTACCGAGCTACTGAGCGTCTCTCCTGCAGAGTCTTCCACTAGAGTTTATCTATCATCTCCGTAACGCTTTCGCAATTACTAAATGATCCTGTAACGAAGCGCGCTGCTCTCCGTTGGATCTTCTCTATCTCTTCTATCAGCCCTATCTGGTACGGATCCCACACTGCTGAGCAGTATTCAAGCAGTGGGCGAACAAGCGTACTGTAACCTACTTCCTTTGTTTTCTGATTGCATTTCCTTAGGATTCTTCCAATGAATCTCTGTCTGGCATCTGCTTTACCGACGATCAACTTTATATGATCATTCCATTTTAAATCACTCTTAATGCGTACTCCCAGATAATTTATGGAATTAACTGCGTCCAGTTGCTGACCTGCTATTTTGTAGCTAAACGATAAGGGATCTATCTTTCTATGTATTCGCAGCACATTACACTTGTCTACATTGAGATTGAATTGCCATTCCCTGCACCATGCGTCAATTCGCTGCAGATCCTCCTGCATTTCAGTACAATTTTCCATATTAAGACATGCTGCTTCTACAGCCGTCCATAAACGCAAAAGTGGTTCCTGTGTAGGATATTGGGCAGAACTGACCCCGCGGCTATGTCTCATGAATGTTCCATAGATTTCATGGTGGGGGTTCTGGGTGACCGAATCATTCTCTCGAACTGTCTAGAATGTTCTTCAAACCAGCCGTGAATAATTGTGCCCGAGTAATATGGAGCATGGTCATTCACAAAAATACCATCCACGTATAGGAACAAAAAGTCCATGAATGGCTGCGAGTGGTTACCAAGTAGCCGAACATAGCCATTTCCAGTAAATGATCGGTTCATTTGGATCAGAGGACCCAGTTCATTACACCATTATGGAGCCACTACCAGCTTGCACAGTACCTTGTTGACAAGTTGAGTCCATACGGTCACGAGCCGAGGAGAGGCGCTGGAGGCGATGTTGTGCTGTTAGCAAAGGCACTTGCGTCAATCGGCTGCTGCCAGATTTCGCCACACTGTCCGACAAAATATGTTCGTCGTACGTCGTACGTTGATTTGTGACGTTATGTCACCCGATATTGCTTGTCTGTCAGTAGTGACAACTCTACGCAGACGCCGCTGCTCTCGGTGGTTTAGTGAAGGCCGTCATCCATTGCGTTGTCAGTGGTGAGAGGTAAAGCCGAAAGTTTGGTAATCTCAGCACACTTTTGACTGTGTGGGTCTCGCAATACTGAATTCCTTTATGATTTCCGAAATGGAAACTTCTAGTTCCGCATGCCATGCAGCGTACAGGGTTTGTTAGTTCCCGTCGTGTGGCCACAATCGCGTCAGAGACCACTTGACATGAACCACCTGAGTCCAAATGACAGCGCCGCCATTGCGTTTCACTTTTGTACGTTGTGTAATCGATAGTACCGCCATCTGTACATGTGCACATCGCAATCCCTTGAGTTTTGTCACCTCACTGTAAATACTGGTTCTTTCGTGTCTCATATAACCCCTGTGGCAACGGAAAATTTCGGAAAGTGTCTCGTTGCAAACAAAATATGTAGTGACAATATATAAGGGAAAATGAATTGAAGTTTGTGTTGGTGAGGGCAATGACCTTAGGTAGTTCGTGCAGGAATGACGACAGTTGTGCTATGGTAGTGTAATAGTTAACATTTATGCTTAACAAGCAAGAAGACCCAGGTTCGAGTCTCGGCTGCAGCGCAAATTTTAATTCATTTCGTCTGTTTCGATCATGATCCTTGTTGTTTTAAAGAGAAAACTTTGCATTGGTTTTCGAGGAATAAAGTTGTCGGTTCTCGTGTAACTAACAGTAAGTAATATTGGCCCTTTTCCACAACCTGATCCGCTGTGTCCTGCGAACCGGGATTTCCCTTTTGGTATAAAATGTGAGAAGAGTTCGAGTTTGGTTTCACATGATGGACGTTTTTAGAATCCTTGTTGGTTGCCATGGAGGAGATTATTGTAGATTATTTCGGTCAACTGTTCGCTCTATTTTATAAGAAGAATCAAACACCTAAAAATACTTTATTTTACGCAGTTTTTTTTTCTAGGCTCCACTTTTAATAAAGCATTAAAAACGAAAAAAGTTTATGTTGATTTTGCGTGCGTTGGGTAACTGAGCCATGAAACGAGTACTCGTTTGTGAATACAACCTAATCTCAAACGTCAAGACGATTGTCAATGTCACACTTTCTGTTGAGAAAGAGTGGGATTCCACTAATTTTGTATTTTTTGTAACTGGAGCACTAAATACAGCATACGGGCCCACAAGACCGTGTGACGTAAACATCTCTCTGTGGATTATTTCTTTAAAAAAACTAGCAGGCGGCCTCCAAGGTCCTGCTCGTTGCGTAACGTCACCTTCCGCGTCCTTACGAGACGGCTGCTGCCAACCCCGGCGAGCCAGCAGTGGTGCCACCATTCTAGCGTGGCAAAGCCTTATGTTGTGGGTTTCAATTGGTTTCCTGTAAGGCACACTTACTGCAATAAATACCGATTATTCAATTTTTAAAGGCAACTTTAGTAAACTGAGTAGTGCCTGTACACCAACAAAACGTGATTGTGAAAAGGACAAAATAGATACCGAAAAAATGCGCCAAGTGGTTGATCCGACAGTCCATAAGACAAAACGCTTCCAGAAGTCTGAAAGTCAACGGGAAATCTAACATGGAGTTTCAACTAATTATTCACGAAACGAATATAATTGAAAATGCTTATTATGTCTAATTGCACCTACAGTGACTTCTGAAATTTTCCCGGCGTATTTCTTCTTCCAGTAATTTTGGCGAGTAGACGAAGTACTGAAGAGAGCTGATGCAGTCACGGTATCTATGGTGAGGTCCGCGAGTGCGAATCGAACTGGCGGTTTACGGCTCGTGCGTTAGGGGGTGACAAGCGCGAGGCAGCCAAGTAGTGTGTGCTGTCCTCCGTGGTGAAGTAAGAACAAACTGATGCTGAGTATCGACTGAGCATGTCGATCCCTTTGTGACCGCATAATTTTAATAAACAGATTCCAATTTTTATCCAGCTGAAAGCCGTTATCACGAGTCATTAAATTATCAAATGGTTCAAATGGCTCTGAGCACTATAGGACTTAACATCTGAGGTCATCAGTCCCCTAGAACTTAGAACTACTTAAACCTAACCAACCTAAGGACATCACACACATCCATGCCCGAGGCAGGATTCGAATCTGCGACCGTAGCGGTCGCGCGGTTCCAGACTGAAGCGCCTAGAACCGCTCGGCCACACCGGCCGGTTTAAATTATCAGAAAGACGTATTTCCTCGGACTCTTTAATTACAGAGTCCCGAATTTAATCTACGGGACTGTAAGGCAGCACACTTCTGATGCAGTACGGGAACATTACTGGGTTGCTTTTCCTACTCACCTGCGCTGACCTGCACGTTTCTACATTTAGAGTAGCTACCGTACATTATACTAGAAATTTTGTCTAACTTGTCTTGTGTCCCAAGAGTTACTCATCGTCGACACCTTACCGTACACCACAATATCGTCAGCAAACATCCGAATATCGGTGCTCAGTCTGTCCGCCAGGCTATTTATGTACACTGGTGTCCAAAATTAAAGCAACAAACAGAAATTTTGGAAGGTTGCGTTCATTTTGCCACAAAACATTATAAACAGTTGATAGTAAAGTACAAAAAATGTAAAGAACGCAGAATTAAAACAACTGCAACATGCAGAACGGTAGACAAAAATGTTCTTCGTTTTTTCCAACTTAACGGATTTGCACACACATTCCGACAACTGGTTAATGGGGTGTGACCACCTCTGGCAGGCATGGCAACGTCGGTGCTTGCTGTGAATTATGTCATCAATCTTATGTTGAAGCTATACTCGTAATACCTGGTCTTCCTGCAGAGATGCTCGCGGTCTTGGAGAGTGGTTGTTGGAGCGAGCAGGCCACGCCACGCTTCCAGTATCTTCCGATTCCAAGAAAACATCAACCAGCCGTGCTCTATGAGTTCGAGCATTATCGTCCAACAATACGGCGTTTGGGCCCACAGCAACTCGCAACAACCGCAGAAGATGTCGCAAGATCTCGTCACGATACCTAACAGCAGTTAAACCTTGCCGATTCACCCATACAATTTCATGAAGAGGGGTTCGAGTGGTAAATTTAGCTCTACCCACACCATTAGGGATGCTCCTTGATCGCGGTCTCTTTTCACAGTTTTTGGGTCCCGAAATAGTGTTCCACGTTCCCTCCTGATGCGCATCCGCTGTGAATCGCTCTCCAGACCAAATCGGCCCTCATCTGTCAAAACAACATTGGCTCCAGTTCGACCGTCCATGTGGCATGTTGATGACACCAATCTAGACGTTCCCTTCTGTGAACACGGATTACAGGTAGAGCTATAGCATCTCTCTGACAATATAGACTACTCTGCTGAAGCCTTCTGCACATCGTTTGTCTCGACACAACACGTCAAGTTGATGCTGGGAGCTCACATGCCAGATTCCATGCAGTGCTTAAGTGGCACTTTGGTGACCATGCAAGTAGATGGCGTTTAGGTGGTGCAACAGAGAATGTCTGGTTCACACAAAAATAGTAACTTCGATTACAAACACTTTTTGACAATACGTAAATTCGAAGTTTTCAGGAACTACACTAGTGAAGTTCACCCCCGAGCTTGGGTTGATCAGTTCTTGTATTCTGGAACTGGATACTTTAACAGAAATTAGTATTTCTCCCCGGTTATTTAGAAAATGAACCTGCAGCAAGAATTCACTCAATAGCGAGAGACTGACAAAGCGTAAATGATTTCTACGAGCATTTTTGTCAGCCTACTGACGGCAGGGTCACACAAGATCAGGTAAAACTTAGCGTTTCAGTGCTATGAAACTTTGAACAGTCAAACGTTTCTACCCCAGCAAATTACTTTGAAGACATGGTACGCAGAAGTGAGTGCTTATCAAATACATGCAGTCCATCAGAGCTAAATCGCATTTGTTTAACAAAGTTACCTAAACATTTTAGACACGTAATTTTGGCCGGCAGATGTAAAGTCGATTTAGAAGCTTTTCAAGCATTTGCTCGGGACAACAGCCTAACGAGAAGGCGTAGTAACAATCACAAGAGAAACTATGACATGCAAAGTGATTTTGTACTGCGTGTAAACAAAAGTATGGGAACTCGCACAACTAACACAATCACAGAGACAATTAGGCATGGGATAACCGGTGTCGTCAGTATGAGGTGCCATTTCCGCAGTTCAGTAATGATTACTGTGATAGAAGCAAATTCGGGAACTCAGACTATGGGCATAACAACAAAAATCACAGGAATTACGGTAATGAGAACAGATGCAATCACAATTATTGTAACAATCAAAATACTCACAGACAATACTGTAACTCAGATAGTAATCATGCAAATTCTGATGGGCACAATTCAGTTGGATCAAATCCGCAAAATACATGGCACAACAACAATTATGCAAATAGCAACTAACACAATCAAAACCAAAACAGTCACAGTAAATAACATTATAATGTACTGGGTGATCAAAAAGACAGTATAAATTTGAAAACTTAATAAACCACGGAATAATGTAGATAGAGAGGTAAAAATTGACACACTTGCTTGGAATGACATGGGGTTTTATTGAAACAAAAAAAAAAACCAATTTGCTAGACGCGTGAAGGATCTCTTGTGCGCGCGACCGCTACGGTCGCCGGTTCGAATCCTGCCTCGGGCTTGGATGTGTTTGATGTCCTTAGGTTAGTAAGCTTTAAGTAGTTCTAAGTTCTAGCGGACTGATGACCTCAGCAGTTAAGTCCTATAGCGCTCAGAGCCATTTGAACCATCTTTTGATCTCTTATGCGTGTCGTTTGGTGATGACCGTGTGCTGAGCCGGCACTTTCGTCGTGCTTGGCCTCCCAGGTCCCAAGACCTCAATCCATGCGATTATTGGCTTTGGGGTTACCTGAAGTCGCAAGTGTATCGCGGTCGACCGACAGCTCTAGGGATCCTGAAAGACAACATCCGACGCCAATGCCTCACCATAACTCCGGACATGTCTTACAGTGCTGTTCACAACATTATTCCTCGACTACAGCTATTGTTGAGGAATGATGGTGGACATATTGAGCATTTCCTGTAAAGAACATGATCTTTGCTTTGTCTTACTTTGTTATGCTAATTATTGCTATTCTGATCAGATGAAGTGCCATCTGTCGGACATTTTTTGAACGTTTGTACTTCTTTGGTTCTAATAAAACCCCATGTCATTCCAAGCATGTGTGTCAGTTTGTACCTCTCTATCTACATTATTCCGTGATTTATTCAGTTTTCAAATTTATACTGACTTTTTGATCACCCGGTATAGTGGCAAAATTCTGGAAGTGTAAGCCCAGTGCGGCAGATAGAAATAATTGAATTCAGATCACCAGATCCGCGAGATAATCAGTGACGAGGAAGCAATAAAGTAGTGTGGATCACACAAAACACGCCGGTGCCGAAATTTTTATTTTAGTAACACGGGTTGTCCAAAAAGTCTCTCCGCAGTTCTGTATGATTGTTAGCCGTGCGTGCCTCATGCTAAAGTGAATATACTGAAATGAAACTCAGTGAAATACAAATTATTAATTTATTGAATATTCATTTTAACTTACAAATTTTCACATTAAATTTTGAAAGTGTCCCCCATGTTGCTGAATACACAATTCAGTTCGTCTAACCATGTTTCCAAACACAAGCTGTAACACTTCTCCTGTAACAGAAGCAGTGAAAGTGGATATTGCAGTTTTCAGTTCATCGATGGATTTTGCATGGTTTTTATAGACAGTTGCTTTCGCTGTTCCCCAAAGAAAAAGTCAAGTGGTGTTATGCCACACGATTGTGCGATCACCAAAAACATCAGCAAGCAGTGACATTGAAACACGGGCTGTAAGCGCGGTTGCACCATCTTGTTGAAAATAACTCTGCAGTATTTCACTTAACACGAGTTCTTCTATGAATACGTACAGAATATCACTGCAGTATTGTTGTGCGTTTGCTGTTTCGTTGAAAAACCCAGGCAGGCGCACAATCATATGGCATGCATGGCCAACAATCACACGGCACTGCGGAGAGGCTTTTTGAACACCCCGTATTCCCAGCAGATTCGGGAAAATTACGTCATAAGGAAGCGGTAGATATAGCATTGAACAACATGAAGAAGGCAAAAAAATAAAAAAATTAAAAAATGGAGGATGTGGATAGGAGGGGCATTGGGTCAGCACACCGCCACACCGCTCTCCTGCTCGTTATGATGGTATTCTTGACCGAAGCCGCTACTAATCGGTCGAGTAGCTCCTCAATTGGCATCACGAGAATGAGTGCACCCCAAAAAATGGCAACAGCGCATGTTGCCCTGGATGGTCACCCATCCAAGTGCCGACAGCGCTTAACTTCAGTGATCTCATGGGAACCAGTGTAGCCACTGCAGCAAGGCCGTTGCCCCGTAGAAAGAAAGAACAAATTTCAATGAGGACAGACTAACAGCAGAAAGCTACAGGTTGGACAGAAAATTCCGTTCAATCTCATCCTTTATCTTGTAGAAGCAAGCACCAGTTCCTTCTTGTATATAAGGGACCTTATAAGATTCGTGGAATGGTACACGACAGTGTTGTGGAAATTAAAACGATTCAGACGTCATATTTAGCAGATCTAATCATATACAGAATATTTTAAAGCATTGTTCACTTTGTGAAGCATGGCATTGTTCAGAACAATGTCATGTGTGAAGATCACTCTGCCTTTTTGAATACGCACTTGATTAAAAAATCGTTGTCCTCGAATATAATTTCATGGGAATAGTTACCCTCCTCATACCACAGTTTAAGAAAGGTTCATCATTACACATTACCACATTGCACCACATGATATGCAACAGTTTGAATATTGTTTAGAAAGTTTATTTTAAAAGTAGAAATCTATTATAGCCATTGCCTGCTTGCTGTTTGCTGTTATGCTTCAGAGAAATCTGTAACAGGGTGTGATA
Organism: Schistocerca serialis cubense; assembly: GCF_023864345.2. NCBI lineage: Eukaryota > Metazoa > Arthropoda > Insecta > Orthoptera > Acrididae > Schistocerca > Schistocerca serialis. Next base: position 87,470,647 of record NC_064647.1, on the reverse strand, counting down.
ATTGTCTTACTTCAATTGCACATTTAATATAAAGACAAGTTATATTCAGACAATTACAGTTCAGTTCAAATCAGGTTCTGCTTATCCAAAGTTTAACATACGAGTTTAAGTTGTATAATATATTGTGGATACACAGTTTCGGTAATACAAAGAATTTTGATAGAGTGGGAGGTAAATTTGGGTTAAATTGCATATAGAGACAGTGGGGAGCTAACACAGTGAGCAAGCCCTGAATGACATCGACATGAAATTAGGAAAGGGGATTAAAGTTGAGATAGAAGAAATTAAAACGTTGAGGTTCTTAACTGAGATTGTAATTTCACAGTATGGGGCTCTTATTGTTACGGGTGATTATCTTAGACTTGTCCACATAAAACAAGAGCTGCAACCCATTACAGTGAGGCGAAAATTTCTACTAGTCTTTCTGCAATATCTTGCGATCGTCCTACAACAGCAGATATACCACGACCTATCGATAAACCATAGCACGTCTTTGGAGGAAAGATTCCGGTGTGGGGAACGAATCCTCGAGTGGGACTCCATGAGCAGGAGAAGGGCGATTTGACAACACGGCACGAGGCGAGGCGGTTGCGGACTGAAGCGTAGCAGTGTCACCTTCTCGTTAGAAGGCGTTGCAGTTGCGCAAGACACGATGCATGGAGGATGTGATACCGCTTGAGACCCTGGTCCATCTGCGGTAGAATCGGCTGTTGAAGGTGTGACCTGTTGGAAATACGTCAGCTGAGGTTCCTGCTGCCGCCACACAGATCAGCTGTCTTCAACGATGACTGAGAATCCGGTGAGGACACACTTTGTGTGGTATTATTCGAACTACGGCTTCGTTTCCGCTCTGCATTTAAGTGGTGGCTGGTACAGGTTAACACTAAAATGATGGAGTTTCTGACATACCTGAAACGGCGCAAAGGGGTCATTTTGACCCCACATAAAATATTTTCGTATTTGACTTAAGCAAGTATTTTCTTAGTACTTCTTAATCCATACTTTGTTTCTAGTAATCGCAACAATTATATACCATTGTAAATAATAATTACTAATTTATTTTAACAACAAAGTATCATACAAATTTATTGTCACTACAACAAACAAGTTTCTTAAATATATATTTCAATTTATCAACTATTCATACAACCTTCTAGACACATTTAGTATATTGGGTCCATTTTACTCTCACATGTGCTGTACAAACAGCTCTGTATTACTTTTCACTTAAGTCATTTGAAGCTAATAGAAGTAGTTAACACAGGTGATTTCTGTTTTACACACACATTTTCTGTACATGTCTTTGTGGCAATTTACTCAGTTTTCGCTGGTCTTGTTGCCTTTGCGGAAGCTGATTTGGCACTTCCTCCGCATTCTATGTGATTTCAGTCCCATAACCTTTTGCTTTGCCTGATGTTCTTGCTTGAAGAGACGTAAAGAAGTTGTCTGTGGTCACATTTCTTCCTTGATTTACAAATGGCTCCATGAGATGCAGTTGTTTCCCTCTATGCATGACCTCTGTGCTGAGGTATGGTAAAGCATTACATATATACTTTGTCTTTCATCAACAGCCAAGCAGAATCTAGGACCATATTTGTCTTCTTTGTTTGACATGAATTGAGTAATGCTGCATCTTGCTTTGCTTGGTAACAGCTGCTCGTCAATAGTCATATTTACTCCAGGGTGGTAAGTGCAAATAATGTTTTCAATGAACTTTCCCCAAATTTCAGATACAAGAGCAAATTTTTTGGCTGCCAGGCGTTCAGCCCAGGTTGATTTTTCATCAAAACGGAGAAACCTGAGAAGCTCCTGAAATCTGTCCCTTAGCATAATGTCCTTGATAAAAGCAGGCCCACAAGAGTACAACCAGAGATCATTCTCAGACATACCTTTTGTGCACAATACACCCCAAACATACATGATGGCTATCCGTTTCTCGTGTTCCTCAAGTGACACAGTCCAGTCATTGTTTTCGAGTACCTTTCGAGCATTTTATTTTGTGTATTTCTTCATTAGATGCAGCATTGCTTCATCAACAATAAGACGGAACGCACTGATGACAGAGTTGTTTACTCGTTGGCAAGCATAAGCCGTGGGACCTCCTGTGTCCTTCAGAACATTCACAGCTCACAGCTTCCAAAAGATGAATAAAACTTCAAATCTCCCACACTGTTCCATCCCCTGCAATCATCTTTGTAGACGCTTCCAACAGTCCCTGGTGAAAGAGGTGATAATTGCCGTATATCATCATCTGAATCCTCTTCCACTAATCGCCCCTCGTTCACAATGTCTTCATCTTCACTTGTGCCAGTACATAATCATCATCTTCATTAGTGAAGTCAATTTCCGACTTCGGAATTCTCTGAGAGATGTGACACTTCTTCATCAGAGAGTCCACACTGACGGTACATGTTCGAAAACGTGTTTTAACGACAAAGACTGCCTGAGTGACACAACATAAGCTGTGGCGGACTGGAATGTACAAATTCCAAGTTGCAACAATGAGGAGCAACTGCTCTGTGTTACTGATCAGTGTTGCCACTATATTGTTAGATATTTTACTTATATTTAGAAGAGATACTACAGTGGTGTCAAATTGACCCCTTCCGCCGTTCTTGGTATACTGAATGAAATGGCGAAGCAAATTAAAATATTTTGTAAATACTAAAACATCTTCAGAAAGAGGAGGAAAAATGAGAAAAGGTCATATTATTTCATTAACGAAGTAAATACACTGGATATGACAATGAACGAAAAACGTAAGACAGGGGCCATTTTGACCCCTTCCGCCGTCCTAATTTTAATTCGATGGCTAGTTCGTAGGTCCGCATTTTCCATTCCCACCATAATCATAATGGTCGTTAGATGTACTGTCGGTAACCGAAATCTGACCGAGTTCTGTATTGAGCACAGCATCGCTTTTTGCAAGTGTCGACGGATTAGCGGTACAAATATCCAGCCTGATGTGTTCTATTAACGACAGATAGACCATGATGCCAGTACGCACCCTAATGTATTCTGTTAATGATAGATCATGATGCCAGTGCCTACCTGGCCGTTAACCAGCAGGTCCATGTCGTATCAGCATTGATGATTGTTTTGCGTGTAAGACATTAGTGCTGTGGATATTGATTTTAGTATTGTGTTTGTGAATCTTAAATTGTGAAACCGAGAGCTGTTGTGTAACTTACTCTCTTTCGCGTGAAGATTAAAATGCAAAGTAGTTAGTAGAATAGTAATGGTTTCATCCTGGGGTGCTTGTTTAATACTGAAAGCAGGGTAAGCGAATGTACGTAGATTTTCTGTCACTTTGTGCTAATTTGTGCATTCTCTTCTCACGTGCTGAATTTTGTCATCAGTCTGTCCTGACCTCTTTCTGGAGTTCCTCGCGAGTCGTTTACTGTTCCTTGGAAGGAGGCGCAGATAACATGTTAATGCTAACTATTCGTTGTATTCTTATCTCACTCACCAGAAGACTTTGTCCCATCGATCTTTCCAAAGTTGAAAACACATCCAATAATGCAATCGAAATCTCGAATTGGTTTTGAACTTCTCTTCTCATGCTTGGCCTAAAGGTCAGCCCACGCGCCGGACGTGGTAGTGTACTCCCGACTGGTCGGCTAAGATGGTTTGTATCAATTCTTATGTTTCTGCGTTTATGACACCGCCGTTATTCTGTAACCCCATTTGCTGGTAAAATTTTATTTTGACTTTCGTACAGGAGCAGATGATCTCTCCCCTTTAGGAGATCTGATTAGTAAAGTTCATTATGATTCCTGTAAAGTATAAAAGCCGCTTAACAATCTTCAGCAGAACTGTTCAATTGTTATTTCAAAGCTCCAACGAATCCTAAAGGATGTTCTTGTGTATTAATCGAAATATTGTTTTCACTCCCCAAATCGTTTTAAAAATTCTCAGGAGGTATCATTTCAGACTTGTTATGTAGTTTTAAATAAATTGTCTCTTCTATTTTACGAAAGATGCTTAATCTTCATTTGGACCCAGCCCTTCTAAACTTTTAGTTATCAGTAAAATGCAGGAAGCGTACCACAATCTAATAAATGCATCTTTCTTCCACCTCTTGGGAATTCCTGGAACATGCGCCGCTCTCTCGCTTCGAGACTGGGCGCTAGGTCAAACTTTTTTGCTGTCCAGCGGTTGCGGAAGGCCACTTAGCTTGCTCTGGCTCGCTTGGGCGCGTATAATAGCTGTGCGCCGCGTATAACAACTGCATGGCGCGGACCACATTCAGCGTCACAGACGCTTGCAGATCTCTGCTGACAGACACTGGTCACATCTCCAAGAGTGCGCGCCGAAAACCACCTACGTCATCAGCGTTCCTTGTCGGGAACTGCCATCAGCGTCCACTCTTCGTGAGAATCTTTCCTCGCCATGTGTATAGACTTCCAAGGAACAGTTGTGCTTCTATGTACAAGCGTCTGTCAGTTCAAGTTTCCCAGCATTTATCTGCCTGTCCCCAGTAGCTGAGGCGTCAGCGAGACAGGAAGTGGATTCTAAGAGTTCGGGTTCGATTCCCGTCTGGGTCGGAGATTTTTTCGTCTCAGGGACTGGGTGTTGTGTTGTCCTAATCATAATCGTTTCATCCCTATCGCAGGGCAAGTGGCCGAAATGGCGTCAAATCATAGGACTTGCACCTGGCGAACGGTGTACACGATGGCAGGCCCTAGTCACACGACATTTACATTTTAGCATCTCCGTAATGGCTTCCAACAGGTGAAACAAACTTGTCACCGTTTGTGCTCACCTTTTTGGATCTACATTCCTAAACAGCTCAGTTCACCGTTAGTTAGTTAGCTACACGTTCCATGGAGAATTTTACATGATGGATCGTAATGATGTGGAACGAGTCACTTTACATTCACATTGCAAATTAATTTGTTCATATAGTTACATTCTGAACATCTATAAATGGTTTCATTTTATTACATTTTAGTTTTTACGAAAAAAAATAACTTCTTGGGTACAGCCACAAGTCGCATGTAGTATTTTTGTTTACTGATTTCGGTCTTCAAATGAACGAGAGCATCGTCAGAATATACACTGTAAAAGATACAAACTGAGATAATATGGAAAACTTACATGACGTTACGTAAAGTACGTATTCCATTTCCAGCGTGGTGACTTCCTTTTCAATTTGGCTCAAAGCACTAAAGAATAATCAGTCTGTACTATAGAACTTAAACATACATATAAAGTATGTTTAATGTAGAGTAGTAAATAATAACATTGACAGCACCAAAGATTAAACTGAGTGTACAACAGTGCTTGTAACGTCCATGATATAGTGTATTCACAGATAATTTATAGCTATAGTAAAAGAAGTTTACAATTTAGTGAATATTTTATGGGCCTGCGTGTAGACATCTCATGTCTGTGCATATCTGCTTATGTTTCAAGAATGCATCGGTAAAAATTAAAAAGTCTTTCAAAACATATTTTTTGAATGTATCTTCGAAATTCGTTTGATACTGTCTTCGTTGTAACACACGCAAACACTGTAGTGCCTTCCAGCTGTTCCATTTGTAGCATGCCATTTGCTAAAGTATGAGAAATTTCTATTTTTTTAGCTTTTTTACTGATCTATCAGTTTTCTTAGTGTGACTGGATATTTCTACTAATACTCTGGTTTTGAGTACTAATGGCTCCCAAAATGGGATTTATGACTCTGTTTTCAAACATATTGACAAACTAGCCTTTTCCTCATGGCTTCACCCGTGTATCCTCGCACCCCTATCTGTTTATCTCCTCCTCCTCACTCTTTCCATCTCTTCATCTCCTCCTCCTCGTTTTCCTCCTCCTCCTTGTCCATTTCTTCCAACTCCTCTTTTTGATCATGTCATTCTCCCCCTTCTTCTGATCATATTCTACTTCTTCTTTCTCTATACACCTCTGCCTTACCCTCAACGAGCTGTCTGCACCTTCTCCTTGCTTCATGCATCTCCCCCTCACCAACGCTCTCGGTCCGTTCCCTCCTCACATTCACCCTGACCAACCCACCTCTTTGGATCTCAAGCAGTCTCTAGCTGTGCTCATCGGCTCATGCAGCCCTTATAACGTTGTTGTTTGAGTCACCAGTCTTCTGATTGGTTTGATGTGCCTGCCAAGAATTCCTGTTCTGTGCCACACTCTTCATTTCACAGTACCACTTGCAACCTATATCCTCGATCGTTTGCTAAATGAATTCCAATCTCTGTCTTTCTCTACATTTCTACAGGTCACTCGAGTACCATGGAAATTATTCCGTGATGTCTTAACAGATGTCCTATCATCCTATACCTTCATCTTGTCAGTGTTTTCGCCGTATTTCTTTCCTCACTAATTCTCTGGAGAACCTCGTCACTCCTTACGTTATAAGTCAAAGTAATTTTCCAAATTCTTCTGTAGCACCACAACTCAAATGCCTCGATTCTAATCTGTTCCGTTTTCCCGCAGTCCATGTTTCACTACCATACAATGCTGTGATCCAAAGCGCATTCTCAGGAATTTCTTCCTCAAATTGAGGCATGTGTCTGATACTAGTAGACTTATCTTGGTCTGGAATGCCATTTTTACCAATGCTAGCCTGATTTTTATGTCCTCCTTGTTCCAACTATCATTGGTTATTTTGCTATCTAGGTAGCAGAATTCCTTAATTTCATGTACTTCGAGATCACCAGTTACGATGTTAAGTTTCTCGCTGTTCTCACTTCTGCTATATCGCATTACTTCATCTTTCTCAATCTTCTCTCAATCCATACTCTGTACTCAGTAGTCTGTTCATTCCATTCAACACTTCCTGTAATTATTCTTCACTTTCACTAAGGACAGGAATGTTCTCAGTGAATCTTATCATTGATATCCTTCCACCTTGACTTTTAGTTCCACTGTTGAACCTTTCTTTTATTTCCGTTATTGCTTCTTCCTTGTGTGGATTGAACACTATGGGCGGAAGACTACATCCCTGCCTTACTCCTTTTTTAATCAGAGCACTTTGTTCTTGGTGTATTATTATGGCTCTCTCTTGACTCTTGGCTATATCGTATATTACTCGTCTTTCCCTATAGCTCACCCCTATTTTGCTCAGAATTTTTAAAATTTTACACCATTTTACATTGTTGAACGCTTTCTCCAGGTCGACAGATCCTATGAACGTGTCTCAATTTTTTTTTAGTTTTTCTTTCATTATCAACCCCGGTGTTAGAATTACATCTCTGGTGCCTTTACCTTTCGTAAAGCCGAAATGATCGTCATCAAAAACAACCCCAGTTTTCTTTTCTATTCTTCTATATATTATTCTTGTCAGCAGTTTGGATGTATGAGCTGTTAATCTGATTCTGTGATAATTCTCGCACTTGCTGGCTGTTGCAAATCTTCACAGTTGTATGAATAGTATGCCTCCAAAAATCAGACGGTATATCGCCAGACTCGTACATTCAACGCACGAATGTGAACTTTCGTTTCGCCAGTGATTTTAAAAGTTCCGATGGAATGTATCCTATCCTGATATCTCACAAGGTTTGGGATAATTTAAAGAAAAGCACATGGAAGTGGACCCACATATTTCGTCATTTGTCATATGATGTAATACACTTCATTACTTAACAACAATTATTTTGAAACTTCCTGGCAGAATAAAACTGTGCCGGACCGTGACTCGAACTCGGAACCTTTGCCTTCTGCGGGCAAGTGCTCTACCAACTGAGCTACCCAAGCACGACTTGCGCCCCGTCCTCACAGCTTTACTTCCGCCAGTACTTTGTCTCCTACTTTCCAAACTTCACAGAAGCTCTCCTACGAACCTTGCAGAACTGGAAGAAAGGATATTGCGGAGACATGGCCTAGCCACAGCCTAGGGGATGTTTCCAGAATGAGATTTTCGCTCTGCAGCGGAGTGTGCGCTGGTATGAAACTCCCTGGCAGATTAAAACTGTGTGCCGGACGGAGACTCGAATTCTGGATCTAGGGAAAAGTCCCGAGTTCGAGTCTCGGTCCAACACACAGTTTTAATCAGCCAGTAAGTTTCATATCAGCGCACACTTCGTTGCAGAGTGAAAATCTCATTGTGGAAACACTTATTTTGATTACAAATTGAAAACCTTGTTAAAAATTAATAACAACGCTCACAGTAATTTAAAGAATTTGAGCAGGATCAATTTGTTAATAAAAAAAATTTAAAACTTTATACCACTTAAAAGAGGACTTAAAACTTGGAATAGACATAACTTGCCAAATACAGTACCTAAGATACGGGAAATATTATCTTGTTGCGGATGTAGCTACACATACAAGTCAAGAGCTTCATGCTCCTTAACATTCCATGAAAACTGACGACGTGCACTACAACCACCAGCAAATCCAAATACCAGGGCGCGTGCACTTCTATCGGTGCGTTGTCTTGGATACGCAGTCCCAATTACATCAACTCAATTTGCGACAGAAAGTATTCATACAAAAATGTAGACATGAGTATTCATACATTTGCAATGAATGTGCCCTCGAAAAGAAAAGATTAAAATCAGCTGCACTGACCAGTGAGCATCCACACAATCACTCAGTATTGAACATGTCGATTTTAATTCAACATTAACACAGACATGAGCTTTCGGTAACGAATAAAAGATCATTTCCAGCGTTCCAAGCAGGGGTGTTATTGCCTCCAATTCGTGCAGATGATCTACAGGTGCGGTAACATCTAAGCTTCCAGAGTTGGCCCGGTGCTTGCTGATCAAGCTACACGCAGGGGTCAGCGGCCCTTCCCTCAACTCGCCGCTATCAGTTCTTAATCCTGCCAGGAAAATGCGACCAACTTAACAACTCGCGGCTTCACGTGCTCCACGCCCGAGCTGCAGGAGTACCGCAAAAGCAACTCGCCAGGCACCTGGCCTCCCGCTAACTACCGGTACCATGGCCCGCCGAACCCAACAACACACTCCTCGACCTAAGATCCTTGCCTTGGCCTGCGACCAGGATCGATATCGGCTGTACAAGTAGTTAGTAGCGCCAGCGGAGTGTCGTGTCCGGCAACATTAAAGCTGCTATGGATCATATCCCTTCTGCCTTATTCTTCCTTAACTCTTTCAAAGCTCTTTTAAATTCTGATTCTAAAACTGAATCCCCTATTTCTTTTATATCGACTCCTGTTTATTCTATCACGTCATCTGGCAAGTCTTCCCCCTCTCAGAGGCCTTCAATCTACTCTTTACACCTATCTGCTCTCTCCTCAGTATTTAAGGGTGGAATTCCCTTATGTTGCCAACCTTGCTTCTAATCTCACCGAAGGTTGCTTTGACTTTTCTACTCACTGAGTCAGTCCTTTCGACAATCATCTCCTTTCTGATTTCTTCACATTTTTCATGTAGCCATGACGCCTTAGATTCCCAGCATTTCCTATTTATTTCAGTCCCAAGTGACTTTTATTTCTGTTTCCTCGATTCCCTGAACATTTTTGTACATCCTTCTGTCATCGATCAGCTGAAGTATTTCTTCTGTTACCTTCTTTGTACTAATGTCTTTCTTTCTTACATCTGTGACTACCCATCTTAGATATATCCATTCGTATTCAACGGAATAGTCTATTGAGGTTTCCATTGTCGCAGCATATGTAGCCTCAGAGAAATTGAACCGTACCTCTTTATTGCTTTATACTTCCATTTTCCACTTCTTTACGCATTAATTCTTCCTGAGCTGGGTTTTAAACTTCAGCCTGTTGTTCATCTAAGTAAATTGCGATCTGAGTCTCTGTCTGCTCCTGGGTTCGCGTTACAATCCAGTACATGACTTTGGAATCTTTACCCAACCATAATACAGGGTGATTCAAAAAGAATACCACAACTTTAGGAATTTAAAACTCTGCAACGACAAAAGGCAGAGCTAAGCACTATCTGTCGGCGAATTAAGGGAGCTATCAAGTTTCATTTAGTTGTACATTTGTTTGCTTGAGGCGCTGTTGACTAGGCGTCAGCGTCAGTTGATGCTAAGATGGCGACCGCTCAACAGAAAGCTTTTTGTGTTATTCAGTAAGGCAGAAGTGAATCGACGACAGTTGTTCAGCGTGCATTTCGAACGAAGTATGGTGTTAAACCTCCTGATAGGTGGTGTATTAAACGTTGGTATAAACAGTTTACAGAGAATGGGTGTTTGTGCAAAGGGAAAAGATCTGGACGGCCGAGAACGAGTGATGAAAATGTAGCACGCATCCAGCAAGCATTTGTTCGCAGCCCAGGAAAATCGACTCGCAGAGCTAGCAGAGAGCTGCAAATTCCACAATCAACTGTATGGAGAGTCCTACGAAAAAGATTAGTTATGAAACCTTATCGTCTGAAATTGGTTCAAGCACTGTCTGCAGCTGATAAGATTAAAAGAATCGACTTCTGTGATTTTATCCTTGCTCAAATGGAAACAGATGAATCTTTCGTTTCAAAGATTGTGTTTAGTGATGAAGCAACTTTCCACACTAACGGGAAAGTCAACCGTCACAATGTCTGTATATGGGGCACTGAGAATCAGCGGGAAACAACTCAGTATGAACGTGACTCGCCTAAGGTGAACGTTTTCTGTGCCATTTCAGCCAATAAAGTTTTTGGTCCCTTTTTCTTCGAAGGTGCTACTGTAACTGGACTACAGTATCTGGAGATGTTAGAGAATTGACTGTTCCCTCAGCTCGAACAAGAAGCACAACAATTCATATTTCAGCAGGATGGATCGCCACCACATTGGCACTTATCTGTCCGTAGCTACCTGAACGTCAACTACCCGAGGCGATGGATCGGCCGCCACGCAGCCCGTGACAGAGCACTTCATCATTGGCCTCCAAGAAGCCCTGATCTTACCCCCTGCGATTTTTTCTTATGGGGGTATGTTAAGGATATGGTGTTTCGGCCACCTCTCCCAGCCACCATTGATGATTTGAAACGAGAAATAACAGCAGCTATCCAAACTGTTACGCCTGATATGCTACAGAGAGTGTGGAACGAGTTGGAGTATCGGGTTGATATTGCTCGTGTGTCTGGAGGGGGCCATATTGAACATCTCTGAACTTGTTTTTGAGTGAAAAAAAACCTTTTTAAATACTCTTTGTAATGATGTATAACAGAAGGTTATATTATGTTTCTTTCATTAAATACACATTTTTAAAGTTGTGGTATTCTTTTTGAATCACCCTGTATAATGTAATTGAAATCTTACCATATCTCCCGGCGTTTTCCAAGTGTACCTCCTCCTTTTGTGAGTCCTGAGTAGAGTATTCGCTATTATTAGTTCAAATTTATTACAGAACTCAATTAGTCTCTCTCCTTTCTCATTCCTGGTTCCAAACCCATATTCTCCAGTAACCCTTTCTTCTGGTGCGTACCCTACAACCGCAAGAAACGTTTTGGTTCCTGACGTTTTGTCCAGAACTGCGCTGCACATCCTTGGAGGTGCTCCTCATGGCACTGTCTTGCCAGCTGACTAATCAGACCTTGGAGGAAAGGGTGAATACAAGACTGAAAGAACACAAAAGCCTTTGACAACTGAGGAAAATTGAAAAATGAGCTGCAGCACAGCATACTCTTGAGCCAGGAAATCATGAAGTGAAGATCTCCAAAACCAAAATTTTGTCTACTATGACAAACTATTATCAGCAACTATATCGAGAAGTCATCTAAGTATATGGGCTATTCGGAAAGTTATTTCTAATCGATCGAAAAATCCGATGGAGCTTTGCACATATGTGTTGGGCAGTGTCTCTAGTATGCCCGTCAATTGCGTCACGTCGCTCTTCTTAGTCCTGAGTGCATGGCGAGTGCGCAAAGATCTCTAGAAAATAGTGTCTCCCAGGAAGTATGAGGGCCTGGTGACAGATGCCGCCTGATGTTATGCAGCCCACATAACATAAATGCAATGCGCTTCCTTGTTCGTGACAATTCTCGGCCGCATGGCGAAGAGGCAACGAAGATACCCCTGCAGCGTTTTCCATGGAAAGTATTTGATCACCCACAATACAGTTCGTAATTGAATCTCCCTGAGTTTCATCTCTGCTCTTGAAGCGGTGGCTATGGAAACGACGTTTTTGGTACAGACAACGAACTGTAGACCAGTGTAGAGAATTGGGGGAAAGCACAGGCAACTGCCTCCTTTGTCGAGGGTACTGGAAAGTTGGTGCAACGCTAGAACAATGGTATAACTCGGAACGTGATCATGTAAAGAAGTAGCTAGAAGCTGTAGCTAACAGTTGCAAATATAACACTTTTTATTTTCACAGTGGTTTCCACTTCGTGACCGATCGGAACCTAATTTCCGAATAGCCCTCATATGTAAGCATAGTCGTAATTTTTACATAAAAGAAGAAGCAGTGAAAGTCAATGGTGCATGGACAGTGGCTTTGACAGGTGACAGTCTGTTGTGTACATAGTTCCGCGTAGTCAGCTCGTACACAACTTTCCCAATAGAGCGCGCCCCCTAAGCTCAACAGCGCAGGCGCAGCGCTCGTCAGATGGCGCTGCCTTAGAGGCGGACCAAATTCTGCTTCCGCCGATCCGCGTATTAATATGTAACGCGGCCAATGAGATTTCTGCTAACGTAGAACCTTTTCTCCTCGCAGATCACACTCGCACAGTGATACATGAACGCGCGAGATATTATAACGAGTCTACAGACCTCTGATTAGTCAGTCTGCATTAGTCTGCATTAGTCTGTAGTCGTTTCAGTCTGCGCCTAATAAGATTATCATATTCCTGTACATAGCCATGAAGATAAATGAATAGACACTTTGTCAAGTATCAGAGATATGTGAGAATAAGATTAATGTACCAAGACCAAAGGAACTTCAGATTGTCAATTGCAAACAGCATCCAGAATCAAGTTACGTAATATCCATGCTTTTTATTATTTTAATAAATGTGTGTGAAAATTAATCAAGTTATGTTTAAAGTTGTTCACCGTCAATCTGCTACTCTAAGCATGCAAGTGGCATTTCTATCGTCTGACCTAACGGCAGAAGATAAACACGCCACGATAAGACCACGAAACATATTGCTGACACTCGCCTACTTCGTTAGAGCGACAAGTCAAATAATCTGATGGTGTGTGTACCGAAGGTCTTACAGTACGCACACCACACAGTCGATAGTTACCTTTTATCTCTGAGAAGGATTATCTTTCCTGTTCACGCACAAACTCGATCGTGCCCACTTTACACAGTAATATGTTGCTCTTCGACATCCTACTCTTTAGTCGGCGAGACTCAGCACCACCATTAAGATGTGGGTGTAACGTCAGGAACCGAGAAGTTTCATCGACCAGGCTGCACAGCCAGGAAGACTCATCAGCTCATTTGACATCCAGTCATTGTGTTACTCAATTGTTTAGCAGCTCCTACCTGAGGGGTTTTATACAACGTGCAACGCTTTCTACTACCACGTGCACGATGTACATATTCTCTTGATCACTATGCGCAAGCAATTAGACCTACAGAAAACGCGAACACGATCTTTTTGTAGCAAATTTCTAGTACTTAAATTTTGTTCTGGTATACGTTTTTGCTAAGGGCTGCACTTTTCGAATTATTCGAGAAACACGTACATTTTGAATAACCCGAAAAAAATAGCCTTCTGCAAAAATGTGTCCCCATACATCTACATCTACACCTACATGGATACTCTGCAAATCACATTTAGGTGCCTGGCAGAGGGTTCATCGAACCACCTTCACAATTCTCTATTATTCCAATCTCATATAGCGTGCGGAAACGGTGCACACCTATATATTTCCGTATGAGTTCCGATTTCCCTTATTTTATCGTGGTGATAGTTCCTCCCTATGTAGGTCGGTGTCAAAAAAATATTTTCGCATTCGGAGAAGAAAGTTGGTGATTGGAATTTCGTGAGAAGATTCCGTCAGAACGAAGAACGCCTTTCTTTTAATGATTTCCAGCCCAAATACTGTATCATTTCTGTAACAGTCTCTCCCATATTTCGCGATAATACAAAACGTGCTGCCTTTCTTTGAACTTTTTCGATCTACTCCGTCAGTCCTATCTGGTAAGGATCCCACACCGTGCAGCAGTATTCTAGAAGAGGACGGACAATTGTAGTGTAGGCAGTCTCCTTAGTAGGTCTGTTATATTTTCTAAGTGTCCTACCAATAAAACTCAGTCTTTGGTTAGCCTTCCCCACATCATTTTCTATGTGTTCTTTCGCATTTAAGTTGTTCGTAATTGTAATACCTAGATATTTAGTTGATTTTACGGCTTTTAGTTTAGACTGATTTATCGTGTAACCGAAGTTTAACGAATTCCTTTTAGCGCTCATGTGGATGATCTCACACTTTTCGTTCTTTAGGGTCAACTGCCACTTTTCGCACCATTCAGATTTTTTTCTAAATCGTTTTGCAGTAAGTTTTGAACTTCTGATGACTTTACTAGTCGATAAACCACAGCGTCATCTGCAAACAACCGAAGACGTCTGCTCAGATTGTCTCCCAAATCGTTCATACAGATAAGGAACAGCAAAGGGCCTATAACACTACCTTGGAGAACGCCAGAAATCACTTCTGTTTTACTCGATGACTTTCCGTCAATTACTACGAACTGTGACCTGTCTGACAGGAAATCGCAAATCCAGTCACATCACTGAGACGATATTCCATAATCACGAATTTCACTACGAGCCGCTTGTGTGGTACAGTGTCAAAAGTCTTCCGGAAATCCAGGAATAAGTAATCGATCTGAAATCCCTTGTCAATAGCACTCAGCACCTCTCGTGAATAGAGAGCTAGTTGTGTTTCACAGGAACGATGTTTTCTAAACCCATGTTGACTGTGTATCAATAGACCGTTTCCTTCGAGGTAATTCATAATATTCGAACACAATATATGTTCTAAAATCCTGCTGCATATCGACATTAACGATATTGGCCGGTAATTTAGTGGATTACTCCTACTACCTTTCTTGAATATTGGTGTGACCTGTGCAACTTTCCAGTCTTTAGGTACGGATCTTTCGTCGAGCGAACCGTTGTATATGATTGTTAAGTATGGAGCTAATTGATCAGCGTACTCCGAAAGGAACCTAATTGGCTTACGGTCTGGAATAGAAGACTTGCTTTTATTAAGTGATTTGAGTTGCTTCACTACTCCGAGGATATTTACTTCTACGTTACTACGTTACTGACAGCTGTTCTCGATTCGAATTCTGGAATATTTACTTCGTCTTCCTTTATGAAGGCATTTCGGAAGACTGTGTTCAGTAACTCTGCTTTGGCAGCACTGTCTTCCATAGTATCTCCATTGCTATCGCGCAGAAAAGGCATTGATTGTTTCTTGCCGCTATCATGCTTCACATACGAGCAGAATCTCTTCGGATTTTCTGCCAGGTTTCGAGACAAAGTTTCGTTGTGGAAAGTGTTATACGCGTCTCGCATTAAAGTCCGCGCTAAATTAAGAGCTTCTGTAAAAGATCGCCAATCTTGGGGATTTTGCGTCTCTTTAAATTTGGCATGTTTGTTTCGTCGTTTCTGCAACAGTGTTCTAACTCGTTTTGTGTACCAAGGAAGATCAGCTCCGTCGATTGTTAATTTATGTGGTATAAATCACTCAACTGCTGCCGAAACAATTTCTTTGTATCTAAGCCACATCTGGTGTACACTTATATTACTAATTTGGAAGGAGCGGAGATTGTCTCTCAGGAAGGCGTCAAGTGAATTTTTATCTGATTTTTTGAATAGGTATATTTTTGGCTTATTTTTCAAGGATTTGAGGATTGAAATATTCAATCTCGCTACGACAACCGAGTGTTCACTAATCCCTCAATCGGTTCTGATGCTCGTTATTAACTCAGGATGTTTTGTTGCTAAGAGGTCAAGTGTGTTTTCACAACTGATACTAAAATGTAGACTTTCACGGCCGGAAATATCACGTCCATTATAATTATCCGGGCTGTTATGCCGTGGTCGGTTGATGAATTCTGTGTCGATTCCCAACGTTTCGTCTCCGACTGCGGAAGACATCTTGAAGTGGGTCCGTAGCTTCATGGAAGGTCCAACACACCCACTGGCTCGCTACTGACTGCCGCTAAATTCAAGTGTCCGCGCGCTCCCGCGCCGCGGCTTGACGTCACGTGTTTTGAAAACGTCAGTGCAATTGGCCGCTGTCCGTCGCCTTCGATCACCGTTGCCATCACCCAGTAGTGGACGGGTGGTACACATCTTCAACACCGGCATCCAGATACCGTTTAATTTCACGCCCTCCTCCTTTCGGTTGAAGTTATTTGGGTGTTTGGCGATTTCGGTTGCCTCCCTGTAGAGCCTTTCGTAATATCCGCTTGTGGCCGCTAGTACTTGCGAATATTGTGGTTCCCTGGCTGGAAAGCATGCTCCGCAACAGCTGATCGTTCCGTTTCTCCTCTTCTACAATTTCCCTTGTGCTCTTCCAAACGTTTAGAAGCAGTTCTTTTAGTGGTACCCACATAAACATCACCACAGGTGCATGGGATCCTATACACTCCAGCTTTTTCCAGTGGTTTGCGAGCGTCCTTGGCAGGCTTAAGGTATTCCTGTATCTTCCTGGTTGGCTTGTAAATTGCGGTAATATTCCGCCTCGTCAAGATCCTCCCTATTCTCTCCGTTACATTTTTAACAACCCCCTTGAAGATGTCTTCGGCAGTCGGAGACGAAACATTGGGAATCGACACAGAATTCATCAACCGACCACGGCATAACAGCCCGGATAATTATAATGGACAAGTTTTCAGTACTGTTTACTATTCGCGTGGGTACATGAACTAACTGCTCGAAATAATGTTCAGAGAATGCGTTTAGCACAATTTAGGATGATATCTTGGGCGTACCTCCGGAATTACACATGTATTTTCGCCAACATATCGAGGGTAAATTAAAGTCACCACCAACTACTATCGTATGAGTCGGGTACGTATTTGAAATCGAACTCAAGTTTTCTTTGAACCTTTCAGCAACTGTATCTTCTGAATTGGGAGTTCGGTAGAAGGATGCAATTATTATTTTATTCCGGTTGCCAACAGTGACCTCTGCCCATACTAACTCACAGGAACTATCTATTTCAATCTCGTGACAACTACTTCTGACAGCAACAAACACGCCACCGCCAAACGTGTTTAGCCTATCCTTTCGGAACAATTCACAAAAATTTCGGCTGAGCTTATAACCGGCTTTAGCCAGCTTTCAGTGCCTATAACGATTTGAACATCAATGCTTTCTGTTAGGGCTTGGAGCTCTGGTACTTTCCCAACACAGCTACGACAATTTACAACAGTTATACCAATGGTTCCTGTATGCACTTTCTTCCTGTTTTCTGCCCGTACACTTTGTGACTGAAGCCCTTCTTGTGTTTTCCCGAGACGCTCTAACCTAAAAAATCGCCCAGTACACGTCACAATGCCCCTGCTACCCGTGTAGCTGCTTCGTGCGTATAGTGGTCGTCTGACCTATTCAGCGGAACCCAAAACCCAACCACCCTTTGGCGCAAGCCGAGGAATCTGCAACCTACACGGTCGCAGAACTGTCTGAGCCTCTCATTCATACCCTCCACTCGGCTCTGTACCATAGGTCCGCAATCGGTCGTGTCGACTATGTTGCTATTGGTCAGCTCTGATTTCATCTTGCAACCAAGATTGGCAGCCTTTACCACTTCTGTTAGCCGGTCGAAACCAGAGAGAATCTGTTCTGATCCAGAGTGACACACATCATTGTTACCGACGTAAGCAACCACCTGCAGTTGGCTGCATCCTGTGCTCATCATGGCACCCATGAGGACCCTTTCCACATCTGGAATGGCTCCATCCGGTATGCAAACGGAGTGCACATTGATTTTCTTATCCTTCTTGTCAGCCAAGTCCCTAAGGGTCCCCAAAGCGCGCCTAACATTGGAGCTTCCAACTACCAATAATCCCACCCTCTGTGATTGCCCGGATCTTGCAGGCTGAGTGGTTTCCTCTGAAACAGGATAGGTGACAGCATCTGGGTCAGCCACAGTGTCAGCCACAGAGAGCAACTGGAACCTGTTTGTCAGGAAGTCTTTCGCCGCCTGCCTCGCCCTGGGGTGACCTCCCACTCGACCACAGGTGAGGGGTCAACTTCAGTGCGAGCAGTAACTGGGTTGGCCACCGGTGAGGACCGATGGGAGATCTCTGACTTGCTGGACATCCGTTGGATCCCCAAGGCCGGTCCACAACAGTCGTGCCCATCCACTGCAGCCTCAAGCTGTGTAACTGAAGCCATCACAGCCTGAAGCTGCGAGCGAAGTGTCACCAACCCGGCTCGCATCCACACACAACAATCGCAGTCCATGTCCATACTAAAGACCGTGGGAAACTAAACTATGCAGATAAACGGACTATCGGTATGTGCTGCCCAAATCTACTGTTGACCCTGACGAAAACGCACGAACTGTGTCTAGTAATAAGCAGATGTTCAATAACCTAACTACTGAACCACTCAGGTGAAACAAAATAATTTGCCCCGGATTGGGAACTTAACTGCAATCAATTTGATACAAAAAGGTCTTTATCAACAGATTGCATATAGTGATATAAATAAACATGAAAATCGTGCATGTAGTATCTGAAGGCACTTTGGGTTGCATAAATCCATATGTAGGGACAACTGAATCAGCCCATATAGCGAGCGGTGTTGTAATGCTTATGAAGGTTGTTCTTATTTGCGGTTGTTAAGCGAGCAACTACGTAAATAGAGTCGACAGCTGAAACTGTCAACTGCTACCACGTGGAACAGGCTGTCAACACGTAATGGAAATCTCGATTTCATTCTCTCCACTATCACCATCTGCAATAATTTTCTCATCATGAAGGGTATCAAATTCGTCACCTCAGCCTCAGCTCTCCCAACATGTGAAGAGATCCGCAGGCTTCAATAGCATCTATCTCCAACACAAGCAGGTCTCCTGTGTATTATGTAGTTTCAGATATTTGAAGACAAGTCAAGCTGTGAATTACAGCTGTTTCAGACTTGAACCTGATCAGTGCCATTCCATCACACATTTTCACACACTTCTTGCAAGATCCACTGTGAATGCGTGGTATGTGGCTCCACTCACTCCAGCCCACTCTAGAAGTGTCAGCAATTACTGACTGGAAAAGATTTATGCGGCCTACCAGTAACATAATTAATGTTGATAGAAGTGTAGTAACTTCATGTTCATTCGCCAATTCAGCAACAAGAGACTACAACACAGCTACACAGCTCTACAACAGCCGTTAACTATAAACAGCATCAAGATGCCCCATTTACCAATCCTATCCATTTCCCATCAGCGCTACAAGGTCACTGAGAACGAAACACTTACAGCTTAAACACTTCTCAGGCATTGTTTATAGTAACCTAACCTCATGTTCAGGAAAAATGGAATACCCTGTACTACTATAGACTGGATGTTTATATTCACAGGACATGTAAATTAGTATGTTCTGCAGAAATTATTAGCGTTTCAGTCACCTCGGTTCACCCATAATTTGTTCCATGGGTGATGCCATCGACGCATATAACGCGCGAAAATCGCCCTGTGGTATAGCCATCGATGCTGCATTCACCTGGTTCTAAGGTTCATCCGTGATGCTTCGCATTTAGTCACAGTGCTGCACCCATCTTTTAACCATATCCCACAAATTTTCGATTGGCGGCAAGTCTGGTGATCTGGCGGGCCAGGGCAAAGGTACGTGGTCGGGCAACAACATGTGGTCCTGCACTGTCTTGCTGAAAAATGTCGTCTGGGGTCGCAGCATGTCATTCACATAGGTCATACTGGTCATAGTGCCCTGGAGACCCACCAACTGTGATTTGTGGTAGTACCCCACAGCGCCCCACACCATAAAATCTCGAGTTGGCACTGTATGTCTTGTGCGAATGCATCTACTGTGATGCTGCTTCCCTTGTCTGCGGCGATCCATAAAGCAGCCATCATTTCAAACAAACAGAACCTGTACTCGTCTGGAAACACTATCGGATGCTATTCCTGTCCCCACTGACGTCGTTCCATGCACCATTTCAGTCTAGCATGTTTCTTCACATTCGTCAAAGGTAGACCGCGAAGTGGACGACGCGAGCGTAAGCCATGCCGTAATAAACGGCCACCCCCTGATAGTGTACGACGTGTTCCACTGTTGCGCCAGAGCCGAGGAGGACGCAGATATGCGCTGCAGTGCCTTCCAAACGCGATGTCCATCCTCTCGAGGGGTGGTCTTGATCTGGGTGTTGTGACCTGACCCATCTCGTCATGTTCTACGGCCTGCTGTGAACCATTCAGCACACATCCATTGCACTGCCGAATCACTTCGTCCCACTCGAGCAGCAGTTTTCCACATGCATGCATCACATTCTCTCATGCCAATAATGCGCCCTCTTCCGAACTCACTGATTTTACGGTGCGGTTCGTGCATACGTCTACGAGGCATCCTGCCCTTTATTCAAGTGAGACTGATCCGTTAGCTTCGGTTTATAGCGACAACAGGAGCCGCAGGGACATTTTACGGTAGGGTGTTTTGCACCGGGATATCGATGTTCACTGTGAGTCCGCAGGCTGACGTGGTTCAAATGCTGCTCACTTCTGCAGAACACACTAATTTACATGTCCTGAGAATGTGAACGTCCCATCTGTAGTCGTTCAAGGTGTTACGTTTATCTCTTAACATAAGTGTATTTTACACAAACACTCATGTAACAACTTCAGGTAAGTACCCATTTAATAAAGTGAAAATAACTTCACTATATAGACACGAGCTCAGTGAAGTTATTTTGTCCACTCACATAAGAGAACTGGCAATGAAATGCTGGAGAGAGATAATCTGTCAGTTCCCAGTGGACGAGTTGCCTTCTTCCCCCCAACAACGCTGCAGCTGCTGTACAGAATGACTAAGAATCAGTTTGCCCTGTGGCAGTGTAGAACAGCGTGCAAAAGTCTGTGTATCTTCTATCCACACGCTTTACCTGCGTTATTGAAGGTATACTATGTAGTACTACTGAGTAAACACTAATAAATATACTGAAATTTCTTCTGTTTTGTACATGCTTACTTCAGAGCTCAAAATGGCATAGAATCATTACAAAGCAATATCCCGAACTACTCAGTCCTTATAGATAGGTACCCCATGCTATTCTAAGTTCATAATCAGATATAAATCGATTCCGCCACATTAGTAGCCCCCCCCCCCCTCCTTTCAATTGTATTATGAGCTGTGGCTCGTCTAACAGTATACATAGGAACAGAATGCTGAATGCAAATTACGAGTTTCAAGAAATCCTTTTAAAATTAAGAGCCCCTGGTACTTGTAAATACTGACACACCACATTTTTACGTGACCGAATTTCGATAACATGTAGTAGACTTCCGTTTGAAGGACTTTGAAGCACACTACTGCTATCATTGTTTGACACACAACAGTTCATAAGTTGCTATCGGAACTTTAAGCCATCAATCGAGACCGCATCTTGTTTACCATTCCTGTCAATCATAAATACCTTGTCGTCATGCTGTTGGGCCGTGAAAGGGCCAGAATAGTAATGGGTACGGAGAAGTCTTACAGTCATCACGTAACCTAAAATAGTGTCGTGTCTTCAAGTCCTTATGTACGAAAACAAGTTTGGTCCCACTTCTAGTAAGGTGTCTGGAAACCAGACATTGCACAACCTTTTGTAGTTTGTTTAAAAACTCAGACTCCCCAGACTGCAACGAAGGAAGTTTAGTTGGAGAGAAAAATGAGCAGGTCACCATAAACCAGCTGTGCAGAGGAGCATTGGATGTCCTCCTTAATACTAGTACGTAATCCCAATAAAACGAAAGGCAATGACAAAACCCTAGATTCTGGACAGCATGCCAACAATGTCTTTAAGGTCCAATGGAAACCCTCTACCATCCTACTACTGGAGGGATGGCAGCTCATAGTACAGATGTCCTTGCAACCACCAATATGCAATAGTTCTGTGAATAACTGGCACTCAAGTTGGCGTCTCCTATCTGACGTAATGACCAGTGGGATACCAAAACCAGCGAACGACACGGGTATCAAAACGCGAGCAACAGATGCTGCAGAAATATCATGAACGGGTACAGCCTCTGGCCAACGAATAAACTGGCCGATCATCCTTCAGAAGGGGGAGAGGCATAGCAATGTCGACGTTCAAGTGAGAAAATCTCCCAGCATGGATGCGAAAATCAGCAGTAGGAGTAGCCAAGCATTTACAAATTTTCGTGCTTGACACATGACGTATTTTCTCCCTTCGAAGTAGGCAGTTTCAAGAACTAATCTTTTGTTCTTATTTGTGTCTGTTGACAGCATGGTGTTGCCACGAAATCGAATGTTGTGGCGATATAAAGTATTTAGCAAAATAATATCCTACTTCCAGACCTATCTAGTACTTCTTAGACATGTCGGTTGTATACATCGTAATGTACTATCAAATAATGTATCATCAAATTGAAATCCGTCTTTAATTCTGGCGGAATTGTTTAACACGCATCGTGCTTTAACTGCTGATATTGTACGATTAAACTCAAGATCTATAGCTGTTGTTGAAATTCGCAACTAGTTTGATAGAGTACCAAAACTAGATTCAATCATTCTCCTGCCTCGTGTAAGTCGTAATTATAAATACATTGTTGCACAATTAAGTTGAGACTCGGATACCGTCTTAAAACATGTCTAGATAAATAAAAACAGCCTTAGTTTCCCTTGGGGTCATAACGTAGTATTGTCGGTTCTGGTAAATCGAATTGCCCAATTCCAGTCTCCTGTTAAACGATGTATTTTTAAATACGTTTCAATCAGTGAAAATACCGTATGCCCCTACTCTAATGCAAGTAAAACAGTAGTTTACATTGAAAATTACCACTAAAGTAATAGAGAAGTAATTCGAATAACTGTTGTACATTGAAACACTTTGATCGGGCTTTGCTATTCCAGTAAGTTTGCCCTGAGAACATTAGGAAAGCCTTTCGAAATTTCGTAAGGTTATCCTTGCTTTTTCTGGCTTTTACTCAGTCATCAAACTTTCCCATATTGTGTCACAAAGGGTTTTGTCTACTCTCCAAGTAGGAACTGATAATGTAAGCAGGAGAAAACTGTTGTCTGACGCTGTAACAAATGAAATTCAATTATGAGTAGGTAGATCAATAGCCTATTTTTTATATTAAGTCGATGACATTCAAGCAAAGTCGAAACATAAAAGAGACAATTATCGTTGTGAGTATCAAGGGCAGAAAGCTGTTAAAACAGGACAAGGTGCAAAGAAGAGAAAAAAAGTATATAGATATCACGACGAGTTGCTATTTCTTGTTCCACACGTCAAAGATGCCAAAACATTTGGAAACTACAACACTCCATGAAGTGAATCAGCAACAAAAAAACCTGAAAATTCGCGAGCTACACCATGTACTTCCATTTAGTGATGTGCAACGTACCCCAGTTAATAACAAAAAGGAAATGCTTACGTCTTTTGAACACCAGATTTTAAAAGCTGGTCCCGGCGGAGGTTCGAATCCTCCCTCGGGCATGGGTGTGTGTTTGTCCTTAGGATAATTGTAGGTTAAGTAGTGTTTAAGCTTAGGGACTGATGACCTTAGCAGTGAAGTCCCATAAGATTTCACACACATTTAAACATTTTTTTAAAAAGCTGTAAGAAATGGCGCGGCATCTTGTGAGGAAAACTAAACATTTCGTCTCTCCTTCATCAAATGGCTGAAAAAGATGTGTGTGTGTGTGTGTGTGGTTTATTGTAAGCTAGAAACGTTGGGGAAATGTGCTAGCGTTCCCAAACATCAGTATCTACAAGACCTTGGATATATTTAGCGCTACAATCTACTTGCGCCGGAAATTTAATTACTTGATTTGCAAAATGTTTGCATGTGATTCTCAAACGCTGAAAATATGTTTTACTATGAAGACCAATCTTCATAAGGAGGTGGTTAATGTCTTAAGAGATCTATTTGACTCTTGTAAATTGTTACACAGTTAATCTGACAGGACAGTGCAAACTGACTATTTGCAGCCATTTTCGATGTTGCAATTGCTACGATCTCACAGTCGGGTGCTTGTGTAATCACTCGTTATGTATTTATAGAGGGTTTCACTTAGTTCTCTTTGCGTTCTATTAGCGACACGCTGGATCACATCTGAAAAACTGGTATCTCTAGCTAGGGGAGGACGAGTAGGAGGAAGGAGGGGAGGTATAGCGGGAGGCTAGAGCGAGTTAGTCAGTAGCTGCACATCGAGCTGAACGCATCAGCAGCTGCCGCCAATCTCTCCTGGTTAGATCTTTTGGGATCAATTTCTCAGGTAATTATGTTATTACAATGATTTTTCTCAATTCCCAGTGCATGCGTAGCGTTATGATCTGATGTTTACGAGTATGTTTTCTTTTTAATTTCCATGACAATTCTGATGTTTAATTAGAGCCTTGTCAGTTGTAGCAGTGTCTATTGACGTTGCAACAGTTCAGTTATAGTCTCATGTCCTACACCTTTTTACCACGTATCTGTTACAAGTTCCTCAGCAGCTACATACTTGTAGGTCTACATACTTGTAGGTCGGTAGGAGGCAATACTTCCGCAACCAGCTGTGGAGTACTTTCCCGCCATTTTTGAGTAGTACTGTGGGCAAGAGCACACAGGAAGGTGAACATATATACACAGCCGTAATCGAAAAGGGGAGCGAAACTCGATTCAAACGTCCCGAGTTGAGCCCTATACACCAAGACGAGCAGCTCTGGTTCATTCAGTGTGGGGTTGAGAAATAGGAAGAGATTATCTTAGAACGTTTGACTGAGTAGAGAATACGAAAGCAAATATTCCTGTACAAAAACTTTCATTAATTTTTGAATACACATTCATACAGAAACAACTATTTCATTATTTTTATTTTGTGTAGTTTTTGTGATATCCAACATAAATTTTAAGTTGTTGTTTCCGTCTACATCTGAACCATCTATTTCATTCTCCAGGCAATAATTTGACAAGTAAAAAGAAGGTTTATTCACCGTTTCTAATACATACCTAGTTTTTATCCTGTAAATTATCTCCTTTATGCTTCAACAATTAGTTCTGTTCGTTCTCGCAGTTCCTCTAGCTGAGTGCATCGGGGAATTTTAGTTTTCCCTTTTATTTCGGGCATTACACAGTTATTTAAACACTCCACATCATCCTGGGTAGATCTTGACAGACCATCGGCTTGACATTCTTTTGGAATTTCCGTAAAGAACTTTAGAATTTTTGCAAAGTAATTCCCATTGAATGATGTTACTCTATCAGTTTGTAACTCTGCAAATGCTTGTTCTGTTACTAAGTGCACAAAACTGAGTCCACGAGATACAGAAACAATGTAACCATCATTTTGAAGCAGATTCAGATGAGAATGGGGCTTTATAAACAGATTTTTCATCTCTGCTTTCACGTAGTAAACGTTCTCGATGTCGATATTTTCAGCCAGTACTCCGACATACGGCCTTTTACCACACCTATTTATAGAATATGCTGACAGCTTATATTCTAGACTTGCATCCAGGCTTTTCCTTACTCGGTGTGTAAAGTAAATTGTTAGTCTTTCCTGTACATCCGCAGTGGCTTCTTCTTTTCCCAGGAGCAGAGGCGATTGTTTTTGCCGTGTATTTCAGTTTTTGGTTTTTATCTTCGACCTCTTCTATTTCTAGTTTTCTTTTTCGTTCACTTAGTACACTCACACAACAGAAAGGAGTAACTTTTTTAATGGGGAATATTGTAAACCGTTTGATAGATCGGTTATTTTCCTTATGACTTGCGGTACAATGCTATTTGTCGGAACAAATCTCAATTCGGCGATATCTATATCCGACGTAATTATGGAGAAAAATGTCCTAGATAAATATGTTTCTGCTGCTGTAATATAGCGCTGTAATACTTATATTGTCTTTGTTGGAGTCAATTTTAAGAATCTCCACGTAATTTACAGATGGATAATTAAAACTGTATGCCGGCACAGCAATACCCGTAAGCACTTCTCGGTCTTGAGAGTCGGGCGTACTTGCGTGCACATCGACCAGTTTCCGGGTATTCTTATTACCCAAATGGACAAGCTGCATAACTTTGATAAACACCACCCAGCAGCTGTCCTGTAAGTCAGTAGTTAGCTGATATTACATGGCTGTGATTGGCGCAGAGTACAGCGGACCACATCTTAAGTGCTCTGTGTCAGTGTTAAAAAAGACTGAAACACTTTTACACAGGGTCAAACACACAATTCATCTGTAGTTGTACATTGTAGCCTCCAATCCGGCAATATCACGTTGTTTAGCCAAGAATGATGTGAAAGTTTCTCGTGGTCGCATGTTTGGATACTAAAATTTATAAGTTGACTACCGATACATTTATTCACACTTGTTCTTGTGATTTCACATATAGATTTGCGATAAATCTTTACAGTTGGAGGTCATCCACGTTCTACATTCTATTCTAGTGGTCTTATCGTTGTCCACAATCACACTGCTGCTTCCCTGGAGGTCTCCTTCTATGCAAAAGTCGTGGTTTGATATTAGGTATTCGCAAATCTCGATTTTATTACAAATCCCGGCGAAATCTTGCATTGTGGTTTTTTGTTTTCTTTTGTGTTTCACTTTATTTGTGGCCTTCAGAAATGATCCATTCTGCCAGTCTCCAATGTAAGATGTGCTAAAGATTAAAAGACATATTCAGCCACTAATCGCATGCAATATTTACATTCGTTCGAACCCTATTTATTTAATCGTCATACGCAATACTTAACTTATGGAAAGGACAGTATTCATGTCTCTTGAAAACTTTTCTAGTCTGCATTGTATAAAACGTTTCAGTTATATAAAAGCGATAATATTCTTTACCTATCGATGTTCTCTGAATATAAAAATGATTCAAATGGCTCTAAGCACTATGGGACTTAACATCTGAGGTCATCAAATCCCTAGACTTAGAAATACTTAAACCTAACTAACCTTAGGACACCACACACATCCATGCCCGAGGCAGGATTCGAGCCTGCGACCATAGCAGCAGCGCGGTTCCAGACTTTTAAGTTATACACAACCCTAAGCAGTGGTGCCTCAACAAATTTACCGGCAGGCTAGCAACTCTTCCAACTGTAGATACTTACTATTAGTGCAGGCCATGTGATTCCAAATGGAACGCCTGTCTTTAATATTGGTAGACGAATTGCGACTTTTAACTAACCATAGAGAATTCCAGTTCATCCTTCTTTAAAAACTTTCTCCTGTTACAAAGACTCTATAAAAATAACAAGTTATTTTAATTACGTCATTGAAACCAGGAGATATTTAGCAACACAAATGGAGGAGGAGTGTCCTTATACTATATACAGCAAACAAACTAAAAATGCAAACCTCATAAGACTTTATATTAGTATTGATCAAAAAGCATAGGTTACTTTGTAGATCTGACAGTAACATTTATCTGTGGAAGAAAACAAACTGTAAACTACTTATGTTTTCTCTGAACAAGTGAATCAATTTGTCCTTGAAACTAGGATTTTTCACTCTTTCACTATGGATGCTAAGAAGACACAAGCCTGCAGACGATAGTATTGGGACAGTGTATGTTCTGGCACAATCCAAGATTGCAGCGATGACGTCATCATTTTGGGGGAAAGTTTGAATTTTGGTGGGATTATAGATCAATTGGGCAACCTCCACTAATCTAACACCCCTCCCCTCCTCCCTCCCCCAGAAAAATGGTGGGGAGTTCAAATTCCAACAGGACAATGTATCACACCTCTACTAAGCTAAGAAAAGATATGTCACTTGGGCTACCTCCACTAACCTAAGTCACCCGACTGCCACCTCCTCCTAGGAACTGGGGCCAAGTTTGGGTTTTGGCAGTAAAGAAAGGTCACTAGGAGTTTCTCCAGCAATCTAAGAAAATTGTGGGAAACAAAACTCACCTCCACTAACATATTTCACCCATCCGCCACCTCTTCTGAGGGGTTGGTGGGAACAATTTATTTATGGATGCAGTATGTTTATCATAGTGATACAGAGCACACGCTCTGACATGCCACACAGCATACAGACCTGCACATTGCTCCTCCATAACTCATGTATAATGCTCTACACATGTGCTTGCTAATTGCAAACTGTAAAAATAACGCAATGGACAGCATACAGATATGCAAACCACTCGTAAATAATTCAATACATTTACGTCCAGAGAGCCAAACAACTTGTAAATCCTCAAAATAGTAATCCATCTAAAGGACTCTGCAAACATGCTTGCTAATTGTCAACTGTCGAAATCATGCACCAGTCTTTATTTAAACAATTCGAGGCAGCACCACCATTGAGTGTGTTCACCATGAGGTCTGAACTCCAACTGACCTGGTACACAGTACCACTACCTGAGGGTGCTGTCGTCTGTTCAGTGATGTAATCCAAGATGGCAGCTATGATGTCAGTTGATGACACAAGTACCATTATCCAAGATGGTGGCAAACAGTGTGTTCACCATGAGGTCTAGACCTAATACACAGTACTGCTACCAGAGGGCACTGTCATCTGTTCCGTGACTTAACCCAAGATGGCGGTCTGGGGTGGAGGAAAATGATGGGACAATCACTCGGTCTGTGCTGGACATAAGTTCTTAATTTGCAGGCAGTGTCTCCACCACAAGATCTAGGTTCCAACTGACCTAGTACACAATACTGCCACCAGAGTGTGCTCTTATCCATCCAGTAATGTAAGACAAGATGGTGGTCTTGAGGGGGAAAATGGCGCAAAGTAGCTCACCCTGAACTGGGCTGTTGTGGAGAGTAAAGAAGGAGAGCACTCTATTTATTTCAGAACATTTTATTTAGGGATGGATAATATTTATCACACTGATGCAAATTACTCGCCCTGATGTGTTTGGAGTCACAATACACACTCTTCAGATCTGTAAATACTTCTAAATAATGCTCTCCAGACACGCAAACAACTCCTAATATTCTGGAATAATTTCAGTACAGACCTGCAAACTGCTCCTAAGTAATGCAGTACACAGATGTGTAGACACGAAATCAACTCATCAAGTGTCCAAATAGTGCATAGCACAGCCAACAGGCCTGCTCGCAAAATAATGCAATGGACACACAATCAATGCAAGTGTCTTTATCATTGTTGACTGAGTAGCACAGGGCGCATTGTTCCTAGTGTGACATTAGAGATGCATCTAACCTTACTTAACCGCACAGTGTAACTGACACAATGCCTTGAAGTGCACGTATGTAGCTACACATCTTCGCAAGCTCATCTGACAAGATTCTCAATCTTATAATGATGTCACATGTCTATGAAAAATAAGAACCTAGTCAACCTAGCGAAATTTGTACTGTGTCCCAGAAATAGTTAATGCTCGCTTTCTTGATGTCTCGGCTTGTTTGCACGAAACTTCTTGCCCTAAGAGAACCTGTTTATGAACACAGTGCAGAATAACGTCGTATGCAGTCTTCCTCATGGACCTAATGTGGTACTCCCTCCACCATGTGTTACCCTTCCTGCTTTCAACACACACAACCGTTCCTTCCACTATATTGCAGCATAAAGGATGTGAATGAATGGAACATTATGATTGGCTCTTATCGAATTTACCGGCCGAATTACAATAGCGGCCAGTATCGAAGGACTGTCAGCCTTTTTTCCTTCTGCAGACATGACTTTCAGTGGTTGTTTTACTCAGATCGCCATACTGCACTGGCGATTAAATCTTACCAACTACCATACATATCGTCAAGTATAGAAAGACTGTTACTCATTTACACTGCTATGCCACCGAGGATGGGAGATTGAATCTTAGAACGTAAAACCAACCTGAGACCCATCAACACATCACTGCGTACCCTACTTAACGTAAAATATGGAAAGACTCCTACTCAATTACACTGCTCTCCAACCAAGGACAGGAGATTGAATATTAATGCGTGAAACCGATCTCCATCCCACCTATATATCACTGCGTACTCTGTCGATGTAGTAAACATACATTTCATATCCTGCACCAAGCAAAGTCATCCCTTTTACATCATTCATACATATACCAGTAAGACAAGAGAGTACTGTGTATATACTCCCCTCAGTACCTGATATTTTCCTGCAGTCAACGATCAGAAGTAATCCACCCCCAAGCACACTCAGATGGCTGAAATTGCTCTCAGAACTGTTCTACAAATTGTGGATCATTTCCCCTCTGCACAAACACATTAATGTTTCTGCTCTGAACCTGCTTCCTTACTTGCTCGCTTTTCTATACACATCTCCAAACTCGGGGATTACAAGAACACATGTATTTTTTCACATGGTTCGCCATAATGTTATTCCATTTTCGCAGTACTTCTCGATATCAAGCACTAGGCAGCCTTCTACCGATCGCTAGCGAGAAAGACATAATCGGCCAGATGTTAAAACAAACCCGATCGCAACAGTTACTGCATGTTACATCACAAGAGATCTTAGTTCTACAGGGGCACGCAAGTATCCATGTTAAAAGCCATACCTGCTTTACGAATCGAGGTACGACATTACTTCTGAATGAGATGTTTTTTTCCAGACAAATACAATGACGGTGATCTTAGGAATGTGCATTATCAGATCAATACGTAGCCCCCAATGCAACCTTGTGATAAAATTTCTGCATTTTGAAAGTGATTTGGCTAAGGAACGTGGTATGTAACCGGTATTTGCGACTCCCTCACACCGCCCCAACTAAATAATTCTATAGTATTTGTGGTGCATTCTGTCTCGATACCGTATCAGAGGTTCTGCAATATATCCACTGAGTTATAGATGATGAATGATTGAGAAGGAGCACAAACAGTAGTAGTAGATGATGTTCTGATTGAAGTCATAAGAAAAAAAAAATGTGTACTAATTTGTCAGATCTCTAGTGTTACGCAATCCATTGGAAATGTTGTCCATGATTTGGAATCAGGTCTTTCCATTCAAGCACATACCTGTGTTGGATCCTATTGACAATTCATTTAATGATTACAACCACTACTCAGTTAAATTTATGGCACTCTCATATCTCGAAACGAGCCACCTTTCCTGAATGTAGCTGTTACAGTAAAATTCCAACGTGGTTTCAGTCACCCCCTACACATCTTGCAACTGTTCCCATTTCTACAGCTTTCTGCATGTGATCGTTCCAATTTAAGTCGGAACTGAACAGAAGTGGCAGAAAGACATATCCACCAACTTCTGCAACCCATGTAGAAACAGAACGACCTTAAACTTCCTGGTGGATTAAAACTGTGTACCGGGCCGAGGCTCGAACTGAGGACCTTTGCCTTTCGCGGGCAAATGCAGGAGAGCTTCTGTAAAGTTTGGAAGGTAGGAGACTAGGTACTGGCAGAAGTAAAGTTGTGAGGACGGGGCGTGAGTCATGCTTGGGTAGCTCAGTTGGTAGAGCACTTGCCTGCGAAAGGCAAAGGTCCCGAGTTCGAGTCTCGGTCCGGCACACAGTTTTAATAAGCCATATCAGCGCACACTCCGCTGCAGAGTGAAAATCTCATTCTGAGAACGACCTGAGTTACTGCAACAGGACCGTGTTTTGACCATTCAGTGGAAATGCGCGCAATGTGGTACGTCTCCATACTAGATACCGATACTACAGTCCGAAGCAGATCTGTGTCAATTCAAGTCAATCAGTCCAACACGCTATCATCGTTATTCTCTACCCCCCCAACAGAGAAAAATTACGAACTATAAAAGCTCCACTAACTTCATCCGATATAGCAGTCACCTAGGCACCGATGCTGGCTCAATGACTCATAGGTGCGGTGCGGTCCAGTGCGGAGAAAGAGATTTTGCAGTGCTCCCCAGAATAATGCAGCGTGCAACTGTCCAAGCATTCCTAACGGTATACTCCGTCCTTCACCGAATTTACACCTCAAACTGCTGCTGCTACTGCCTCCTGTGCGGCACGGTCCTATTAAATATACAGGCACCGCTGAGGCCACTTTCAAGTTTGATCACCTATACCCTAGGCGAATGATCGTATCCCATAGACTATACTAAGTCGCAAAAGACGCTCCCTCTGGTCCTCTTTAGTTGTTTGAAACACTGTTTTCTAACACGCTCTTGTACAGTGCCAAACATTTCCTTTTTCTACCACGACTTCGGGGCCTGTGGCAAGTTCTAAACTGACAGTAAGAAGTTCTGATCCACGCCCTTTCACAGGAAACTGCACACTGCACGGTGTAAATCATACACTCCTGGAAATTGAAATAAGAACACCGTGAATTCATTGTCGCAGGAAGGGGAAACTTTATTGACACATTCCTGGGGTCAGATACATCACATGATCACACTGACAGAACCACAGGCACATAGACACAGGCAACAGAGCATGCACAATGTCGGCACTAGTACAGTGTATATCCACCTTTCGCAGCAATGTAGGCTGCTATTCTCCCATGGAGACGATCGTAGAGATGCTGGATGTAGTCCTGTGAAATGGCTTGCCATGCCATTTCCACCTGGCGCCTCAGTTGGACCAGCGTTCGTGCTGGACGTGCAGACCGCGTGAGACGACGCTTCATCCAGTCCCAAACATGCTCAATGGGGGACAGATCTGGAGATCTTCCTGGCCTGGGTAGTTGACTTACACCTTCTAGAGCACGTTGGGTGGCACGGGATACATGCGGACGTGCATTGTCCTGCTGGAACAGCAAGTTCCCTTGCCGGTCTAGGAATGGTAGAACGATGGGTTCGATGACGGTTTGGATGTACCGTGCACTATTCAGTGTCCCCTCGACGATCACCAGTGGTGTACGGCCAGTGTAGGAGATCGCTCCCCACACCATGATGCCGGGTGTTGGCCCTGTGTGCCTCGGTCGTATGCAGTCCTGATTGTGGCGCTCACCTGCACGGCACCAAACACTCATACGACCATCATTGGCACCAAGGCAGAAGCGACTCTCATCGCTGAAGACGACACGTCTCCATTCGTCCCTCCATTCACGCCTGTCGTGACACCACTGGAGGCGGACTGCACGATGTTGGGGCGTGAGCGGAAGACGGCCTAACGGTGTGCGGGACCGTAGCCCAGCTTCATGGAGACGGTTGCGAATGGTCCTCGCCGATACCCCAGGAGCAACAGTGTCCCTAATTTGCTGGGAAGTGGCAGTGCGGTCCCCTACCGCACTGCGTAGGATCCTACGGTCTTGGCGTGCATCCGTGCGTCGCTGCTGTCCGGTCCCAGGTTGACGGGCACGTGCACCTTCCGCCGACCACTGGCGACAACATCGATGTACTGTGGAGACCTCACGCCCCACGTGTTGAGCAATTCGGCGGTACGTCCACCCGGCCTCCCGCATGCCCACTATACGCCCTCGCTCAAAGTCAGTCGACTGCACATACGGTTCACGTCCACGCTGTCGTGGCATGCTACCAGTGTTAAGACTGCGATGGAGCTCCGTATGCCACGGCAAACTGGCTGACACTGACGGCGGCGGTGCACAAATGCTGCGCAGCTAGCGCCATTCGACGGCCAACACCGCGGTTCCTGGTGTGTCCGCTGTGCTGTGCGTGTGATCATTGCTTGTACAGCACTCTCCCAGTGTCCGGAGCAAGTATGGTGGGTCTGACACACCGGTGTCAATGTGTTCTTTTTTCCATTTCCAGGAGTGTATTGTTACGGCGTATTGCATAACACGCAACACATCGGCTTTTTTTAAATAAAAGACACTTACAACATAAGCAAACTGGAAGAGTTTTATGCCGTTGGTGTAGGTTTCCATAGTCCGAAGGTGATTAACGAGCTCTACATTTAGACTCGTTTCTCACACTGACGGAATAGCTGTTCTCTCTGCGTTCCCTGCTGGCCACTGTGGCCTAGCGGTTCGAAGCGCTTCAGTCCGGAACCACGCCGCTGCTATGGTCGCAGGTTCGAATCCTGCCTCATGCATGGATGTGTGTGATGCCCTTAGGTTAGTTAGGTTTAAGCAGTTCTAAGTTTAGGGGACTGATGACCTCAGCTGTTAAGTCCCATGCTGCTTTGAGCCATTTGAACCATTTTTCTGCATTCACTTTCGACTGATTCCTCATATTGCACTCATGTACGTGATCAGTGTTTCCATGCTATCCACCCCAGAAGGTGCTGTCCATCTATCAAAACTTTCTCTCGAACTCAAACAAGTGAAGTCAGTCAATCATTAAGTGTGCCAGTGAACAGATGGGATGGAAAAGACTCCATCAATGTACTCTAATAATGAGCATCACAGTTGATAACACAAACAATTTTACCAATTTTACAGTCACTTCAACACTGGCCAATGATGCAACAGCACGTTTCCCCCACTTTCAGTATCATAGGTAAACCACGCCCTCTCCACTTTGCGAATATCATTGCGAACATGGATAGATGACTGTGCAGTATGTCCATTCAGTGTTAATTCTCGAACACATAAATCATCAAAGTATAGCAGACAGCACTCCACATATTTCTATCACCTCGAGCATAGTGTTTAATTTACGATCTACCTCTCTGCACATGGGAGTCACAGAGCATTCTCATTGGCTTAGGGTAAAATAAGAGAGTTAAAGACCGTTCTCACACTGCCATTGACCTACCCACCCTGCAGCACCGTTAGCGAATTAATCTGCAACCGACCAGAAGAAGACCGCTCGTAAAAACGAAAAAACTACTTCCATAAAACACTTGCTTTGCGTGATGCGAGCACAATATAGCTTTCCGGAGGCATATAGTATCGACTGTTCACATCCGATCACTGTTCAGAAATTATACGATGCCTGATTCAGGCCTATATAAAATTATCGTTAGTAGCGGGGGATACATCCTACAAGGAAACAGATAAACGCATAGCAGCAGCGTCCGACATGTAAAAATTAAAAGTCGTTCCGTCACTAAATCTGTAAACAGCACATCTTTCAGGCAAATGTGTACGCGGGGATTGCAACACCTCACTAGCACCTAGCGCTAATTTAGTTTTGATGCTGAAGTCTCGATTTTACACCCACGATGAGACAGGGGGGATGGAGTACATCGCATAAATCAAAGTTCGTTTAGAGGAATGTGTCAAGTTTCATTACACATGAGATGGAAGTCCTTTGATGACTGACCGGTTCACCATTAACGATCGCAGGTAGACAGTGCTTTAAACCACATACGGAACACGTGGCTGTATACGAGTAGAAGGCAGGCTATGTCACGCTACTGATTTATCGAGACCAGTGGAAAAACTGACATGCAGCAACTTCTCCTCCTCTAGAATGCATCAGTCAACCATTAAATCGTACCTCGTTACAGCTCCATCTCAATCGATCACCTCGTCCACTCTGCTATCCTTTAATGCAGATGCAAGTAAGTTTAGAGGTGAATGTTCTTCTTGAAAAGCATCATATGCAGTAGTCAACTCGTGTGTATCGCTGGTATAATGCTGCCTCGACAGAAAAAAAAACAAAAAAGAATTGCCTGCCTCCCTGATTCCTTTCGTTTTGATGTCGACGTTTTCTTGGATTCCTCTTGTTACCGCATACTTATTCCCATGTACAAATTTTTCGGCGCTAACCAGAAGATACGTAAGTACTTCCTCAATTTCACCGCATTTCGGTGTATATTCGGTCAATTTATACATATTCCCTCGTCAGTTTTCGCAATTCCATCGATTTTATGTCGGATCTATCCATGCGATGAAGACATAACCTCTCGTTCTGTGTTCTAAACTTGCTTGTAAATGTAGCACAGCTGCCCCTACTGATCGGCAGCCCTAATATAGCACTATTCTCGACTGTGTCCACTCACCTCCACATTCGGAGAGCGTTTGCTCTGTTTTCTCTACGTCTGTGTACATGCATGCCTCGCGGATGGCGAGAAATAGACGAAAGAAGAAATTATAAAAAAGTAATAAATGAAGTGGGCGAATGGGAATACAAACTTCTAAAACATGAGATCGACAGGGAGTGCGAAATGGCTAAGTGGGAATGGCTAGATGAGGTATGTAAGGATGTAGAAGCGTACATCACTAGGGGTAAGAAAGGTACGGCCTACAGGAAAATCAAAGAGACCTTTAGAGATAAGCACCTGTATGAATATCAAGAGCCCAGATCTAAAACCGGTCGTAACCAAAGAAGGGAAAGCAGAAACATGGAATATATAGAGGGTGCATACAATGGAAATGTACTTGAGGGCAATATTATGGAAATGGAAGAGGATATAGAGGAAGATGAGAACGTAAATATGATAATGCGTGAAGAATTTGACAAAGCACTGAAATATTTAAAGCGAAACAAGGCCCCGGAAGGAGACATCATTCCGTTAGAGCTACTGAATAGTCTTGGGAGAGTTTGCCATGACAAAACTCTTCCATTTGGTAAGCAAGGTGTATAAGATAGGCGATACACCCTCAGACTTCAAGAAGAATTCCTGACTCCAAAGAAAGCAGGTGCTGACAGATGTGAAAATTACCAAACTATCAGTTCAATAAATGGCTCTAAGCACTATGGGACTTAGCATCTGAGATCATCAGTCACCGAGACTTAAACCTAACTAACCTAAGGACATCACACATATCAATGCCCGAGGCATGATTCCAACCTGCGACCGTAGCAGCAGCGCGGTTCCGAACTGAAGCGCATAGAACCGCTCGACCACAACGGCCGGCTCGTGCAATAAGTCACAGCTGTAAAGTACTAACACGAATCCTTTACAGAAAAATGGAAAAACTGGTAGAAGCTGACCTCAGGGAACATCAGTTTGGATTTCGGACAAATGTAGGAACATGCGAGGCAATACTTCTCTTTGAAGATAGGTGAACGGAAACCTACACTTATAGCATTTGTAGACTTACACAAAGCTTCTGAAAATGTTGATTGGATCATTCTCTTTGAAATTCTAATGGTAGCAGGGTTAACATGCGGGGAGCAAAAGGCTATTAACAGTTTGTACAGAACCAAATGGCAGTTATAAGTGTAGAAGGTCAGAAAAGGGAAGTAGTGGTTGAGATGGGAGTGAGAAAGAACAGCAGCCTATCCCTGATGTTATTCAATCTGTATATTGAGCAACCAGTAATGGAAACAAAAGAAAAATCTGGAATAGGAATTAAAGTCCAGGGAGAAGAAGAAAAACTTTGAGGTTTGCCAGTGACTTTGTAATTCTATCAGAGACAGCAAAGGACTGAGAAGAGTAGTTGAATGAAATGGTATCTTGAAAGGAGCATATAAGATGAACATCAACAAAAGTAAGGCGATGTAATGGAATGTAGTTGAATTAAATGAAGCGATGCTGAGGGAATTAGATTAGAAAATGAGACAACGTTATAGATGAGTTTTGCTACTTGGGGAGCAAAATAACTGGTGATCGTCAGAGAGGATACAAAATGCAGAATGGCAGTGGCAAGGAAAGCGTTTCTGAAGAAGTGAAATTTGTTAACATCGAGTATAGTTTTACGAGTCTGGAGGTGTTTTCTGAACGTATTTGTATAGAGTGTAGCCATGTATGGAAGTGAATCATGGACGATAAATAGTTTAGACCAGAATTGAATAGAAGCATTCGAAATGTGGTGCCACAGATGAATGCTGAAGATTAGATAAGTATATCGCATAACTTTTGAGGAGGTATTGAAGTATTGAACAGAACTGGGGAGAAGAGAAATTTGTCGCACAACTTGACTAGAAGAAGGGATCGGCTTGTAGCACATGTTCTGAGGCATCAAGGGATCACCAATTTAGTGGCATCAAGGGATCACCAATTTAGTACTGGAGGGAAGCGTAGCGTATAAAAGTCGTAGAAGGAGACAAAGATGTGAATAAAGTATGCAGATTCAGAAGGATGTAGGTTGTGATAGTTACTCGGAGATGAAGAGGCTTGTACAGGATAGAGTCGCATGGGGAGCTGCATCAAACCAGTCTTCGGACTGAAGACCACAACAACAACATTTTGTTGTTGTTATTAAGCTGAATTTTTACAAACTACCTGTAGAAAGCATATCACACTAATAAAACTGAAGTGTTACAATTGAATCAAATTCACAGTATGTAAATTATTATTTATGCCTCTTTATAATAAAATTTTATTTAATTGACCTCCTCTCGAAGGGTTAATTGACCTTTTATTCTCAACAACGTTTTTCATTTCGTGCACTGTTTATAAGGGGCGATCAAAATGTTTCCGCGGCACATATGCAACGTAGCGATGCGGATATATAAGCACCGATAAGTAACCAAGAGATTAGCACCGCATTTGTGTCTTTTTCAGATGAGTCTGCAGTAAATGCAGAAAAGACAGAGTTGGTGACATTACCAAGTGCTTCTAAGCAGGGCCAACGTGCTGATATTCTTTTCTTGATTGTGGAAGAACAAACACCAGTAGACATTCGTCAGGGGATTAAGAATATGTATGGGGCAGCATATCTGTCGAAATCCACCTCTGTGGAATGGTGGGCCACATTCCGTGCTGGTCGCGGCTCCACTCAGGACGCCCGTCGGCCTGGGAGGCCACACCCATCCTGCCAACTCAAGTGCGAGGCAGTCGAGCACGCGCCCTGTAGCCCTGAACACACACCGCGTGACTATCGCACCTTCAGTCGTTTTGAAACGGACTTTAAGGGTGGCCGATTCCTGTCGTGAGAGGCTGTACACTTATTCACGCACCAGAACACAGTATTTTACTTAATGGGTATTCTCATCTTGGTGCATCGCCTGGATGATTGCCTCAATGACCATGGCAAGTTTGTACACCGATTCTGGACTGTATGTTTTCTAACAGAAACATTTTGACTGTTCCTTATATGAACGTAACACTTTTAAAACGCCAGTGTTGTTGACGAATCATTTGGTGCTGACTATTTTTTCTGAACGTTACTGTACACAGTACTGAGAACCGTGACAATATGTAACCAGCTGTGTTCTGACTGCAGGTCGGTTATTGGGAACCCACATTGCCTGTTGACCTATGGCGTGGTGGCTGTGGCTGATGGTGCAGTTGGTGGTGTGGTGCTGTGCCGGCTTGGTGGCGGTGCTGTGGTGGAAGTGGGCCACCAAGCCCCACATCGACGCTCCAGGGCCGCCTACGCTGCCCATCATTGGGAACATTCTGGACTTGCTCGACATGCCGTTGACCCTCCGTAAGATGTTCGACCTCCACCAGCAGTATGGGGACTTGACAAGGTGAACTTATGGCGTCTGGTGGGAGAGTGGTCAGACACAACAAAATGTACAGACTGAAACATGACGTCTAACCTCTGGGAATAAGTAACACAATTTTGGACGATACGATACTTCTGCATAGCTCGAGGCTTTACAGTATTAATTAAGTGAACAATTTTTCTTTTGATACTTGTGAACTGAAATTGAAGGTTGTCCTCTTG
This sequence comes from Schistocerca serialis cubense, assembly GCF_023864345.2. NCBI lineage: Eukaryota > Metazoa > Arthropoda > Insecta > Orthoptera > Acrididae > Schistocerca > Schistocerca serialis. The sequence goes on along the minus strand of NC_064647.1, from coordinate 87,431,313 downwards.
TCTCGAAGTGATGCAAAGTGGAGTAGCCCTCAAGTTTCTGTTCTGATACATCACTTCTATTAAAAACTTAAGGCACAGTCCTAAAGGTTCGATGATCCCTTCAAAAAGAGAGCTATGTGATTAAGTACGCTTTAGAGGCCATTTTATGGCGACTGTGCCCTCCTGAGTAGATATCTATTGGGGACATGGACGCAGTTTTACAAATAGGGGCTTTATGTATACAAATAACTGTAAAAAATCAAATGTCCCACTCTTAGACAAAACAGAACGTAATTATGGGTATGTAAAACGACATTTTCATGTATAAATAACTGCAAAAGCTCAATTTACACACTCATCCCAACCGAGAGCGCAAATTGATAGGTATATGGATTTGTGCATTCAGTTACTTTCGAAGTAAAGCCACATTATGAGTAAAAATTCCAGATCCTGAAACTTATTATTATTATTTTTAAGTTTCTTCAATCCTTTATATCTCAGTTTAATACTTCCATCTTAAAAAAAAACAGAATATTCCAATCTGTAATTAATTTATTATATCTGTTTGGTAAAATGGTCATAAGCTTTTATAAAATTCCATACAAATTTTTGCCCCATGTCTAGTTTTTAAATATGTACCATCTGCAACACAAAACAATTCATTAATTTCTAGTTCAATAATCTGTTTAAACAAATTGGAATTCCTTCCATTATTAAGCTTCTTCGGTAGAGTATCCATTTACTTTGATTAAAATTTAATGAGTTTATAAATTTTTAGTCATGAAAATATGACTAATGTGTGGTACCAATTTAAATTTGACGTTTTTGTTGAGAGAAATAACAGTCCAAGAGAGAGACAATTTGAATATAATATTTCCAAAAAAATTTAAACCATCTTTAATCATAGAACATTTTAGAAGACAGGACTGTACTGACTGTATTGTTGTATTAAAGCAAATTCATAGGGAAGACGAATACAAAATTAGATTTTTTAGTTATAAAGGAAAGCCTTATAGAAATATGGGAAGAAATAGAAAACGCATATATTCTCTTTTTATGACTGCCAATCAACTTGCGAATTGTAATTTGCCAGTAAATAATTTATTAAAAATATTACAAAATTATATTAAAACCTTTTCATCATTATTAGAAGTTTCTCACCCAGTAAATAGAGATTTAGAAAACAGCGATTACAATAAAAATTAAATAATAAATTCACTCCATTGGTGTTGTAATTGTGTTATGGATTTTATGTTTATGTTACAGGAGATAGAAGAACTTTTTCAATATCCAGGGTCTCCATTTGTATGGAAAAAATTTATTTATATTCTTCTTATTAAATTTTGTGTGTTGTAAGTGGTCTGAGAAAACAGCAACAAAATTCTACTGGGGAAAAGATAGCAGAAATCACATAGAATGCACTTGAATTAAGGTCTTTCTTATTTAAAGTAGATGATGATTATGAATTTATAAACTGTATGCAACACGATAAAAATGAATAATTACCGTATGGTAATCGGTTTATTTTATTTTTCAACACATATCTCTCATCATCATGAGGACCTAATGCATAGATTACATGCTTTTCACTTCGAATCATATGCATCGTTCTATATTGTTCTATATCGTTAAATAAACAATCTTTATATGCTACTAAACTCATTCTGTTTTTAACAACACATATCTTAACACCTTTAGGTTTTTCTCTATTTTATCGCCAACCTTATAAGCATACCTTCTTGGTCTCAAAGTGTAGAATTCTTCCATTATTTTTCCATTACATTCAACTCTCATGTTACCTAAGACTTTTTTGTTTACTTGTGGAATACCATAAATATCATCTGTTGGATAATCACTCATATCTAAGTAACCAGTCACTGAGTTCATGCTTTCCACAAATCTTTAATCTCTATATTTTAAATGTAACTCTCTGTGTCTTGGTAACACAGTTCAGTACATTCTCCTTATTTTTGTTTCATTGCACCATAGTGTAAATCCTACTTAAGTGCTTTAGGTGGATCGAGTATGCACATGCCATCGTAGACTAGCATATTAAATTTGATTTTTCTCGTAATTGTATGAATAGGAACAACTTTTCATTAAATATAGTTCTTCCTTTAAAATTTGGCTTAGATATTAGTTTATCACAGTTTTCACCATCTGGAACTAATTTTATATCCATCATGTTTCTTTTATTTTCCAATGTCTTACCAAACACTGGATTATTCATTACCTTGTAGAAATATTTTTCAAAATCATTCTTCGATTGCATTCTCATTTGAGCATTCTAATCTATATATTTCTTCAATCAATCAGATTGTTTAAATTTTAAAACTTTCTCTTAGCTTCATTCCTAGATACAAGCATTGTTTAAGATTTCTGTAGTGAACTATATAAATATTTTTATCATTCAGAGCATTCAAAAACTTACTTTCCCACATTCCTGGGAAAATGTTATTATCAGGAGCGAATGGTAAATCTTTATGCAAATCATGTACACCTTTTTTATATTCGAGATCTACTTCAAATCTATATCCAATTTTAGCAGTGTCTGATGTTTCACTTGTTTTCATACGATCAGAATTATTTTGCTCATCCCATTCAAATTCAGAATGTGGCAAATACTGACCCATAGCATAACCATGTAGGTTGTGTGCATCTAAATATGCTAAATAATTTGATGTCTTTTTATCAACAAAATCTTTTATATATTTATTATTTGCTTCGACATATGTTTTACAACAGTGAGATACACCACTCATTCATTTTTCTACCATTAAAATCATTTTATGATTGTATAATAAATCATGTGGTTGTTTAGTCATTTTCAACTGTGCACCCCATGAAAACCAGCTGCAGTAAAATTACCAAGAAGGAGCTAAGACATAAGATGTAATATAAAACTCCACCTAAACAGGCCATGAGGAGGGCCCAATGGTACCAAATGACCACTGTGTCATCCTCAGCCCACAAGTGTCGTTACATGCTGATGTGGCAGTGCATGTGGTCAGCACATTGCTCTCTCAGCCATATGTCAGTTTACAAGACCAGACCCACTACTTCTCAACCAAGTCACTCTGCAGTTTGCCTCACAAGGGCTGAGTGCACCCCATTTGCCAATAGCGCTCATCAGACTGGATGGTCACCTATCCAAGTGCAAGCCCAGCTTGACAGCGCTTAACTGCGATGATCTGATGGGAACTGGTGTTATTACTGCAGCGATGCCTTTGGCGCAAGCTGTAATATATGGTTTTCTAAAATTCTCAAATACATCAACCGATAACAAAACATCGGTTTTAGATATATATCATGATATTCACCAAGGTCGTTAATATCTTTCTCCATACTAATTGTACATGATGTAGTTACGTCACACTATTTCAGTTAACTGTAAAAATCTTCTTTTGATGGAAGCTGCTCTTCTTCAAATTTTTTCCAAGAATCCACATAACCATATGGATGTACATCTTTTCTGGTCACTAGATTGAATAGCTCTTCCAATCAAAATTTTCTGATGTTCTTCTTTTAAACTCTCTTCAGATCGATGAAAGTTTATCAAGTGAACAAGCCATGAACATAAATGTGTCAATAAATCTCATCTTCAATGTTTCTGTCTTGTTTCCAAAACTAATGTATGTATTTCCCTGGTTAGTCAGTGCAAATTTTCCATCAGATTTCTTGAAACATACATTTTGTGTCCTTATCTGATGCAAAACTTGCACACACTAACCTGGGAAACTGTAAGCAGCTGGCACATTATTTTCCAGCGCTCCTTAATCGTCCAGAACACCCTTCGAGATTCCCTAAGGAAAGACCTATTTACATGCACCCTGAATCATCACCACTAACACAAGAAGAAATTCACAAACACATTATCAAAATTACAAAACAATAGGACACCTGGTGAGGATGGGATTATTGCTGAGCTACTGAAAACTCTAGGTGCAACTGTCTGAGTGTTATATCATTGCAGATATTTTGGAGACAGAAAACTTACACCAGGAAGGGAAATGTGGGCTTAATCATCCGTTACACAAAAAGGGAGTCAAATGTGAAGTACGTAATTATGGAGGCATATCCCAACTTCAGATCATATAGAAAGTTCTATCAGCCTCTCTTGTACAAACACCACAAGAACAACTGGAAAACAAAGTTCGCAAATACCAAGGCGGTTGCTGCTCCAGTAGATCCTGCACACAACAAATTTTCAAACTAAAGACCGTGGAGAAATACAAAGCAGTCAGAAATAGCCCAATAATTTACACATTTGTTTACTTTAGAAACGCATATGACTCAGTTGACTGACAAACACTTTTTGATATCCTTGAAGAACAAGGGTTAGATCCAAAAACCCTTGCCCTCATCAAAGAAACATTGACTGATACTACCCCCAAGGTGAAATTCATGGGTGAAATATCCAAGCCCATCCTGATCAAAACTGGTGTCTGACAAGGTGATGGTCTGTCTCTTCTTGTGCTGGAGAAGGTCGTCTGCAAATGGGAAAAGGAGTTGAAGTATAAGAACAGCTGGAAATCTATACAGATGGGGTGTGTCAAGGATGACATAAGACTTTCATGCCTAGCTTTTCTTGATGGCTTAGCCTCACTAGCATATGATGAGACAACAGCTATCAAACAGGTTGAAACCTTTGGAGAATGTGCAGAGAAATTTGGTCTACAAATATCTATCCTCAAATCTGAGTTCATCACCACAAAAACTGACATAAAAAACTGACTACAAAATATGGTCATATCAATAGAGTCCCATATTTTAAATACTTACGTGAAGTCATTGAATCTACAGTGTGAGAGAAAACAGCACAAAATGTTCCTCTCCAAAAACAGAATAAAGCCTATGTAATATCCTACAAGGAGTCCATTAAAAATGCATGTCCAAAAACACTAAAATTCGGCAATATAACACAGTACTAAAACCAGAAGGCTTTATACCAGTGAACCCTGATAGTCCACATAAAAGGTGATCTTGAAAACTTACTAAAGGAAGAATAAAAAATTATGAGAAAGGTACTAGGGCCGATGAAAACAGAAGGGTGCTGTAGACCCCAATCTCGTCAAACAACTGAGAAATAGTCAAGCCTTGCAGCACACGTTATGAAAATGCGATGAAAATCTAACACGCATGTCTCTAGACTTCACAAAAGAAGACTTATGCAATATATTCTTAAATACATAGAAGGACTTAAAACTGTAGCCTGGATGCAAGAGGTCAAAACGGCCCTACAAAAGACACAGATAAATTATTCAGATATGTTGTTATGTTGTTGAACTTGAAATAAGCACGCGGTTACAGTTTGAAAGTGAATATACATGCTTTTATTAACATGCATAGAACGAATATAACACAAGGGTAGGAAAAACATCACCACGTTAGTAGAAACGTAATTAAAATGGCCGTAGCAACTGCGACTAAGATAAATATGTACCAGAGGTATCGATTCTAAATTCCAACACCCCCACTAGAGGGATGTCTCTCAGTACTTCATTGTCAGAGTCCAAATTCTTCAGTTGGTTGCTGATGTTTGGTTCATGGCAGTGGCTTTATAATCATATCTGCAAGCATTCCATTTGTGGAAATTTGTCCACTGTGATTCCTCCTGTATCTATCTTTTCCCTGATGAAATGATGCCTGGTTCAATGTGTTTAGTGCGACCTTTGTATCCATTTGTCTTTGATAGATCAATTACACCTTTGTTATTGAAAAACAATCTTACTGGGCCCTCTTATGGGAAAGGGGATATCTCTCTTTTGATGTTTCAGCCAAAGTGCTTCCTGACACGCAGAAGTTAAATCCATATATTCTGATTCCGTCAGTTGATTTACTATCCCCTATGTCCCCAGACCAGTCAACATCAGTGTAACCTGTAATGTCATGATCTTCTATGGAAAATTGTAGCTTGAAGTCTTTAGTTCCCTTTATATACCTCAGGATTCGCTTTACAACTTGTCAGTGGGATATTCCAGTGTTATTATTAAACCGACTCACAACTCCAATTGTGTACGCTAGATCTGGTCTAGTATCTAATTGTGCATACATTGAGATACCTATGGCTTCTTTAAATTGGACTTTCTTCATAGCTGCTCTTTCTCTCCCTGTTTTTGGGCTCATTTTATGAATTAATACTTGGTTATTGTCAAGAGGAGTGGAGACTGGATTACAGTCTTCCATGATATACTTTCTCAAAATCTGATTTATATAATGAGCCTGATCCAACCATAAAAGTCCAAGCTTATGATCTCTTGTCACACGGATCCCTAGACAATTGGATACTTCTCCACGGTCCTTTAGTTTAAGTTGTTCCTTTAGTTGTTCTTTAAATGCAATTCCCTGTTGCATATTGTTACAAAATACCAGCATGTCATCTATGTAAACAGCTATAATTAATATAGCACTTTCTTGGTTTCTGTGATAAACACATGGATCAGTGATGGACCTGCTGAATTTTAAAGTTCGTAGAACCAGTTTGACATTCCAATAGCGACTTCCCTCTTTAAATCCACACACTGCTTTCTTGAGTCTTTTAATATCTTCACATTTCACTGTTCTTGTCGTGTAGTCAATTGTGGGAATTTTGACATAACTCTCTTCTTTCAAATCACCTTGCAAAAAGATGTCACCACATCATAATGATCAATGTCTGAGTCGTATTTAGCAGCTGGACTAAACAAATATCTGAGTGAATTGTATCGTATCACTGGTGAGTATGTTTCTTCATAGTCTAAACGTTTAACTTGAACATCCCTTAACTACAAGTCGAGCTTCATGGCGAATTATCCTTGAGGCAGGATAGCTGACTTTTATTTTCGGCATGTGACTTCAATTCTTCTTCTATTGCCTGAAACCGGTTCTCTGAATCCTTGGATTGCAAAGCTACTTCCAAAGTTGTGGCTCTGATTCTTGTGGTTCTTCTTTAGTACAATAGGTCACATAATCATCCATCTTCTTCAGTATGGGTATTCTGGAAGATCTTCTGAGCGCTTGTTGAGGCGGTTCTGATTCTTCTTTCGACTAAGCCCGTTTCTTCTGAAATGCTGTTATCGGATCCGTTGCCCCTTGAGCCATTTTCAATCGTAATGTTCTCCTCCTTATTTGTGAATGAAATAGATATCTGATTTGTTTCCAGCAAAGATCACTTGTCCCTGGTTTGTTATTATTCTCTTGAATTATTTCTTCTTTAAATATCACATCTCTGGATTTAATAATTCTTTGTTGAACCGAATGGAATAATCAGTGTGCCTTGCTGTCTTCACAGTATCCAACGAGTAAACACTGAACACATTTCTTGTCCCATTTTCGCCTAATGGTTTTTGGTATGTGGACAAATGCCTTACTACCGAATAATCTTAGATGCTGGAGGTCAGGTTTCTTCCCTGAGAAAACTTCCTCTGGCATTAGGTTGTTCAATGCTTTTGTCAGCACTTCCCCACAAAAATTCATAGGCAATTTCGCTTCAAATAACATACGTCTTGCCTTTTCCACGATTGTTCGATTGTACCTTTCCGCCACACCATTTTGTTCTGGACTGTTGGGAACAGTGGTTTCATGTTTAACTTCTTCTTCCCTTAAAAATTTCGCCACTGTTTCATTTACATATTCTTTTCGATTATCGGTTAGCAAGATACAAAGCCTTTCGACTGTGATTCTCTATGAACTTTTTAAAATTGCTTATAATTTCAGGTACTTGGTATTTTTTGCTGACAGAATACAAAATCTTTCCAGAGAAATCATCAGTCACAGTTATTTAGCTCCACCAATCGATGTGGTTTGCATTGGACCACACAAATCTGAACGTACTAACTCCAAAATCGTTTTAGCTCTAGAAGTGGAGTGAGGAAAGGAAAATATAGTTTACTTACCTTATAGGCACGTAACGCATGGAGTGTCGATAGCTCCTTTATATATGATGCCGTTAGCCAAACCCTTTTGTAATTCTTCTGTCGCATCTAAGCGTAGGTGGCCTATATTCTGTGTCATAAATTCGCATCGATAGACAAGGATGCGCATTTTGTTTCTGCACTGCGATCACTTGGTTGGTCCAGCCAATATATACCGTTGATTAACGATACTGTGGCTGTGAATTTCTTCTCTGTATCTCGAATGCGACAGCCTCTATTGTCAAAAATGACTGAGTGACCTGTTGCACTATTTTGCTCACAGAAAGTAAATTTGTACCCAGCTGAGGAACATAAAGTACATCCGTCACTTTAATTTTATTTTCTCTCTGCCTGCCACAGATTTAATATGTGTGCAATCTCTCCCTTTAACGGGTAAATTTTGGTTGTTGGCCACGACCACTTAAAACTGGGAAATGACGCCAGGAAATTTAAATCACATGGATGGTGTGACATGTGAGCTGATGCACCAGAATCCACAAACCAGTCTTTGTGTATAGTTTTAGTTGACGGTGGCATCATGAAGAATGTCTTGTAACTGGTTTCTTTAATTACTGATTTTTCACTTGCCTTGTTTTTACTGCGAGAATCTGTCGCTATGTGTCCATATTTGTTGTAGTTGTAACATCTTGGTCCTCTATGATTGTCATGTGAGCTGATTTGCTTGTCTTTTTTATTCGCCTGGAGAGCCACGTCATTAACATCGAGTTGCCTCTCGCTTCATCCTTTACTTCCTGTAGTAATTTGTTTTTAATGGAATTTTCTGTAGTAATTTGTTTTTAATGGAATTGCCTATTATTGGCGTGTTGGAATTCTCTGAACCCATTATCCTTGGTTTCTACTCATTAGGCAGCCGAGCTAACAAGATACATCCTACCCACTTGTATTTCACTTCAAAGTTAAGATCGTTCAATTTTTTTGACGTTGAAATTATTCTCGACACATATTCTTCCATAGACGAACAGTTCTCTAATCGTGTTGATAAAAGCGTTCTCAACTAGCCTATTCATCGATAAAGTCCTGAATCCTCATAACTTAGTTTTAATTCATCCCACACTTCTTTTGCAGAAGACGTGTTCTGGAGATGCACATAAATAGCAGGATCAACTGATAAGAATATTTTGGCCCTTACAGGGCATATCTTAACTTCATCTTTGCTCTCGCCTGTTATACAATGCCACAGTTGTTCGTACTGTAAATAAATTTTCAATGCAAATTGCCATGTAATGTAATTTTCTCTTCCTCTCAGTTATTCAATTAATGGCCACAAATTAGTACTGACTGGACTCATGATATCGGAGTTCTGTATCTGCGTCTTAATGTGATGAAAAAAATGTAGTTTTTAATCACTTCAGATAAACCGCTAAGTGACTGTGCCTCAGCCCATAACCTGTTGTTATTGAACTTGAAATAAACACACGGTTACAGTTTGGAAGTGAACATAAATGATTTCATTAACATCCACAGAACGAATGTAACATAAGGGTACACAAAACACAACCATGTTAATAGGAACATCTATAAAAGAGTCCATAGCAATTGCAGCAAAGGGAAATATATAGCAGAGGCATCGATTCTAAATTCCAATGAGATATTTTGGACAGAAAGGTATTTAAGCAAAAAGCTGACAGATGGGAAGTTATATCAGAGATCGAAGCTCCAAAGAAAGCTGGAAAAAAGGGACAGAGAAAAGGAAGAGAGACCATTGAGAAAAAATTAGAGCAGTGTGGAAAAAAAAAGAAAAAAAGTCAAGAAGCTTTATGTGATCGAACAGGGTCTAATTTGACATAATAATACTATTAATAATAATGTACGTATCCTCATTTCTTTGTATTAAATCTATGATCTTATTATCATAAGCAAGTTCTTTCACAAACAAATGAGAATCATATGCTGATAAATTATGTCAATAAATTCGTACCAAACTGGGATGTTTTAAGTATAAACTATAATTATTACATAATGGATATATATATATATATATATATATATATATATATTTCAGTTAAGTGATAATGGTAACGATCTTTTTTATTATTTCTTGTATAATGACATCTATGCAATGTACAAGTTTTCAGTATACATGACTTCATTGTTCTTCAAGTGATAATGGTCTCATTTCTTCAATTTTCTTCAATTTCAGCATATCTTCTTCCAATTTCTTCAACCTCTTTTTTATACAGTCATTAACTTTTTATGACAATTTAGTTCTGTGTATACAACACTATATTTATAATGTCCATTAATGTATTTGATATAATAACCAACTCAGTACATTTTGATATTTTGTTGTATATGAATTTTCTGGATTTGGTTGACAGTGATCCATCTTTTCAATATACTCTCAAAACCTTCATAAATAACAAATGGGACTTTCTGTTTATATCTGTTGTTCAAAACTTACATATGACACTTTCTGTGGTAATTCAACTTTTAATGGTTTGTTACTGAGTAATTTGGTGTGTGGCAATCTAATTTCTCTTGACTAATGAAGTGGAATAAACATGTATTACAGATAAATTTGGATTCTTTATGTTTTGAGATATCAGCTAAAAAGAATGAAGAAAAAACCTTTAATCCAACAATAATGTTGGTTTCCATTGTTTTTAAAATATAAAAAGTTTACATGTTTTCTTTCTTAAGTTTTCTAATTTTTAATAGATATTGATATTGTTCATCAGATAAATAAACATTAATAAATACCATTAATTCTACTCTCAGTTTTTGGAATGTTATCAACCACCAGAGGAAATTCAAAATTTTCTGATTTCTGATCAAGATGCAGGTCAATACATTACAATATTTAGTAACCCTTTGTGGATATTTATTTACAAGATATAATGCAGATTTCATACACCACATAAAACATTTTTCATCACTATTTTTTTACATTAATAGGAGCTTATTTTTCGTTTATTTTTCTCGTACTTCAATGCAAGATGATCCTCTCAGTGCAACATATCTGTTAATTTCTAATTGAAGCCCAAATAACTATTTTTAAAGTCCATTCTGATCCCCATGCTTTCCCTGTAATGAAAGTATAGGTTTGTGTTTGTTGTCCAAATTTATAAACTTTATCATTTGTCTGCAATCTGTACTCACAAAATAAATATACATTTACTTTCAAACCATTAATTATTATAAATTTTCTGTAACTATTTTCATAATTTTTGGTTTTTCCGCATTTAAGAAATGATCAGGCTCAACTGAATGTATATTATTTTCCAAAGTTATAGTTTGCAATCTGTTTTTAAATGCTGTATCAACTACATGATCTCTAATTGCTTTTCTGTCTCTTTCCTCTCAAATACATTATTACAAAAAGGATATATTTCTTTCAGTGGTTTAGGTTCTATATTTTGAAAAATTTCGTCATCACCTCTGATTTTATGAAATCGTAATCGTTTCCAAGATTTTTTCAATATTAAAATGACCAATAATAAATGTAATTAAAAAAGCTTTTCTAACTATATAATATCATTGCAAATTATTCCTTCTACAATAATCATGGAGTTGAGCAACTGTCAATTCCTCTGTCTATTAGAGATACAGAACATTAGGCTTTTGAAATATAACTTTTGTTTTCACTTTTTGGTTCTTTGTACATAAATGATTTTTGTGATGCCTTTAAATTACATCTTTTCCTTATTTACACACCTTTTTTCAGCTTATCTTGTATTTGACACAGCATTCATTCATTTGAGAGCATGTCCTTTCGAGAATTTAAGTTAAAACAATTAATACCTTTAATTTCTTAAGAACCTATACATTTTTGTTGAACTATCACAATCATAATTTTCCATAGATAACGATATTTTAGAATTCTCCTCACACGAAATTTACTGTAAACGTTTTTTTTACAATATTCAGATATAATATTTTTTCCACACACACTGAAACTCTTGAATAGATGTATTTCTTTGATAGTTCCTAATACATTACTTACACATATGTGAATGGTTATCCTTTGTGTATTCATGTGAGTGAAAGTTATCAATTGACTTCACCCATTCACAAATTTTACACTTCTTACATATAATCTCTTCCATTTATTGAGATAATTTTCATCAGTGTAATATAAATTATTATTTATTAAATACAATGGAAACTCATAAGTTGTTACAATTGGTAAGGAAAATTCAAAAATATGTAAATTAGAAAAGCATCATTATGTTATTGATGAAACAGAAATTAGGAAATGTTCTGAAAAAGAATCTGGGAAAATATAAGACAAATATGTAATAATGACTCATGAAGAGGATCTGAGATGATTTAAGAAATATATTGAATATTGTGCGAAACAACAGAATAATTACTTCCAATAACATAAAAGTATGAATTTGCAGGATCTTTTATAAGAGGATCAAATATGATTTTCACACATGAGAAATTAGAAGATTAAGAAAATGGGTCTAACTTCATGGCCTACCGTTTGAGTACTTGAAGGATTAGCTTCGTTTTCACATTCCAAAACAAAATTCATATTAATAAATGAATGTTATTTCACGTTGCTGCAGACTAGATAATGTACAGATAAAATTTTTACACTCCCAAATTTCTTTCTATGACTAGTATTTCTACTATGTAATTTTTATTTCATTTATTTATTTACTTATGCATTTATTTTACTTGGCAAGATTAGGGCCTTCAGGCCCTCTCTTACACCTAACCAGGCATACTCTGATTTAACAAATTTCAATTTCTACAGAACATTAAGGACATATAACATGTTACACAGTATTAATGTTAAAGAAAAAAATAGAGGGTATAAAAGTAGTACAATGGTAATTATAACAATCAAAAAATATTTATAACAATCAAGAATAATAATAATAATAATAATAATAATAATAATAGTAATGACTATTTATATGAAAGTAAACATATTTTTCTTTTATGAATATCAGTCCTATTGCTAGTTGGGAATTTTCTCGTTATATTCTTGCAGCTTGTGAGTTATTCTCGTCAAGCAGAGACATAAGACGATAGAATGGGGGTGAAAGAGATATAGAAGAGGTAGATAGGTTAGAGGAAGAGAAATAGAATGGTAAAATTCGAAGCTATGATGGAGAGGAGAAAGAAAGAGATGAGAGGGGCACAACAATGGTGGCTATACCGTCTCTAATATGTAAGTCTTGTGTTCCCTCTTGAATGTTGAGTGGTTCTGGATAAGATGCAGATCACAGTGGAGCGCGTTCCATAGTCGTATGGCTAAGATGGAGAATGACATGGAGAAAGATTTTGTCTTATGTAAAGGTACAGCCAATATGCTAGACGTATCCGATCTGGTATTGAGGTTGTGGAATGATGATAGGTATTTAATGTGAGAAGATAATTATTGGGGGCACCAGTGGCTAAGAAATCGATGAAGTAAGCACATCGTGTGGAGATCACGTGCCTTATGTGGGCGTATCCAACGTAGCTGGGAGTATGAAGGACTGGTATGATCATACAACCGTATATTGCATACGTATCTAACGCAAGCATTCATCACCAGCTCGAGGCATCTCGAATTTTCACTATTTGTGCCATGTTTAACTACATCACAGTAGTAAAGCTTAGGCAAGACGAGTGTTTGGACTAATTTTTGTTTAACATGTGTTGGAAATATTTTTCTAAATTTCTGAATTGCATGTAGGGAGGAGAGCGATTTCCGGCAAGCTGTGACTGTTTGTTCTTCCCAGTTTAGGTGTTCATCCAAGATGATTCCAAGGTCTTGTACTGTTTTTTGTTATGGTAATTGGGTACCATTGAGGAGTATTTGAGGGACTGTTTCGCGAAAGTACCGACTTATTAACTTTGGATGAGATATAAGTATGGCCTGGGATTTCTTGGGGTTTAGTTTCAGTCCTAGGTTCTGTGCCCATCGAGAAACAGAGCAAAGATCTGCGTTCATACTCGCTACTGCGTCAGCAATGTTCTTGGGGCTGGCACTTATGTACAGTTGGATGTCGTCGGCATATAGATGGTAGTTGCAGGAGTGAATCACTGAAGAAATATCATTAATGTACAGTGAGAAGAGTAATGGACCAAGGACGGAGCCTTGGGGAACTCCAGAGCGCACGTTTTTCCATGATGACTTTTCCGACCCACAAATGACTTGTTGACTTCTGTTTTTCAGGTAGCTGTCGAACCAGTGTATTGCGCTGTTTGAGAAATTCAGCTGCTTCATTTTAATTAGTAATATATCAAAGTCAACTGTATCAAAAGCCTTGCTAAAGTCAAGCAGTGTTAGGATGGTAGCTTCACGTCTGTCCATAGCATGTTTAGTCATCAGTTACTTTGATTATTGCATTTGCTGTACTATGGTGCTTTCGAAAGCCTGACTGATATTTGTCGTGGATGTTATGAGTTTTGAGGTAATCCATCAGCTGTTCATGGACGATGTATTCTAGGGCTTTAGATATTGCAGGTAGTATGCTGATCACCCTGTAGTCACCTGGCGACTTATGGTTGTCAGTCTGGGGTATTGGTTGAATTAAACTTTGCTTCCACTCAGTAGGATATGTACTACTGACAAGAGACAGGTTGAAGATGTCTGTGATAACTGGAGTAATAGTGCCAATGCTCACTCCATCATTTCCTACTGCCTCGGAAGAGATTCCCATAATTGCCTTGTGTACTGTGCCGGTAGTGACATGTTTTAGGATAAACTTGTCTCTCGAGAGATTGATATCTTTGGGCTGGTAATTTGTCGCTGCGTGGCAGTTTACAGCTGTTGAGAAGAAATCGTTTAATTTTTCTGCAGACGCTTGATAAACAGCGTCAGATCTTCGCTTCCCTATACCGAAACTGCGCAGCTTTTTCCACAGTGCAGAAGGTTTTGATATGCCGCATACGACAGAACGGGCATGTCTGATTTTGGCATTCCTCACGCTTTGCTTGGTTCTATTTTGGAGTTTCCTATAAGCTTCGTACGCCTCGGGAGTTGGGTTACGCTTGAAGGCCCTATGTGCAGCATCACGTTTATTCATTAACTGGCGTAATGCAGTGGTGAGCCACGGAGCGGGAGCTCTCTTTACCTTGACAGTGCGTTGAGGAGCATGTTTATCATACAGTGCAATAATTTTGCGACATAATTCCTGAATTTTTCCGTATAAAGTCGGTTCATTGCTTATATCATGCCAAGGGATGTCTGAACAATCCTTTTGAAGAGCGTCATGGTTAACATTTTTTAGGTTTCTGTAGGTTATCAGGTGAGATTTTTCTTTGGTAGTATGCACTGAGCAATTTAAGAATATCACGTCATGAGCAGAGAGTCCCGGAGCGGATGTGTGATTGGCGCGAATTATTTTATCTGGTCGCTTTGTTGCTATTATATCTTTGAGTGTATGGCTGTGTCGCGTGTGATGAGTTGGGTCCAGCGGTGTTAAACTCATATCATTGGAGTGGAACAGTCTCCTTAGTTTTTCTGCAGAGGGAGACTTTAACTGTAAGTCGATGTTTGTGTCGCCCATAATGATTATGTGTTCATACAGTGTCACGAGCGAGGACAGGGCAGACTGAAAGGAGGACATAGCACCGACGTTTGGAGGTTTATAGATTACTCCAATTAGCAGTTTCTGATTTGATGTATTTATTTCGAAAAACAAGAACTCTGCTTCTCCTTCGCCCTTTGCATCCGATATGCATAGTATAGTAGGTCTCAGATCAGAGCGAAAATAGGCACTCACACCACCCCCGCGTCGTGTTTCACGATCTGCCCTTAGGAGAGAGTAACCAGTGATTCGGATAGCGTCGGAAGAAATGTTTGGTTTCAACCATGTTTCAGAGACGAGGATAATATGGAACAGCGATTGGCAGAACAGGTCACAGAACTCGTCGAAGTGAGCCGTTAGCGACTGAGCGTTCGCGTGGGCCGCAAAGAGCACGCCGCCGGAACCGGTCCGTCCCATTGTGGCCGCCTGTAGGACCGAGCGCGCTCCGTTTACCTGCTGGCCGGAAGAGGGACAAAAGCAGGATTTCGCGGGGGAAGACATATTTAGAGGTGTGTCCAAGGTCGTGATTGACTCAAGCGTCTGTGGGCTAAAGGTGAAAGACAAGCTGGAGGTAACGGAGAAGGGAGCGAAAAGAAAGATGGAAAGTGGCAGTAGTGGTTACGAAAAAGATAATAGTAGTAGTAGTGGTAGTGACGAGGATGAGAATAACAGATATAGAAAGGCGGTTTTAAGGAGATTCCTGTTAACTGAGAATGTTAATTCCCATTTGACTGACAATATGAATATACATGAGCACTTATGATAGACAAATAAAGAAGCAATATTTATGTGAAACAATTGATTGATTTCAGATAGAGTACTTATGGTACTTATAGAAATAACGAAGCAATATTTACGTAAAAAATTGAAAAGAAAGAATAAAAATTAACTTATAATTGACAGAGTACAATATGAGACTTTGTGTCTCGCGAGATTTCGCTCAGTCTTTCAGTTCGGACATGTTCGTCACCATTGTTAAGGCTTTCGTGGCCACTTGTCGACAAACTGCCTATTGGCTTCTGTCTCGGGTTCTTCAGCCGACGTTCATCTAATGATTTTTCTGACGTTTCGCCAGCACGAGTGGCTGGCATTGTCAAAGCTTCACCCTCCATTGCCGGTGGTGAACTGGAGCCGAGCTCGCGGCCGCAGACTATATGTACCTGGCGCGCCAACGTCCGAGGGCTTCTCCACGGTCATTTCCGGTGCGGTTCTCCTCTTGCTACCTGCGACGGTCGTTCGCTGCAGTGCGGGAAGCCAGGATCCGTTTACCTTAAGGCTTTCCTCTTTCTTGTTCAAACTGTTCGCGTTTTTGTATTTCTACAGCTTCTCTGAACAAGCGCGTGTCATAGTGCTTCTCTACAGCCAGAACTTCCGTGTCGGCGAATTTTATTACGTGGTCGGTCTCATTCAGCGCGTGCTCTGCCACGGCCGATTTCTCACCTGCCCCAACCTGCAATGTCGCTTATGCTCTTTGATCCTCGTGTTAATTGATCGACCAGTCATTCCGACATAAACTTTTCCGCAAGTGCATGGTATACGGTATATTCCCGACATTGCAAGTAGGTCTCTTTTCTCCTTCGCCGGTCTAAGACATTCTTTGATCTTCCTTGTCGGTTTGAAAATCGTCTTTACGCCATGTTTGCGCAATATACGGCCGATTCTGTCCGTCACTCTGGGAATGTATTGCAGAAAGGCCGTACCCGACATTTCTTTTTCTGGTTCCTTACTTCGCCGAGTGTTTGGCTCTGTTACACTTTTAATGTAATTTTCGGAGTACCGATTGCTCCTCAGAACAGTTTCCAAGTGTCGCATTTCTCGTTTGAGGTGTTGCGGCTCACATATTCGTCCTGCTCTCGTTACGAGCGTACTAATCATGCCTCTTTTCTGGCTCGGGTGGTGGTTTGACAGTTTGTGCAGGTATCGGTCCGTGTGTGTCGGTTTTCGATACACTCTGTGTCCCAGGTTTTCGCCTTCCCTTGTGACAAGCACATCTAGAAATGGCAGTTTCTTGTTCTTTTCTACTTCCATGGCAAATTTTATGTTGGCATGGAGGCTGTTCAAGTGTCTTAGGAAGTCACCGAGCTGTTCTTCACCATGGCTCCACACCACGAAAGTGTCATCGACGTACCGGTACCACACCTTAGGTTTGCAAGTCGCCGAGTCTAGTGCCTGTGCTTCGAATTGTTCCATGAAGAAGTTGGCCACCACTGGACTGAGAGGACTACCCATGGCGACGCCTTCCAGTTGTTCGTAGAAATCGCCATTCCACGTGAAATAGCTCGTGGTGAGACATGCATGGAAGAGCTTTTTGATGTCTTGCGGGAACATGGAACCGATATGCTCCAGAGCGTCACTGAGTGGCACTTTCGTAAATAACGAAACAACATCAAAGCTGACCAGGATGTCGTTTGGTGCAACTTTCAGTTGCGGTTGCGCAAGACGCGTGGTCTCAAGGTTCTGACACCGCTTGAGACTCTGGTCTGTCTGCAGTAGGATCGGCTGTTGGAGGTGGAGATACGTCCGCTGACGTTCTTGCTGCCGCCACACAGATCACCTGTCTTCAACAATGACTGAGAACCCGCTGAGAACACACTTTGTGTCGTATTATTCGAACTACGGCTCCGTTTCTGCTCTGCATTTAACTGGTGACCGATACTGGTTAACACTGGAACGGCAGAGTTTCCGGCATTCCTGAAACGGCGAAAAAGGGTCATTTTGACCCCAAATAAAATATTTTCATATTTGACTTAAGCAAGTACTTTTTTAGTATTTGTTAATCCATACTATATTTCTAGTAATCACAACAATTACAATTATAAATAATGATTAATAATTTATTTGAACAACAATGTATCCTTCAAATTTATTGTTGCTACAGCTAACAAGTTTCTTAACTATAGATTTCAGTTTATTAGCTATTCATACAACCTTATAGACACCTTTAGTATATGGTCCATTTTGCTCTCACATGTGTTTTAAAACAGCTCTGTATTACTTTTCATTCAAGTCATTTGAAGCTGCTGGATGCTCCTACACACACATATTCCGCACACGGCTTTGTGGCACAGTTTTCTCTGGTCTTGTTGCCTTTACAGAGGCTGATTTGGCACCTCTTCCGCATTCTAGGTGATTTCAGTCCCATATCCTCTTGTTTCCTGATGTTCTTGCTCTTTCGTTGCCTCGAGTTCATTTTCCAGTTGATGTACGAACTCCTTCCATTCCATTTTCTTGTTCGTTACTATGTTTTAGATGCCACATGCATTTATTGCTGCCATGCAAAATTTGTTGTAGAAGACATGCATTGGCCATCTCCTACATGCAACCTTCCTTGTTTATTTACTCGTCATTTGATCAACCATGTCCACCCCATACTTTATTGCATTGTAGAACGTTACAGTTTCAGGTTTTTTTTCTTTCCTTCCTTGCTTATTGCTACTTCAGCATGCAGTGTACTCAGAAGAATGACATTTTTATTCTTCTCTCCTTGGTATACAGTCAAGGTGCAGTCTGTGTTGCCACTATTGTGCAGTATTGCGTTGGAGCGTATTTCAGCATTCAACTTCCTCATTTCATTGGGGATTTAATCACGAATCATGTTCATTGTTCCTACTATTGAAGTTTTCTCTTCTTTGAGTTTTTTTAGCAAGCTGAAGATACGTAAAGAACTTGTCTGTGGTCACATTTCTTCCTTGATTTACAAATGGCTCCACGAGATGCAGAACAACGTCCTCTCCAAGTAGTTGTTTCTATGTATATCCTCTTTGCCGAGGTATGGGAAAGTATTACATATATACTTTGTCATTTCATCAACAGCCAACCATAATTTAGGACCATATTTGTCTGGTTTGTTCGACATGATGGTAAGAGCCGCTCGTCAATGGTTGTATTTTCTCCATGGCAGTAAGTGCGAATAATGTTTTCAATGAAGTTTCCCCAAATATCAAGAGCGAATTTTTTGGCTAATGCGTTCAGCCCAGGTTGATTTTTCATCATTGTTTTCTAGTACTTTTCGAGCATTTGATTCTGCGTATTTCTTCATGAGATGCACCATTGCTTCATCAACAATGAAACATAAGGTAGCGATGGACAGAGCTCTCTACTCGTTGGCAAGCATAAACAGTGGGACCTCCTCTCTCCTTCAGAACATTTACAGCTGACCACCTTCCAGAAGATGAATAATTTCCGATCTCCCACACGGTTCCATCCGTTGCAACCATCTTAGTAGACGCTTCCAACTGTCCCTGGTGAAAGATGTGATGATTGCCGTAAATCAGCATCTGAATCCTCTTCCACTAATCGCCCCTCGTTCACAATGTCTTCATCTTCACTTGTGCCAAGTACATAATCATCATCTTCATTAATGATGTCAATTTCCGATACAACTTCGGAATTCACTGAGAGATGTGACAATTCTTCATCAGAACGTCCACGCTGATGGTACATATTCGGATACGTGTTTCACGGACAAACACTGCCTGAGTGACACAACATGAGCTGCGGCGGACTGCAATGTACGCATGCCAAGTTGCAACAATGAGGAGCAACTGCTCTGTGCTACTGCTCACTGTTGCCACTATATTGTTGATAATTTACTTATATTTAGAAGAGAAATTACAATGGGCTCAAATTGACACCTTCCGCTGTTCTAGATGTACTGAATGAAATGGCGAAGAAAATTAAAATATTTTGTAAATACTTAAACATCTTCAGAAAGAGGAGAAAGTAATTAGAAAAAGTCACATAATTTCACTAGCGAAGTAAAAAAATTGGATAAGACAATCAACGAAAAATATATGACAGGGGCCATTTTGACCCCTTCCGCCGTCCTAATTTGAACTGGATGGCTAGTTCGTACGTCTGCAGTTTCCGTTCCCACCAGAACCATAACGGTCGTTAGCTGTATCGAGTTCTGTAGAGAGCTCAGCCTCGCTGTATTGCAAGTGTTGCCGGATTAGCGGTACAAGTATCCAGCCTGATGTATTCTATTAACGATAGATAGATCATGACGCCAGTACGCACCTTGAAAGGTGGCTACACAGAGTCAAAGGGCCAGAGATTGCGCCAAAGAGTATGATTCAGCCGCCTCCACTGGCAGTCGTAGTGGAGAAGTTGCCGTGGGCAGTGCTTGTTCCGAAGTTGCTGTGGGCAGTAGTAGTTCTGAAGTTGCCGTGATTAGTTGTGAGCATGTCGTGTGCAGTTGTTCTGATGGGCTAGACAGCCAATGCTGTTTGAATGGGGATGTTGTAAAGATCAGAGTGTATTTCTCGTCAATATATATGAAGGTAAAAAAAACATTTGTTTTTATTTCAAATTTCCTAACTAACAATGTCTCTCGGTCACAGGTTCAGTCAACAAAGCATCTGGCTTGTGTTCATGCATTAAAATGTAATTCTGGTTTCTACGTGCAATTATACTATTTCTGTTTTTTTTAAATTACTTCAATGTAAATGGTGCTTAAAATACCTTGTCTTATTGAGGAAGAACCGTGCCAGATGTGTACGTTGAATCACACTTCCACACACAGAACAGTTACACTTGTGCTTTGTTGTTTCGTAGTTTTTGTTTCGTAGCTTTTGTAGTTGCTGGGGACTTAATTAATTAATTGTGTTAACGGACATTTTCTTTCATTCTTTGTTGTTATTCTATGCAGTCAGATTGCGGAGTAATGCTAGTCAGGGCCAACCGGTTACGAGAGTGTGTAATCGGACAGGCAGCTACTAAAATTAAAATTATTTGCATTATATTTAATTAAGTCCCCATGCAACCTTTATGTATTCTATTAATGATAGATCATGATGCCAGTGCCTACCTGGCCATTAACCTGCTTGTCTCTGTCGTATTAACATTGCTGATTATTTTGTGTGTAAGACGTTATTGCTATAGATGTTGATTTTACTGTTGTGTTTGTGAATCTAATCTTAAACTGTGAAACCGAACGCTGTTGTGTAACTTACTTCCTTTTAGCGGGAAGGTTAAAATGCAAAGTACACTACTGGTCATTAAAATTGCTACATCAAGAAGAAATGCAGATGATAAACGGGTATTCATTGGACAAATATATTGTACTAGAACTGACGTGTGACTGCATTTTCACGCGATTTTTGTGCATAGATCCTGAGAAGTCAGTACACTGAGCAACCATCTCTGGCAGTGATAACGGCCTTGATACGCCTGGGCATTGAATCAAACAGAGCTTGGATGGCATGTACAGGTACAGCTGCCCATGAAGCTTCAACGCGATACCACAGTTCATCAAGAGGTGACTGACGTATTGTGACGAGCCACCATTGATCAGACGTTTTTAATTGGTGAGAGATCTGGAGAATGTGCTGGCCAGGGCAGCAGTCGGACATTTTCTCTATCCAGAAAGGCCCGTACAGGACCTGCAACATGCGGTCGTGCAATATCCTGCTGAAACGTAGGGTTTTGCAGGAATCGAATGAAGCGTAGAGCCACGGGTCGTAACACATCTGAAATGTAACATCCACTGTTCAAAGTGCCGTCATTGCGAACAAGAGATGACCGAGACGTGTAACCAACGCCAGCCCATACCATCACGCCGGGTGATACGCCAGTATACACGCTTCCAATGTGCGTTCACCGCTATGTCGGCAAACACGGTTGCGACCATCATGGTGCTGTAAACAGAACCTGGATTTATCCGAAAAAATGATGTTTTGCCATTCGTTGAGTACACCATCGCAGGCGCTCCTGTCTGTGATGCAACACCAAGGGTAGCCACAGCCATGGCCTCCGAGCTGATAGTCCATGCTGCTGCAAACGTCGTCGAACTGTTCGTGCAGATGGTTGTTGTCTTGCAAACGTTCCCATCTGTTGACTCAGGGATCGAGACCTGGCTGCAAGATCGGTTACAACCATGCGGATAAGATGCCTGTCATCTCTACTGCTAGTGATACGAGGCCATTGGGATCCAGCACGGCGTTCCGTATTACCCTCCTGAACCCACCAATTCCATATTCTGCTAACAGTCATTGGATCTCGACCAGCGCGAGCAGCGATGTCGCGATACGATAAACAGCAATCGCGATAGGCAACAATCCGACCTTTATCGAAGTCGGAAACGTGATGGTACGTATTTCTCCTCCTTACACGAGGCATCGCAACAACGTTTCGCCAGGCAACACCGATCAACTGCTGTTTCTGTATGAGAAATCGGTTGGAAACTTTCTTCATGTCAGCACGTTGCAGCTGTCGCCACCGGCGCTATCCTTGTGTGAACGCTCTAAAAAGCTAATCATTTGCATATCACAGCATCCTCTTCCCGTCGGTTAAATGTTGCGTCTGTAGCACGTCATCTTCGTGGTGTAGCAATTTCAATGTCCAGTAGTGTAGTTGGTAGAATAGTGATGCTTTCATTCTGGCGTGTGCTTGTTTAATATTAAAAGCAGTGTGAGTGAAGGTACGTAAATTTTCTGGCACTTTCTGCTAATTTGTGCATTCTCTTCTCAGGTGCTGAATTTTGTCATCAGTCTGTCCTGACCTCTTTCTGGAGTTCCTCGCGAGTCGTTTACTGTTCCTGGGGCAGGGAATGCTAATTATTCGTTGCGTTCTTAGCTCACTCACCAGAAGACTTTGTCCCATCGGTCTTTCCAAAGCTGAACCCACATCCAACAATGCAATCGAAGTCTCGAATTGGTTTTGATCTTCTGCTCCCATGCTTGGGCTAAAGGTCAGTACCCACCCGGCTAAGGCGGTTTGTATTAATTCTTATGTTGCTGTATTTATGACGCCGCCGTTATTCTGTAACTCCACTTGTTGGTAATATTTTATGTTAACTTTCGTACATGAACACATGATCTTTCCCCTTTAGGATTTCTGATTAGTAAAGTTTATTATGATTCCAGTCAAGTGTAAAAGTTGCTTAACAATCCGTGTTAAATTCCATTCCATTTGGGCGCCGGTTTGCCATTAACGCTTCAGAAGATCTGTTCAATTGTTATTTCTAAGCTCCAACGAATCCTAAATGAGGTTCCTGTTTATTAATCGAAATATTGTTATCACTCCCAAAATGGTTTTGAAAATTTTCAGAAGGTATCATCTCAGACTTGTTATGTAGTTTTAAATAAATTGTCTCATGTATTTTACGAAAGATGCTTAATCTTCGTTTAGGTCCAACCCTTCTAAACTTCAAGTATTCAGTAAAATGATGGAAGCATACCACTATCTAATAAACGCTTTTTTCTTCCACCTCTTAGGAATTCCTGGAACACGCGCCGCTCTCTCGCTTCCAGACTGTGCGATAAATCAGCCTTTTTTGCTGTCCAGCGGTTGCGGAAGGCCACTTAGCTTGGTCTCGCTCGCGTGGGCGCGCATAACAGCTGTGCGCCGTGTATAACAACTGCATGGCGCGGACCACATTCAGCGTCACAGACGCTTGCAGATCTCTGCTGACAGACACTGGTCACGTCTCTAAGAGTGTGGGCCGAGAACCACCTACGTCATCAGCGTTCCTTGTCGGGAACTGCCATCAGCGTCCACTCTTCGTGAGAATCGTTCCTCGCCATGTTGGTAAACTTCCAAATAACAGTTGTGCTTCTACGTTCAAGCGTCTGTCAGTTAAAGTTTTCCAGCATCTCTCTGTCCGTCCCCAGAAGCTGAGGGGTCCGCAAGACAGGATGTCAGTCCTAAGAGCCCGGGTTCGATTCCCTGTTGGATAGGAGATTTTTCTAGGCTCAGGGACTGGGAGTTGTGTTGTCCTAATCATAACCGTTTCATCCGCCTCGACGCGCAAATCACCGAAATGGCGTCAAATCCAAAGACTTGCACCTGGCGAACGCTCTACCCGATGGCAGGCCCTAGTCACACGACATTTAAATTTTAGCATCTCCGTAATGGCTTCCAACAGGTGAAACAAACTTGTCACCGTTTGTGCTCACCTTTTTGGATCTACATTCCTAAACAGCTCAGTTCACGGTTAGTTAGTTAGCTACACGTTCCATGGATCATTTTAGCCGGCCGGGGTGGCCGAGCGGTTCTAGGCGCTACAGTCTGGAACCGCGCGACCGCTACGGTCGCAGGTTAGAATCCTGCCTCTGGCGTGGATGTGTGTGATGTCCTTACGTTAGTTAGGTTCAAGTAGCTCTAAGTTCTAGGGGACTGATGACCTCAGAAGTTAAGTCTCATAGTGCTCAGAGCCATTTGAACCATTTGATCATTTCACATGATAGATCGTAATGATGTGGAACGCGTCATTTTACTTTCACATTGCAAATTAATTTCTTCATATAGTTACATTCAGAACATTTATAAATGGTTTCATTTTATTATATTTTAGTTTTTACGAAAAAAATACCTTCTTGGGAACAGCCACAAGTCGCACGCAGTATTTTTGTTTACTGATTTCGCTCTTCAAATGAACAAGAGCATCGTCAGAATATACACTGTAAAAGAAACAAACTGAGATAACATGGAAAATTTACATGACGTTACGTAAAGTACATATTCCATTTCCAGTGTGGTGACTTACTTTTAATTTGGCTCAAAGCTCTAGAGAATAATCTGTCTGTACTATAGTACTTAAACATACATATAAAATATGTTTAATGTAGAGTAGTAAATAATAAGACTGACAGCACCAAAGATTACACTGAGTGTACAACAGTGCTTGTAACGCCCATGATATAGTGTATTCAAGATAATTTATAGTTACACTAAAAGAAATTTATAATTAAATGAATATTTTATGAGCCTGCGTGTAGACATCTCATGTCTGTACATATCTGCTTATGTTTCAAGAATACATCGGTAAAAATTAAAATGTCTTTCAAACCATATTTTTTGAATGTATCTTCGAAATACTTTTGATACTGTTTTCGCTGTAACATACGCAGGCACTGTAGTGCCTTCCAGCTGTTCCATTTGTGGCAAGCCATTTGCCAAAGTATGAGAAATTTCTATTTTTTTAGCTTTTTTACTGATCCATCAGTTTCCTTAGTGTGGCTGGATATTTGTACTAATACTCCGATTTTGAGTACTAATGGCTCCCAAAATGGGAATTCTGACTCTGTTTTCACACATATTGATGAACTAGCCTTTTCCTCATGGCTTCACCCGTGTATCCTCGATCCACTATCTGTTTATATCCTCCTCGTCACTCTTTCCGTCTCTTCATCTCCTCCTCCTCCTTTTCCTTCTCCTCCTTGTCCATTTCCGCCAACTCCTCTTTCTGATCATGTCATTCTCCCCCTCCTTCTGATAATATTTTACTCCCTCTTTCTCTTTCCACCTCTGCCTTACCCTCAAAGACCTGTCTGCACCTCCTTGCCTTATGCATCTCCCCCTCACCAACGCTTCTGGTCCGTTCCCTCCTCACATTCACCTCTTTGTATCTCAAGCAGTCTCTAGCTGTCCTCATCGGCTCATGCAGCCCTTATAACGTTGTTGTTTGAGTCATCAGTCATCAGACTGGTTTGATGTGCCTGCCAAGAATTCCTGTTCTGTGCCACACTCTTCATCTCAGAGTACGACTTGCAACCTATGTCCTCAATTATTTGCTGGTTGAATTCCAATCTCTGTCTATCTCGACAGTTCTGACCACCTGCAAGTCACTCGAGTACCATGGAAATTATTCCGTGATGTCTTAACAGATGTCCTAACATACTATCCCTTCATGTTGTCAGTGTTTTCCATATATTTCTCTCTTCACTAATTCTCTGGAGAACCTCCTTACGTTATAAGTCCAAGTAATTTTCCATATTCTTCTGTAGCACCACAATTCAAATGCCTCGATTCTAATCTGTTCCATTTTCCCGCAGTCCATGTTTCACTACCATGCAATGCTGTGATCCAAAGTACATTCTCAGAAATTTCTTCCTTAAATTGAGGCCTGTGTCTGATACTAGTAGACTTATCGTGGTCAGGAATGTCATTTTTGCAAATGCTAGCCTGCTTTTAATGTCCTCCTTGCTCCGTCCATCATTGGTATTTTGCGACCTAGGTAGCAGAATCACTTAACTTCGTCTACTTCGAGATCACCAGTTACGATGTTAAGTTTCTCGCTGTTCTCACTTCTGCTAAATCGCATTACTTTCACCTTTCTCTATCTACTCTCAATCCATACAGTGTACTCAGTAGTCTGTTCATTCCATTCAACACATCCTGTAATTCTTCTTCACTTTCACTAAGGATAGCAATGTTATCAGTGAATCTTGTCATTGTTATCCTTCCAACTTGACTTTTAGTTCCACTCTTGAACCTTTCTGTTATTTCCGTCATTGCTTCTTCCTTGTACGAATTGAACAGTAGCGGCGAAAGACTACATCCCTACCTTACTCCTTTTTTAATCAGAGCGCTTTGTTCTTGGTCTTCTATTATTATTGTTCTCTCTTGACTCTTGTCCAAATTGTATATTACTCGTCTTTCCCTATAGCTCATACCTATTTTTCTTGGAATTTTTAACATTTTACATTGTTGAACGCTTTCTCCAGGTCGACAGATCCTATGAACGTGTCTCAATTGTTTTTAGTTTTGCTTTCATTATCAACCACAGTGTCAGAATTTACCCTTCGTAAAGCCGAAATGATCGCCATCTAAAATAAGCTGAGCTTTCTTTTATATTCTTCTATATATTATTCTTGTCAGCAGCTTGGATGTATGAGAAGTTAAGCTGATTCTGTGATAATTCTCGGACTTGCCGGCTGTTACAAATCCTCAGAATTGTGTGAAAGGTATGTCTCCAAAAGTCAGACGATATATCGCCAGACTCGTACGTTCTACACACAAACGTGAACAGTAGTTTCGCCAATGATTTTAAAAGTACCGATGGATTTTTCCTATCCTGATATCTCACAAGGATTAGGATAATTTAAAGAAAAACAAATGGAAGTGGACCCATATATTTTGTCATTTGTCATATTATGGAACACACTTCATTGCTTAACAACAATTATTATAATTACAAATTGAAAACCTTGTCAAAAATGAATAACAAGGCTCACAGTAATTTAAAGAAACTGAGCAGGATCAACTCATTAATAAAAAACTTTAACAATTTGTACCATTATAAACAGGACTTAACTCACGAATAGACATAAGTGGCCAAATACATGTAAGAAGTCATGGTACGGTTCGTGCATACGTCTACGAGGCATCCTTCAAGTGAGTCTGATCCGTTACCTTGACTTTGCTGCGACAACAGGAACAGCTGGGACTTTTTACGGTAAGGTGTGTTGCACCGTGATTTCGATGTTCACCGTGAATCCGCGGGCCGTCATGGTTCAAATGCTGATCACTTCTGTAGAACATACTAATGTACATGTGAACGTCCCGTCTGTAGTCGTTCTAGGTGCTCTGTTTTTCTCTGAACATGAGTGTGTTTTACATAAACGCTCACATAACAACTTCAGGTAGGTACCAATCTAATAAAGTGAAAATAAGTTCACTATATAGACACGAGTTCAGCGAAATTATTTTGTCGACTCACATAAGAGACCTGGAAAGAGTGGGCAAGTTGCCTTTCCACCAACAACGCTACAGCCGCTGTACAGGGTGACTTAGAATCAGTTTTCCCTGTAGTAGTGTAGTACAGCGTGCAAAAATCTGTCATTCTTTATCCACATGCTTTACCTGCGTTATTGTAGGCATACTATGTAATACCACTGAGTAAACACTAATAAATATACTGAACTTTCTTCTGTTTTGTACATACCTTCTTCACAGCACAAAGTAGCATTCATTACGAAACAACTTAGTCCTTATACATAGGTACCACATGCTATTCTAAGTTCATAATCTGATTTAAATCGATTCTGCCACATTAGTTGCCCCCCTCCCCCCCCCCCCCCCCCTTCAGTTGTAATAGGAGCTTTCGCTCGTCTGACAGCATACATAGGAACAGAATGCTGAATGCAAATTACACGTTTCAAGAAATCCTTTTAAAATTAAGAGCCCCTGGTACTTCTGGGTACTGACACATTTTTACGTGACCGAACATGTAGTAGACTTCCGTTTGAAGGACTTTGAAGCACACTGCTGCTATCATTGTTTAACATGGAACAGTTCCTAAGCTACTATCGGAACTTTAAGCCATCAATCGAGACCGCATCTTGTTTACCATTCCTGTCAATCATAAATACCTTGTCGTCACGCTGTTGGGCCGTGAAAGGGCCACAATAGTAATGGGTACGGAGAAGTCTTACAGTCATCACGTAACCTAAAATAGTGTCGTGTCTTCAAGTCATCATGTACGAAAACAAGTTTGGTCCCACTTCTAGTAAGGTTTCTGGAAACCAGACATTGCACAAACTTCTTTAGTTTGTTTAAAAATTACACTCCCCAGACTGCAACAGAGGACGTTTAGATGGCCAGAAAAATGAGCAGGTCACCATAAACCAGCTGTGCAGAGGATCACTGGATGTCCTCCTTAATACTAGTACGTAATCCCAACAAAACTAAAGGCAATGACAAAACCCTAGATTCTGGAAGGCATGCCAACACTGTCTTGAAGGTCCAATGCAAAACCTCTACCATCCCGCTACTGAAGGGATGGCAGCTCGCAGTACAGATATGATTGAAACCACAAATATGCAATAGTTCTGTGAATAATTGGCATTCAGGTTGGCGTCCCCTATCTAACGTAATGAACTGTGGGATACCAAAACTTGCGTAGCAATGTGATGTATGGTAGACTCTCCAAGTAGAAATTGATAATGTAAAAAGGTATAGGTATTTAATAGTGTATTTTTTTATATTTAGTCAAAGACATTCAAGAAAATTCGAAACATATAAGAGACAATTATCGTCGTGAGTATCAAGTCCAGAAAGCTGTTACATCACGACAAGGTGCAAAGAAGAGAAGGAAATACAGATATTACGACGAATTGCTATTTCTTGTTCCACACGTCAAAGATGCCAAAACATTTGGAAACAACAACACTCCATGAAGTGAATCAGCAACACCAAGTCCTGAAAATTCGCCAGCTGCACCATGTACTTCCTTAGTGACGTGCAAAGAACCCCAATTAATAACAAAAGAAAATGATTACGTCTTTTGAACACGAGATTTTAAAAGCTGTAAGAAATGACGTGGCGTCATGTGATGAAAAGATAACATTTTGTCTCTCCTTCATCAAATTGCTGAAAATGATTTATGATGACGCTCAAGTGTCAGCAAAAACTGAAACATTAAACGCAGTTTGAGCACTCAGTGTGGCTGGAGACGTGTGCACAGGTGCCGACGTCGCCAGCGAGCGTTCGGGCCTTTAGTCCTGTCCTGGCCGGCGTGGGTGACCTCCCAGCAGTCGGTGAACGGTGTCTATGTATGTCTGTGTGTGTGTGTGTGTGTGTGTGTGTGTGTGTGTGTGTGAATTTTTCAGCCAGGTATGTTATTGTAAGGTAGACACTTTGGAGGAGTGTGCTTGGGTTCTCAAACATCAGTGTCTTCAATACCTTGGATATAGCCGGCCGCTGTGGCCGAGCGGTTCTAGACGCTTCATTCCGGAGCCGCGCTGCTGCTACGGTCGCAGGTTCGAATCCTGCCTGGGGCATGGATGTGATGTCCTTAGGTTAGGGGACTGATGACCTCAGATGTTGAGTCCCATAGTGCTTGAGCGTCTTGAACCTTGGATATATTTAGCACTACCTTGGATATATTTTATTATGAAGAACAATCTTCATAAGGACGTGATGAATGTCTTAAGCGATCTATTTGACTCTTGTAAATCGTTAAACAATTAATCTGATAGGACAGTGCAAATTGACCATTGCAGCCATTTTCCGTGTTGCAATTGCTGCGATCTCGCAGTCGGATGCTTGTGTAATCACGCTTTATGTATTTATAAAGGGTTTCACTCAGCTCTATTTGCGTACTATTCCCGCCAGGTTAGATGACACCTGAAAAACTGGTATCTCTAGCTGTGGGATGAAGAGTAGGAGAAAGGAGGGGAGGTATAGCGGGAGGCAAGAGTGAGTTAGTCAGTAGCTGCACATCGAGCTGAACGCATCAGAAGCTGCCGCCACTCCCTCCTGGTGAGATCTTTTGGATCAGTTTTTCAGGTAATTGTGTTATTGCAATGATTTTTCTCATTTCCCAGCGCATGAGTAGCATTATGGTCTGCTGTTTACGTTTTCTTTTTAATTTCCATGACAATTTTGATGTTTAATTAGAGCCTTGAAGCATTTTCGTCAGTTGTGGCAATGTGTATTGACGTTCCAACATTTTAGTTATAGTTTTATGTCCTACCCCTTCTTACCACGTATCTGTGTATAAGTTCCTCATTAGCTATACAGTTGTAGGTCGGTAGGATGAAATTCTTCCGGCAGCAGCTGTAGGATAGTTTTGAGCAGTACTGTGGACAAGAGCAGACATACAGTTGTGATCGGAAAGGGGAGCAAAACTCGTTTCAAGCGTCGCCAGTTGAGACCTATACACCAAAGCAAGCAGCTCTGATCCATTCAGTGTAGGATTGCGAAGCAGGAACAAGCCGTCTGCTGCACTGTCCGTTGACCGGCCATTTCATACAGGTAAGCAAAGAAGGTTACTGTGCTTTCAACTGCCTACTTTCAACTAATTTTCAAGGTCAACCTCATTCTATACTGCCTCAGCATCCAAAAGGCACACACTCAGATAACTGATAACAAGAGATTATCTTAGAACGTTTGAATGAGTAGAGAATACGAAAGAAAATATTCCTTTTTAATTTCTGTATATACATTCATAGAGAAACAACTATTTCATTATTTTTGTTTGGTGTAGTTTTAGTGACATCCAACATAAATTTTAATTTGTTATTTACGTCTACATCTGAACCATATATTTCATTCTCCAGCCAGTAGTTTGACAAGTAAAAAGTAGGTTTATTCGCCGTTTCTAATACAGACCTAGTTTTATCCTGTAAACAATCTCCTTTAAGCTTCAACAATTAATTATGTTGCTTCTCGCAGTTTCTCTGGCTGAGTACACCCGGGAATTTTAATTTTATTTCCGGCATTACACAATTATTTAAACACTCCACATCAACCCGGATACATGTTGACAGATCATCAGCTCGAAATTCTTTCGGAATTTCAGTAATGAACTTTAACTTTACAATTTTTGCAAACTAATTCCCACTGAATGATGTTACTCCATCAGTTTGAAACTCTGCAAATGCTTGTTCTGTTATTAAGTGCAGAAAAACTGAGTCCAAAATATTCAGAAACAATGTAACCATCATTTTTAAGTAGATCCGGATGAGAATGGGGCTTTATAAACAGATTTTTCGTCTCTGCTTTAATGTAGTAACCGTTCTCGATGTCGGCATTTGCAGCCAGTACTCCGACATACGGCCTTTTACCACAGCTATTT
Organism: Schistocerca serialis cubense; assembly: GCF_023864345.2. Classification (NCBI taxonomy): domain Eukaryota; kingdom Metazoa; phylum Arthropoda; class Insecta; order Orthoptera; family Acrididae; genus Schistocerca; species Schistocerca serialis. The sequence goes on along the minus strand of NC_064647.1, from coordinate 87,399,643 downwards.
ATAGAACATGCTGACCGCTTGTATTCAACACTTGCATCCAGGATTTTCCATACTGGGTGGGTACAGTGAATTGACAGTGTTTCCCGTACATCCGCAGTGGCTTCTTCTTTTTCCATTAGTAGCGGCAATTGTTTTTGCCATGTATTCCAGTTTCCGTTTTTTATCTTCGACCTCTTCTGTTTCCAGTTTTATTTTTGTTTCACCTAGTATATTCACACAACAGAACAAAGTAATTTCTTTAATGGGGAATTATTTAAGTCTGATTTTCTTAACACTTGTGGTATAATACTATTTGTAGAAACAAATCTCAATTCTGTATCCGGCGGCATTGTGGAGAACAATGTCCTGGATTGAGACAAACATGTTTTTCCTGCTGTAATATAGCACTGTAATACTTGTATTGTCTTTGGTGGAGTCAGTTTTAAGCAACTCCAGGTAATTTACAGGCGGGTAATTAAAACTGTATGCTGGCCAGAATAACCTATAAGCACTTCTCGGTCTTGAGTGTGGGACAAACTTACTTGCACATCAGTCAGTTGTCGGATTCTTAGTACCCCAGTGGCCAAGCTGCACAACGTTGATAAACACTACACAGGAGCTAGTAGTCAGCAGGCACTGCATGGCTGTATTTGGCGCAGAGTACAGTGGACCACATGCGTAAGTACCCTATATCAGAGATTAAAAGACTTAAATAGTTTTACACAGGGTCAAACGAACAATCCATTCTGTAGTTGTATATTGTAGCCTCCAGTCTTGTAATATTATGTTGTTTAGCCAAGAAAGATGTAAAAGTTTCTCGTGGTCGCATGTCTGGACACTTTATAACTTTATGTGATTACCGATACCTTTATTCACACTTTTTCTTGTGATTTCATACATATATTTGTGATAAATCTTTACGCTACAGTTTTAGGCTATCCACGTTAAACAACCTATTCCACCGGTCATTTCGTTGTCCAAAATTACACTGCTGCTTCCCTGGCGGTCTCCTCCCATGCAGAAGTCGTGGCTTGATATTAGGTAGTCGCAAATCTCGATTTTATTACAAATCCCTGCCAAATCTTGCGTTATGTTTTTTTCTTTTGTGTTTCATTTTATTTATGGCCTTCGGAAATGATCCATTCTGCTATCTCCGATGTTAGATGTGCTAAAAATTAAAAGATGTATTCGATCACACACACACATACAGCCACTGATCGCATCCAATACTTACTTCGCTCGATCCTTATTAATTAAATCGTCATATGCCATACTTAACGTATGGAATGGATAGTATTCATGTCTCTTGAGAACTTTCCTAGCGTGCGTTGTAGTTATATGAAAGCAATAATATTGATTTACCTAGCGTTGTTTTCTGAATTTTTACGCAACCCTACGCAGCGGTGCGTAAACAAATTTACCGGCACACCAGACAACTCTTCCAACTGCAGTTACTTATGATTAGTGCTGCCAAATGGGTCGCCAGTCTTTAATATTGGTACATGAAGGGCGTCTTCTAAGTGACCATAAAAAAATTCCAGTTCATCCTTGGTTAAAAACTTTGTCCTGTTACAAAAATACCTAGGCCTCGGTACTCAGACTCTATAAAAAATAACAAGTTATTTTAACTACACTACTGGCCATTAAAATTGCTACACCACGAAGATGACGTGCTACGACGCGAAATTTAATAGACAGGAAGAAGATGCTGTGATATACAAATGATTAGCTTATCAGAACATTCACACAAGGTTGGCGCCGGTGGCGACACCTACAACGTGCTGACATGAGGAAAGTTTCCAACCGATTTCTTATAGACAAACAGCAGTTGACCGGCGTTGCCTGGTGAAACGTTGTTGTGATGCCTCGTGTAAGGAGGATAAATGCATACCATCACGTTTCCGACTTTGATAAAGATCGGATTGTAGCCTATCGCGATTGTAGTTTATCGTATCGCGACATTGCTGCTCGCGTTGGTCGAGATCCTATGACTGTTAGCAGAATATGGAATCGGCGGGTTCAGGAGGGTAATACGGAACGCCCTGCTGGATCCCAACGGCCCCGTATCACTAGCAGTTGAGATGACAGGCCTCTTATCCGCATGGCTGTAACGGATCGTGCAGCCACGTCTCGATCTCTGAGTCAACAGATGGGGACGTTTGCAAGACAACAACCATCTGCACGAACAGTTCGACGACGTTTGCAGCAGCATGGACTCTACCCTTCATTCAATTCCTGCGAAACCCTACATTTCAGCAGTATAATGCACGACCGCATATTGCAGGTCCTGTACGGGCCTTTCTGAATACAGAAAATGTTCGACTGCTGCCCTGGCTAGCACATTCTCGAGATATCTCATCCACTGAAAACGTCTGGTCAACGGTGGCCGAGCAACTGGCTCGTGACAATACGCCAGTCACTACTCTTGATGAACTGTGGTATCATGTTGAAGCTGTATGGGCAGCTGTACCTGTACACGCCATCCAAACTCTGTGTGACTCAATGCCCAGGCTTATAAAGGCCGTTATTACGGCCAGAGGTGGTTGTTCTGGGTACTGATTTCTCAGAATATATGCACCCAAATTGCGTGAAAATGGAATCACATGTCAGTTCTAGTATAATATATTTGTCCAATGAATATCCGTTTATCATCTGCATTTCTTCTTAGTGTATCAATTTTAATGGCCAGAAGTGTACTTCATCGAAACCAGAAACACAATTGGAGGAGGATGGTCCTTATACTATACACAGCAAACATACTAAAAATGCACATCTCTAGATTTTGTATTAATATTGATCAAAAACCATAGGTTACTTTATGGATTTAATATTTATCTGCGGTAGAAAACTGTAAACGTCATTTATTTTTGCCAAACAAGTCAATCTCTTTGTCTTCGAAACCCGGAATTTCGCTCTTTTACTGTGGATGCTAAGAAGACACAAGCCTGGCAGACGGTCCGCTCAAGTTGTACTTCCGCTCCTGGTCTTCACTCCCTTGCAGTGCACTGAAGGAACGCTCTGCGGTGTAGGCTGTGGGGGGTATAGTTTGGCAGAATATAAGCCGTCTCCTAATTGCTGGGTAAAAGATAGTTCCTGCAAGTATATCATGGAGCTTTGTCTCTCTTTTCTTTTTTTTTTTTTCAAATGCTCTTTATTGATCCAGGCTTCAATTCCTACTTCAACGTTATTGATTTGATTAAACTATTGCAAACTTTTTAGTCTCTCATTAAATCATCCTTCTTCTACAATACTAGCCAGCCGCCAGTCTATTGTGCTTCAGCGCTCTGGTGCCCAGACTGCCCGGCTAGGGCTGCTTCCTCTGCTAAGCAGGACCAACACACTTTTGTGGGCTTTTCCACCCTGAGTTACGCCTGCCGTTTCATTCCCACTGGCGTTCCAACATCTACTCGTATAGGCAATCATAAATGATTGCATGTTTTTGATAATAAACACACCCCATCACCTTTCATGCAATAAGCTCAAAAATGGCTCAAATGGCTCTGAGCACTATGAAACTTAACTTCTGAGGTCATAAGTCCCTAGAACTTAGAACTACTTAAACCTAACTAACCTAAGGACATCACACACATCCATGCCCGAGGCAGGATTCGAACCTGGGACCGCAGCGGTCGCTCGGTTCCAGACTGTAGCGCCTAGAACCGCTCGGCCACCCCGCCGGCTCCTGCAATAAGCGTTAACAAATACGTACAAGGTGTACGTGACAATGTCGGTGTTATTTAAATATTCATATATACGGTGTAGAACCTATCAAATGATACCTAATTCCGGTTGTAAATCACTGCAAAGTATGTAGATGAGTACTTGCAAGGTGTGAAATTATAGCCACCTTACAAAAGGTATGTCTTTACCTTTTCCAAAGTTTGTGCTAAGTGACGTGACTGTAGAATAGATACACTGATTGTAAATTGTCGCTTTGAAATAATAGTTGGGCGCTGAGAACCTGACATTCACATTGCATCTGTGGGGCTGCCTTCCAGCCAATCTTGGGTCTTTGATATCTATATCACGTTCCTTACAGATTTCTTTCACTGCCTCGAGGATGTTTGTGAATTCTTCATTGCTTTCTCTCTGTTTTTGAAAATTGATTAGCGCGTCAGTGTTGTATCTGGCGGCAGAGTGCTGATGAATGTCAGTATCCTGGATTTTGTGCACTATTGATTCATGATACGAAGATTGCCTTGAGACAATGTGTAGACGAATAATAAAAGCCGCTGATAATGTTGCATTATCTATTTTCCTGGCATGTGATCTGATATCCTGATTGTTTTCAATGTCGTTTGCTAGGTGACTGAGGCTACCCTTTATTGCCAAGAAGTTTTCTCTGAATACCCTTACTGACGTATACTTGTGTTCAAAAAATGGTTCAAATGGCTCTGAGCACTATGGGACTTAACATCTGTGGTCATCAGTCCCCTAGAACTTAGAACTACTTAAACCTAACTAACCTAAGGACATCACACACATCCATGCCCGAGGCAGGATTCGAACCTGCGACCGTAGCAGTCGCGCGGTTCCGGACTGAGCGCCTTAACCGCTAGACCACCGCGGCCGGCTTATACTTGTGTACCAGCTAGTTTCACAGAACAGTGAAATGTTGGGTATTGTTTTCCTAAGCCATACACTTTCTCTAAAGAACCTAACAGCTACATGTATTGTCCCGACAGTGTTCAAATTTCCTGGAAACTGTGAAGGTCATCAGCACTAAATTAAGTATGTGCAATGCATAGTCGAAATAGCAGCTCGAGGATATTTTTCTTTGATCCTAGCCAGGACTCGAGTTTGATGATCTACGATTGTCGGTCTAAGCCTAAGCCAATTACCTTATATATCAATGCCTAAAATTTTCGAGAAATTTTAACATAGATGAAGAAAGTCTCTCAGCGCCCAATAGCTCTTCGCTCTGGAACTTCTAATGAGTGTGTAGGAGAACACCTTTCTGTCGAAACAAATTCATGATATACATCTCTGAAATAAATAAAATGAAATTTAACTTCAGAATAAGTTAATAGTAGTCCCCTTCAGAGGATCCCCAACCTGCCATAGTAAACCGACTGAATAATTTAGTGTCTTTTTTATTAGAAACAATAAGATGCATAATTTATGTGTATGCTCACCTGAAAAATTGTAAAAATTTTGAACCGATGCAACGTAAGAGGAAAACTGAAGAACATTTACACTTTCCGCCGATTTACTTACACTATTTTAAAAGTTATTTAGACCAACTAAATGCACTAAACTAAGTCCAGACCAGACGTTGTCAACTATAGCCCTCTGTTGAAGTAGCTTGTTTTCAAGAAGTTAACAGTGAACATACGCATTGTTGTGTTTTGTTGCTCCCTGAGGTTTTGTAGGACAGAGGAGAGGGGATGATTAGTCAAGAGCGTTGCGCTTACATGAACTTTCTCGCTGTGTACCATGCCTGGGAATGCTTCAACTCATGTAATAAAGTGCAGTACACAAGAAAAAATCGGTGTATAAAATGTTTTTGTGTTGAAAGTCTTGTTATCTTTCTTTACTCCAATTTCATCCAGCACACCCCATATGGGCGGAAGGTAGGCTGTCAGCGGCACAGCACTCTGCTCTTCAGCCAAGAGTATTCATAAAGAGATAATAAAGGCGATAGAAAAATCAAAATATGAAGACTGTTTACATTTTAAATTAAAAAGATTGATGATGGACAGCTAAAGGGACACAGTTGCAATACGTGATATTCTTCTACGATAAAAGCCTTTGGGGACTGCACTTTCGCTTATATCTGAAGGACTTGAACTACCTGGGAATGTTGTGGGATGAGAGGATATGTTGGAGAGTGTCGGTTAAGGGTCGAGGGTCTGTTAAGAGGAGAAAATATGGAGGTGACAGGTAGGAGATAAAGTGCATAGTAGGGACAAAAACGTTGGGAAGGACAGAGAGTGAGGAGGACTAATGATGGTGGGGAAGGTAGTGGTACAAGAAGAAGGGGACAGGGGTGGATGGAGAGCGGAAAGGAGAGAGGAGCCCTGATGTGGAATGAGATACGTGGGTGAGTTGGTAGGAGGGACAAATATCAGGACAGATCTCATTGCCCGAGAGAGAGAGTTCACTGACGTTTATGTGAGGCGCAGGTGTAGGGATGGAAGGATATGTTCGTCAGGGCGCAGCAGCATACCATGGTTGGTGATCAGAGGCAAGACATTGGGCTTACCAGAATCTAATTTACGGATGGTACTGGAGAAGTGGAGGTGCTAAATGTGGGTGAGGAGGGATGGCACTTAGATAAGATGGTAGAGGATTCATGTGGGGGAAGGTAAACGGATGTAGAAAGCGAGGCAGAGTGCAGGGTGTACGCGTGTATCGATGATTCTACATCTTAAATTCTTTGCTCACTTCACGTGCTCACAGATAACGAACTGCTGGCTGACACTTCGATAAAGATCTTTTGGATGTGCAGGCTTCCACAAAATGTCAGGGAGGTTCTGTTGACCAGCAAACTTGCTCACTATTGGGGTCACCACTTTAGGTACACTACGTAATACCATGGAATAAATAATAATAAATATACTGAACGTTTTTCGTTTTATTATACGCTTTCTTCAGGGCACTTCTAACGAGACCAGATCACAAAGAAGTGTCCCAAGGAATTCAGTCCTTACATATAGATAACACATTTCATTCTAACTTCATAACTTGATCCAACTCGATTCCGCCACATTAATATCATTAGTATATATCTGCATTCCATACAGTGTTGAGGCATTTTGTGGGAAATAACATCCCACCGGCACGTTTACACACTGTATCGCCAGTAAAAATTTAAGTTAAGTCAGCTGAGAAGGAAAAACAAACACACAGTGTTCTAATACAGTATTCGTAATATGGGCTTGACACAGTCACGCCGATTAGGTATGTGGGCGTAACGTATCAAAGCTATATGAAATGGAATGAGCATGTAAGGGCCGTAGCGTGGGAAGGCAAATAACCGATTTTGGTTTATTGGGAGAATTTTAGAAAAGTGCGGATCATCTGTAAGGCAGACGGAGCCATATATTCTTGACTTCTGCTCCAGTATTTGAGATCGATACCACGTCTGATTACAGGAAGTCATTGAAGTAATTCAAAGGCTGGCTGCTCGATTTGTCACTGGTAGTTTGGAACAATACGCACATGTTAGAGTAATACTTCGAGACCTCAAACGGGACTCGCTGGAGGAAAGAGACATTTTTTTCAAGAAGCCCTGTTGAGAAAATTTAGACAACAGGCATTTGAGGCTGACTGCAGAATGATTTACTCCGTCATCGTACATTTCGCGCAGTGACCATTGGAATAAAATTTGTGTAAATTGAGAATCATACGGAGGCTTAGCTCTGTTTGCGAGTGGAATGGGAAAGAAAAAAGACTAGTAATGGTACAGGTTACCCTCCTCCATATGGTGGCTTGCGGAGTGTGTATGCAGATGTAGATACCTCATAAAGTGCGCTGTGGAGGGTCGGCACAGCTTCATGAGACATCCTGTCGGTATTTCTATGGCAGCGTAGCCTATGGATGGTGCCGGAGCTGGCGCGTCGGTGTAGACCCTGCGCGCGTCGCGGGCGGCCCTTTGAACATCGCCACGACTAGGATGACCCGACCAATGAAGAGCCTCCAGGCCGCCACAATGGTGTTACAGGTGATGGGCACCTGGGCACCTTCTTCTGGATCGAGATAAGTTTCGTGTTGCTAGACGGCGCCAAACGTTACAACGAACTGTTGACAGCCAACTGTACCGGCAAACATTAGGTGCACTTAGACGCACGTCCGCATCAAGCTTCTGGTTATAACGAGCCGCTGCCACCACAAGTTGTCAACAGTGTCGCAGTTCTTCAGCAACAAGTCGAGTAAAGTACAGGGTCTGTCGAAAAGGACTTAACAGCTTTGAAATGATACAGAATTTGGCTCTGAGCACTATGGGACTTAACTTCTGAGGTCATCAGTCCCCTAGAACTTAGAACTACTGAAACCTAACTAACCTAAGGACTTCACACACATCCATGCCCGAGGCAGGATTCGAACCTGCGACCGTAGCGCCTAGAACCACTCGGCCACGCTGCCGGCGATACATAATTTTATTGAGATAACTTATGGAATCAGTTGATGTGTCACTCTGTAACAAACATGCTCAACTTTCACATAAACATGTCAAGTGTGACTTGGTTCGGTGTGACTACCATTTATGATGCGGCAAACGTCCCACTGGCAATCATTATTTTTTTTTTTTCCACACTCGATGCAGAAAATCAGTACGTAACTTGTGGAACGGCAGCGTTGACTCGATTTTTCGTGTAAGCTGTAGGTCTGTTCGATGCGACATTTACGCCGCTCAGTTGTTGCAGAGTTCGTTTCATGAAACCAAAACAGCCAGCTAGCACGCTCCGTACCAATGAAAGTAGCCAGTTTATTCGTGCACTATACTGGCGCTCATGGTGGCGCAATGGGGCAGTGATGCACTACGTGAATCCAACTTGCGGTTGCTTGCTACAAAATAGCTCCTCTGCCGATTCTGTAAGTTTTCTCAGTAAATTGCTGTATCATTTCAAAGTTGTGTAGTCGTTTGTGACTCACTCTGTATATTTATTTAAAGCGAACTTGTGTCACCTAACCATTTGCTTGCCTGTCCAGATTCCTACAGCGACATATCCCTTCCGCCTATTTATCAGCAGCAAGAAGGACATAACGTTTGGCTCCTCGGAAGATAACTAATGTGTCGACAGAAGTGCCGACACAGTGTTATTTTGAGGGGGCCGATAGGCACGCTATAAGCTCACGCAGAATCTTGAAGTCTGAAACAGGATACGTAATAAATGGTAGCAAGAAAAGTACGTAGCTGCTATTACTTAACTTTTAATCCTTGTTGTATACATCGTTCTTGATGAGACATTTCATACGATAGCTATCAAACTATGTAAGGCTAATGGCGCCTTGCTAGGTCGTAGTCATGGACTTAGCTGAAGGCTATTCTAACTGTCTCTCGGCAAATGAGAGAAAGGCGTCGTCAGTGTAGTCGCTAGCAAAGTCGTCGCACAACTGGGGCGAGTGCTTGTCCGTATCTCGAGACCTGCCTTGTGGTGGCGCTAGGTCTGCGATCACACAGTGGCGACACGCGGGTCCGACATGTACTAAATGGACCGCGGCCGATTTAAGCTACAACCTAGCAAGTGTGGTGTCTGGCGGTGACACCACAATAACGGTTTCCGACTCCTATCATAACAGTTTCTTGTGACAGTGCGGCTGGCAGAGTGGGGAGTCACCTGCTCCATTTTCAGTTTGATTTTGAAGGAGGGAAGTGTATGAACACAATGTGGAGACCTACCTTACCCTGCACGTCTACCCCAAACATCCTGCGCTTCACCTGGTTGCACCTCCCTCAGGAACACAGTTGATCTCTTAATACGGTTCTGCTGCACTTAAATGCTGTACACACATTTAACATTTGTTCTCCGTTTAAAGACAAATTTGAATCCTACCCATTAAAACAATATTTCTACTAATCTGCAGTTTTTCCGTCCCCTGCAACGTGGAAACTGTTAGCTACTGCGGGAAAAATAGTAGGTCATTTTTGTAGGACGTGTAGAGCAGTGTAATTTTGTACTGGGGGACATTTCCTCTAGGAAACGCAGATTTCGAGTTATTCGAGAAAAACACAACAATGTGACTTTTAATAACCTTCACGCCTACCCCCCATCCGCTCGTAAACTCCCACGCCCCACTGGTGACGTTTTTTAGTATGTGTTCACGAGACACCCTCTTATCACTGTGCAAAAATTGGAGCCGGTACGATTTCTTGACCAAGATTCCTACGTTGACTGCACTATTACGCTAGTGCAGGTTAAGTCAGTGTTGGCGACAACTCTCGAGGCCTCAAGCTGATACTGAATATGTTTCGAGAGCGTACTTTATTTCAGGTCCATTCGTGAACAGGTTCTATTGTTTACGAAATGAGGTTTTCCATCATGATGACACGTGTTCTTGCAGTAAGGGATTTACAGATTTTTCCAGGAAATTAGACGTGACTATAATGTTGACCCATTTAAAATGCTTCAAGCCCTACATAGATTCATCGTTCCGCTATGAAAACGCTTTTTGATTCTGAACATCAGATCGAAGCCAGGTCACGTTAATTTTAATCCTCGGATAAAAGTTTTCCATAAAAATTGGTATATTTCCAAGACGTTTTCACTGAAGTCAGTATAGTCCAAAAAAAGTTGACCATGTTCTTGTAGGACTCACGCTTTGAGAGCCCCGCACACACTTACTTATGTATACAGACAGTCCATCCATTCCAGGAGTCGAGGAGCTCTACTATTTTTACTTATTTTCTACAAAGATATTGCCAAGATATCGGTCACAGGGATTCCAAGATTTCCGAGAATGTTTTAATTTTAAAAGTATAAATGTGGCATAATGTCACGCATGAGGCAGTCAACCACTATTATAATAATCGATAGTTCTCATTAAGGCTATTTGGGTAGCAAAGAATGACATTATTGCTCATATGACGCGTTTGTGATCATCATATTGTGCAGGAGCGAGTACTGCACGTAGATACGGTGTTTCAAGTTGTATATGACACAACATTCGCAAAGTGTCTTGAAACGCCATATCTGCGTGTAGTAATAGCTCCTGGATTTCTGATGATGGATAAATTCTGATACGCGTCGTACGAGCAATAAAATCATTCCTTGCATGATGTTTGACTTTTACCATTGCTAACCAGTTTGGATGAATGCAAAACTACTGATCGTTTTAATTTCAAGAGTTTTGTCGTATAAAAATTGAAAAAATAATTTTTTTCGTTTGATTTAATTACAAAATAATAATTTTCAGATTTTTTCCCTTTACTTGTACCTTGAAACATTACTTCTTACCAAATTTCAGCATTGTAGATCAGCAGAAAGTACACTATAGGTTTTAATGAGCGAGTTTCCAACTATCAAAATGTGCGACATAAACGGCCGTTCCATCTGACTGCACTAACTTTGAAGCTTCAGCCTTTTTGCACTGGGACTATTGACTATTGACCGCAACTTGTGACATGAATCAGAACTTGACACATCTACCTGTTCCTGAGAAAACGGGTTTTCAAGAGAGTCAAGCAGGAAGGCAGATACACAGACAGACGGACACCAAAGCGGTCCTACAGGCATTCCTTTTTTACCATCTGAGGCACGGAACCCTAAAGAAAAGAAAACAAGTGGAAGGCCTTAAAACTGTCCCTTTCACAAAGCCAGAATCTCGCTGCACTAGTTCGAGGAGTATGATAGTGAACTCACTTTGGTGTCTTGACTACCAGATTCGCCTAATCCCATCCACATGGAACCCTTTTACAGCGCTATAGGTGTCAGTTCCACCGCAAAAAGTCATTAGGCCATAATTTACGGGGCACTTCTTGACATGTTGGTAGGCGTGTCTGGTGCCGCAGACATCCAGAAACCTACCGGAGACTTGTCAGTCACATCCATGCCACGCGAGTTCGCCGCTGCACTGCGTTCCAAAAACGGACCGGTACGCTACTGAGCGTGTGACAGCGTTTTGGTTCTCATTGTTCGATAGCACGCCTCATTTCAGCAATCACATATTTAGACGCTTTGAAAGAGCAGTAGTCACTATGGAAAGTATCACTAAATGCCACGAGAGTCACAGTGCAGTACTCATCACGTAGAAAATGTACAGTCTGCAGTTCGCGAAAAACCCTAGTCCAAATTGTGTGGATGTGTTCGGTGTACAAAGTACTTTCCTGCTCAGAGCAGGCAAGAACTGTTTCAACAGATAGAAAGTGCTCTACCAACTGAGCTACCCAAGCACGACTCACACCCTGTCCTCACAGCTTTCATATCAGCGCACACTCCACTGCAGAGTGAAAATCTCAATCTGGAAACATCCCCCAGGTTGTGATTAAACCATGTCTCTGCAATATCCTTTCTTTCAGGAGTGCTAGTTCTGCAAGGTTCGCAGGAGAGCTTCTGTAAAGTTTCGAAGGTAGGAGACGAGGTACTGGCAGAAGTAAAGCTGTGAGGAAGGGGCGTGAGTCGTGCTTGGGTAGCTCAGTTGGGAGGGTATACCTTACAACTGAGCGCCACAAGTTGATGTGTACTAAAAAAATACAAAGAAAATTACGCAAATTTTTTTAACTAAAACAATCCTGTAACCATTTCGTATATTAGACGAATGATTTTTGGTTAAAGTTTGTTCTTCACTTAGCAGGAGGAGGATTTCCAACAGAAAGTAATCAGAGAAGATCATCAGTACAGACCAGTTAAGCCTATGTGTATCTGTTACTTTGTTTTCGGGGAAGCACAGTGATGAAACTGGTATACACCCATTATTTAGTTTCTGTCTTTCTTTCCTTTTCTTTTCATAAGAAGACACATTTACGTTAATTAAGTGTAAAATCAAGCAGAAGAAGCCTACTTTACTTCATTACCTTCTAAAAAAAAAAAAAAAAAAAAAAAAAAAAAAAGTTGGTTGAGCACTTGCCGCGAAAGGCAAAGGTCCCGAGTTCGAGTCTCGGTCTGACACACAGTTTTAATCTGCCAGGAAGTTTCATATCGGCGTAATGGATATTTTCGGTGACCACTTTTAATGATAACATTTTGTTGTTCCCACCCATGGACCGTGCACATGGCCGTTGGTGGGGAGGCTTGCGTGCTTCAGCGACACAGATAGCGGTACTGTAGGTGCAACCACAATGAAAGGGTATCTGTGGAGAGGCCAGACAAACGCACAGTTCCTGAAGAGGGGCAGCACCCTATTCAGTAGTTGCAGGGGTAACAGTCTGGATGGTTGACTGATCTGGCCTGTAACACTAACCAAAACGGCTTTGCTGTGCTGGTACTGCAAACGGCTGAAAGCAAAGGGGAAACTACAGCTGGAATTATTCCCGAGGGCATGCACCTCTACTGTATGGTTAAATGATGGTGGCATCCTCTTGGGTAAAATATTCCGGGGACAAAACAGTCCCCCATTTGGATCTCAGGGCGCGGCTACTCAGGAAGACGTCGTTATCAAGAGAAACAAAACTGGCTTTCTACGGACCAGAGCGTGAAATGTCAGATCCCTTAATCGGGCAGGTAGGTTAGAAAATTTAAAAAGCGAACTGGATAAATGAATAGGTTAAAGTAATATACAGTGGGAATTAGTGAAGTTCCGTGACAAACGAACAGGGCTTTAGGTCAGGTGAATACAGGGTTATAAATACAATATCTAACAGGGGGGAATGCCGAATTAGGTTTAATAATGAGCAGGAAAATATGAATACGCATAAGCCACCATGATCAACATAGTGAGCGCATTATTGTAGTAAAGATAGACACGAAGCACACACCCACCACAGTAGTACAAGATTATACGCCTACTACTTCTTCAGTTGAGGAGGAAATTGAGGAAATGTATGATGAGATAAAAGAAATTATAAAATGGTTAAGGGAGCTGAAAATTTCATAGTCATGGAGGGCTGGAACACGAAGATGGGAAAAGGAAGAGAAGGAAAAGTAGTAGGTAAATATGGACTGGAGGGAAAGGAACGAAAGAGGAAGCCGCCTTGTAGAATTTTGCACAGAGTATAACTCAATTATAACTAATACTTGGTTTGAAAATCATCAGAGGAGGTTGTATACGTGTAAAAGACCTTGAGACTTTGGTAGGTTTCAGATTGATTATATAATAAGTAGACGCTGGTTTAGGAAGCAGATTTTAAATTGTAAGACATTTTCAGGGGCAGATGTGGACTCTGACCGTAATTTATTGGTTATGAACTGTAGATTAAAACTGAAGAAACTGCGAAAAGGTCGGAATTTAAGGAGATGGGACCTACATAAAATGAAAGAACCAGAGATTATAGAGGGTCCCATAGGGAGAATTAGGGAACGGTTGACAAGAACAGAGGAAAGGAATGAAATAGAAGAACAAGGTCTGAGAGATGAAATAGTGAAGGCAGAAGAGGATCAAGTTGGTAAGAAGATGGCTAGTATAAATCCTTAGGTAACACAAGAGATACTGAATTTAATCGATGAAAGGATAAATTATAAAAAAGTATTAAATGAAGTGGGCGAAAGAGAATACAAATTTCTAAAAAATGAGAAGGACAGGAAGACCAAAAAGGCTAAGTGGGAATGGCTAGAGGAGATATGTAAAGATGTAGAAGCATGTATCACTAGGGGTAAGATAGGTACTGCTTACAAGAAAATTAAATAGACCTTTAGAGAAAATAGAACCACCTGTATGAATATCAAGAGCTCAGGTCGAGAATCAGTCGTAAGCAAAGGAGGGAAAGCAGAAAGGTGGAAGGAATATATAGAGGGTCTATACAAGGGAGATGTACTTGAGGACAATATTATGGAAATGGAAGATGAGAAGGGAAATATGATAATCGGTGAAGAATTTGACAAAGCACTGAAATACTTAAATTAAAACAAGGCCCTGGGAGTAGACAACATTCCGTTAGAGCTACTGATAGTCTTGGGAGAGACTCCCATGACAAAACTCTTCCATTTGGTGAGCAAGATGTATGAAGCAGGCGATATACCCTCAGGCTTCAAGAAGAGTATAATAATCCTGACTCCAAAGAAAGCGGGTGCTGACAGATGTGAAAACTACCGAACTATTAGTTTAATAAGTCATGGCTGTAAAATACTAACACGAAGAAGAATGGAAAAACTGGTAGAAGCTGACCTCGGGGAAGATCAGTTTGGATTCCGGACAAATGTAGGAACATGCGAGGCAATGCTGTCCCTACAACGTCTAATTGAAGATAGGTGAAGGAAAGGCAAACATACATTTATAGCATTTGTTGACTTAGAGACAACTTTTGAAAATGTTAATTGGAGCACACTCTTTCAAATTCTAAAGGTAGCAGGGTTAAAATGCACGGAGCAAAAGGCTATTAACAGTTTGTATAGAACCAGATGGCACTTACAAGTGTAGAGGGTCAGAAAATGGAAGCAGTGGTTAAGATGGCAGTGAGACAGGATTGCAGCCTATGCATAATGTTATTCCATCTGTATACTGAACAAGCAGTAAAGGAAACAAAAGAAAAATTTGTAATAGGAATTAAAGTCCAGGGAGAAGAAATAAGAACTTTGAGGTTTGCCAGTGACATTGTAATTCCATCAGAGACAGGAAGGGACTGAGAAGAGTAGTAGAATGGAATCGATGGTAAGGAGGATATATGATGAACATCAGCGAAAGCAAATCGAGGATCATGGAATGTAGTCGAATTAAATCAGGTGAAACTGAGGGAATTAGATTATAAAATGAGAAATTTAAGGTTATAGATGAGTTTTGCTATTTGGGAAGCAAAATAACTGACGATCGTCGAAGTGGAGGGGAAACTAAAGGCAGAATGGCAGTTGCAAGGACAGCATTTCTGAAGAAGAGAAATTTGTTAACATCGAGTATAGATTCAAGTGTCAGGAAGTCTTTTCTGAAAGTATTTGTATGGAGTGTAGTCATGAATCGAAGTGAAACATGGACGATTAATAGTTTAGACAAGAAGAGAATAGAAGCATTCGAAATGTGGTGCCGCAGATGAATTCTGAAGATTAGATGGGTATATCACGTAGCTAGTCAGGACATACTGAATAATATTGGGGAGAAAAGGAATTTGTGGCACAACTTGAAGGAGGGATCGGTTGGTAGCATATGTTCTGCGGCATCAAGGGATCATCAATTTAGAACTGGAGGGAAGTGTGGGTGTAAAAGTCGTTGAAGGAGACCAAGAGATGAATATGGTATGTAGATTCAGAAGGATGTAGGTTGTGGTAGGTACTTGGAAGTGAAGAGGCTTTCAAAGGATAGAGTAGCATGGAGAGCTTTCAGTCTTTGGACTGACGACCACATGAACAACATTTTGTTGTTATTTAGGTGAAATTTTACAAAATACCTGTAGAAAGCGTATCACACTAACAAAACTGAAATGTTAAAAGCAAATAAAATTTTAAATATGAAAAATTATTATTTATGCCTCTTTATAATAAAATTTTAATACACTTACCTCCACTCGAAATGGTAAGTGACCTTATTTCGGAAAAATGTTTTTCATTTCATGCACTATTTATAAGGGATGATCAAACTGTTTCAGTTTGGCGGCGTTTCTGTAGCACATATGCAACGTAGCGCGACGCCCATGCGGATACATAAGCACCGATAAGTAGCCAAGAGATCAGCGCAGCATTCGTGAATGTTTCAGGTGAGTCTGCGGTAAATGCAGAAACGAGATTGGCGACGTTGTTACCAAGTGCTTCTAAGCAGGGCCAACTTGCTGTTATTCTTTTCTTGGTATCCAAAGGAAAAACAGCTGTAGACGTCCATTAGAGGGTTAAGAATGTGTATGGAGCAACATATCTGTCGAAATCCACCACTGTAGAATGGTGCGCTACGTGCCATGCTGGTCGCGGTTCCTCACAGAACGCCCTTCGGCCTGGGAGGCCAGACCCCTCCAGCCAACTCAAGTGAGAGGCAGTCGAGCACCCTCTCTGCAGTCCTGAACTAACACCGCGTGATTATCGCGCATTTAGTCGTTTGGAAACGGGCTTGAAGGGTCGCCGACTCCTGTCGTGAGAGGCTGAACACTTAATCAGTTACCGACTTATTCACACAGCAGAACACAGTGTTATACCAAAAGGATATTCTCAAATTGGTGCATCGGATTGATATTGCCTCAATGACCATGGCAATCTTGCCTGACTTCCATACGGATTCTGGACTGTATGCCTTCTAACAGAAACTTTTTGATCGTTCCCTACATTAATGCAAAACTCTTAAAACGCCATTGTTGTTGACAAAACATCTGGTGCCGACCGTTACTTCTCAACTTTCCTGTACACAGTACTGAGCAACATGAGAACATGTGACCAGCTGTGCTTCAGACTGCAGGTCAATTATTGGGAGTCCTCATTACCTGTTGACCAATCTCATGGTGGCTGTGGCTGTTGGTGCAGTTGGTGGTGTGGTGCTGCGCAGGCTTGGTGGCGGTGCT
The DNA here is from genome assembly GCF_023864345.2 of Schistocerca serialis cubense. Lineage (NCBI taxonomy): Eukaryota > Metazoa > Arthropoda > Insecta > Orthoptera > Acrididae > Schistocerca > Schistocerca serialis. Next base: position 87,382,656 of record NC_064647.1, on the reverse strand, counting down.
GTAGTGGAAGCGGGCCACCAAGCCGCGCATTGATGCTCCAGCGCCGCCCACGCTGCCTATCATTGGGAACATTCTGGACCTCCTCGAAATGCCTGTGACCCTCCGTAAGATGTTCGACCTCCACCGCCAGTATGGGGATTTGACGAGGTGAGCTTATGGCATCTGGTGAAAGAGTGGTCGGTTACAACAAAACATATGGACTGAAACATGGTGTCTAACATCTTGAAATCACGACTATAATTTTGGGGAATATGATACTTTTTCATAACTTGACGCAATACACTGTTAATGAAGTGAACAATGGTTCTTTTGATACATATAAACTAACACTGAAGGTGAAAGATACTGTTGTGCTACAAAGCGGAGGAGCCCTCAAGGTTCTGTTCTGATGTAACACTTTTATTAACAACATAAGGCATAGTTCTAAATGTTTGATGATCCCTTCAAAAAATACACTACTGGCCATTAAAATTGCTACACCACGAAGATGACGTGCTACAGACGCGAAATTTAACCGACAAGAAAAAGATGCTGTGATATGCAAATGATTAGCTTTTCACAGCATTCACACAAGATTGGCGCCGGTGGTGACACCAACAACGTGCTGACATTAGGGAAAGTTTCCGACCGATTTCTCATACACAAACAGCAGTTGACCGACGTTGCCTGGTGAAACGTTGTTGTGATGCCTCGTGTAAGGAGGAGAAATGCAAACCATCACGTTTCCGACTTTGACAAACGTCGTATTGTAGCCTATCGCGATTGCGGTTTATCGTATCGCGACATTGCTGCTCGCGTTGGTCGAGATCCAATGACTGTTAGCAGAATATGGAATCGGTGGGTTCAGCAGATGACACAGACAGGAGCGCTTGCGATGGTGTACTCAACGACGAACCTGGGTGCACGAATGGTAAAACATCCAGGTTCTGTTTACAGCATCATGATGGTCGCATCCGTGGCTGGCGACATCGCGGTGAACACACATTGGAAGCTCTGTTTGACTCAATGCCCAGGCCTATGAAGGCCGTTATTACGGTGAGAGGTGGTTGTTCTGGTTACTGATTTCTCGGGATCTATGCACCCAAATTGCGTGATAATGTAATAACATGTCAGTTCTAGTATAATATATTTGTCCAATGAATACATGTTTATCATCTGCATTTCTTCTTGGTGTTACAATTTTAATGGCCAGAAGTATATATACTAAAAATATTAATATCGGCATAATGACACAGCTGTTATACACACACTAGGATATCCTGCCTGCAACTGTCACATTTTGGTTCTTTCAGTACCACGGGTTTCCACACAACCGAGTTGAAAGTTTTCAGATTCCAAAGTTTATCCCTGCTTCTCTTACTAGCTTTATCAAAAGTGTAATACATATCCAAATAACCTCTGAATATTATACTTGTTATATCAATTGTTGACGTCGGAACTGTGTAACTGTAGATTTTGTTAATACAAAATTTTACATAAAATATACTCCCTTTGTCATAAAATTTCCCGGAGAGGTTTTTTTTTTTTTCAAGTACCAAATTGCACTTATTATGTAATGACTCTAGCTCCTGTCGGTTTAGTCCCATTGGCTATCAATAGACAATTGCCAACGTTAATAACTAGTTGCCAACATTTATGGAGGTCGGAAGCAAACAGGGAAATTTTCAAGTGCGATGCATGTAAACTCATTTGTGTCAGCCTGTTGGATGTCTGCGATATCTTGATGAAGCTTTCCTTTTGGTCGCCTTTTCACTCTCGAGAACAAGAAAACCTGTAAAGGCGAGAGGTCGGGCGAATATGGCATACTTGTGATAGCAATAACAGAACGCCTGGCCAGATATTCGGTAACAAACAGAACAGTGTAGCGTGTTGCGTAGTTATGCAGTTAGAGCCGATCCTGGAAATGCCACAAATCAAGGCGGTAACGTCGAATTGCTTGCCGCAAATGTTCCAAGACTTCGATGTAAAGAGTTTGGTTCAGTATTTGGCCTGGAGGAAATATTCTTGGTGAACTAATCCTTTACTACTGAAGAATGCAATCAACATTGTTATTGTTCTTGAAGGTTGCGTTTGACGTTTTTCGCGGCTGGTGATCCAAGGCTCCGACATTCTGCAATTTGAAGCTTCATATGAGTGTCGTACTGGTAGCACCAACTTTCGCCCCAGCAATAAGCTTTGACATAAATGTGGCATCATGTCTGGCTCTGTCTAGCAGTGCAGCAATAATGCTTCGTCATTTCCCTTTCTGTTTGTCTATTAGTGTGTAAGCTACGAGTTTTCTACTAAGTTTCCGTTTCACTAAATCTTCGCGTAAGATCTTATGACACACACATCACGATTCAGTTTCTTCTGCAACCGCTCGCACAGTTACTTGATAGTATTGTTGCAAGAACTGGTTTATATGCTCCACGTTTTCATTGGAATGTGCTGTAAACGGGCGACAAGCTCTGGGATCACCTTGCACTGAATCTCAGTCTTCACGAAACGTTTTGTGCGACTCGAAAACACGACTTCTTGAAACTGCCTCGTATGCACATGCATGCTTAATCATTGTTCATGTTTCACTAGGGGTTTTCTCGTGCTTAGAAAAGAACTTCATGTTCACTCTTTGCTCACAATTAGCATCCATTGTGTCACCCTAGCCAATGTGCCAGTAACCCAAATAGTGTGTTGCTAATCACAGCCCTGCTAGTTCGTGAGTTTGTGCAGAAACATGGCCAATGTCATTCCACATACGTAAATATAGCAGGATATATACATACATACACTCCTGGAAATGGAAAAAAGAACACATTGACACCGGTGTGTCAGACCCACCATACTTGCTCCGGACACTGCGAGAGGGCTGTACAAGCAATGATCACACGCACGGCACAGCGGACACACCAGGAACCGCGGTGTTGGCCGTCGAATGGCGCTAGCTGCGCAGCATTTGTGCACCGCCGCCGTCAGTGTCAGCCAGTTTGCCGTGGCATACGGAGCTCCATCGCAGTCTTTAACACTGGTAGCATGCCGCGACAGCGTGGACGTATAGTGGGCATGCGGGAGGCCGGGTGGACGTACCGCCGAATTGCTCAGCACGTGGGGCGTGAGGTCTCCACAGTACATCGATGTTGTCGCCAGTGGTCGGCGGAAGGTGCACGTGCCCGTCGACCTGGGACCGGACCGCAGCGACGCACGGATGCACGCCAAGACCGTAGGATCCTACGCAGTGCCGTAGGGGACCGCACCGCCACTTCCCAGCCCATTAGGGACACTGTTGCTCCTGGGGTATCGGCGAGGACCATTCGCAACCGTCTCCATGAAGCTGGGCTACGGTCCCGCACACCGTTAGGCCGTTTTCCGCTCACGCCCCAACATCGTGCAGCCCGCCTCCAGTGGTGTCGCGACAGGCGTGAATGGAGGGACGAATGGAGACGTGTCGTCTTCAGCGATGAGAGTCGCTTCTGCCTTGGCGCCAATGATGGTCGTATGCGTGTTTGGCGCCGTGCAGGTGAGCGCCACAATCAGGACTGCATACGACCGAGGCACACAGGGCCAACACCCTGCATCATGGTGTGGGGAGCGATCTCCTACACTGGCCGTACACCACTGGTGATCGTCGAGGGGACACTGAATAGTGTACGGTACATCCAAACCGTCATCGAACCCATCGTTCTACCATTCCTAGACCGGCAAGGGAACTTGCTGTTCCAACAGGACAATGCACGTCCGCATGTATCCCGTGCCACCCAACTTGCTCTAGAAGGTGTAAGTCAACTACCCTGGCCAGCAAGATCTCCGGATCTGTCCCCCATTGAGCATGTTTGGGACTGGATGAAGCGTCGTCTCACGCGGTCTGCACGTCCAGCACGAATGCTGGTCCAACTGAGGCGCCAGGTGGAAATGGCATGGCAAGCCGTTCCACAGGACTACATCCAGCATCTCTACGATCGTCTCCATGGGAGAATAGCAGCCTGCATTGCTGCGAAAGGTGGATATACACTGTACTAGTGCCGACATTGTGCATGCTCTGTTGCCTGTGTCTATGTGCCTGTGGTTCTGTCAGTGTGATCATGTGATGTATCTGACCCCAGGAATGTGTCAATAAAGTTTCCCCTTCCTGGGACAATGAATTCACGGTGTTCTTATTTCAATTTCCAGGAGTGTATTTATTTGTCACATATGTTTTTTTAAGCGCTATATGAAGATGTATGGAAATAGTTCCGATTTGAGATGCCGTGCACCATTGGCTGCAGGTGTGTGCATGGATGCCAAATGAGATAGAGTGATATCAGCTGATTTTTTGGGACTGTCTTCAGCACGAGGCCTTAGTCTATTTCAACTGCACTCTGTGAACACTTCTGCAATGTGAAACAGTTCTGACATTCAATGAGACTTTGTATTAGGAGTATACTGCCTACTATATGTGTAAACTATCTGTTGATTAACGAAACAGTGTTAGTGCAGGTATGCTATAATTTAACGAACAACTGACGAAATTTTATGACCTACTTTTTAAGTTTCCTGATTTATGTTTTCCTGTAAGGTTTTATATTTTATCCTTAATAGGCCTGAATTGAAAGTTTTTTTTCTAGTTTGAAACTAGTTGCCAACAGAATTATATGCAACTGTGTTGCAGTTATGTGATCCAAGTTGGCAGCCCTGTCTTGACTTCGCATTGTAATTATTTAGATATGCTCTATCATTTGCTGTTTTCAAGTAATTCTCGATCAGCTTAACATGTCACATGACCATCTTTTAATCTGAAAATTACGAGTTGCATCCAAGACAGCAGCTTCGAAAATATCCTCGATTGTTGTTAACATAATCTTACAAGACATTCTCATTTACCACCTCGCATTATGTGCTATTAAATGTCTGTTTATCGACTTGTTTGCGTTTCAGAAGGGTGAGTACACCATCCTCTACTTTGGAAAATACGTTTTTATTCCCAGATGGCTTGATCAAATTGGATGGAGGTACAACATTTCACTAGATTCGAATATTATGAGCCATTATCTTCTTATAAAAGTAATACACTGGACAGTCAGCTAACACTCATCTTGTTGTCTTGACATCTTGATTGAATAGGAGCGTTCATGTTGCTCATACTCACACATCTTTTCTCTGGAGGCTGGATCTGTATCATATATACGATTGGGTCATCTTCTGTCATCAACAGATCACAAACCACATACTGTTCAAGAGATATATGGGCGTTATTTCTCACTTGCTGAGGTAATGGTCATATTTAACTAATATAAATCATTTCAAAAGTCCTACATTGATGGTAGTTTACATGTTACCATGGCGACTGCAGTTCTAGCAAACACGTTGTTCAGTGGCCTGGTGGACGAACTCCCAATGGAATTGGCTTGGAGCAGAACACAGTCTCGCCTCCTGCAGGAAGGATTTCGATCATGCTGTGCTACTCCTTCTTGAGTTAGCACCATATGACAAACTTCAGCAAGACAATGCACAAACAGGCGCATGAGGAATTATGAAATAGTCTTTGAAAAATGACAGCATAACAACTTTCTAGCCCTGCATGTTTACTACATGATAAGTGCGTAGAATATGGCTGATGGGGGTGAGATATGGGAGAGAGTGTGTCATTGATGTGATACAGGATCTGAGGGGGACCTCATCGAAACGTGGCGTTTCTCGTTGCGGCGGGATCTTCCAAGAAATTTCCAGCACCAACTTTCTTCTCAGAATGCGAAAATATTTTGTTGACGCCGACCTACATACTGAGAAACGAAAATCATAATAAAATAAAGAAAATCAGAATTCGCACTGATTCATTTCGAACGTGCGCTGTTCGAGAATGAAATATTAACCATCTTGAAGATGGTATGATGAACCCTCTGCTAGGCACTTAAGTGTGATTTGCGGAATATCCATGTAGATGTAAATGTAGATTGTTGGGCAGTACTTCTTCATTCCAAGCCTCCATTGCTACTAATGAATGTTTGTGGTCAAAGACGTATGAATTATTCAGAGAGATCTGCAGGAACAGGTGCATTCCGTTTTTGACTTGTTGCCAAGATGATTAGAGACTTTTATTACAGAATTTGAAGAAACAACATCATAATGAATTTTTAGTGCATCGTGCACACCTTATAGAGTCGTGTAAATCACCTCACTGGTGTATTGTCGTGTTCATGAACTGTTGTGTCACACTCATTATAGTTGTCTGCCATGATTACAAATGAACATGTAGGAACCTTTGCTATCCTGTGGCAGGCTGTATGTGGGCCCAATGTTGGTGGTGATGGTGGCACACCCAGATGATGTGCAACACATCCTGCTGACATCAAAGCTGGTAGACCGTGGCGCCATTTGCACAAACGCCATGCGGACCTTCGCTGGTGATGGTTTAGACACCATCGATGTCAGCCAGTGGAAGATGCACCGCAAACTCATCAATCCCACATTCCACTCTGAGGTGAGTTAACCAGCCTAGGTAAGGTGCATCCTTTACCAGGATCCAGTGTAAGACATGCTGGGTACTCAAAAACTCCACAGTGAGATCTGCATGAAGTAGCTAGCTTTCGTTGTTCGAGCTAGGCAGCTTTCGTTCTTTGTAAGGACAAAATACGCAAGGAGGAAACGAAAAAGGACCCTCATGTAGCAAAAGATGCACGTGAAGAAACTTTTATTCACACCCCACAGACATTGTAGGTTGTTTAAGATCAGTATCTCAAGATTAAACTTCAGGGGACTGATACCCTACGACTAAACTGTTATTGTCTTGTTCATCATACCATACGTGCAATCCAAAATAAACAAGTTAAATTTTTTTCTCCAAAAACATAGCCATTCTGGTCGAGATGAAAAATATTAGGTTGGTGCATGAGTTAGTAGCGTTTTTGTTTTGCATTTTGGTATTGCAGTTGCTATGGGCTTATTTATATCGATTGTCATTTTTTATTTGTAGTTCACTGTTACTATTTGCATTAACATACTATCATTTTGTCGTTTGTAGATAGTGAGTGGAGCTGTGGACGCTTTAAAATGGGGTGCTGAGTAGAGAAATAGGAACCTTTCCTATGTATATTTTGGTTTGATTTCAATAGAGGGGTGACACTTGGGGAGGCAGGCAGAAACATTTTCAGCGTGTATGGGGAAAAAGCCATTAGGCAGAGGACGACAAGATAATGATTTTCTCGTTTTAAGTGATATCCATTTAACGTTAGGTGTCTCCATGTTTAGAAAGATCTTAGGGGTTTGATGAAGATCGTTTAAATGTATTAATCAACAACGATCCACGTCAATGTACTCGAGAACTGGCAGAAATCATGAACTTTGATCATTTCACCATCGTGCAATATTTGCATGCAGTGGCGAAGGTTCAAGAATTGGATGTATGGGTACTGTGTGCTCTTAGACAGCATCACAAAAATCAGTGGTTGACTATTCATGCATTTTTACTTGCTTGTCATCAATTGGCTTGTAAGCAACAGTGACCATTTCTCTCATTTATTGGTACTGGTGACGAGAAATGGTGAACCTGTGCTAAAATAAGGAAAAGAGATGAATGGCGGAGCCCAAACGAAATAGAAATTCCCCATAGAAAGACCAACATGCATCCAAAACAGACAATATTACGCATCTGGTGGCATAGCAAATGTGTGTTGTACCACGAATTGCTTTCCCGAGGTGTAACCACCACTGTTGACATTTACTGTCAACAATTGAGGGGTCGTGAGGACGTAATCCAAGAACGACCAGGAAGACTGCGTAAAGTGATGCTACTCCATAATAACGTGTGCCAGCATCCTTCCAGACTAACAAAAAACACTGTACAGGAACTTCCTGGCAGATTAAAACTATGTCCCGGACCGAGACTCGAACTCTGGACCTTTGCCTTTCAAGAGCAAAGAGCAATTGCCCGCGAAAGGCGAAGGTCCCGAATTCGAGTCTCGGTCCGGCACAGAGTTTTAATCTGCCAGGAAGTTTCATATCAGCGCACACTCCGCTGTAGAGTTAAAATCTCATTTTGGAAACACTGTACAGGAGTTGGGCAAAAAAAGTCACTCTGTACTCATCTTATTGTCGTGATATTGCGCTCTGAGATTTTTCACTCTTTATCAAACAAGCTTCAAGGAACTTTCTTTATGAATGAAAATGAACCATTGAAAATCGGTTATTAGCAGTGAGACTACAGGCAGGCACACCTCTTGCCTCTCTTCCTCTCACGCCACAGCACAGAAGTGCACAGCTCAACTGGTGGCGTCAGAGAATCGCATTCGAGATGGAACTACGCGGTGTGGTCTTCAGCGATGAAAACAGATTCTGTCGGCAGGCAAATGACGGTCGCTTGCGCTGCAATGTGCACCCGGTGAGCGCTGTCTCGTGGAATGTATTCGTCCAAGATACACTGGTCCCACTGCAAGCTTTATGTCTACGGTGTGATAAGCTACAGCTTCGTTCACCTTTGATGTTCTTGGGGAGGATGCTGACCAGCGCTCAGTATGTGCAGAATGTTGTGACTGATATTGTTTTGCTGCTTTTGCAACAAGAAGGTGATGTGTTGTTTCAACATGATAATGTTCCCCCACATACTGCCCATGAAGTTGAATGTTCCCTATAAGATGTGCAGAAACTTCTCTGGAGAGCAACATCCTTGGACTTGTCTCCAATGAAGCATGTGTGGGATATGATGGGACAAGAAGTGGATTGTGCGATTGGGCAGCTAACAACTACTACAGAGCCATGTGAGCTGGTCAAGTTGGTGTGACATCACGTATCCCAGGATGGTGTTGGCCATCTGTATTGTCGACTGGATGCCAGAGTCAGCTCCTGCCTTGGAGCCCATGGATGCTAAACCACATACTAATATGGTGTTTCATATATAGCATATGTACTGTTATAACAATAAATCTTGAGTGAATTGGAAACTTCTTAAAGCAGGTACTAATTTACTTTTCCAGGAAGTGTATGTTAGAAACTACAAAGGACCCTAGACAGAACCCTGTGGTACACAATTCCTGAATCCTTACAGTTCAGAGTGCATGTTATGGGATAGACAAACAAGCTAGACTCTCTGATTTATAGCATGCAAATGGGGTAAATTCAAACTCCTGTCAGTTATAATTAAAGAGTAAGAACGTTGAGAATGTGTTGCTGGGTTTCGGCTTTTGGAGGGATTCCTGGAGACTTTCCACGATGGTGGTCTCTTCGTGAGCGAACGGCTAGCCAGGACCAGAGGCGCAGCTACCGACGTTCACCCTCCAGTGTTCTCGGCAGAAATCCGTTATTTCTGCAGCGCCGTCATCGGCATGAACCCTGACCTTTTGATACCAGACGCCTTGGCAGAGGAGGAGATGTCTGCCGCAATGTACGATGGTGTGACCACCGTTCAGGTAAGATCCATTGAAACAGCGAGTTTACCAACTTGCGTTTCAAGTACGACATCGTCGGCTGTCACAGCTATTTATGTACTTACGATTTATATCGTAGGAAACATAGTGCATTGTCCTGCATGATGAGTGTCCATCTGTCACAAAGATATCTTCAGGAGTCCTCAGCGAAATGAGGTATAACTACCATACACAGATTGTTTCAAAATTACTTTCGTGTCCAACTTCTTGGGCAGTGAGGTGGCTAGTAACGATACAGTTAATTAGAACACTCTCAATAAGTAATACTTCATTAACTCGTCTAAAACTCGACGAACTTGGAGACTTTGAGTTGTTCAACAAAGGCCTTCAGCCTGTCAGTCGTTTTTGAGTGGTAATTGTGTTTGGTACATCAGAGTAGACCAGCATACTCATTTTCTTTCCAATAAACTACACTCATGTTCATAAAGAACAGAACACCTTGAAAGACTAGAGACACGACGTTCATATTCCCTGAACATGTACATTAGTATGTTCTCCACAATTGATTAGGATTTGAACCATGTCGACCGTCGGGTTCTAGGTCAACTACCTGGTAAAATGTGCCTGCGGCTCTCGTTGTCACTGTAATTCGAAGGTAGTGGATGAGTGTGGCTTGAGCACACGTGCATGATGCCTCGCAGCGAATCATACGGCCAAATCTGTTAGTTTCAAAGAGGGCACACTATTGGCGTGAGAGAATGTGATGCATCTATCTGCTAAACTGCTTCCCGTTCAGGACTAAGTAGTTTCGAAGTGCAACGGGTGTGAGAAGACTACTTCACGGAAGGCCTTATAACATGACGAGATGGGCCAAGTCACACCATCCAGACGACCCCCGAGAAGATCGACACCTCATCCAAATGGTGTTGCAGGACAGACCTGCGACCTCCTCGGCTCTGGCGCAAAAGTGAAACAGTAGAACTCTACGTACAATATGAGGCGTGAAGTCCATCGCTGTTTATCTTTATTATGGCATGGGTTACGTGCGCGTCGTCCATTTCCCTGGCTATCTTTGACGAATGTGCAGAAACATGCTAGACGGCAATGGTGTATGGAACGACGTCACTGGGGACAGGAATGTCATTAGATAGTGTTTTTAGATGAATCCATGTTTTGATTGTTTGAAAATGATGGCCGCATTTTCGTTTGGTGCAGATAAGGGGAGCAGCATCACAGTGACTGCATTCGCATGAGACATACAGCACCAACTCAAGGCCTTATGGGGTGGCGTGCTCTTGGGTACAACCACAAATCACCGCTGGTGCGTGTCCAGGGCATTGTAACCAGTGTGACCTACGTGAATGACATTCTGCGACCTGTAGCCTTACCCTTCCTGCACAACACCCCAGACGCCGTTTTTCAGCAAGACAGTGCACAATCACATGTTGCTGCATAAACACATACCTTTTTGGTGTTACAGGATAACAGGCTTTTGCCCTGATCCGCCAAGTTACCAGACCTGTTTCCAAGCGAAATTACATGGGATATGGTGAAACGAATGGTGCATCACTGTGCTCAGATACAAACACCACAGATGAAGTTTGGAATCGATGAATGCTGCACGGCTGGCTATACCACAGGACGCCATTTACTCTTTATACCGCGTCAATGGCATCTCACATGGCGGCCCTCGTGCCCACTAGGCAACAGGACACATGATGAACAGAGGCGATTGAAATGTTAATCATTTCTGCAGAACATACGAATATGGCGGTTTCCTTAGGTATAGATTGGGTTTCAGCCGTGTTAATAAAGGTCCCATAACACTTTGGTGATCCGAAAAAGAAACAGAGCTAGGACCCTTTAATACAGCAGGTTTTGCTGTGGAGCAGGTGCAAGGGCATAGTTGAAATAAAGGCATCATCGGTTATATGACCAAGAGTGATAACAAATTTGAAATTTGTTTACTGGCAAAATTAGTGCCTGCAGTATCCAGATACTTCCAACAATCGTTGGTTGGGAGTATCTCTGTGTCCATAAAACGACCTTGAAAGTCAAAGTGCATTTGACATGTTGGACCCTTACACAAAGAGATCTGCAGATTGGTGGGGGAATGCGAGGATCATAAAGCAGTTAAGCCGGATCCTAATTCTGGGATGAAGGTTCTTCAGTGAACTCATGAACGCTATCCTATGGAGAAGATCTATATTGATTTGTTGGACCATTGCGCGGACCCATGACGGGAATCGCTATAGACGCCATTTTCAGGTTTTTTGTGGCCCATTCCGAGTAGTGGAGCTACTGCCTCAAAAACCATTCGTTAATAATCAGCATTGGCGGCCGAAGGCTTCCAGCATAACAAGTCACCCTCATTCTGTGAACGGCCTTGTCAAAGAAGGCGGAGGAGCGGACAGAAGTTAAGGCACTCTCTTGTCCTTGGGGTGGAAAACTGCCCCTAAAGGCGGAAGAATCGGTAGCAATACTCATCGGCCTGAGAATGCAGAAGACAATGGACACCGTAACGTCTATCCACAGGACATGTATCCTGTAACTGAAAAAATGTCATGATGATCTCTCCAATGGCAGAAGATTCCCCGAATAGTCTCACATTCCCATCTCCTGGAGGGGACTGCCCAGGGCGAGGCGACCATGAGGAAAAGATGGAATAGTCAACGAAAGGATAACACTGTACTTGTCGGGGAGTCGAATGTCAGAAGCATGAAAACGATAGGGTAACTAGAAAGGCTCAATATTGATATAGTAGTAGCCAGTGAAATTAAATAGAAAGAATACAAGGATTTCTGGTCAGATGTGTACAGATTACTATTAACAGCAGCAGAAAATGGTGTAATGGGAATAGGATTCGTTTCGAATAGGAAGGTAGGGCAGAGAGTATGTTCCTGTCAACAGTTCTGTGATAGGGGTGTTCTTATCAGAATCGACAGCAAACCAACACCGACAAAGATAGTCGCCAATGTCGCAAGCTAAGGATGAAGAGATGTTATCGTTGTTGTGGTCTTCAGTCCAAAGACTGGTTTGATGCAGCTCTCCATGTTATTCCATCCTGAGAGAGCTCCTTCATCTCCAAGTACCAACTGAAACCTACATTCTTCCGAATCTGCTAAGTGTATTCGTCTCTTCGTCTTCCTCTACCATTTTTACTCTCCATGCTGTCCTCCAGTACTAAATTGGTGATCCCTTGATGCCTCAGAACATGTCCTACCAACCAATCCCTTCTTCTAGTGAAGTAGCCCCACAAATCCCTCTTCTCCCCAATTCCATTCAGTACCTCCTCATTAGCTACGCGATCTCCCCATCAAATATTCAGCATTTCTCTGTAGCGATACATTTAGGAAGCTTCTCTTCTCTTCTTGACTATATTTATTGTCCACGTTTCACTTCCATACATGGCTACACTCCATACATAAAGTTTCAGAAAAGAGTTCGGGACGCTTAAATTTGTACTCCTTGTTAACAAATTTCTCTTCTCCAGAAACGATTTCCTTGCCATTGACCGTCTACATTTTATATCCTCTTTACTTCGACCATCATCAGTTATTTTGCTCCCTAAATAGTAAAAAGTATCTACTATTTTAGGTGTCTCATTTCCTAATCTAATTCCCTCAGAATCACCTGATTTAATTCGGCCACACTCCATTACCCTCGTATTGCTTTTGTTGATGTTTATCTTATATCCTCCTTTCAAGACGCTGTCCAGATCCTTTTCTGTCTCTGACAGAATTACCATGTCATCGGCAAATTTCGAAGTTTCTATTTCTTCTCCAAGGATTTTAATTCATACTCCAAATTTTTCTTTTGTTTCCTTTACTGCTTGCTCAATATACAGATTGAGTAACATTGGGGATAGGTTTCAAGATATCTCACTCCCTTCCCAACCACTGCTTGGATTTCATGCCCCTCAACTCTTATATCCGCATCTGGTTTCTGTAAATAGACTTTGTTCCCTGAATTTGATCCTGCCACCTTCAGAATTTGAAAGAAAGTATTTCAGTCCATTGTTTCTCAAAGTCTACAAATGGTAGAAACGTATCTTCTAAGATAAGTCGTAGGATCAGTATTGCCTCACGTGTTCCAAGATTTCTTTGCAATGTAAACTGATCTTTCCTCAGGTCGGCTTCTACGAGTTTTTCCATTTGTCTGTAAGGAATTCGTGTTAGTATTTTGCAGCCATGATTTATTAAATTGATAGTTTGATAGTTTTTACACCTGTTCACACCTATTTTCTTTGGGATTGGAATTATTATACTCTTCTTGGACTCTGAGAGTATTTCGCTTGTCTCATACATCTTGCTCACCAGATGGTGGAGTTTTTTCATGGCTGGCTCTCTAAAGGATATCCATAGTTCTAATGGAATGTTGTCTACTCTCGGGGTCTTGTTTCGACTTGGGTCATTCAATGCTCTGTCAAACTCTTCACGCAGTATCGTGTCTCCCATTTCATCTTCCAATTCCATAACTTTGCCCTCAAGTACATCACCCTTGTATAGATCCTCTATGTACTCTTTCCACCTTTCTGCTGTCCCATCTTTGCTTAGAAGTAGTTTTCCATCTGAGCTCTTGATATTCTCCAAAGGTCTCTTTAATTTTTCTATTGGCAGTATCTATATTACCCTAGTTATATATGCCTTTACATTCTTAAATTTGTCCTCTAGCCATCCCTCCTTATCGATTTTGCGCTTCCTGTCGATCTCATTTTTGAGAAGTCTGTATTCCCTTTCTCCCATTTATTACGTTTGTATAATTGCTCCTTTCATCTACTAAATTCAGTATCTCTTGTGTTTTCCAAGGATTTCTACTAGTCCTCGTCTTTTTACCTCTTACATCCTCTGCTGTCTTCACTATTTCATCTCTCAAATCTAACTATTCTTCTTCTGCCGTATTTCTTTTCCCCGTTCTTGTCAGTCGTTCCCTAATGCTCTTGCTGAAACTACAACTTCTGCTTCTTTCAGTTCATTCAGGTCCCATCTCTTTCAATTCACAACATTTTGCAGTTTCTTCAGTTTTAGTCTTCAGTTGATAACCAATAGATTGCGGTCAGAGTCCACGTCTGCCAATGGAAATGTCATACAATTTAAAACGTTGTTCCTAAATCTCTGCCTCAGCATTATATAATCTATCTTAAACCTTCCAGTGTCTTCAGGCCTCTTCTTCATATAAATGCTTGAATCATGACTCTTAAACCAAGTTTTAGCTGTGATAAGGTTATTGTAATTCTGTCAGAGACGGCAAAGGACTTGGAAGAGCAGTTGAACGGAATGGACAGTGTCTTGAAAGGAGGCTATAAGATGAACATCAACAAAAGCAAAACGAGGATAATGGAATGTAGTCGAATTAAGTCGGGTGATGCTTAGGGAATTAGATTGGGAAATGAGACACTTAAAGTAGAAAAGGAGTTTTGCTATTAGGGGAGCAAAATAACTGATGATGGTCGAAGTAGAGAGGATATAAAATGTAGACTGGCAATGGCAAGGAAAGCGTTTGTGAAGAAGAGAAATTTGTTAACATCGAGTATAGATTTAAGTGTCAGGAAGTCGTTTCTGAAAGTATTTGTATGGAGTGTAGCCTTGTATGGAAGTGAAACATGGACAATAAATAGTTTGGACAAGAAGAGAATAGAAGCTTTCGAAATGTGGTGCTACAGAAGAATGTTGAACATTAGATGGGTAGATCACGTAACTAATGAGGAGGTATTGAATAGGATTGGGGAGAAGAGAAGTTTGTGGCACAACTTGACTAGAAGAAGGGATCGGTTGGTAGGACATGTCCTGAGGCATCAAGGGATCACAAATTTAGCATTGGAGGGCAGCGTGGAGAGTAAAAATCGTAGAGGGAGACCAAGAGATGAATACACTAAGCAGATTCAGAAGGATGTAGGTTGCAGCAGGTACTGGGAGATGAAGGAGCTTGCACAGGATAGATTGGCATGGAGAGCTGTATCAAACCAGTCTCAGGACTGAAGACCACAACAACAACAACAACAACAACAAGGTTATGGTCTGTACAAAATTCTACCTGGTAGCTTCCTCTGTCACTTTTTACCCCTAGTCCAAATTCACTTACTGCTTTTCCTTGTCTTCCTTTCCCTACTATCTAATTCCAGTCCCATATGACAATGAAATTTTCGTCTCCCTTAACTTTCTGAATAATTTCTTTTATTGCTTCATATATTCCTTCACTCTCTTCATCTGCGGAGCTGGTTCGTATATAAACTTGTACTACTGTGGTAGGCGTGGGCTTCGTCTCTATTTTGGCTACAATAATGCGTTCACTATTCTGTTCGTAGTAGCTTAAATGCGCACCTATTTTTTTATTCATTATTAAACCTACTCCTACATTACCCCTATTTGATTTTGTATTTATAGCCCCGCATTCACCTGAACACAAGTCTTGTTCCTCCTGTCACCAAACTTCGCTAATTCCTATTCCATCTAACTTTAACCTTTCCATTTCCATTTTTAAATTTCCACCATCCGATCTGTAGAACGCCAGTTTTGTTTCTCTTGATAACGACGTCCTACTGAGTAGACTCCACCCTGAGATCCTACTGGGGGAATAATTTACCTCTGGAATACTTAATCCAAGAACACGCCATCATCATTTAACCATACAGTGAAGCTGCCTGCCCTCTGAAAAAATTACAGCTGTAGTTTCTCCTCGCTTTCAGCCGTTCCCAGTACCGGCACAGAAAGGTCGTTTTGGTTCATGATACAAGACCAGATCAGTTCATCATCCAGACTATTTCCGCTGCAACTAATGAAAGGACTGCTGCACCTCCGCAGGAGCCACACGCTTGTCTGGCGTCTCAACGGATACCCCACCGTTGTGGTTGCACCTATGGTATTGCTGAGACACACAAGCCTCCCCACCTACGGCAACGTCCACGGTTCATAGGGGGGGGGGGAGGGGGATGAAGAGATAGAGAACGTATATAAGGATACTGAAGGGGTAATACAGTAGGTAAAACAAGGTACAAATCGAATAGCCACGAGGGACTGGAATGCAGTTGTAGGGGAAGGGGTAGAAGAAAAGGTAAAAGCGGTGGCTCGTTTTATTTTACAGGTTACTATTCGTCTGTATAGGGGCTGTAATTTTTGATATTCTTTATTTTTTTTAACCAGCAAGGTAAAACAGGCCACTACTTCCACTACATCAAGTGGATTTAGTGCTCACGTAATCACACTGAGCCGTGAACACTTTCCAGTTTATCAATGGGGGGTAATTGAAAATTATTATTACTATTATCGGTGCCATGCGTGCAATGGTCGTGCCAGGTGCGCGATATTGAATCTTGATCCTATCATTAATGGCGCAAGACCTGCACGACCTTGTAGCAACCGTCATAGTTCTTCATTATTCTACTGTGACACTAAGGATGGTTTCACGCAATGAAAGGGAGAGTGTACAGATTAAAGGACTCATTTATTTAACAGTTGAATACTGAACAATTATAAATTCAAATGGGGATGGGGGAAGAAAGAATTGAATTCAGCAGCTTGCCCCAACGCTCGTTCATAATAAGCCACGATAGCAGGAGACAAGGAATTTTAGGGACGATCGCCGTATTATCAAATGGGGTCCAATTTACTAAAGGAAGGGGTTGCAGGCATGCAACGACCACCACCATGAAACAGCCAAAGACTAAGAAAGATGCTACTGTGGGTGAATCGCTAGGTAGCCTCCTGTACTAAAGGAATACAACCAGCAAGACGCGAAACTATTCATATAGCTTTGGCTCGCGGTCCGACTAGGTTAACGAAACATAAAGGGGCGCCAGACGCTCACCACGTGGCGTAGGACAAAGGACACAAGTTTTCAAGCTAGGAAGACATAAATTCTGAGTCGAATTTTACACAGGAGAACTGAAAGAGCTACTGTCGGACGAAGTGGAAAAGTGAGCATGAATGTATGCACTTTAGTACCGTACTGCAAGCTTCTGTGACTAACCAACACGTCTCGCACATTATGCCTGACTGTATAAGGAAAACCTTACAGTCTTATAACACAGAAAACATTGCATAAACCGAAATTCAAGCAGCGCACATCAGTACAATGACGTATAAGGTTCCCTCTGGGCCGCAGGGCGCGAATCTACAGTGTACGTCGGCGTTCATGCTTACCGAACTTCATCTCCTGGAAGCGGCACCTCCGGCCTCAGGCTCGGTCACACTAGGTCTGCTCTACTGCCCCTTTGTCCACTATCCATCCGCGGAGGGCGGTTGGCGCCCGCCCGCGAAAAACGGGCGCGCACCTGAACTGGCCAATCATAGGCCGGAATTTCACAGGGAGGCAACCTCGCGACGTTAAAATTGAGCAGAAATATCAGTTACAAGGTTGGTAAGGCAGGTTGGGGAACTGAGAGCAGGAGAAACTTTGGCCACTACTGAACTTTCAAACGGCACCACGTGCTACCCTGGCGATCGGAAAAAGGATAGGAAACGGGGAGCCATCATGGCTGCTAGGAAGACTGCTGCCCTCGCCCATAAATAAAGAAAATTCCTGGCGTCAAGCTCCTCTCACAGATCAGTGTGAGACAACCTGTAAAAATTCTCTGTTCAAGAATCACAAGAGGCGAAGGTATACTTGGAAAAGGCCGGGTGTTACGGAGAGGTATCAGTTACATTACATCATGGTCAGGCAGAGATTCCGAAATCAGATACTGGATTCTAAGGCTTACCCAGGAGAAGATAGTTCACAATATAGTAGTGATGAAGAGTAGGCTGAAGTTTAAGAAATTAGTCAGGCAGAATCAATACGCAAAGAAGTAGGATTTGTAAGTACTAAGGTATGACGAGATACGCTTGAAGTTCTCTAAGCCTATAGATACAGCAATAAGGAATAGCTCAGTTGGCAGTACAGTTGAAGAGAAATGGACATGTCTAAAAAGGGCCATCACGAAATGGGACTCCCAGGAGGGAAGAAGACGTTTTTTTAATGAAAGGCTAAAGAACGTTTACAGAACATGCATTTGCAACATAGTGCAGGAGAAGGCTACTGCCACCGAAATAAATCTCGAGGAAGGACCATGAAAAGCAGATGAGGGCTTTTACAGAGGCATAAAAGGAAATTTGCTTTTTCCTCACTCTGTTTGCAAGTGGAGCAGGTAAAGGAATTACTGGCACTGGTACCCTCTGCCACGCACTATTTCTTGGCCTTTGGAGTATAGAGATGTAGATGTAGTTTGTAGGAGTACCAAAATAGATTTACGTTCATTCCAGTTCAATCATTGCCCATGTGGATCAACCCATATGCGTTCGGTATGTGGTAACGTTAGAGAAAATAATATGTTTCCTTGTGTGGTACTGAAAATGGACTTTCGAGAGGTTTGTATAACACTTTGATATGGCGTCTCGGATTGGAGTTTATTAACGATATTCTGGAACTTAAATTTTGTTAGAGAACTCTTCCGTTGCTTATCTCCGCTCCTTTGGTTCATGCTGATAAAAATCAGTATCTAAGTGTTGCAGTTGCTTCCTCTGCTGGTATACTGATGCGGTCGTTCCGTCAAAATGTCTCCAGACAAATACACCGAATTACATAATGGTAGTGATTCATTCCAGAGACTGAATACCAATAGTGTGCTTAGACGATTTGGGATTTCTTCGACTACACATTGCTTTTTGATTAGTGCGAGTTGCGTGATTTTGCACCAATTGTCAACATTCTTCCTTGTACACTGCTATGCAGAACACAAGTAACTTTCGCGTGATGTGTCATTGCCCAGTAACATAGCTTCATGATCATGGTATGTACACAGGGAGAATGACAGAGTTATTCGAAGACACTGAAGTCCCCTCTAGTAAAATGTGTGGGCCACGGCCCGTAACAGTGTGCGTGACCGGCAATACGAGGTGCTCTCATGCCGGCCTCGAGGTAGGTAAGGAGCTCTTGTGGTAGGGCGTCCCACTCCTGCCTGCCTGCCTGAAGTGATGGGTGGTCGTCGGTGCATCTGGACGCAACCCACACGACGTCGATGGGATTTTATGTACGGGAAAGGACACGCCAGTATATTCGGCGAACATCCTCTAGCTCCAAGACGTCATCCATCTACGCTGTTCGCTGCAGTCGTATATTCTTCCCCACGAAAATTACATCAGCACCCCTGAAAAGACGCTCATGGCGATGAAGTACAGTGTCACAATAGAGTTGAAGCGTTGACCAGTGAGTGTACTGTGTTCGAAGATTCGCGATAGTGCCGAGAGCATAGGGACAGGACCAACCAGGAGTGGGGGGTCTCGTGCTCTTCCCGGACGGAAACAGATTCTGTCTGAGAAGTGACTCAGGAGATAGTCTCATACGGGGACAGGTGCGAACACGTAATGCACTCTGGAACATAGTTGAACATCATTGGTTTGGTGGTAGTGGTGTTATTGTGTGGGGAGTCATAATGTTGCATGGGAATATTGACCTCCACATCTTTGAAAACGCCATACTCACCGGTCAGTTACTGCCCAAAGCCGTCTTTTCAGGGGTGTATTCGCACCTGACCTCGTTCTTATGGATGACATCCAACAGCCAATGCGATTCTTTTGAGAGATGCATTCGGCCATTATGACATTTTTGTGGATGACCATGAGCGATGCCATCGAACAGTGCAGGTGGAGAACCTCTTCGAAAGAGGGGGTATTCGGCAAATGGGTTGTCTTCCCGATCCACCTCGACTTCGGTCCCATCGAGCAGGTATGCTATGCTTTGGGATGACGTACTGCAGCATGCCCATATGCACTAGTGACCATCCTGCAATTGTTAACCGTGGGGATAGAGAAATGGAGCGCCTTGGCACAACAACTCGTTACCAACCTTGTAGTCAATCTGGCAGCACTTTGCACAGCGTGCACTGGCGTATGCGGTGCTCACACATCCTATGAAAAACCGCGACCCGCCTTTTCTCATGTCCAAGGGATCATTATAAAACGCGGGGACTTCTGTGTAATTATTATATTTGAATAAAAGCCTCATTATTATTCGTCTAATTGTATATTTCCTTAAGTTACCTTATGTACTGTACTGTAGTATTTTTTATTTTTATTGTTATTATTATCATGTTTTGCCTCGGATAGCAGACCGGGTAACATGCATGGTTACTGAGATGGATGGTGCGGTCCTTTCTCTGCATAAGATGTCAACTACCTTTACCATTATGTGGTAGTATTAATCAATTTGCCTGTCATCAAGTCGATATAGCATTGATGAACCATATTCGTATTTGTGTAATGCGGTGCTCTAGTTTGTATGTGATTACCAACATATGACCCAGGTTTAGATTCCTGTCCAAACTTGTAGTAGATGTTCGATCGGTTGTATCATAAGAAGTACTACAACTTAATTGGTGATTTATTCCACTCCTGTCTTTCTTTTGGCAGAAATTGTCAGTTTGCCTCAATGCAACGCTAGATATATGCACAGTAACCTTGAGTGTTTGTTATTCCATAAATAAACTTCTTAACGTTAGGCCAGAGCAAAATTTTGAGTCCACCTTCTTAGTGTTTCTATTCAGCTTTCATGGTGCTTAATAGGAACAAGTGTAATACGTTCCTTTGTACTAATGGGAGAGAAAAGCGCATTTGACTTGACAACGGTAGTCTCAAGGTCACGTAGCTTTTCATAGTGGTCAAATTCGTTATAACAACCTTGCTGGTTCCTAAAGTTTATGCATCGCTTAATTTGTAAAACTGTTGTGCAGTCTGATTCACGTTAAAGAGTCATTATTGTGCCTTGTGCTGGAGGTTCATCATCCGTCTCATTAAGGCAGTTTCATTCACAAACCGCACTTGTCACTCAAGGGCTGTCGTACGTCTACTCTCTTCAGTGTTATCGCGGTAAACCATATTAATATAAATTCTATTTTGTAGTTGGCTGTGACAGTTCCAAAAAAATTTCTGTTCATATTTTTTTTAATAAAAAAATACCTACTCTTAAGCCAAAGTTTGTAACTATTTGCAATTTATATCTTACGTTTGGTGCTAATGCCTCTTGTAAGTGTACTGAAGTTCCTTTTAAAAGCATTGAACATTGCAAGGGTTCAATGGCTTTCAGGGGAGGAATGACTAATGAGAAGCATAAGAACACAATGTGGATTCTAAAAATACATAACACTTTGAAATTTGGCTAGGTTACATTTTACTATTTTGCATGGACTCTTGTTATCGACCACATATGTGAAAATTCACCCAGGTTTCAAAACCGCCGACTCCAATATAATTTCGTCGAAGTCTTCCATAAAAAAATTGGCAAGAAAAGGTGACAAGGGACAACCCATGTCAGCTCCCTCTGTCTGCCCATAGTACTTGTTCAAAATGTTCAAATACCTCTAAGCACTATGGGACTTAACATCTGAGGGCATCAGTCCCCTAGACTTAGAACTACTTAAACCTAACTATCCTAAGGACATCATACACATCCATGTCCGAGGCAAGATTCGAACCTGCGACCGTAGTATCAGCGCGGTTCGGGACTGAAACGCCTAGAAACGTTTCTTTTGCACAATTCCTACATCACATAATTTGATTTCACACATTCACACAATCCTATGAATGTTTAAGCATGAGGTTGGCGAATGTTTTATGCACGAAGGTGATGGGCTTGAGCGAGATGGATGTGGGCAAGTATTTGATGTACAGCTTCGTTCGTCGTTCCTTGTTGGCTTTGCAAGTATGTGTTGCTGTTGTGTAGGTCCCATAATGGAATGGAGCTGTGAGTGCAGAATCTCGTGGTTTACTGGCTTTGTATGCGTGAAAGTCATCGTTATGTGTGGCTGAAAGTGGTCGTTTTTCGTTCTAATACTTCGCAGATGACTAGTTTACAATAGGATAGGGATTTGGGAAGGTATGTCGTCTATTCTTCATCCATCTTCTTTCTTGGTCTCAATCTTGCGAATCTTCAACTTCTGTTCTTCCTGCTTTTTCTCTGCTTCTTACTTGTTTCTTGGTTCTTCTCTGGGCAGAATATGGAAATATTTATTGATAACTAGTCGCTTTGATGTTCTCCTCTTAGTAACAGTTTGATAAATTGTTTGCGCGTGTCATTTTTACTTTGTGGAAGTTTTCTTCAGAATTACGTCCTTTTCTTTCTTGATACTTCTCTCGTTGCAACTTGTAGGTAGTTGCATCTCGTCTTTGCTGGAGTTTTTACAATGGTTCATACAAAAAGTTTTACTTATAATCATCTAACATATGTCTAGTATCTACATTGTTTTACGCCTTCTTAAAAAGCTTTACAAATTTCGGCGCCCTTTCCATGTTACAATTCTAAGACATTTTGAGTCTTAACTTCTACAAAAATCCTCAAATTCGCTTTTTTTATGTAGTGTCGTGGTGTATAGCATTTTAGTATTTCATGCTGTTAGACTATCTACGCTTTATCCCTTCACCTTAATCTATGGTACTATTGGTGTTATTTTTGTTTTTGTTTTTATCTGCAACATAATCTTGAAATATTGTGCTGATTATTTACCAGTAATAAAATTAATCTTCAAACTTGTACTGAAAGTGTTTAATACTGCCAGTCTTAGGTAAAAATTCCTCTGCTTTATCTCGTAAAATACCCTCTAATTCTCTTTTACTGTGTTCCGAAATACCTTGAACTTGTTGCAATTTTTCGACGATTTCTTTATCGACTTCTAACATGAGTTGAGGCGATTCCCCCTTTTGTGCATACCATTCTAATTCTTCATCCTGTTTATCTCGCGTCATTCTTAATTGTTTGTTTATAACTGGTATTTCTTCTAATTTTAGCTTTTGCTCAAAGAGAAGGGTGACATTCTCGAATGTTACGCTACCTTTCCCCATATCTATTATCGCTCGTCTCTCATTTAAAAAATCTGCACCTATAATCAAATCTACAGCTAGTTTAGGTATAATAACGAAGTTGGCTTCGATCTTTTTACCTTGACACGAAAGAGTTAACCTTATTTGTCTCGTAACTTCCGCAGCATTGTTTCTAATAGGACCTCATACTTTAATCTTACGCGTTTTCAGAACTGGCAATTCCTCATTGGCATTACACTGCATGAATAAATTTTCTGAGATCGCAGTCAGTTGACTTCCGCTATCAATTACAATATTGACTGGGATATGCTTTACCATGGCCTTCACAATTGGTTGAATTTGAAAGGGTTGGTTCTGTTCTTCTTCTTGCATCAACGAATCCTCCACTGAATCATACATGAGTCTTTTTAGGAATTTCCCTTGTGAATTCGAACTTTCTGTAGGAGAAGCTTCGACTGCTACTTCTCTCTCTTTTATTTCCTTTTCTCTATTTCTTCCTTCATTTACGCTTTCTTCAACATCCTCTACTTTTTCCTCATCCTCGTCTATCTTCTCCTTCTTCGTCGCTACTTCCACATAATCGCACCTAAATGCTCAAATTATCGCTTCATAACTTCCTTCATTATATACGTTGGGTTGTGTACCCACTCGTAACTTATTTTCAACTTCTGTCGACTGCGCATTATCCTCATTGAATTCGCTTTCCCTGGTTTCCATCTCAAATAGCTCTGCAATACTCATTACTTCGTCCTTTCCTCCTACATTCGTTGTGCATGCCTCTGGTAATTCATCTTCCTCGTCAGTATTCTCCCAATTCATTTCGTTCCAACACGATATTGTTATTTTCTTGTCTTCGTTTTCATCTGGTCCCTGCGGATTTGTTTCTTCCTTCTTCTCTTCTCGTGATAAGGTTTTTACTTCTCTGTTCAAGGTGCTGCAATTGTCCTGGGTCGGTGCGTCATTCTCTTTGGCATGTGCGCTTAGCTGTCAATTCGAACGTTTATCGGGGTTTGGTGGTCTTACCTCCACCTCTTCTATCTGTATTCTCTTTTCTTGTTCACCTTGTTGATAGTGGTTTCTTTGTTGATAATTTGTCGGTCTATTGGTTCAACAGTACCCGTTCCGGTTGTCGTTATTCCCTCTGTAATAGTTGTTGCCGTTTCTGGGTGAATTATAGTTATTGCCATATTCTCTTCTAAATCCATAACCGGTTTTTTGTTGAAATCTATTGTCGTTTCTTGGTGCGAAGTTATCACTTGGTTCGTAATTATTGTTTCTTCGTACTGTGTCTTGTGGATTCCACTACTTTTTGCTTTCGTTTTCATGTTCGCTTCGTCTTTTTCTTGCGTCATCTTCCGAAAATATGAACTCTAGTTCCCTTAGAATACCTTTAAATGCTTCGACGTCATTGCCTCCGCGACCTACTAATGATTGCTGGTATTTCAATGGTAGCTTCATCGCGCATAATTTAATCAACTCTCCGTCACTGTATGGTACATCTAAGCATTGATTTTTCTGTGCCATTAATTCGAAAAATTTCACGGGACTCTTCTCTCCTGAATTTTCAAAATATGGGTTCTGTAATAATTCGTACTTCACTCTGTTCTGTGCTTCGCTGGACCAATATCGTGAGAGAAACTTATCTCTGAAATCTTCGTACGATCGGCATGTCGCTGCAACATTCTGCATGGTTTCTGCGACTGTTCCTGACATGTGTGCACATATAAAGTCTAATTTGTGTGCTAGCGTCCAGTGTTCTGGTAATCGTACTCGGAATTGATCAATGAAAGCTCGTGGATGTAATGAGTTTCCTTCTCGATAGTGTTGAAATTTTCTGACTGTGAGGAAATGATCGTTGTCGTACTTCGTCATAGTTCCATATGAAATTCGCGATTCTTCGCCACTTTTGTTTCTGATCATTTTTACCGTCGTTCTTTCTGGTTGTGGTAGATCCATTGGATATTGTCCACTGTAACTTTCGCCTACCCTTGCGTAGTATCGTTGGAGTGGTACGCAATAAGTTTCTTCCATCGGTTGTGAACGTGTAGCTGAATGCATTGCACTGTACTCTTCGCGACCTGGCTTTCCATTGTCAGGTATTGGTTCGGTATCTTGTCTGGCTAACCTTGCTGCTTCATTGCACGATCCAAACTGTCTTGAAACATACATTTGTGGTTCCGCATGTGTTTTTGATGACGTTTGTTCATCAAGAATTTCGAAACGTGTTTGTTGCTGTGCAGGCTGTCTGATTTCACGTATGTTACTTTCCGCCTGTGATTGGAATCGCAAATGCGTAATATCTTCGTTAATTGCTTGATTTTCCGGTGCTGTTACAGATACGGATGTGGTTGCAGACTCTGTGCTTGTTCGATCCTGTTCACTACGCTCTTTAATGGTTTGCAACAACTCTGTTCGCAATTTCTGAAATTGTCGCTTCGTTGGCGCTTCTATTTTGACTATGCGGTTATCATATCTTTTCAGCGCTGCTTTTGTGATACGTTTGTGTAACACACTGTTTTCAACAACTTCACGCACTGTTCCTGCTGCTTGTCTAGTAATTTCGTTTATCTGTTTCTCTAGTTTCTTGACTTCTCCCTAGGTGTTGTTACGTAATGTTTTGATCTCGTCCTGAATGTCATTACGCAATGTTTGTACGTCCGCTTGTACCTTGTCAATGTCTGTTCTCAATTGATTGCGACCTGTTATTAAGTTTCCTATCATTTCTCGAGATTCTTTTGCCTCGTCTTCAATACGACTTAGGTGTAACTGAATTTTTTTGTTTTGTTCTTTAATTTCACGCATTTGTGTCGTGGTTTCTGCATTCTGAATTTGAATTTGGTTCGCTATGTCTTTATTTTGCCTTGTCATGGTTTCCGTAATTTGTTGTAATAATTCTGCCAGATTGGTGGGTCCTATTGCGCTTTCTTCCGACGTCCTACGCTCTGTGTTTTCGCCCAAGTGTTGGTTCGCAACCGATTGCATTGAACTGTGCTGTGACACGTTTTTGCTCGCATTCCTTGTACTCAGTGGTGAGGGAGCTCTGATTACTTGTACTATGGGTTCTACGTATTCAAGACGCAAGTTAGAATCCTCATCGACTGTCTCTCTACTTTCCTGCTCCTCTGTCGTATGCTGACCTACGTTTTCTATGCCTTGACGTACATTATCCTCGTTATGATGCGTTATATGTCCTATTTCTCGCGATACTGCATCGTCTGTTGTACTCTCCTCTATTCTCTGTCCATTTCCATGCTGTGACTCTACCTCAATTCGGTCAAGGTCTCGATCTGCCATTGCTAATCTTTCCGAATCCCTTATTTTATGTTTTAAAAGCAATTCACGTGCCCTACTTCGAGTCAACATGCGCTCATACGATCTCACGCGTTTCATAAACTTTTTGCACACACGACTTGACAATCCATTCACTTGCTTGTTGGGTCAGAACCAACTTGTCAACGATGTATCCGCCACCTGTGCGCTTGCATTGGAGAGAAAACTTAATTCTAACAATTTTTAAAATCCGTAACTTAATTATGCTATTGTCTCTGCCAGAATGTCTCACTTTTATTGAATACTTTCTTACTATCTATCACTGCAGCCACTGTTTTCGACTATTTATAACGTTAAAAAAAATTTTTTTAATTACGAAAATTTTTCAACAGGATATTTTTCTGACCTAGTTAGGCATGTGGTCGACCTTCAATCATGGTATTTTACCGTCCTGGCAGGGTCGTCATTTTCTAACATTCTGCGTGGTGTCTGCTTGTTCTATATCGTGTCTCCCTACCACTTTCGCGCAACGACGCTCTGAGCGTGTTATTTTAGGGAATTGACTAGTTTGAACCTGGGACCTTTTGCTGGTAAGGAGACGTCAGACCACACATGACATATAGAATTCAGAAGACTTCAGTGAGACTAGCGATGATATAACCAAATACTTAATGATTTCAGCGTCAGCCCCACTGCACTCCCTGTAAAAGAATCTTAATACTAACTAAATTTAGTGGAAGGGGTTCAAGGCTTTCCTATTTTTAGTTAGCTGGTAAAATGACGTCGAAAATGTAGTTAAGTTTACCATTGGAAATTTTATTCTACTCACAAAGCATTGTTTATAAATTGCACTATTGATAAAAGGAAATGTTTTAATACAGGATGGTAAAAACCAACTGCGTTCAACAAAAATGTGAACGAATATTCCCTGAGTGGGTTTTCAAGTTCTACAATGGATCGAAAAATGACCTATGCCATATCGCACCTATAATCTAGGTTTAAATTAAGTTTCACAAATGAGAAAACTATCAAAATGGTCTACAGTGACCCTCAATTATCTTTAATTACTTATCTAACTTGTCGTAAATTACAGTGGCTGATGTGACTTCTCAATAACTATATAAGAGAAAAATTAACGCGTTTCAGATTTTTACTTCAAGTGGCAAATGTGAACACCACGAGCTTTAATTGACGATCGACACTAGTATTACGCAAAATGGGGGTGTTTTCAGATGAGACTTCTGCAGTTCTGAGTGAAGCTTTATGCGCTGTTATGCAGCATCGCGTGCGACCATTACCTTGTCGGTGTTCGTCAGGGGGCGGCAGGCAGCACAGCTCCGCTCACCTCGCCGTCTCGGAAGCAACTCTCTCCTAACTTCTCCTTACTACAATTTACCGAAGTTGGTTTAAAAAAAACTATCTAGCTGTGTTTTCATCTGACCAATCAAGGTCTCCATGTTAACCTTAAGCTCCGCCTACAAAATTTCTGTCTATCCAATGAGATACGTTATACTTTTCGTGGTGGGGCAATGTTTTTAAAGTTTGCAACGTAACAGAGTCGCGAAAAAGTCTCACGCTGAAACTTTCAGCTGGTGTGGCCCTTTTAGTGTTATCGTAAGATCTATACTGTTCTTCTGGAGGGCTCTATCTTGTAACATGGGCTGGGGGGGGGCGGTCCTGTCGTAACAGAGACGCGAAAAAGTCTCACGCTAAAACTTGCGGCTGGGGTGGTCCTAGCGGTTAGCTGGCGACTTGGGTGTCCGTCCCTTATCGTAGGGCCTTCCAGCTTAACACGGTTCTGCTCTCGGCTTCTGCTCTCGTTTCTCCCCTCGGAACTGCGTCTGTCTCACGGTGGGAAGGTATGACATGCATTTAGGCATTCTTGTGTTAGTCTGTGGTATTCCATTTGCTCACTCGTTACTCGTATTACTTTGGTTAATTTAATGTCACGATTTATTCGAAGCTACGTGACATACTACTGGATTTGCTTATCATGTCAGGGTTTCCATGGAAGGTGTTGGATTTGCCTGACACCTTACACCACTAACCTAACCCCTCTTCCCTCCCTACCCCAGAAAATGGCGGGAAGTTGAAATTCCTACAGGATTGTGCATCACACATTTACTAACCTAAGAAAATCCTGGGAAGATAGATCACTTGGGCTACACCCACTAACCTAAGTCACTTGACCGCCACCTCTTCCTAGAAACTGCCGCCAAGTTCGAATTTTGGTGGCCAAGAAAGATCAATTCTTGTCTCTCTACTAAGCTAAGAACATGGCGTGAAAGACAGGACACTTGGACTAACTTAATTCACCCGACCGACACCTCCTCCTAGTGATTTGTGGGAAAAGAACTTGATCAGTACTGTACATAAGTCTTTATTATTTTGCATGTGCCACTCTTTATTTAAACAATTTCATGTAGTACAGCATCCAGTGTGTTAACCACAAGGACTGGGCTCTAACTGACTTAGTACACTGTACTGTCACCAGCGGGAGCTCTCATCTGTGACGTAATCCAAGATGTCCCCAGATGATGTGAGTACCATTATCCGAAATGACGGGAAACAGTGTGTACACCACGAGGCCCAAGTGGTCTAACCAGGTAGTGCTGTTGTCCATTCCGTGACATAATCCAAGATGAAGTTCTGGGGTGGGGGAAATGGCGGGAACCAATAGAAACCCTTCATCCAGTCACGTGCTCGACTTCAGCCAGTAGGATGGTAGTATCTGATGACATTGTAGGAGATATGAGCTAGTCTCAGCAGCTCAGGGACCTCAGTCTTGTCCAGTCAGACAGCAGCAGCAGCAGGAGAACAATGAAGCATCAACAGCATTCACACTCCAGCACAGTGATGCAGAACAGAATTAAACGGAACACTAAGTATCCCTTATCACATCTTTCTCTCTGGTTAGCCTTAGTATTGTGATCCCAATTATTATTCAGTGTTTTCACGTCTTGGTCCATGTCTAATGCTTCCTTGTCTTTGTTGAACAGTGTCAAGTGCCAACATGCCAAGCTCCGCTGCCACATTATAACGTGTAGCAACCTCAGCTGCCATCTTGTCGAGACCGGCACCAACAGCATCCAGCGCTTCTGAACCAGTACTGGCCACGTGGGATCTGGTAGCGCACAAGGAGTTGCTGTTGTCTGTCCCACTCATCAATTTGCATGATGAGGACATGCGATCTGCCACCAACACATCAAATTTTGTCACTGGTGTCGCTGGCATGTTAAACAACAAGATGGAGGCCAGTACTGGTCACAAACATACGACCCATCCTAGCAGAACACCCTTGTGATAGCGCAACCACAGAGTGCTGATACTGTGGATAAGAAGGCGTCGAGTGCACCTACGCTTTTCACGTACACATACAATTTAACTCACAGTGCATCGAAAGTGCTTTAAAAGTGCATCACGTCTGGGGGTTGCATGCGAGAATGGAGATTGAAAATGTATCCAAACGTGTTAAAGTACCAACTTCCGAGTTCGACTAGGATGAAATATGTCGTGCATCAATGAGCAGATGACTACAGAGTATTATCCAACTCGTCCCCCCCCCCCCCCCTCCAGACATTTGCCTTACTGGTGTGACACTTTTTATTACAACAGTGTATGATGACTGTGGATTATGTGTGAAATTGGGTGACAACTATGTTTATCTAAGACATACCTCGGTTATGAAGTTATACAATCTGGACACTGCCATATGTCTTGCACTGGACAGATTGAACCATTGGTTACCTAGCATAGACTCTGCATACAATGATGTTGTTAACTCCGTACATGTGCATAGTGTACATGTTGACGATCTTAAGCAGCACCTTTGTTCGCACATGAACGCTAAACCTAAAGAGAAATAGATTAAATGTGCGGGTGAAAAACCTGAGTACCGTGAGTCATCTATTGGTTTGAGGAAGATACGCGCTGAATTTATTGCATGTTAAAAAGCTTCATTTGGCAAATACTAAACTGGAAGAACATTGTAATGATGCCCCATGTATGATATTTAAAAAAATGATTTATGTATATATAATCTCTAACCGTGTTTGTGTTTTATTTCATACTTCTCTCATTATAGTCAAAGTATTACAATTATCCTTTTTTTTTTAAATTCTATATGAGTTATTGAGATGACGATTGACCAAGCTACTCTTCATGGTTCAAAGATATAGGTGTTATCTCTGTGTAGTCAATATAGCTCAGTCGGTTAAGTGATGGAGCTATTGTCGTTACACATACTATTATTATCCTTTCAAGTGTATTTTCTGTATATGTCAACTACCTGTCGGTACTTGGCGAAGTTAGTATCATGGCAGGGTGGGTGAAACATCCTCATCGCAAGAGCTTTTCGTAGGTGACTGATTTTGTGAAGATGCAATAGAAGACCTGAAGAAGAACAGGAAGAATGGAATTCTCCTTCCTGATAATATACGAGCAATTGTTGTAGGTCCATCCAATTGTAGGAAGACTAATGTCCTCATGACTCTGCTAACACATGTAGGTGGAGTCAGATTTGAACATGTTTGTGTATTCTCAAAAGCACTGTTGCCACCCAAGTATCAGCTATTGCAGGAAATATTGCGCGGTGTACATGGAGCTACATACACGACATTCGGTGAAAGCGGTTACATCCGTCCACCTGAAAAAGCAAAGCCAAACACTGTCTTCATATTTGATGATGTTGCTGTGGAAAACCAAGAACAAACTCGAAAATATTTCTGTTTCGGTCGTCATATGGGTGCTGATGTATTTTATCTAACATATTCCAGAATCTCCAAACAATTGGTTATGGATAACGTAAACCTCATTATAGCCTTCAAACAAGACAATCTGAATTTAAAACACAGTTACCAGGCACATGTCGGAACTGACATGTCGTTCAATGATTTTGTAAAGATATGTGCAGATTGCTGGAATCATTCACAGTATGGGTTTCTCGTTATTGATAAAATATCGAAAACTGAGTGATGGTAGGTACAGGCGAAGCTTTCAACAGTTTTTGCATATACAGTACGGTAAGAGAGGTTAGTACATCAGTATACGCCGCACCATGGACAAATTCTCGCGTACGTCTAGCTCTCAAGCGGAGAGAATGGGTGTACACAGACAGAACATTCGCCTGTACATGGATGCGAAAATTCAGGCTATTGTGCATAAAGTTGGAGGTATGCACAGGGAACTAGAGACATATTACCGGACTCTTTTGAGAACGCTGAATGCATTAAAAGAGTTAGTTAATGAAGTCGGTAAGAAAGTAGCCGACTTAACTGAAAAGGTCGAGGCTATTGAGAGGAAAATACTTGTTGAGTTCCTTGTTGTTGAGAAGGGGGACCAGGTAGACAGTAAGAGGAAGAAGAAAATTATCGGATATATAAAGCCTCACGCTGCGGAAATGTGTGATTAGTATACACCGACATGTCGACGAAGCTGAAAGTGATTCAAACGCGGAAAGCAGTTCCTGAGAAATTACGCTTGCTGAGGTTGCGGCATATGGATCGACAGCAAACACTAAGAGAGAGACCTTTTGAGCCGGTTACTGAATCTCTCCGACAGCTCTCAGCAAAAACAAAAACACGCGATAACGAGGGTGCTGCCACTGACGAATTCATTATTCGTCACACTCCCGGTCTGATAGATAGAACATTCGGCGTTAGCAGGGGAAGACTGTACATGTTGGGTACACACCCTATAAGTGTAACTGTTGACACAATACAGATTGGTGATGGACGGATTGAGAGAACACACGGCTTAATGAATCTTATTTTCCTAAGACCTACCAAAAAACCCATAAATTATTCAGTTAATGATAGGGAAACGTACCGTGAAATACTGCACATGGCTAGTGTACACAAGATCACGAAAAGCGTGAGCAACAAGAAATATAAGACCATTATAAAACCAATACTTGAATGAGAAAACAACAGCAGCAACAGCGGCAGCGGTGATGGTAATGACATTGAGCATAAAGCAGTGAACATTCGAATCCCTCAGTATATATATTATGACGACCCCAACGAACCAATAGATCGACTATGACTGCTCATGGCATCAGCTGCTGCAGGTAATACAGCTGATTCGAATGAGGTTGTTTCAATAATCTCGGAGCTTAGAGAGAGAGAGGTATCATCGAATAAGTATGGAGACAGTAGTTCGAGAACTGCACAAACCAGTACGCAAAACATACCCTCGTAGGCATGTTATGATTGAAAGTTTGGATGACTTGTGGCAAGCTGATCTTGTAGATATGAAGGAATATTCACATGAGAATAATGGATTCAAATATATTTTAATGGTTATTGATACATACTCGAAATTTGCCTGGGAATTACCTGTCAAAACAAAAACGGGTAGAAATGTCGCGGATGTTTTTGAGCGTTTGCTACGGACAGGGACGAATCGATGCCCAGAAAACCTTCAAAGTGGTACGGAATACATCACTACTCAACATTCACTCACGTGATGGCAAGTATCATGGAGCGCCTGAACAGAACAATAAAAGGTCGAATGTGGATGCGTTTTAACTTTCGCGGCTCATACAAATGGACAGATATCCTCCCAGAAATAATTTCTCAGTATAATCGAACCAAACATACCACAATAAAAATGAGACCAATCGATGTTCGTGATAATGGACACATGGATACGGTGTACTATGGCATTAAGATACTGGATCCACGCAACAGAAATTTAAGGCAGGTGATTTGGTGTGTATCTCAAAACACAAGACGGCATTTGCGAAATCATACCTACAAAACTGGTCAACTGCGATATTTACGGTTTGAAAGGTGCAACGAACGAATCCTAGAACTTATATATTGACGGATAGGAAAGGTGAAGAAACTGCAGGCTGCTTCTACAACGAGAAGTTGCAGAAAAGCTCAGAATCGGATGTTTTTTCTCGTGGATAGAGTCATAAGACGTCGGGGAAATAAAGCACTAGTCAAATGGCTTGGTTTTCCTGCTACACAAAACAGCTGTATTGATGCCGACGATTTGCTATATAATGGGCGTGCATAGTCCACAACCACCACAATAGCATAACATGCGTGCTAGGAGACGCATTAGGGAGGTGGTGGTATTCTAGACAAACTGCCAGTGGAATTACACATCCCCGGGTATAACTACTGTGAGCCAGGGACAAAGCTTCAGAAATGCTTTGAGCGAAGTGATAAGGGAGTTAATCTGGTAGACGAAGAGTGTATGGAACACGACATTGCATACGCTGCAAATAAATATCTATCGTCACATTGCAGATAGAATTTTAGCTGATAAGGCAAAGGCGATACAGAGGAGAAAAGATATTGGTATAGGTTAACGCATCTCAGCATTTGCAGTGGAAAAATTAAGCTGGGATTAGGAGTGATGATTTTCAAGCCAGTTATGAATGCTGCACGTTGTGCACTAAACAAGCAGAAGGACAAGAGCGGGTAGATGAGCTGTTTGAGGAACTGTATCCTGACAGTGATGTATGCAGCTAAAAACGCACTGAAACAGAAAGATGCGGGAAGAAGAGGATCTTTTAAAGCACCTGGAGTTCTACCAAAACCCAAGACACCCGGTGGCCCTCTCCGCGCTCTCGGCGGTAGGTTCCCTCGTTGATGGTGCTGTAGCTATTGCTCGAACGGTTAAGAACTCGCAAAACTCTATACTTGAAACCGTACAGGGAAGGTCTTGGTCTATTAATAAGAAGCCCATTAGCGGTATTACCAGATCGACCGCTCACAAATACAGATCTTCTTAAGTTTGTTAGAGCCAAATACAAGATACCAAGATTCCTTGGTGTGTTTAAGCGGGATACATTACCGAAGACTATGTGGAAAACTGGTGACTGCAGTATTGTGAATTTTGTTGTTGCTGGAGGGCCCGGCACCCACTGGGTATCATATGTTATGAAAAATGCGGATACCGTCTACTATTTCGACTCATTTGGTGACCAGCAACCACCAGAAGATTTACAACGATACTTAACTGACAGAATACGTGTGCTCTAAAATTATCGACGCTATCAGGTCTTTAATACACACGTCTGTGGACATCTAAGCATCATGTTTCTGATGATGTTCACAAAGAAGAAGAAGAAGAAGCATGATATATAAGGTGGAGGTCTGAACATTCATTCATCAAAAAAGGACGATCATCGGTACTGCGTACAAATTACTTCCCGCCAATTGGTTTGACCGTTGGTGAATGGAGTCTTGCATAGATTGGGCTGGAAATGTACAACAGCATCCCAAAGATCACAGAGACTAACAATAAACTGCATCAGGATATTAATGGCGAAAAAGATATTGTGGAAATAGAACCGGGTGCATGCGATATCAAGGATTTAAACGAAGTCTTAAAAGAGTCTGTAAAAGGTATTGAACTACGTGCAAACATCAATACACTTAAATTTGAAATAAGGACTGTAAATTCAACGATTGACTTTAACCAGAAAGGTTCAATAGTGCACCTGCTGGGTTTCACAAAAGGGCAGGGTTTGAAGAAGGATCCAAGTAAATTTTACAAGTCAGATCAGACTGTGGACATACTCCCCGTCAGCATAGTCGAGTGTAACATTGCAACGAACTCCTATCCCAATGGTAGTCTGATTCGCACTATATACAGATTCTTCCCCTCAGTTGCAATGGGGTATGAGATTTTTGAGACCCCTGCCATTGCAATAGACCTTCCAGTGACAGCTCAGACATTGGACTATTTGGAGCTGCATATTGTGGACCAGAATAATCAACGTGTCGACTTTCGTGGTGAGGAAATCATTCTACTATTACATCTAAGACAGGATGGGCATACAGTATAAAACAAGCGCACGAAATCCACTGTGTGCCACTTAGCTACCGAACAGCATTGTGATAACACATGCGAACTATGAGTTTCTTAAATCAGTTGGCCTGAAGCCATGCAATGACGTCCTCACTCAATGTAACCAGTCCAGTAGGGCACGATGAGAAAATTATACGTCAGGAATACTTCTCTCAAAAACCCTACGATTCAACCAAGCTCAACAGGAACCATGAAATCAGGACTGTCATCCAGCACCAAGACGTACCCAGCTTCCATGCAAGAGTTTCATGTATCTAGAAGGGTCATTCAAGAAAACCGACGGCAGTGATACAGTGGTATCCAAGCTGACACATAACTCTTTAGCATTCCTGTCCCAAGAGATACCCTATGAACTTAGTGGGTCTGAGATCGACTGTACACGCAATGTCGGCATAACATCAATCATTAAAGCATAATTCTCGGCATCACCCGCAGATACGCATAGTTTAGAAAATGCAAGATGGTTCATAGACGATCTAGAGGATAGAACAGTTGCAGAGTACAAGCGATTTACTGCATGCATACCTCTAAAACTGCTTATGGGGTACTTTGAGGACATGAGACAGATCATTATGAATGCTAAACAGCAACTCATTCTGGTACAGAGTGCAACGGACAATAACTCAAACGTTCAAGGAGCTCAAGAGGGAAATATGATCACAATCAGCAAGGTAATATGGAAATCGCCTCACATCAGTGTATCAGACGAGGAGCTTTTGAAGCTTTCAAAAGCCCTGAATTCAGGCACATTTCTGTTACTGACATTTCGCTCATGGGAGATTTTCAAATACCCTGTGTTACCGACTGCGAGCTGACAAACATGGGCTATTAAAACGTCCTCTCATCTAGAGACACCTACATTCATCGTACTTGCGTTTCAGACAGACAGAAGAGATAATATAGAAAATGATTCCACTGTGTTCGATAGCTGCAAGTTAACTAATGCCAAAGTGTACCTCAGTTTAGAATTCTACCCATATGACAATCTACATCTGCAGTGAAATCAAAAAGTATACAGTCTAGCACATGACATGTACACAAGATTCCGTGCATCTTACTATGAAATTGCCGAAATAGAGGGAGGAGGGTGTCTACTCTGTCCGCCTAAGTTCAAAGAGCTTTCACTGATCATCGTAATAGACTACTCGAAATAGAATGAAATGAGTAAGTCTGGACCTATGGATGTGCAAATTGAATTTGAACCATCCACACATTTCCTAGAACACACTGCCACGTATGCTCTAGTTCTACACGACCGTGTGATCAACTACTGCCCGCTCACAGGTGTTGTGCAACGAGCTGCATAAATGAATAGGTACTGCAGCGTACCTAC
The DNA here is from genome assembly GCF_023864345.2 of Schistocerca serialis cubense. NCBI lineage: Eukaryota > Metazoa > Arthropoda > Insecta > Orthoptera > Acrididae > Schistocerca > Schistocerca serialis. The sequence goes on along the minus strand of NC_064647.1, from coordinate 87,346,132 downwards.
AGTACTTGCAATGACATCTCATGGTGTGAACATCATTGCTGACGCTCAGGGGTTCTATGATGGAAACCGTAACAGTGCGTATTTAAAGATGTTGTGTTTGTAGCATACACACAAGATGCCGGAATAATAGAGACTTTCTCAGCGAACATTGCCTCACCAAGGTCTTTTAAGCATGTGAGGTGTGCTAAGACATGGAATAGTGCAAAGTGGTTAATACATTTCTTCCATGAAATTCACTGGGATGATCCTGGCATACCCTATGAAGATATGGTGACTGTTCTTAAATTATTCGATCGTGCAGATACAATCGTCTACGTGAAGGGGAAAGAGAAGATCTCATGGATGCGTCGAATCTTTAAATTTGCTTCTATTCAAGACCTGGAATTCTACGGCTGTCCTTCCATCCATCGACTCAAGAACATGTGTCAAAAAAGTGCTATTGTATCTCCTTATGAAAATGTAAAATTACTTTTATGCTAGATGAGAAATAAATGAGTATTTTTCCTTAGCAAACCTTGTATACTTTTTTTTTTTTTTGAGACCTGTGTCCTTAACATGTAAGTTTACGCAAGATACAACACCTATTTCCATCTATACCTGACTCGCTTACCATAGCCTTGTGTGCCATCACAGGGGAAGTAGCGCTACCTGTGCTATTAATAGGTATGCTTTCACCTCATGTGCAGTGAATTCTCTGAAATTGTGTGTTGAAGGTGCTGTGTCTTGTAGACTTGTGTGTGCCATGCAAATGTAACTGCAGAAAGTTGAAACATATATTTTAGCCAAAAAATAACGATTAGGTTTCTTTTTAAAATATGAACGGTGATGTAGCATAACGAATTTTTTTTCCTCTATTCAATTCAATTTAGTTCTTGAGTTTACAATTTAGTTAGTGCTGTGCAGTATATATATATATAGTTCTTGAGGTCAATTTCAGTTCAGTGCAGTGATACTCTTAACTTATTATTATTACTAGAATCCAACACATGTTGGAGATTCCTCGAAAGGAATGTCGATTATAGAGCCATACTTAAAACTAAAGCAGAGGTATAGAGCCATACATTAAACTAAAGCAGAGGTATAGACTAACTAACACGCTAAATACTATTACTAATGAAATTCCATCCTAATAGACTACATTGAACCGAGGTGCTCTGTGAATTAACGTTCTCCTACTTAACTAAATGGCTCTAATTTTTTAAAGTAGACATTTTCTGTGAAATAATTAATTAATTGAGTGGCTCCAACTTAACGAGACAAGATTTATGTCTGAAGTATACATTTATCATTGAAATACTTGAATAAGAAGATTTATTTGGATGGCCCCAACTGAGCAGCTCTAAATATCTTTCTGAACTTGGAGGCTCTAGACATTTTCCACCACAGACATCTGAAATACTTTAATAATAACAATTAATTGGATGGCTCTAAAGCGTCCAACCCAAACAGCTGTAATAAAGAAAAAAATTACTTGCATGGAAATAAAACTACTTTCACTGGATGGCTAGCGGTAGGTGAAGCTTAAACGCTACTCTATTTACACACACACATGAATAACGAAAGAGAGACAACAATTTTTTTTCCAATGCATTGTGCTTTTATATAAATAAAGTTGCAATAATTTTTTATTTTTATTTTCGAGCACATGGTACTTGTATATATAAGGAAATAATTTTTGTATATATATATATATATATATATATATATATACTGTGCGATATGCATACATTTTCGATCTCAGTCCCACAAACTCTACAATTGGTAAACCATTCGACTCGTCTTTCATGAGACCGATAACCTTCTTGTTCTGTGGAACAATACCATAAGGATTATTGACCTCATAAGAAGAGGTGTCGAATTCTTTACCATTGCACCTAATTACTTCATATGGATCACAGTTCTTGATCCAGTAGATAAAGCTGTCTGTATCCATATAAAGTAATTTTGGATCTACGAAATGAGGTTTCGCAAACACATAGTGCAATCGGTACATGTACAATTTGGAGATATCGAGTATACACATCCCCAAATAGATGGGTTCCATAAACTCTACTGCAGTCTTCGACATCTCCACAGCAACAAAGTTTTCATTGAAGATGGTGGCACGCTTAAAATTTGGCCTGGCTATACATTTTCTCACGCCCTAACGCCCTTCCCATGCGGTTCTAATAACAATATCGCGTTCATTTCTTACATTTTGCATAGTTTTCCCGAAAATGGAATTATTCATTAATTTATAAAAGTCTTTTTCAAAATCATTACTCGCGACCGCCCTCTTTTCGGTATTTAGTTCAATATACTCTTTCAACCAGGGGGATTGCTTGAAGGAGATTGCCCGGGTGATTTTAATGAGCTCCATTCCTAATCTGAGACACTGCTGGAGGTTACGATAATGAATAATATACCTCTGCTTATCCCCAACAGTGGCCATCAGTTTAGGGATGGTGCTTCCTCGTGGAATTTGTTGCTCTGGACATAATGGCAAGTCGCTTGTCTCTCCATGCAAATTATTAGGGTACGCGATGTCTTCCTCAAGCACATACCCTACATCAGAATCGGCCGCAAGACCCATTATCTGTCCACCTAATCCCTTCAATTCGACTTCAGGCACCCATTGGAACCCGGCAACCGGCAACGGTTGCTTCATAGCATGCCCATATAAATTGTTAACATCTAAGTACAAAATGTAACTAGAATCAAGGGATGCGTTGTACTCGACACCCATCCGCGGATTATTTGCCCTGGCGTGTCTGTGAACACATTGACAAAGTCCACCGCGGATCCCTCGCTCAAAAAATAGAAGCATTGAAGCATCAGTCAAAAGTTCAATGTTGCAATCCGTTTTTTGAGCATAGCGTCCCAGGACAACCCAGGTGCCGTGTAATAAAAGGAAGGGTCCAGAGAGTACGTGGTCATACATACACTCCGGAACTTTTCGAAAACATCTGCAAGCAAACGAACGTCCGTGTCCATGTATAACCTTGCATATTCTCCCAAATTGGGGATGTTGAATTCCTGCCAGACATTAACGGCATGCTCATAATCTGTGATAGTTATGGTATCGCCAGTGAGAGTACTGGTAAAAGAAGTTATGTCGGGAAGCCTGGTTTCATTGAGTTTTGCCATACTATCAAGATACTCGTACGGGAAAACTCCTTTCCTCGTCGCAAGTTGAAACTTTTCCTCAACGGTAAATGCAGATCGAGTGATATGCATATCATTCCGAGGTAAAGTCTCAACCAGTTTCTGAAGCGAAGTTTGCATAAATCGTAGAGAGTCAAGGAAGCGGAGCGTAATTTTCGGCGTCATTCGTTTTGAAAAAGAAATGTACTTTTCAACACTTTCAGGCAGGATATTGACCTGATCATTCTTCATACCGAACTTAGCCAAGTGCTCAACGAGAAAATGAGCGCCATACCCGCTCAGATTATGAAATAAGACGGGTATGTGTGTAGGTAACTGATACTTCAAGTTGCATGCATTGTGGGCTGCACCGCGGAACTTACCCGTAAGATGACAATGGTCTCTACGAGGAGTCTCCGCTTTTCTATCTAAGACCAGCCCGCAAATATGACAATTAACAGCCTTTTCATACAAGTCATCATTTTCCTTTGATTTGGTCATGGGAATATTGATGCTGTAGAGCTTGTGAACTTGCCAAGAATGTTTTTCAAGCCCTGTGAGAAGCCAAACCGCCGGGTCGTTCCCTACATAAGACTGATAGCTATTAAGTTTACAATCATATGCGCATACAACTTGGAACGCAGCCGCATAAGGTACGTGTTTTTGTGTGAAGGTTGTGTGTGAGGCTAAGGGGTTCCCTTCACAACGAGTAATAGGAGCCAGCAAGCATTCAAAATCGGCGTACACAACAAAAGGACAACGCTGCTGGTGGTGAGCATTTTTAAATTTAATGAAGTTATTTTCCTCAGTGGGCATAACAACACTTACCGGGTCCTTGCATGCACAATCTAATAGATGTGTTGCTAATAACTCTTGAGATGAAAAATAATTCAAACACCTTATACAAATATGTCGTTTATGATCATTTTTACTTAACTGGGAGGAAATGAGTCGGGACATGTCTTTGATCCAGACGTAGTGATAATTATCACGTTCGCAGAAGAGTAGCATGTTGACATGCAACTCTCGCTCACCTGCAAATTTTGAGAAATGGAGGGGGCCTACTACTGTATGCTTGTTCTGCTCATCTGACTTGCTTTTCTTCTCCAGGCCATAAACGTGGACCGATATTGCGGTATTCTGAGCCTCAAACTTAGGTATGTCCTGGATTCTTAAAGGGAACTCTATTCCGTCAAAGTTATACTGTCTCTTAATATCTTTGACTTTGTAACTGCTGAGGCGCTCGGGATGATGTTTGTAATTGTAATTTCTCTCGCAAGCCAGGACTGACCATGCAAAACACGTATTATCATACTTATTTTGAACATTAATGCATGCTTGCTTTTTCTCAATATCTATAGGGAGTTTAATATAACTGGACCCTCCATTCATTGGATCATAGACCTGTATATGGATGTCGAGGTGTGGTATACTGCTGAGCGCTTTAGCGGATCCACGTACTTCCATCTCGGAAAATCGGGCCATAATAGCGCTCAAGGTGGATTCTCGATACCACTCAGCAATCGATGTGCTCCGAGAAATAACGCCATTGTCACCCCATATATAATGCAGAGTAGCCGTCTCCGCGTCACTTTGATGTTTAGGGGGGTGACTCAGTTCACAGCATAACACAGCACTGCATTTAAAGGCGTTAAATTCCGGATCTTCTAAGAGTTTGAGGAGCTCGGTCTCCAAGACGGGGAGGCACGCCTCCAAAAACCTTACAGGATCGCGATACCTCCCGCCTGGATTCTCAATTCTGGTGAAAGAGATTCGCCCCTCAAACGCTCTAGCAACTGCTGAGTATTCTAAGGGAGTCGTTACGCCGTTATTCTGATCGAATTCGTTATCGATAGGACGGGGGAGAGAACTACCGCTAGCCATAAGGAAATTACTATTATTACTGTTGCTACAACTAGGAGTCAACCCGATAGATGAATGGGTGATCGTAATCATCATCATTTGCGGGGAGAGGTATACGTCTCGGAACGCGTACCTCGCGTGGGCGGCGGCGGCGTGCTGCTGCTTCTAGAGGAGGAGGGGGTGACAGCCGGTTTGAAGGGCCAGGCTGTGGCGACGGCGGACGGGCTGCGCAGCCAAACGGTTGCGACGGCGCTGGGGGAGGAGCTGGCGCGTGTTCTGCATCCGTCTCCCGCGAAGCCCTTATAGGGGCTACGCAAGGCGCGGCGTGTCTTTGCGGTTCGGTGCGCCCGAGTCCCGCCCCCGCAACCACCGCTCTAGGAACACGGCCTACGCCGTGTGATATACCTGTAAGATAAATAAGGAAAAAAATTAATTTAGTGATTTATATTTAAAAGAGCGATAAATAATAACAATAAGAGTAGATAATGGTGGTTATGTGAAGGAATGTTAATGTTCAAAATTATTCACCTTCTCCGCTCTGACTCCATGGTTTGAGCAACTCATTGCCAGAATCAAGTAGATCCTCAAACCACTCAGGTAGGTTGATCTCCTCCTCAAACGGGTCAGGCAGGTTGGTCTGCTCCTCCTCTAAAGACTGAGTGTCCTGTGTGGCGGGCGCCGTTTGAACGCTACCGCCGCCTCCTTGAACGTTTTGGGTGGTAGAACCAAATGCTGAATTAGGCGCATCTACAAAGAAAAGACCGGCTTATGAGGACTAAATGTATACAATCAGGAAACGGGTATATATTAGATGAAATTATTTAAGTTTAAGAAGTATGATTGTATTATAAATGTACTTACATTCGAGCTGCGCTTGAGCCCTTTCCATCTCGATCTGATTGTCTAGATCAGCCGTGATTTGCTGGAAGAAATCTAGAAAGATGGAGAAGACTGAATATAATATCGCATATGGAAAGGGAAGTGTGCTTTCTGTTAAGTGATAGAGAAATAAGCGGACCAGCAATTTTTTTTAAAAAAAGGAAAGAAATGAAATATTTACAAAGAGCACTGCACAACGAATAAACAGATACACAACACGTGGAAGCTCTATCTTTATAGTGGATACGGTAAATTAATTATAACACATACAACACGTGGAAAGTCATTCTTTACATAGAGATGTCCAAAACGGATATAAGACTTAACACATACACAAACATAGAATCCGTTAAGAGACTTAGAAAACTTTACAGAGAGAGATCGAAAACGGGTATAACACGTAACATACAACACGTGGATGAACAATATTTATAGAGAGCAGTACAAAACAAATGTAACACTTAAAATAAAAGATTCAGACACCCAAGTTAGAGGTAAAAAAAAGGCGTGGATAAGCAATTTTTATAGAGAGAGAGATTCAAAACGGTAAAAAACGTAAGCCGGAACACACACAGAACAAGTGGAGGAGCGATCTTTATAGAGAGCATTATAAAAGATATGTAGCACTCATACACAGAGTTAAAGGGTTTAGATATCAGAATACTGAAAATGTACTTACCAGGGAATGGAACTTCGTCCACATGAGCACGTTTGCTGCTGCTGCTGTCACTGGCGGTTCGTGATCGTTTCATTTTTACACGTTTAATTATGAAGACGTGACAAGTATTGGATGAATGAAGTATACGAGCAGTGTGAGAGTGAGGTAGGTCGTGCACTGATTTATATAGGTCCTGCCTAGCGCGTGTATGTATGCGCGGGGTTCCGACATAGAGAGAGATGGCGCTAACTCTCTCTATGTCACAACCCGCTACGGTAATAAAGACTAGAGAGTCAACACGTGCCGGATACACTGCGTGCGACCTTGTTGTTGTCGACTAACGATGCTTTGGAATGGTGACGGTGTTATGAAAACAGTTCATAATGACTCTGACGTCATGGACGCCATCATGGATAACGGTATTTTGGAATGGGACCGGCCTTGTTACAATACTGACGTTCAAAGTCGTCGCCATGCAATTCCTAGTGCATAGAAATATGGTACAGGTGCAATCGATGTTGATGTAGCATTCTCAACATCGACGTGTTAGAGATTCCCGATTCTCGCGCAGTTTGTCTGCTACTGATGTGCAGATTAGCCGCGACAGCAACTAAAACACCTACTTGGCCATCATCATTTGTTGCAGGTCGTGGTTGACGTTTCACATGTGACTGAGCACTTCCTGTGTCCTTAAATAACGTAACCATCCGGCGAACGGTCGGGACACATGGATGATGTCGTCCAGGATACCGAGCAGCATACACAGCACACGCCCGTTGGTCATTTTGATCACAATAGCCATAGATCAACACGAAATCGACCTTATCCGCAATTGGGATACGGTCCATTTTAACACGAATACTGTATCACGAAGCAAATACCGTCTGCACTGTCGAAATGTTACGTGATACCACGTACTTATCCGTTTGTGACTATTACAGTACCATCTATCACAAAGCGACAAAAGTGGTTCAACTAAAACATTCATATTTCTTTACGTACTACACGAACATGTAATAAAAAATGGGGGTTCTGCCGGCCGGAGTGGCCGTGCGGTTCTAGGCGCTACAGTCTGGAACCGAGCGACCGCTACGGTCGCAGGTTCGAATCCTGCTTCGGGCATTGATGTTTGTGATGTCCTTAGGTTAGTTTGGTTTAATTAGTTCTAGGCGACTGATGACCTCAGAAGTTAAGTCGCATAGTGCTCAGAGCCAATGGGGGTTCTTATTTTTAAAAAACGCAGTTGATATCCGTTTGACCTATGACAGCGCCATCTAGAGGGCCAACTATAGCGCCATCTGGTTTCCCCCTTCAAGCTAGACGAGTTTCGTTCTTTGAAGTTTTTTCGTTTGATGCTTATTTCGTGTGATATTTGGCTCAGTCACTATCAATGGTCCACCAAATTAAATTCAAAACTAATGCATAAGCAACTCTTAATCTAGACCTACGCAAGACAACATTACTGTATTCATGAAAGAAATAATTTCTCAAAAAGTTGTTTCATTTCTCAACTACAGTGACATATTCCACGTAATTTTGTAAACCAATTAGCTGTTTCTTAGACAAAATGTAATTCCAATAATAAAATAAGATAATCAGTAAAATTGCAGCATTCAAGAATATCCACAATACATAACGACAAAAGTTCTCAAAAGAAAAAGATACATGATTAAGAAAGCAACTGTTTCTAAATGGAAAATTTCTTCCACAACTGCAAAATAGTTCATAGTCGTATCGTTAGCATATCAGCTCTGAATTGTTGGCGTTAACAGGGTATGCTCTCTGCAAGATGAGTCAAAAGCTTCAGTCTTGTCCAGGAGATTAATTGTGATAATGAATATTGGACATGTTGTGTTTTTCGCAGGTCTGTACTGTTGGTTCTTGAGATTACGATGAGGAACGAAGTCACACTGTGCAGGGATTCAGCGTACCTGCTTACCCTACTACAGGAACACTCTGTGACGACCCTTCCCTTTGTTATTAAGGAGAACAATTTTAAATGTTCAAACATATCTAATGAAATTCACTTTTTCAACTATTGGAACGTCACTAAAGCCCAGCTACTAAGGCACTGAGAAGGAAAATAGTGCTATGATAAACTACATTTTACTCCTCTGTTTCTTGTGGCTCCTCATTGAAAATGTGGCTCACTGAAAATAATGGCTCATTGTAAGAAAACTTTGTGTCCATTAAGTTTGAAGCAAGTTTGATTATTTCGATTAAAAATTAGTTTGCTTTCCTTGATATTTTCATATCATTTTAATAAACTTTTAAGTAGAAAATCTTCGCATTAAGACTGTTCAGGGATATGCAACAATTACAACCTCACCACTTTTAACAGCTCTGAACAGGCTCTACAATAGATTCCAGCTATCATTTGACAGCATGCCAGAGCATGTTAGGTCAAGAAGAACAAAGATATGAAAGCGACCAAAGATGCTAATTTTACAATACACAGAAACTGTTGCATAAATATCGACTTTTTATAGTCAGAGAAAGTCAGACATTGGAAATAATATACCTGACAAATGTTTTAAAATTATCAGCTACTCTAAATAATAGAAATAACAATAGTAGTAATAATATTTATTAATTTAAAATACCTTTCTAGAATTTAGAACAATATAATTACTATAAATCGGAAAAAGTCGTAGTATCGTGCGATCTGGTTATCTTAGTGTACTTTGTACTCCGAGTATTTGTACATATTGAGTACTCCAATGGTTTGTGTGCATCGTCAAGTAAGAAATATAACAAAAATGAGCCACTGATCAGTTTCATGCAACACACAGAAGAGCTTCTAAGAAGTTTTGGAAGGTAGGAGACGAGGTATTGCCAGAACTGAAGCTGTGGAAACGGGTCGTGAGTCGTGCTTGGGTAGTTCAGTTGATAGAGCACTTGCCCGTGATAACAAATGTCCCGAGTTAGAGTCTCGGTCCGGCACACAGTTTTAATCTGCCAGGAAGTTTCATATCAGCGCACACTCCGCTGCAGCGTGAAAATCTCATTCTGGAAACATACAGACTGCTTAGTATCCCTTGTAACATTTTCATTACATCAAAATGATTCAGAGAATTTAAATCTGTGACACAAACTGTTAAGCGTACTGACAAGTACAAAATCAAATATGGAATAAGGCAATTTATTGTGGAGTCTCAGTGACAAATTCTTCCTTGGAAAATGATATTATGACTACAGAAGTCTGTACCTGACTGCATATCGCAAAGAACCAACACCGAAAACCATACAATCAGATTATGCTTTCCCTAAGCGTTCCACAAGAAGTTATGGAGTTTATGGAAACTTCCTCTTGATGTAACACGAAACTTAACATTATACATACCAATAATACTCTTTAAAATATATTTTCTGCGTCACAATGGTCTCGAAATATAAATATTTGAACACTGAGTGTCCCAGAAAATGGTTCACAGAACAAATGTACATCATGAGGGTAATACTAACAACACACTGCGCGCTTTCCCCTTATAATTTCGTCATCAGCAATAAAATCGTACTGAGAAAGGTAACAACACGTGTCCTGCACATAACATAATTACTTATTCAGGTGGGACCAAGTTCCATTCCTAATCACATTACTCGTCATTTCAGAAATTCGTGAATTTGAGTGATAAAAACTCTTCGTCTTTTCAACTTTGGCTTTTACAGAGTGTCCACATTTAAACAGTTGTAGTATGATAGGCACAGCCACCTGGCAGGCCTCTGCGGTGTCACTGATTCCCCCACCACGCATTTCGTCACCCTCTCAACGTTACATTCGGACATATCTTGCAGGTTCTTTCATCATTCCTTACTGTCGCAACTGACATAGTTTTCAATATCTCCAACAAGTTTCTCAAATGTCAAACTTCCATATAGTGTTGTGTTTTTCCACTGCACTATTTTTCATTCTACCTCCATCCAAGTCAGAGACATGACTCCACCCACTTGCCTGAGGGGCCGGCCGGGGTGGCCGAGCAGTTCTAGGCGCTACAGTCTGAAACCGCGCGACCTCTACGGTCGCAGTTTCGAATCCTGCCTCGGGCATGGATGTGTGTGATGTCCTTAGGCTAGTTAGGCTTAAGTAGTTCTAAGTTCAATGGGACTGATGACCTCAGAAGTTAAGTCCCATAGAGCCATTCGAACCATTTTGCCTGAGGGTGTCCGCTTCTTAACAATTCTGTAGACGAGATGTGTACCTACTCAGATTGTTCTGGAAGATTATCGAAGCCCATATAAACTATATATGTGGCCACCTTCCTTTTTATGTGCTGCGTGCGTTTTCTCCTTGCTTAAAGGTGTAATATTTACGGCTAATCTCAGATATGTAGCTCAATGGGAGATAATTATCAGAAGCAATTAATGCAGTATACAGAAACTGTAATATCGCACAATGTGTTATAAACTCATGCAAGACTGGGTGCATTGAGGACCATGTGAAACGACTAAGAAATTCGTTTTTCGAGAGCATGCCCTTACAGCCACAGTGGCCTTTTCTGGCCTCTTATTGGACAGAGACCCCAGACAGCCTGACACAAAGGGTAGTACCCGGCTGAGGGTGGTGGAGAAAGAGGTACATAGTATCAGAGTGCGTTATATCCTTTTTCAATTGTGTGAAAATATTTTCATGTGGCTTGTGATAATCTGTGGTACACACTGCACAGTGTCTACTAATGAAAATTAATGTGTCCTCTTTCAAAAATACGCATTGCCAGTAGGTCAGCAGACTACGAACCTCGCTACGGTCAATGTTATCAGTGGATCTACAACCAAGCGGTATTTTGCATAAGGGACACAGCTGTACACGACACAACATGAGTGGACAAAACATTAGTGAAATGTAGTTGAGGAGTACATATTCACTTGCAATGCCCGTGTGAAACGTCTGGCTCTTATATGCAATCCATGTAATCACGTCTTCGGCTGTAGCATTGATTGGAGATGATGCAAAGAGTGCACCTACGTCATACTCAGAACTCTGTCGCATTGCTTAAGACAAATTTAAAAATGGGTTCTTGCATAACTCTTTTCAGCCTGTCGTCTCGTATATTTACTGTAAATTAATTAGCAGACTACTGCTCTCGTTCCACATAACAATGATTACAGAAATCTACTCACAAATAAGTACTCTTTCATATAGCTGTACAGAGATTGTTTCATCTATTACATAAGAATAGTGTAAACATAAATTGGAATCGTTAGGTATTGAAAGGAGTGTGGATGTTAAGGTTACGCAAGTGGCAAATCGTGATATCTCTAACTGCCTTATCTCAAGTTCTTCGAGACCATTCATAAGAAATAGCGATTTGGAGGCTCGCATTTCTTGATTCACACCTGGCCCTGTATAAGATTGGGTGACCAAATTCTTTTCGGTGAAAACCGGGACACATTCACCCGGGTGCCAATGGACACCTCATTCCACATGTACCCAGGTTTCTTAATTTTAAATATTAATGTTTTGTTGATACATTTTGTTAACCTGATTATTATAACTAATAAGAGGATACAAAAGATTGATATAATCTAGATTATTTGTATAATTAATGATATTTAATAAACGTATACAGTAATAAAGAAATGTATTACGATTTTACAAAATTTTACAGCCATTCAAATTTTAATCAGTTAATATTAACATGAGCTTTAATTTTACTGAGCACTTGTAAATGGAATTGACTGTCCTTGGAGAAAAGGGTATTTTTCACTGCCTCCAGCCTTCTTTATCATGTCTTTGTTCTTTGAGACACAGTGATAAAACTCGGCACAATCCTTTTTGTAGTTGTACAGGATCTGCAGGATTGCTTCAAGAGAGTCCACCTCCATTCTGTTTCTTTCATCAGTCCACTGGATATTCATGAATGAAAATATTCTTTCCACATTGGCATTATGGGCTGGGATTGCAAATAAATACCTTGCAATTATTACCAACTCAGAGTAATGCTGAAGACAGTCACAGCTTTAAAAAGAACTCACCCACTTCTCATAACATTGGTGGCTTTTTTTTTTCATCATTCCACTTGTGAAGATTTTCTTCAACAAAATTTGTCAGTATGCCGAACTGATCAAAGAGAATGGAGTCATCGATTTCAATCTCTTTACTCTTCAAATAAGAAACTGTCTCTTCAACACTTTCCCATTTTGGCACTCTCTTCAATAACATCCTATCAAACACCGGCGATGAGGGTAAATATGAGGCGCTCCACTTGCTAAAATATTCTACACAAGTGTCATAAAACTTGTTAACTTCTTCTCTAAAACTCCGTTCCGCTGCTTCTGATACTTCTGCTCTTTTAAGGACAGATTTAACATTAAAAGAAATGAATTGCTGTTCTGTCCTCTTAGTAACAGTTTCCAGAGTATTTTTCAAAACATCATTTACCTCTATTACACTTTTCGTGCTTCCCTCAATTTCCTTTATCTCATGCTGCAAAGTGCTAAGCTGACTGTGAATGAACCATAAGTAGGCTTCACTTAAAGGGTTACTGAAAAACTCAACCAATATTTTGGGGGCTTTTTCTTCATTTAGGAAAAAATCTTTTAACGGTTCAAAAAGTAGGGGTAAGCTATAGGGAGAGACGGGTCATATACAACTGCTGGAAACAGTGATAACCAGCGAGTTTTCTAGTGACACATCACATTCATATATTCAGTTCCCACATAATCACAGAACTCCTTAAGCCTTTCTGTTCTAACAGTATATATGTAAAAGTGTGAGTATACCTTCATGACGATGGTTTCAACACTACAGCTTAAACTGTCAGCAGATGTCTGCACACTATTGTGTAAACCATGTGCAGGGCACCCTATGCCTTCAATGTTTTCATGCAATGTTGCTTTTAATTTGGTAAATACGTTGCATTTGCCTTGTCTTTTTAAACCGCGAAAGTCTGTGTTGGTGTTGTCTCCACAAAGTGCAACACATTTATTTTTCTCAAGATCAAACATTTCGATAGTATTCATACAAAATCTTGAAATTTCGTCAGATGTTTCATTAGGTAGGGAACTCACCTTCAAAAGTTTGGTCTGAATTCCCTGATTAATATCGAGAAACTGAACAACAAACGGAAATATTTTAGTGGCCTTATGACTGCTGGCCTCAGTGGATATCCCGTAGAAAGAAGACTTTTTGATGCATTCAAGGCTTTCCATTACATTCTGGGGAGCAATAACTCTTTTCACTAAGGCTGACACTTTAGTTCTTGCAGAACTAAAGTTTTTTGCAATGGAATAATCATCAAACATAATGCTGTTAAGCTTATTAGCTCAATCACTGGATCAATAAGTTTGGTGATGTTTTACCGTGTGGTAGGCTAGTGTAAGCTCGGCTGCTCGAACTTTCGTCTCTTCACTTGACTGATGTTTCACAAAATAATTGTGTAGAGTTTTACTGCAACTCGGTGGACTGTATCTGTTAATGTGTTTCTTTGACCTGATGTGATCAACTGTGTCAGAACGTCCACCATGACTTATACTACGTAACAAAACAGTTACATACGGAACACTCTGCTTCGTAATCGAAACGACCTTTCTTAATGAAATTCCATTCTTAGGAATAACTGTCTCTGAATTTGCAGGCACGTTTCGGCATTGCGTTTCACAGTACTGCAGGAAAAACTATAGCAGTTTGACTGACAAAACATCAACTACTACACTGTTCTGACAATGAGTGTGTGAGTAAGTGGCGCGACAATCGTACGGTTTCATAGCTCTGTTACAATAATACAACTTACTACTTGCTGGCCAAAGTACCGCTCAAAGTAAATTATTGCCCGAGTGTATCAATACTGATACTGTGATTACTAGTATGGGACAATGGAGGTTTTAGAGAAATAAGCTAAAATATAGTAATTTCTTGTGTTGTATTTCCTTTAATGTAGCGAAATCCCAAAAATTTGAGAAAGTTTCACGAAATGTATCTAAAAACTGAATTCCGGGACTTTTAAGCGTCCCGAAACAAATTTTCGGGACATCGGAATACAGGAATGAAAACCGGGACAATCCCGGTTTTCCGGGACGTTTGGTCACCCTATTATAAGGGCACATTTATGCTGTAGCCATGCTGTTGGCAGCTCAGCCACATCACACCTCGCCAGTAGCGTTGTTACATCTACGCTGAAGCTTCCCTGCTCACTATTCGCCTGGAGTAATTACCCCACACCTGTTCACATAGCTCGAAGAGTCAAACATGGCACTGCTGTGATGACGCTGAAGAACCGGATCACGGTTCAAGTTCCAGGACATGTGCAATGTTCGCGTCACGGAACACAAACCATCTTCATGTCAGCGCCTGGCGAGGGGTAATATCGAGCAGCGATGTTGTGGTTTAAATGGGCCGTTAAGACTCTGCAGGCTTATCTTACTGCCGCCAGGCCAAACCGGCGAGCGGCGCGCAGTGAGTAGCGAGATGCCAACAAAAACCCACCCTAAACATTGCTGGCTTCACGATAAATAAGACCTATTTCAACAGTGATACGCTTTTTTTTTTTTTTTTGTTTGATGCGGTCCGCCACGAATTCCTTTCCTGTGCAAACATCTTCATCTCAGAGTAGCACTTGCAACCTAAGTCCTCAATTATTTGCTTGATGTATTCCAATCTCTGTCTTCCTCTACAGTTTTTGCCCTCTACAGCTCCCTCTAGTACCATGGAAGTCATTCCCTCATGTCTTAGCAGATGTCCTATCATCCTGTCCCTTCTCCTTATCAGTGATTTCCACATATTCCTTTCCTCTCCGATTCTGCGTAGAACCTCCTCATTCCTTACCTTATCAGTCCATCTAATTTTCAACATTCGTCTATAGCACCACATCTCAAATGCTTCGATTCTCTTCTGTTCCGGTTTTCCCACAGTCCATGTTTCACTACCATACAATGCTGTACTCCAGACGTACGTCCTCAGAAATTTCTTCCTCAAATTAAGGCCGGTATTTGATATTAGTAGACTTCTTTTGGCCAGAAATGCCTTTTTTTCCATAGCGAGTCTGCTTTTGAGGTCCTCCTTGCTCCGTCCGTCATTGGGTATTTTACTGCCTAGGTAGCAGAATTCCTTAACTTCATTGACTTCGTGACCATCAATCCTGATGTTAAGTTTCTCGCTGTTCTCAATTCTACTACTTCTCATTACCTTCGTCTTTCTCCGATTTACTCTCAAACCATACTGTTTACTCATTAGACTGTTCATTCCGTTCAGCAGATCAATCAATTCTTCTTCACTTTCACTCAGGATAGCAATGTCATCAGCGAATCGTATCATTGATATCCTTTCACCATGTATTTTAATTCCATTCCTGAACCTTTCTTTTATTTCCATCATTGCTTCCTCGATGTATAGATTGAAGAGTAAGGGCGAAAGTCTACAGCCTTGTCTTACACCCTTCTTAATACGAGCACTTCGTTCCTGATCGTCCACTCTTATTATTCCCTCTTGGTTGTTGTATATATTGTATATGACCCGTCTCTCCCTATAGCTTACCCCTACTTTTTTCAGAATCTCGGACAGCTTGCACCATTTCATATTGTCGAACGCTTTTTCCAGGTCGACAAATCCTATGAAAGTGTCTTGATTTTTCTTTAGCCTTGCTTCCATTGTTAGCCGTAGCGTCAGAATTGCCTCTCTCGTCCCTTTACTTTTCCTAAAGCCAAACTGATCGTCACCTAGCGTATTCTCAATTTTCTTTTCCATTCTTCTGTATATTATTCTTGTAATCAGCTTCGATGCATGAGCTGTTAAGCTGATTGTGCGATAATCCTCGCACTTGTCAGCTCTTGCCGTCTTCGGAATTGTGGGATGATGCTTCCCCAAAAGTCAGATGGTATGTCGCGAGACTCATATATTCTACACACCAACGTGAATAGTCGTTATGTTGCCACTTCCCCCAATGATTTTAGAAATTCTGATGGAATGTTATCTATCACTTAATGCTACATAAATAACTACGTCTCCAGCACACAGGCCAACTGCAGTTGTTGTCTTATATCTTCTGTCCCATGTGTCAAATACATTGCTGATGTGGGTTGGCCTGAATGCCTCAACGATACAGATAGCGACATTGTACAAAGAAACATCTGTGGAGACGTCAAGGAAACATTGGATGCTGGATGAGACACTTAACTGGACTTGTAACGTTAGCCATCACAGGCTTGCCGTACTGGTTCTGTGAACAGCTGAAAGCTGTGGGAAACCACAGCTGTTACATATTAGAAAAAGATGCAGCTCTAGTATATGGTAAAATAATGAAGGCATCGTGTTAGTAAAATATTACACAGGCAAAATAGACCCCCAGCTAGATCTCCATGTGGAGACTACTCAGGAGGATGTCATCAAGACAACAAAAGTGCCATTCTGTGGATAGGAAGCGATGTTAGATTCCTTAACCGCGTACGTAGACTACAAAGTTTAATAAGGGAAATGGATCGGTTGAAGTAAGCTATAATGAGAATTACTAAAGCTCTGGATGAGTAGAGCTTCTCATCACCTGAATAGAGGACCATATATACAAAAACAGAGGTAACGTAGGTGTAGGCTAGCAATGAACAAGAAAATAGGAATGCAGGTATGCTAATATGAGTATCATAGTGAATGCATTATCGTAGCCAAGTCACTCGACCCAATAGTACAAGTTTGTATGCCTTATAGCTCTGCAGATCATGAAACATGTATAATGAATGAAAAGACTTTATCCAGATAGTTAAGGAAGAGAAAAGTTTAACTGTGACGAGTGTTTAGAATTCGGTAGTAGGAAGACAAGGATAAGTATTATGAGAATATGGACTGGGGGACAGGAATGAAAGCGGAAGCTGCCTGATACTATTATTAAAAGACCACAATTTAATCGCCGCTATCACTTGGTTTAGGAATCATAAAAAAATGGTCGTACATGTGGAACAGACCTGTAGACACCGGAAGGTTTGAGATTGATTATAATAATGGTAGGACAGAGATTTTGGAACCAGATTTTAAACAATTCGATAGTTTCAGGCGAAGTTATGGACTCTGACCATAATTTATTGGTTAGGGAGTGTAGAATAAAGCTGAATCATTTGCAGAAACTTAGAAAAGTAAGGCGATGGGACCTAGATAAACTGAAAGAACGAGAAATGGATGGGAGTTTTAAAGGAAAAGAAGTGAAACGAATACAGTAGAATGGGTAGCTTTGAATTATGGAATAGTGAAGACAGCAGAGGATCAAATAGGGGAAAAAACGAGGCCTAGTAGATACCCTTGAATATCTTAGTGATACTGAATTTAACTGATTAAAAGGGATGCTATAAAAATTCAGCAAATGAAGTAGAAGAAAAGTAACCCAAATGGCTAAAAAACGAGGTTAATAGATAGTGCAAAGTGGATAAGCAGGAATGACACGAGGACAAATGTAGATCTGTAGAAACCTGTATAACTAGGAGAAAGATAGGTATTTCATAGAACAAAATTGAAAAGCCGTTTGGAGAAAAGGGACACAGTTGTATAAGTATCAAGAGCTCAAACGCAAAACCAGTACTTAGGAAAGGTCGGTAAGCTGAAAGACTGAAGGAATACATGGAAGTTTTATACAAGGGAAATGAACTTGAAGGCAGTGTTGTATACACAGAAGATGGGACGTATGGAACTGAGACAGAGCACTTAAAGAGATAAGCCAAAATAAGGGCTCAGGAGTAACTGACGTTCCCGCCGAAATGCTGATAAGTTTGGAAGAGGCAGCCATACCAAAACCTTCATACGAAACGGAGAATGGGAAAGAAATGGAAGTGATGGGTGGTCTCTTTATGCTGTGAAGTAATCAGGACAGCACAGGGCACTGACGTGCTGTGAAGAACCCATACGTTGCAGTTACAACAGCGCCTAGTGACCTCTTTGTAGGGGCCGAAGCGGGCTGAGGAAAACTGAAGTTGTAATTATTAAAGGGCACTCCACTTGTCCCCTCCAGAGGCCTACATAAGAAGTGTAGGGAAAAAGCGTATAAATAAGCGAGGCTGGAGACTCAAAGCGAGCAGTCGTGTCGCCGTTCTGTCTGCGTCTAGAACCGGAGAGGATTGTGTAAGTTGCATGCCAACCATGACGACTTTCTGATGATGGATAGCAGTGGACAACTGGCCCACTGACACTATCACCCACCTACACTACAGGGCTGTTACAAATGATTGAAGCGATTTCATAAATTCACTGTAGCTCCATTCATTGTCATATGGTCACGACACACTACAGATACGTAGAAAAACTCATAAAGTTTTGTTCGGATGAAGCCGCACTTCAGGTTTCTGCCGCCAGAGCGCTCGAGAGCGCAATGAGACAAAATGGCGACAAGAGCCGAGAAAGGACACGTGTATCTGGACATGCTGGAAAATTGGCTCATGCCACAACTGGAGACCGACAGCGCCGACTTCGTCTTTCAACAGGATGGTGCTCCACCGCACTTCCATCATGATGTTCGGCATTTCTTAAACACGAGATTGGAAAACCGATGGATCGGTCGTGGTGGAGATCATGATCAGCAATTCATGTCATAGCCTCCACGCTCTCCCGACTTAACCCCATGCGATTTCTTTCTGTGGGGTAATGTGAAAGATTCAGTGTTTAAACCTCCTCTACCGAGAAACGTGCCAGAACTGCGAGCTCGCATCAATGATGCTTTCGAACTCATTGCTGGGGACATGCTGCGACGAGTGTGGGAGGAACTTGATTATCGGCTTGATGTCTGCCGAATCACTATAGGGGCACATATCGAACATTTGTGAATGCCTAAAAAAACTTTTTGAGTTTTTGTATGTGTGTGCAAAGCATTGTGAAAATATCTCAAATAATAAAGTTATTGTAGAGCTGTGAAATAGCTTCAATCATTTGTAATAACCCTGTACTTGGACACGCCATAATTGGGGCAGGGTGGGCCGCACTGTGGATCTTCACAGCCGTGAGGAGCGAGAGGGCTCCTAGCCACCGCTCTGAGGGAGATATTGGCCAGCAAACTGCTAGCTACCATCCACAGGGGTTGGTCCAGGGACTCGAACTCATGGCCTCCAAGGTGCAGAGCTATCTGTCATGGACTGAGCTGAACTGGGCGGACGACTGGAACTGCTCACTACAATGATGGCGGTCGGCTATTTCCTTCAATGCTCTACATGGGGTCCACGAATTGCGCTTGACGAAACAGCCAGCCGCGTCACGGGCCACTGGCGCAGCCGACACACGTGGTGGTCACGATTTTCGTTTAAGGAAGCTTGGGACGCTGCAGAAGCACATGGGTGGCCAGGTGAAGTAATCTTGCATATTGGTAACATGCGTTTGGCGGGAGACGCCAAGATATATGTTCAGCCATGCGTGGCTCGTGTTCCCGCCATAACGTATTTTACACCCTGTTTTTAACGTACTTCCACCTCACTACGTTATTTTGAATTATTACTGTCACTGAGTTCCTGCCTTTCCTGACCGTGGCCGGCGTTAGCAGCGCATATCGATAAATCCCCCTCTCGTAGTATCTTTGCTTGACTACTATTACTTCCCCGTCGGTGTCTATTGTAAAGCAGTTCGAGTCGGGTGTTCAGGTCGCGACTTCAGGTCTGCCAGTCAGGGAGTTGCACTGCAGCACTAGTGCAGTCTGGTTGGAGCAGCAGTGAGGTCTGCGTCCACATGCCTCGTCCGACCATTGCCGCCACGCATCACTTGAGCCGGGCCACGGTCTTGGTGGATCGTCGGTCAGTAGTCCTACCGGATCTCGAGTTTTGGCTCTCCGATCGTTCCTGAGTCGGCTGTGTGTGTGTGCATCGACTCCCGATTCGTCTTTGTGCGTGCTTAGTTCCTGTTGTGTCGTTCAACTTTTCTTGCGGATGTTTGTCAAACTATGTGTGTAGTTGGTGTCATTTCCACTGACAACTTGTTTTAAATGTTGTCAGCGTACTGGCTGTGAATCGGTCGGTTGTTGAAGACGAGGCAAGTTATCTCCTCGTAGTGCAGTCGGCTGGGTCTGCTGGCAGTCCCTGCACAGTGTCGGAGCGTGTGGGGAGCTGTCCGATCGCTACGAGCTTCGTGGATCACCGACCCAGGACGTCAAAGTTAAGTAGTGGTTTCAACTACCCAAGCCACGTCCGTTCATTTTGTGGTGGTTCGTATCAGTGGTTTGCTGTTGGGGAGGTTTTCCTGTGAGCAACACCGAGTCCTTCTACTGCTGAAATTTAGCCGCCATCTGGTGTAATTAACTATTCTGGTTGACTACAATTCGAGTGCACCAGTGGAATTTCTGTCTTGTGGCCGTTAGTGTTCTAGTTACCTGCCCTAGCAACTAACGTAATTTCAAGCAGCGTCCTTTCCTCGCCTGTTGTCGTTGTCCAACATGATGTGTAATTTTGACAGCTAATACATACTCCATTGTGGATTATCACGTTTGTAACCATTTCTGTTTGAGTTCTCATGTACTGATTGGCGGGAAGCAAGTCGTTGTGTCCGTCGGTCCGTGGCTGCCTCTGGTGGGGCTCCGCCGGATCAAATGCAGTTGGGCTCACTACCTGTCTCGCCTAAGTGAACGAGGGTAGACCGATCTCCATGGAGGCTTCTGAGTGCCCTGATGTTGAATTATCTGTTTTCAGCTGCTTAAAGTTTAAGGCTATGGTTATTTTTACCTTTTTTCTTCTTCCTTTTTCTTAAAAATTTTGCAAAATCAATTCTTTAGCTTATCTTTCAAGCTTTAATATTGTGGCCTTCTGCTTTTAAAAGATTATGGTAATATATTCTAAAATTCTGAAATTTAATTGTGGCCTTCAAAAATTGGACCTTGCATATGTTTGTTCCATCTACTTTGCTGTGATGTTTTTGGTAATTATTTTATTGCTATCTTAATTGGATTTTTTTGTCTTGTTGTTTTATTAAGATTTCTTGTTTTGGAGGCCTTTAGACATGAAAGAGTTGCATTCGGTAAAGGTCTGGCTACGTGCTGCTTTGGCTGTAAAAGTGTTTTTAAATTACAATGAATTAAATGGACCTTGCTGTTGGTGTGGGGGCTTGCGTGCCTCAGCGATACAGATAGCCATACTGTATGGTGCAACCACAATGGAGGGGTATCTGTTGAGAGGCCAGACAAACGTGTGGTTCCTGAAGAGGGGCAGCAGCCTTTTCAGTAGTTGCAAGGGCAACAGTCTGGATGATTGACTGATCTGGCCTTGTAACTCTAACCAAAACGGCCTTGCTGTGCTGGTACTGCGAACGGCTGAAAGCAAGGGGAAACTACGGCCGTAATTTTTCCCGAGGGCATGCAGCTTTCCTGTATGGTTAGACGATGATGGCGTCCTCTTGGGTAAAATATTCCGGAGGTAAAATAGTCCCCATTTCGGATTTCCGGGCGGGGACTACTCAAGGGGCTGTCGATATCAGGAGAAAGAAAACTGGTGTTCTACGGATCAGAGAGTGGAATGTCAGATCCCTTAATTGGGCAGGTAGGTTAGAAAATTTAAAAAGGGAAATAGATACGTTAAAGTTAGATATAGTGGGAATTAGTGAAGTTCGGTGGCAGGAGGAACAAGACTTCTGGTCAGGTGACTACAGGGTTATAAACACAAAATCAAATAGGGGTAATGCAGGAGTAGGTTTAATAATGAATAGGAAAATAGGAATGCGGGTAAGCTACTACAAACAGCATAGTGAACGCATTGTTGTGGCCAATATAGATACGAAATCCACGCCTACTACAGTAGTACAAGTTTATATGACAACTAGCTCTGCAGATGAAGAAGAAATTGAAGAAATGAATGACGAAATAAAAGAAATTGTTCAGATAGTGAAGGCTGACGAAAATTTAATAGTCATGGGTGTCTGGAATTCGGTAGTAGGAAAAGGGAGAGAAGGAAACGTAGTAGGTGAATATGGATTGGGGCTAAGAAATGAAAGAGGAAGCCGCCTGGTAGAATTTTGCACAGAGCACAACTTAATCATAGCTAACACTTGGTTCAAGAATCATAAAAGAAGGCTGTATACATGGAAGAAGCTTGGAGATACTGACAGGTATCGGATAGATTATATAATGGTAAGACCGAGATTTAGGAACCAGGTTTTAAATTGTAAGACATTTCCAGGGGCAGATTTGAACTCTGATCACAATCTATTGTTATGACCTGTAGATTAAAACTGAAGAAACTGCAAAAAGGTGGGAATTTAAGGAGATGGGACCTGGATAAACTGAAAAAAACAGAGGTTGTAGAGAGTTTCAGGGAGAGCATAAGGGAGCAATTGACAGGAATGGGGGAAAGAAATACGGTAGAAGAACAATGGGTAGCTTTGAGGGATGAAGTAGTGAAGGCAGCAGAGGATCAAGTAGGTAAAAAGACGAGGGCCAGTAGAAATCCTTGGGTAACAGAAGATATATTGAATTTAATTGATGAAAGGAGAAAATATAAAAATGCAGTAAATGAAGCAGGCAAAAAGGAATACAAACATCTCAAAAATGAGATCGACAGGAAATGCAAAATGGCTAAGCAGGGATGGCTAGAGGACAAATGTAAGGATGTAGAGGCTTATCTCACTAGGCGTAAGATAGATACTTCCTATAGGAAAATTAAAGAGACCTTTGGAGAAAAGAGAACCACTTGTATGAATATCATGAGCTCAGATGGAAACCGAGTTCTAAGCTAAGAAGGGAAAGCGGAAAGGTGGAAGGAGTATATAGAGGGTCTGTACAAGGGCGATGTACTTGAGGACAATATTATGGAAATGAAAGAGGATGTAGATGAAGATGAAAAGGGAGATATGATACTGCGTGAAGAGTTTGACAGAGCACTGAAAGACCTGAGTCGACACAAGGCCCCGGGAGTAGACAGCATTCCATTAGAACTACTGACAGCCTTGGGAGAGCCAGTCCTGACATAAATCTACCATCTGGTGAGCAAGATGTATGAGACAGGCGAAATACCATCCGACTTCAAGAAGAATATAATAATTCCAATCCCAAAGAGAGTAGGTGTTGACAGATGTGAAAATTACCGAACCATCAGTTTAATAAGTCACAGCTGCAAAATACTAACGCGAATTCTTTACAGAAGAATGGAAAAACTAGTAGAAGCCGACCTCGGGGAAGATCAGTTTGGATTCCGTAGAAATATCGGAACGCGTGAGGCAAGACTGACCCTACGACTCATCTTAGAAGCTAGATTAAGGAAAGGCAAACCTACGTTTATAGTATTTGTAGACTTGGAGAAAGCTTTTGACAATGTTGAGTGGAATACTCTCTTTCAAATTCTGAAGGTGGCTGGGGTAAAACACATGGAGCGAAAGGCTATTTACAATTTCTACAGAAACCAGATGGCAGTTATAAGAATCGAGGGGCATGAAAGAGAAGCAGTGGTTGCGAAGAGAGTGAGACAGGGCTGTAGCCTATCCCTGATGTTATTCAATCGGTATATTGAGCAAGCAGTGAAAGAAACAAAAGAAAAATTCGGAGTAGGTATTAAAATCCATGGAAAAGAAATAAAAACTTTGAGGTTCGCCGATGACATTGTAATTCTGTCAGAGACGGCAAAGAACTTGGAAGAGCAGTTGAATGGAATGGATAGTGTCTTGAAAGGAGGATATAAGGTGAACATCAACAAAAGCAAAACGAGGATAATGGAATGTAGTCGAATTAATTTGGGTGATGCTGAGGGAATTAGATTAGGAAATGAGACACTTGAAGTAGTAAATGAGTTTTGCTATTTGGGGAGCAAAATAACTGATGATGGTCGAAGTAGAGAGGATATAAAATGTAGACTGGCAATGGCAAGGAAAGCGTTTCTGAAGAAGAGACATTTGTTAACATCGAGTATAGATTTAAGTGTCAGTAGTTGTATGGAGTGTAGCCATGTATGGAAGTGAAGCATGGACGATAAATAGTTTGGACAAGAAGAGAATAGAAGCTTTCGAAATGTGGTGCTACAGAAGAATGCTGAAGATTAGATGGGTAGATCACATAACTAATGAGGGAGTATTGAATAGGATTGGGGAGAAGAGAAGTTTGTGGCACAACTTGACTAGAAGAAGGGATCGGTTGGTAGGACATGTTCTGAGGCATCAAGGGATCACCAATTTAGTGTTGGAGGGCAGCGTGGGGGGGTAAAAATCGTAGAGGGAGACCAAGAGATGAATACACTAAGCAGATTCAGAAGGATGTAGGTTGCCGTAGGTACTGGGAGATGAAGAGGCTTGCACAGGATAGAGTAGCGTGGAGAGCTGCATCAAACCAGTCTCAGGACTGAAGACCACAACAACAACATACAATTAGAAGGCGAAACTGACCCCAACCTTAGTTGGTCCTTTCCACAATCCTAATTACCTGTTCTGCCTAGTGGGTTTATCGGGCATATCATATGTTGTCTATACGAGACATTTAGTAAAGCACATACATTCCAGGAGAGGGCCTCTGGATTGTACCAGCAGTAGCAGAAGCAGAAAGGACGTCGTTTTCTTGGGAGAAATTAAGTACGTTTTCGATGCAGCGCAACGAGTCTGTGGAAGCATTCTCAGTTAGAATCCATTAGCTAAATGCAAATTCATATGTACAGATCAAGGGTGCAGAAGCGAGTAAAGTACTGTTACAGGAGGCATAAAATAGAGTGGTGGATGGTTTTTGCGTGGATACCCACTGAAATGTTTTACAAGGAGAACCCAGAGGACGTAGTTCATCACTTAGGATCGCAACAGTCATAGAGAAGGTGGATATGGTCACAAGCCAGAGAGTGGACCACTGCATGTTTGTTTCTGAAGTGTTATAGATGTGATTGGAAGTGGCACGTAAGGAAACAGTGTAAGCAATCAGAGTGCTATGCCTGTGGTATAGTGGGCCACCGGGCATTTGAGTGTAGAGGTGGGAAGGGTGAAAAGTACCAGCAGGGAAAGCCACTGTTGAAAGCAAATGGGATTGCTTCAGTCGTTGAGAGGCAGTTCCTGTAGACTGTAATATGGCTCAAGAGTAGAACCATTGTGTAGGTTCTGGCTCACTTTTTCCCAAGCTAGGTCACCTTTTTTACTTACTTTGTGAGTAAAAAATGTTCGCTCTATTGTAGAAAAGTTAGTCATGACCTACACAATACTTCTACTACACCCTAAATTTTATGTCATTTAAAAAACCTGTTTTATATTAAACAACTTAGAAACACTTATAAAAATGAATATTTATTGTCACAAACATTCATTATAAATTAATTTTTTTCTCACAAAAGATGAATGTAAGAAAATAAATTTAATATATTTTTTAAGAAAGGTGAATGTAAAAAAATAAATTACAGTGTACTTAAGAAATCCATTCCTTATCTAAATTTTTCAGAATTCTTTCTTCTTGAGCAGCCATAATACTTTTATAAACAGTTGTTTGCAAATGTTTTTTGAGTTGATCCTTCACTACAGTTCTACCTAATTCGTATGTAACTTTAATTTTCAGGTATTCTTTATAACATTCCTTACTTATATTACGATATCCATCTTTTTGATACTTTTATAAAATTCTTCAATATTGTTTCCATCTGCACAATTACTAAACTGCTTCATCTGTTTCAGCTTGCCTATTTAAAAGCTAAAAATTTAATAGAAAAATAAAATTTTTTAAAAAGTTTCACAGAGTGAATTCCAGATCATGACATTCATTATTTCCATTTTAAAGCTTCTTAGTTCCCTTATGTTTCGGTTTTGTCTGTTCTCTTTCATTTAAGTGTAAATCCCAATAAGTAATTGAATTTCAATATCTATTTGCCAAAATAACCGTAAACTCATTATTAACTTCAATGCAAATTTTTTCTCCATGTCTAGTATTTAAATATTCATATCGAGTACATTATGTAAAATTTATCTCTAATTCACTTAATTTTTTAATCTCCTTCGAGATACTTCCGTTGGTGACCTACTTGATTAGAGGCTTTATTTATATAGAAAAAAATTTTAGTACCACTTTTCGTAATTTGTAATGTCTGTATGGTCTCTACTTTATTTTCCAAAATGTATCTTTTGTCATCATAAGGACACAGAGCTTTCTTGTTTATTTCAACTGTATACACTTTTGACTTTGAAACATGTACTTCCAAGCTTTTCTATTTTAGCAGTACATTTCTTGACTCCTTTAGATTTTTCTCTATTTTATCATCAACATTATAGATATATACTTTTGCTCTCAAACCACAATGTTCTCCATTATTTTTCCATGGCATTCATCTTTCATTTTCCCTAAAACATTCTTGTTTACTTTTGGAATACCATAAATATTATCTTCAGGATAATGACTGGTATCAAAGTAATCAATTATCGATTTAATGACTTCACAGAAAACTTCATTTTTTATATTCTAGGTAGAACTGTCTGTATCTTGCTATCACAACTCAATATTTCCTCCATAATTCGGTTTCATTATTCTATAGTGAAAATTATACATCAGTTCTTTAGCTAAATCAGGTATACTGATACCAATATAGTTGGTTTATTAAACTCAGTTTTTGTTTTATTCAAGTGAATAGCAACAAGATTTTCTTTAAATATAGTTCTTTTAAGTTTGGTTAAGTTATTAGTTTATCACATTTATCTCCATCTAACACTAATTTTATATTCACTCTCTTTCTTATGTTTCCCATAGTTTTTTCAAACATTGAATTATTATCAATCTATAGAAATCATTTTCAAAAAAGTTTTTAACT
Source organism: Schistocerca serialis cubense (assembly GCF_023864345.2). Taxonomy (NCBI): domain Eukaryota; kingdom Metazoa; phylum Arthropoda; class Insecta; order Orthoptera; family Acrididae; genus Schistocerca; species Schistocerca serialis. The sequence continues at coordinate 87,318,987 of NC_064647.1, read as the reverse complement.
TTAGTTCTCAGTGCTGTATTTTAAATCTATATACTTCTTCAACCACTCTGATTGTGTAAAATTTAACACTCAATGGATATTTGTAGTTTCTGTACTAATGAAATATATTGTTTCTGATTTCTATAATGAACTAAATATTTATTTTTATCATTCAGGGTAGTCAACAACATGCTTACTTTGTTCTCCTGGCACCACTTTATTTTCAGGGGCTAATGGTAAATCTTTACATAAACCATGTAATTCTTTTTGAAATTCTAATCCACCTCAAAAACATATCCAAGTTTAGCAGTATCTAACATTTCACTTATTTTGGTACAATCAAAATTATTTGTTTCATCCCATTCAGATCCACCATATGGTAAATATTGACTCAATGTATTACTATGTAAATTGTTCCCATATAAATATACCAGATAACCTGAAATCTTTTTACTATCAAAATCCTTCATATATTTATTGTTTGCTTTAACATATCTTTTACAACACTCCTATATAGCTCCCCATATTCCCTTTTGAACCATTAAAATCATATCATGATCAAGTATTTATTTACTTATTTTCAACATTGCCTCCCAAGATTAACTTGGTGCTGTAAAGTACCAAGATGGATATAAATCATAAGCTTTAATATAAGTTTTTCTAAAAGTTTCAAATACATCAGCCAATAACAACAGATCAGCTTTGTGATATAGATCATGTGATTCACCAACATTTTTCATATTTAATTTTTCCCAGACTAATTTTGCGCCTTTATAATCATCATCACTTATTTCACAGTCTTTTAGTTTATTAAAAGATTCTTCTTTTGCTGGTAACTGTGTCTCTTCAACCTATTTTTCAAGAATCCATGTGATCAGTTGGGTATACACCTTTTCTTATCGCTAGATTGACTTACTCTTATGAGAAAACATTTTTCATGTTATTCATTTGATTCTTTTCCAAATTTTCTGAAAGTGTGTCAAGCGACAAAAAGTATATTTAAATGTTTCAATAAAAACTGCCTTAATTAGTTGGTGTTAATTCTATTTCTCTTTTATCATAACCAAGTTCTTTCACAAACAAATTCGAATCATATCCTGGTAGATTATAGAAATAAATTGGTACATAAGTAAGATGTTTCAATGTAAATTACGATTATTACATAATTAATTTAGAAATATTCCACTTCAATGGTCATGACGAACCTTTTAGTTTTCTGTTGACAAAGTATTCACAAACTGTAAGTTTTTGACCTTGTCTATCTTGATTATTCTTCAGGAGTTTATGGTCTCATTTCTCCTATTACAGAATACATTCTTCCGATGTCTTCTACTTCTTGTTCTATACATCCAATAAATTTCTTATGACAATTTTACGCTTCATAAATAACATGATCTTCATAATGTCTATTAAATATTTAATATAGTAACAGAAGCCACTTGTTTTATGTTTCTGATATTTCATTTTATACGTATTTTCTGGATTGCCCTGACGGCTGTCCATTAATTCAACTCCCTGTTTTTGGAATGTTATGAACCACTACAGGACACTCAGTACATCTTTATATTTTATAACTGTTTCCGAATTTTTTTCTTCAGGACACAACAATTGCAGTATGTAGACACAATAGCGCCTTTCTTAGTAATCATATACAACTGCTCACTTGATGAAAGGTCTGTTCCTAAAGACTGAAAAGTAGTACAAGTCACACCAATATTAAAGAAAGGAAATAGAAGTAACCCATTGAATTACAGACCCATATAACTGACCTTAATTTGCAGTAGGATTTTGGAGTGTATACTGTACTCGAACATTATGAATCACTTTAAAAAAATGACTTATTGATACATAACCAACACGGATTCAGAAAATATCATTCTTGTGCAACAAAGCTAGCTCTTTACTCCCATGAAGTAATGAGTGCTGTTGACAAGTGGTCACAGATCGATTCCATATTCCTAGATTTCCAGGAGGCTTTTGATACCGTTCCTCACAAGCAACTATTAATCAAATTGCGTGCATATGGAGTATCGTCTCAGTTGTGTGACTGGATTCGTGAATTCCTCTCAGAGAGGTCACAGTTCGTGGTGATAGATGGTAAATCATTGAGTAGAACAGAAGTGATACCTGGCGTTCTGCAAGGTAGTGTCGTAAGCCCTCTACAGTTCCTGATATCTATAAACGATCTAGGTGATAATCTGAGGAACCTCCTTAGATTTTTTGCAGATGACACTGTAATTTATCATTTAGTAAGATCATCAGATGATCAATTCCATTTTCAAAATGATCTAGAGAGAATTTCTGTATGGTGCGAAAACTGGCAATTAGCATTAAACACAGAAAAGTGCGAGGTCATCTACATGGGGTACTAAAGGAAATCCCATAAATTTTGGGTATACGATAAATTGCACTAATCTAAGGGCTGTCAATTCGACTAAATACCTAGGAATTATAATTACAAGCCACTTAAATTGGAAAGACCACATAGATAATATTGTGGGGAAGGCAAAACAAAGACTGCGCTTTGTTGGCAGAACACTTAGAAGATGCGACAAACCTACTAAAGCAACATCCTACATTACACTTGTCCATCCTCTGCTGGAATATTGCTGCACGGTATGGTATCCTTACCATGTAGGATTGACAGAGGATATCTAAAAAGTACAAAGAATGGCAGCTCATTTCGTGTTATCGCATGGGTGAGAGTGTCATTGATATGATATACAAGTTGAGGTGGTAGTCACTGGAACAGAGGCGGTTTTCTTTGTGGTGAGATCTATTTACGAAATTTCAATCACCAACTTTCTCTTCCAAATGCGAAAATATTTTGTTGACAGGCACCTACATATGGAGAAATGATCATCATAATAAAATAACAGATATCAGAGCTCGAACGGAAAGATTTAGCTGTTCCTTTTTCCCACATGCCAATTGAGAGTGGAATGGTAGAGAAGTAGAATGATAATGGTTCGATGAACACACTGCCAGGCACTTAAATGTGAATTGCAGAGTAACCATGTAGATGTAGATGTAGATATATATCCCCAATATAATTTATATTGAAATTCCTGAATTTGATTTTCAGACATATTTTTTGGCATATTATATCACCCCAGTATATTCTGCCTTCAAATATTCCATAAAATCTTCAGATAAATTTCTTTTTCATAAAATATTCTGATAATCTTTTATAAATTTGTTACATAAGATCTCGTTTTTGATATAATATTCAAATCTAATTTGTCTCGGAATTCTCTGAAGAAATTTTTAGAAACTTTAGATTGTGGTATATTTCCCCAATTTAATCTGCCTTGAAATTTTCTCATGAAATTAATGATTAAGTTACAATATGATATTATCTTCCAAACTAATTTATCTTGCAGTTCTCTCAGATTTTCAGATAATGATTGATCAATTGATATAAGGTTCCAGTGTAATTTGTCCTTAAATTCTCCCACGACATCTACAGGTAATACAGGATGTCTTGATATGAATTTCCAATCGGATTCACCAAATGAATCATTATTTTTAATATACAAAACAATTTTATACTTATATATTTTATTGTTGTTGAATACAGTTTATATAATTTATTAAAATTTATATTTTCAAAATTATAATTATCAATGCATCAAGTTTTTCCTTTCCCTTTTAGAAATTCATTACTTTCTAATACTTTTGCTGTAACTTTCAATTTGTATATAGTATAATTTATCGCTTCACTGTTGTTGTAACTCATTTCTTCATTACAATAGTTATTAATAAGTGTTTCCTCAGTTCTGAGTAACCTATAGGTCCTAATTGTTATGCTACATCTTTCAATTCATTGAATTTTAGACTATTTAGACATGCCATTTATTAATAAATTTTGTTTGGAGCTGTAAAAAGAATATGTAAACTTTTAATCATCTACAATCATATAGATTTATAAAATTGTGCGGTCGAGTTAACGACCTGTGGAATGTTGAATAAAGTGGGTTGATTCCAACTTTTATCACCTTTCCTGTATGGAATTTCAGGAGCTATATACTTGGCAACTGAAAATATAAAACAAATGAAACAAAATTATATCGATTGATGATGTTATTTTATTTTTTTGGTTTGGGTTCCATGTCCTAAGTGTTTACTGCCTGACTATTTTAAACAAATGATATTTTATACATCATTAAGCATGTATTTGAGGGCCTATAGGCACAGACCATTCAGATATTAGACAAATGAAAAAGATTATATTGATTACTAATGAAACTTTGTGTTTTATTCGTTATGAATGTCTCGGACGACAGGCCATGAAAAATTAGGAAAGTAATATTTTTCTCAATGATATCCAGTTATCTCTGTGAAAATTTTAGACTTTTTTGATATGTTATTTCAGGGTATGGGAAGCTGAAGACTGAAAAATATTTGATACATATGGAATTAACTTCATATTTCTATGTCGAAATCCAGAAATTAAAAGTTTTATCCAATTAAGAAATAACAGTATTTTATTATGTTCATATGTCATTGTCGTGATCAATTATTTGACTGCTAAAAACTTTAGACAAACGAAAAGTTATACCCTATTTATGAATATTTTCAAGTGTGTAAATAGTTAGATGCTTGTTATAATATTATGGGGCGTCACGTGATGGTATTAGTGGCCTTCAGAGTGCAAAGTCAAAAACTAATTGTCGTTGTTGCGGTCTTCAGTTCTGAGACTTGTTTGATGCATCCTGTGCAAGCTTCTTCATCTCCCAGTACCTACTGCAACCTACATCCTTCGGAATCTGTTTAGTGTTTTCATCTTTTCGTCTCCCTCTACGATTTTTACCCTCCACACTGCCCTCACATATTAAATTGGTGATCCCTTGATGCCTCAGAACATGTCCTACCAACTGATCCTTTCTTCTAGTCAAGTTGCGCCACAAACTCCCCATCTCCCCAATCCTATTCAAAACCTCCTCATTAGTTATGTGATCAACCCATCTAATCTTCTTCTGCACCACATTTCAAAAGCTTTTATTCTCTTCTTGTCCAAACTATTTATCATCCATGTTTCACATCCATACATGGCTACACTCCACATAAATACTTTTAGAAACGACTTCCTGATACTTAAATCTATACTTGATGTTAACAAATTTTTCTTCTTCAGAAATGCTTTCCTGGCCATTGCCAGTCTACATTTTATATCCTCTCTACTTCGACCATCATCAGTTATTTTGCTCCCCATTGGCCTCCATTCAAGACACTGTCCATTCTGTTCAGCTGCTCTTTCTGGTCCTTTGCTGTCCCTGACAGAATTACAATGTCATTGGCGAACCTCAAAATTTAATTTCTTCTCCATGGATTTTAATTCTTACACCGAATTTTTCTTTTGTTTCCTTAATTAATCAAGTCAAATTTCATTTTGTCCTTGAAAAATAACACCAAATAACTTACATGATAATGTCAGCAATCTAATATTATGACCACTTAAATAAGTATTAGAAAAGACATAATTTCTATTGCAAAATCTAATAAAATTTATTTCTTAATAAAAGCAGCAATTCCAATACTTCTAATGCAGTTGTCACTACTTTAGAAACATACAAGGATGTAATGGAATTTATTAACAAATTAACTATCAACTCATTTTAGGGGCTTGGTATAAAAATATTTGGCTTCCATTGTTTGAAGAGAAGAGTGTTTTGATTAAAAATGACATATTATCTTTTCTGTATGATATTACAGATGTGGAAAAATCCGTTGCCTATAATTCTGCACTAATTTAATGAGAATATGTTACATTTCTCAAAGGAAACAAAAATTATGTATGATAATAATCCATCAGCTCTATAACATTTATATATTCAAACAAAGTTAAAACTTTATGACAAAATAATCATGTTCAAAAGACATGGATTTTCTTAACAGTTGATGATTTTGAAGACTCAGTAATGATGTTTTGTACAAAAAAGTGCAAACAGATAAAAAAATATTGTCGATTTAAAGAAAAAAGTTCTTTGATTATTTATGACATATAGCATCTGTTAGAAAAGAAAAATCTGAACAAACTAGCCATAGAATTTCAAAATCAATTAAAAATCACACATGAAGAAAATAAAATGGTAGAATGATTCAATATGAATATGAAAATATTAATTGAAAAGGTTAGCCAAAAAAGTAAAAATGCTTACATATAGCTACCTCAAAAATGTATTTTTTAATCGATAATTTTAAAGTAGGAAAAAGAGACGATTTGTCTATTAGGAGCTCTAATTTTAGTTCTTCACACAACGAACAAGATAAATTTTACGTATGTTAACATGATAAAGTGTATGATGTAAATAAAGCAGAAAAACAGATCTGTGAATTAGTTGATGATTTTAGATATAAGGAGTACGAGGGAATCTTTGTTTTACTGTACACACCGCTACTTGAGATTGTTGAATTAATGGTTATAAATATAAATGAGCCATTTGATTATATTAACAATTTAACTATAAATCGATTAACAGAAATATTCGTGACTGATTCAGTTAGGCCTACACCTAAAGAAATAGGCCTATATGAGGATGAATAATGAGATTATTGAGAAGATGATTGTATCGTTGAAAGCCATTTAAGTCTAACTAGGAAGAGATAGACTATGAGCTGGTCATGTTACTAATAGAAATGTATGGAATTGTTTTCTCTGCATGCTTTGGCGTCAGTCTCCCCTCTCTCCCAAACCACCAGTCAGTCGTTTTGACAAATTACAATCCCTGAACTTGTGGGCTTGTATCGTATACGCTTGTTTACCCGGAATTTAGAGGATCTTAAGCCGTTTTCAATTGTCAAACGCTTTTTATACTTCGACAAATGCTATGGAGATAACTTGCTTTTTATAAAGTTTTGCTTCCACTATCAACCAGTACATCAGAAGGGGCTCCCTGGTTTATTTTCATCGGCAGCTTGAGTGTATGAGCTGTTAAGCTGAATGTGCTGTAGTTCCCACGTTTGTCTGGCCCTTCAACTTTCCACATTGTATGGCTGCTGTTTGTTCGAAACTCTTGTGGTGTATCCCCAGTCTCTGAGATTCTACATACCAACCTAAGTTCTTGCTTTGCTGCCGCATCTCCAATGATTTTAGAAATTCCAAAGAAATTTTATCTATTCCTTCTAGCATAGCACTCTACGCAGCAGTAAACTCCGGGAAAATTGGTCTTGAAGCCATCATTGTGTTCCACACCTCTTCTGTAGTAGGAAGGTGCTGGATATTGCACTGGTTGATGCCTGACGGTTTTTAAGTCACATTGTGGAGAATCCGAGGGGTGGGTAGTCTGGCAGCTGCTTCCAGACGTCGACATTATGGTGCTAGGTTATAAACATCAAGAAGGCTGTACACTCTAATGAGAACGGAAGAGGACCACATGAGTCAGAGTTTATGGGTCTAATGCGTTGTTAATCATTAATTTTGAAGAACGTTACTATTTGAAACATGAAGACTTCCATTACATTCTATAAGTAATGCGCCACAGTTTTTTCAGAGAACTTTTTTATTCTTAAGCGTTAGAATTTGGTTCAAATGGTTCAAGGGCTCTGAGCACTATGGAACTTAACTTCTTAGGTCATCAGTCCCCTAGAACTTAGAACTACTTAAACCTAACTAACCTAAGGACGTCACACACACCCATGTCCGAGGCAGGATTAGAACCTGCGACCGTAGCGGTCGCGTGGTTCCGGACTGTAGCACCTATAACCGCTCGGCCACCCTGGCCAGCTAGAATTTGGTGACAGTGCACTTTTTATACAGAGTCTCCATCATGTCCTATGCGCTTACGTCAGTGATTGTAACAGCGTGGATTCCCTGTCGGTAAAAGCTCTCATTTTATGTTCATATGTATGTTCCTACTGCGTGAATTACGTTCTCACCATGTGCAAAGTATATCTCATGTCCAGAACTCGTAAGTGGTCAAAGCAGAGGAAAATCCGACTGTGCCAACTCTGTGATATAGGGTCTATAAGACAATGACGCCGAAAACTATTTGGGGATGTGTTCACAGGGTGACACTTGGATATGGGCGTGCATTATCGTGTTGGAATGAGATTTCGTTAAGGTTCCTGTCAGACCTAAAACGTCGTAAACGAATCGTTAGTGTCTTCACACAGACTTCTAAATTAATCATAGTAACACAAAGAGGAGAAGGGGGGAATTGTCTCCACCCTTTGTGAATATTTCAATGTACTCACATACTACACATTTTGAAACTTTGAAGAAACTATTTATTCCTTTCAATGAATATTCCTCCCTGATCTTATATTGTTTTAATTTTTGAATTAAACTTAATCCAAAAGCTGAAATGTAATTAATGTGTAGCACTAGGTGTGACTTTTCACAACAAATGTCATTGTCTACAGGTCTGGACCTCACTTAGATAACAATATCTGTGTGTTGTCAGTAAAAGTGTACAACAATTGAGAAAAATCTGCAATTTTTTGCACTAGTTCTAGTAGTAGTGGTGGTAATCATACTAGTATACGATACTGAAAATACTGAAATATCAGATTGGTACATAAATTGGCATCATTATTCCATAAGTTTAATAAAAACAACACATACGCTTACTGAGACTTCAGTCATCAATCATATATTCTCCTTGGCTATTTACCACAGGTTAATAGTGGAATGAAACTGGAACAAGTGCATTTTTTAGTGTGGGTTGCCTACATCAGGGCAAGCATACATTCAGGGCAAACCTGCTGTTATCTTTTGATTGACAGGTCCTTAACCGATTGTTCTGTAAGTGGATTATGACTCCCTGGGGATAGATAATCCATCTTTCCAAGAAATCCCATCACTCCTCTTCCAACCTCTTCTCCTCCCCCACCCCTCTGCGAAGTCCTCTCACCAACACAAGTACTGGTTTGATATCACATTAATTGTGTAGTTAATTAAATGGATCAATTATCAACCAGTCCTCTTCTGGGAAATTCCCAAATGTTTCCTTTCCTCTCCCCCACCTCGAAACTGGTGGGACGAAGACAGCTGACTGGCTGTTTGATTAAAAATTGAATGCAGTGTATGCAATATTTTTTTAAATAATTTCAGGTAGACAATGCAATGTGTGGAGTATTGTTTATTTAAACAGAGTGTTTGTGACATAGTTTACGTATTTATTTAAGGAATTTGTCAGGAAACTGAATGCAGTGCGTGGAATGGTGTTTATGTAAACAGTTTATAGCTGACAAGGCAGTATGGAATTGCGGCGCTTTTTTTATTCCGATCACACAAGGAATTCTGTGAACATAATGCACCAAATATAATTGCACTGTTAAATATCTTTCAGTCACGAAGCACGAGCCGTCTGCCATGCGCCAGCCTACACATGGCACTGACTCACACCACCGCAGCAGTCGCCAGACGGCGCTAATCCCCTGAACAAAAGCTTCAGGTGGTGGCAAGCCTCTGCTATTGATACCTGGGAAACCACCTCTGCTGTCTGTCAAATTGCCGCATCCTCTCACATGCCACTCCCAGGCCTGCACACTACGTCAGTCGCGGTCGGACCGAACAGCAAATAAAGCAATATTTAACTGGTAAACCACCAGCTGCGCATGTCTTAAAAATATTTCCTCACTGTACCAGATTGATTGACTAATTCATTAAATTCGTTCCTTTTGTGTGGGACAGTTTTTCCTTGCATCCTACTGGTGCATACTAGGACTGGGATGTTTGGTGGGATTCGATCCTGCAACCACCTGGTTTCCAAACCCTACTGGATTTTTCCCCTTGCCTGCTATTGGTGGATACTGGGGCAGTTGGGTCATTTATTAGGAAGCCTATTACACTGGAAGAAACTGAAATTTTCAAATATCAGCTAAGTAACATGCTGTGTCCTTAAAGAATTTGTGGGAGGGGTTGGACTGATGTGTGCTCGCAATATAACTACCAGAAACAATAAATTGATCAATCGGGAATTTGATGTTGCGATTGGGTATTTGCAGCACTATATAACCCCGTTGGTTATATAAGCTACATGGGGACGAAAAAAGAGCAGGAAGAGGAGCAGGAGGAGAAGAAGGAGAAGGATGGTTCTACTCTGTGATAGGATAGAGACAACAACAACAAATACCGCTGCAAGAGGGAGCTGGGTTTATTTTGTCTCCTTTCGTGAATGCATGGGGTGCCACTACAGTGACTGCATATTCATTTCTGGCTCAATTCGAAGCTCCGCGAGAGGCCTCTCCTTTCCCCTCAGACTGCTCCAATAATACAGATGAAGAGGCTTTTTTATCTAGTGGTTTCTTGTGGAGCAGAACTTCGAACATCCAAGAGTCTCAGTCATTGGACACACACTTAGACTATGCTCACTGATGGTTGCGCTGACTATTGTCGAGTTGTAATGCGCCAGTCTGCACCAGTAATGGCATCTTCCTGATACACTATGTCGCATGTCGGTTGCTATGGGTTTATTTATCGAATGCAATTTTTTATTTGTGGTTCACTGTTCCTGTTTGACTTTATATATTATTATTTTGTCATTTGGAGATAGTGAGTGGGGCTGTGGACACTAAAAAATGGAGTGCCAAGTGGAGAAATCGGAACATTTGCGACATATTGTTCTGTTGATTTCAGTGGAGAGATGACAGAAGTAGAGGTGTATGGCGTGTATGGGGATAATGCCATTGGAGAACACGGCATGAAAACAGTTTTCTCGTTTTAAGGAGGATCGTTTTGATATTAGTGGCCCTCCACGTTCGGGAACACCTTCTGGGTTTGATGAAGATTGTCTAAATGTGTTAGTCCACAATGATCCACTTCTGTGTACTCTAGAACTGCCAGATGTGATGGACTGCAATCATTCCACTAGTGAGCGATATTTGTGTGCAGAGGGGGAGGTTCAAAACTTGAGTGAATAGGTACCGCATGTTTTAAGCCAAAACTCTCAAAAGTCAGTGAGTTGCCAAATGTGCACCTCCGCTTGCTCGTCACCAACTGTTTTGTGAACAACACCGACCACTCCTATGCTGTATCGTCACTGGAGACGGGAAATGGTGTCTTTATGTTTACACAACTAAAATCCCGGAATGATTGAGTCCAAAAAAAAGCAGCTAGTCCCTATACAAAGACCTCTATACATCTACAAAACGTAATGCTATGTGTCTGGTGGAACAGAAGACGGTGTGATCTGCTAAGACTTACTTTCCCGAGGTGTAACCATCCCTGCTGACATTTATTGTCAATAACTGGGATGTCTTCCAGATGCAGTCCAAGAACAGGAAGACTGTGTGAAGTGAAGCTACTCCACGATAACTTCGCACCCTCCAACCACATCATGCTAGACTCACAAAAAAACACTATGCGGTAGTCATTGAGCAGCCACCACATTCCTCTGATCTTGTGGCCTCAGAATTTCACCTTTTCAGCTCTCTGTCGCACAACCTTCAAGGAACTAGCATCGCGGATAAAATTGCGCTCCGAAGAAGCCTCGCCAAGATGTTCGCCTCAAAACCGTGTGATTTTGTATAGTCGCAGAATAGAAAAGTTATCCCATCATTGACGGACTGTTAGAAATAGTGAACGAGAATGCATTATTGATGACTAAAGTCTCTTTTATGTGTGTATGTTGTGTTTACTAAACTTATGGAGAAGCGATACGAGCTTATGGACCAACCCGATATGTTAACAGCTGTAAAAAAATTTCGAGGGTTTTTTATTGAACAACATTCGTACAATAGCAGTTCAAACTCTTAGTTTGCAAATAAAACTTAAACATATGATTTATTGTCATTCTTCAGTTTCTTGTAACGTATTTGTTGGTCTAACAGTCCACTGGTGTACACTGCCGAAGATCCTTGTCGAGAACACCACAGGTACACTCGACTAATCCCAACCTATCAGCGGTCGCAGAGCACAGTTCGTCCGAGAATCATTCGATGGAGTACGAACGTTTCAGGATCTCGGCACAGACTTGCAAGTACTGGGACAGAGGCCACAGAAATTCGCACGAGGGACGATATCATCAACCGAGATGGCGATGATAGTCTTAGGAAGGCTTAGGAACCAGCACTAATTAAGAAGGCTCTCGGCGTACAAAACGATCTGGCAACCAGGGCGGACAGAGAACGTACATCAACGCTACCACCGACGCCGACGCTAGCGCTCCGCGAACTCGGACGAAGCTGGCCATGGCGACAGGGGATACTGGTCGGCAGCGCGCCCTCAGGAGCTCAGGTCGTCAGCGCACCTGACAAAGGCAAGGTGTCTGAGCGCCGACGTGCTGTGCCCGTAGAACGCTATGAACTGGCAGTACACCCGTGGACTGTTCGATCATCTGACTTGTTTTACAATATCCCTCTGTCTCTGTGCGTGGGTAGCTTTAGGCTAATATTGTTTTCGGGATTTCCCACATTCTCCAATATTTCTTGATGTGGGCATATAGAATAAACAGAACATACAACCTAATCTAATTGAAATGCCCAACAGCTCGTGAATCTGCTGATAGCCGGCACGGAGACGACGGCTGTGACTGTCAGCTATGTTCTGGCACTGCTGGCCCTCCACCCTGAGTGGCAGGATGCAGCCCACCAGGAGCTGAAGGACGTCTTCGGCGAGGGTGACGACTACCTGCGAGCCCCCAGCCTTGCAGACCTAGGCAGACAGGGTGCTGGAGAGCATCATCAAGGTGAGCCACTGTCCACTGGCTGCCCGTGTGGTCGCAAGGCATGCTACTTTTCCATTTGTCGACCAACGTAGTAGGACCCCATATTCTATACGTACTGGCTGTTGGAAAACCGGCCAGTACACTTTAGAAATAATATATGTTTTAGTCTACTACAGCAATTTTTATTTTTCCCCACTAGCTACCAGTTTCCATAAAATGTGTCATTCTTGAGCCATATCCTGGCATGCAATCAGACCACTCGTTTCCAAAGTAGAGCCATCAAATACTGCTATACACTGACATGACAAAATTGATGATTTATCGATATTTACACATACACACGGCTGTAGTATCATGTACGTACGACGGAAATTAACAGGCTTTGAACACAGAATGGTAGTTGGATGTAGATGCAAGGAACATTCCATTTCGGAAGTCCTTAGGGAATTCTTCGCTGGTCTTGTTGCCTTTACAGAGGCTGATTTGGCACCTCTTCAGCATTCTAGGTGATTTCAGTCCCATATCCTCTTGCTTTGCCTGATGTTCTTGCTCTTTCGTTGCCTCGAGTTCATTTTCCAGTTGATGTACGAACTCCTTCCATTCCATTTTCTTGTTCGTTACTATGTTTTAGATGCCCGATGCATTTATTGCTCCATGCCCAGTTTGTTGTGGAAGACATGCATGGGCCATCTCTTACATGCAACATTCCTAGTATATTTACGGCTCATTTGATCAACCACGTCCACCCCATACTTTTTTGCATTGTAGAACGTTACGGTTTCAGGTTTTTTTTTTCCTTCCTTGCTTATTGCTACTTCAGCATGCAGCGTACTCAGAAGAATGACATTTTTATTCTTCTCTCCTTGGTATACAGTCAAGGTGCAGTCTGTGTTGCCACTATGGTGCAGTATTGCGGTGGAGTGTATTTCAGCATTCAGCTTCCTCATTTCATCGGGGATTTAACTGTGGATCTTGTTCATTCTTCCAACTAATGAAGTTTTCTCTTCTTTGAGTTTTTTAGCAACTTGAAAAGACGTAAAGAAGTTGACTGTGGTCACATTTCTTCCTTGATTTTGAAATGGCTCCATGAGATGCAGTTGTTTCCCTCTATGCATGTCCTCTGTGCTGAGGTATGGTAAAGCATTACATATATACTTTGTAATTTCATCAACAGCCAAGCAGAACCTAGGACCATATTTGTCTTCTTTGTTTGACATGAATTGAGTAATCCTGCATCTTGCTTTGCTTGGTAACAGTTGCTCGTCAATGTTCATATTTTCTCCAGGGCTGTAAGTGCGAATAATGTTTTCAATGAACTTTCCCCAAATATCAGATACAAGAGCAAATTTGTTGGCTGCCAGGCGTTCAGCCCAGGTTGATTTTTCATCAAAATGGAGAAACCTGAGAAGCTCCTGAAATCTGTCACTTAGCATAATGTCCTTGATAAAAGCAGGCCCGCAAGAGTACGAGCATATCATCCACAGACATACCTTTTGCGCACAATACACCCCGAACATACATGATGGCTATCCATTTCTCCTGTTCCTCAAGTGACACAGTCCACTCATTGTTTTCGAGTACTTTTCGAGCACTTTATTCTGTGTATTTCTTCATGAGATGCAGTATTGCTTCATCAACAATAAGACGGAAGGCACTGATGAAAGAGCTGTCTACTCGTTGGCAAGCATAAGCAGTGGGACCTCATCTCTCCTTCAGAACATTCACAGCTGACAGCTTCCAAAAGATGAATAACTTTAAATCTCCCACACGGTTCCATCCCTTGCAATCACCTTTGTAGACGCTTCCAACAGTCGCTGCAGTGGTGAAAGAGGTGATGATTGCCGTATATCAGAATCTGAATCCTCTTCCACTAATCTCCCCTCCTTCACAATGTCTTCATCTTCACTTGTGCCAGGTACATAATCATCATCTTCATTAGTGAAGTCAATTTCCGATTCAATTTCGAAATTCTCTGAGAGATGTGACACTTCTTCATCAGAAAGTCCACGCTGACGGTAAATGTTCGAAAACGTGTTTTAAGGACAAAGACTGCCTGAGTGACATAATATAAGCTGTGGCAGACTGCAATGTACACGTTTTAAGTTGCAACAATGAGGAGCAACTGCTCTGTGTTACTGACCAGTGTTGCCACTGTATTGTTAGATATTTTACTTATATTTAGAAGAGATACTACAGTGGTGTCAAATTGACCCCTTCCGCCGTTCTAGGTATACTGAATGAAATGGCAAAGAAAATTAAAATATTTTGTAAATTCTAAAAGATCTTGAGAAAGAGGATAAAAAATGAGAAAAGGTCATATAATTTCATTAACGAAGTAAATACATTGGATATGACAATGAACGAAAAACGTAAGACAGGGGCCATTTTGGCCCCTTCCGCTGTTCTAGTGTTAATTCGATGGCTAGTTCGTAGAACGGCAGTTTCCGTTCCCGCCAGAATCATAATGGTCGTTAGTTGTACTGTCGGTAGAAGAAATCTGACCGAGTTCTGTAGTGAGCTCAGCATCGCTTTTTGCAAGTGTTCCCGCGTTAGCGGTACAAATATCCAGCCTGATGTATTCTATTAATGACAGTAATGTATTCTGTTAATGATAGACCATGATGCCAGTGCCTACTTGGCCGTTAACCTGCAGGTCCCTGTCGTATCAACATTTTGCGTGCAAGACATTAGAGCTGTGGATATTGATTTTACTCTTGTGTTTGTGAATCTTAAACTGTGAAACCGAGAGCTGTTGTGTAACTTACTTCCTTTTCGCGGGAAGGTTAAAATGCCAAGTAGTTGGTAGAATAGTAATGGTTTCATCCTGGGGTGTGCTTGTTTAATACTGAAAGCAGTGTGAGCGAATGTACGTAGATTTTCTGTCACTTTGTGCTAATTTGTGCATTCTCTTCTCACGTGCTGAATTTTGTCATCAGTCTGTCCTGACCTCTTCCTGGAGTTCCTCGCGAGTCGTTTACTGCTCCTGATCTTTTCAAAGTTGAAAACACATCCAATAATGCAATCGAAGTCTCGAATTGCTTTTGATCTTCTCTTCCCATGCTTGGCCTAAAGGTCAGCCCGCGCGCCCGACGTGGTAGTGTACTCCCGACTGGTCGGCTAAGGCGGTTTGTATCAATTCTTATGTTTCTGTGGTTATGACACCGCCGTTTTTCCGTAACTCCGTTTGCTGGTAAAATTTTATTTTAACTTTCGTACAGGAGCAGATGATCTCTCACCTTTAGGATATCTGATTAGTAAAGTTTCATTATGATTCCTATAAAGTATAAAAGCTGCTTAACAATCTTCAGCAGAACTTTTCTATTGTTATTTCAAAGCTCCCAGGAATCCTAGAGGATGTTCTTGTGTATTAATCAAAATATTGTTATCACTCCCAAAATGGTTTTAAAAATTCTTAGAAGGTATCATATCAGACTTGTTATGTAGTTTTAAATATATCGCCTCATGTATTTTACGAAAGATGCTTAATCTTCATTTGGACCCAGCCCTTCTAAACTTTTAGTTATCAGTAAAATGCAGGAATCGTACCACTATCTAATAAACCCATTTTTCTTTCACGTGCTGGAAATTCCTGGAACACGCGCCGCTCTCTCGCTTCGAGACTGGGTGAAGGCATAAGCAGGAGCAAATGTGAATTTCTCCAGAGGGTTCTCACTCAGAACAAAATCGACGTAGTCGCGATACAAGAGACTCATGCGGAAAACATAGATCAGCTGGCCTCTAGAGGAAAAATCCCTGGATTCGAGATACTGGGAGCCACCTATCACCGCATTTACGGCGTGGCAACCTACATACGAAATAAGATAGAAAATGCTTCCCTGTGTAAGATATCTACAGACAACAACATACATGAAGTTGCTGTCAAAATTGGAGAGACCACAATAGTTCACATCTGTAAGCCTCCCGGCTGTCCATGGCCTCCAGAAGTACTCCAAGAACATCCCCACCCTACTATCTACGTAGGAGACTTTAATAGTCACCATGAGAACTGGAAGTACGCACGAAACGACCAGAACGGTGAATCCCTGATGAGCTGGAGTGGGGAGACTAACACCACCTGATTTTCGACGCCAAGGACCGCGGAACATTTCGATCAGCAGCATGGAGACGAGATTATAACCCTGATTTATGTTTTGTCACTAAAAACAAAAACAACCAACCGCTAGCCGTAACTCGTGAAGTCCTGTCTGATTTCCCACATAGCCAGCATCGCCCTGTTATCTTAAAAGTCGGAATTAACATCCCAATCATAAAATCCTTTCCTCGCCCACGATGGAATTTCCAGAAGGCAGACTGGGCCACCTTTGCAGAAAACCTTGACAAGTGTCTAGGTTGGATACCCCCGACTAGGGACAACTACGACAGATTTGTGGGAGCCGTCATCGCCACGGCTAAGAGGAATGTACCCAGAGGCTACCGGAAAGAGTACATCCCTGGCTGGAATGAGAGATGCGAAGACCTGTATCAGGAATTTACCGAAACCAACAACCAAGAAATCGCGGACGAACTGTTGCACAGCTTAGACGCAGCTCGACGGGAAAAATGGATGGACACCGTGGAGAATCTAGATTTCACTAAATCCAGTAGGCAAGCATGGACCCTACTCCGTAACCTGGGAGGCAGTAAACGTAAAATAAAAGACGCCCACCCGATAACCCCTAACAATGTGGCCGCACACATAGTTAGAACCTCAAGAGCACCAAGGGACAGAACACACACCACGACCGTCAAACGTGAATTAAGATCCTTAAAACAAAGGGCATCGCCTACCTCCGAATTTTCCCAGCCTATCACAGCGGAAGAAGTTGCAGCAGCCTTGACAAAAATCAAAAGTGGCAAGGCTCCCGGCTTCGATGGCATCCACCCAGAATTCCTACTTCACTGTGGAAAATATACTAGAACATGGCTCGCAAACTTCTTAACAGATATTTTAGAATTGGGTAATATCCCACACCAGCTTAAACGGGCAAAGATTATAGCGATACTAAAGCCAGGCAAATCTAATGACATGCCCCAAAACTACCGCACTATCGCTCTGCTGAACTGTGTCTATAAGCTGTTGGAACGTATCATCTACAATAGAATAAGCGAAAAAATTCTTGAAGTGGTACCGATTGAACAGGCAGGTTTTCGACCCAACCGCAGTTGCACCGACCAGATCCTCTCCCTAGCAACTCATATAGAGGCGAGCTTTCAGAAGAAACTCAAAACATCAGTAGCCTTTATTGACCTATCAGCCGCTGATATACCATTTGGCGACAAGACCTGACATTTAAGTTGCTGTGGGTCATACCATGTAATAAGCTGGCCAACCTCATTGATAACATGCTCACAGATAGAAGTTTCAGAGTCATAATGGGCGACTTAAAAAGTGACCAAATGAAGCTCAACAATGGCTTACCACAAGGCTCCGTTCTGGCGCCATTGATGTTTAACCTCTACATATCTGACTTACCTGAAACCACTTCTCAAAAATTCGGATACGCCGACGACTGGGCAATAGCTGCAAGAGGCAGATCAATGGTGGAGATTACGGCCAAACGCGACAAAAACGGAGGTGACATGCTTTCACCTCGACAATGCCCAAGCAGAAAGAAAGCTCAACGTTCATTTCGAAAACAGGCAGCTAAACCATAATAATTACCCCAGATATCTAGGCGTCACCTTTGACAGAACCCTAACATTCAAGGAACACCTACGTAATACAGCCGCAAAACTTAAAACACGAAATAATATCATACAGAAGCTATGTGGGACCACGTGGGGCTCTTCCGCGGCTGTACTGAGATCTTCGGCTCTGGGACTTGTCTACACAACAGCAGAATATGCCGCACCCGTATGGCTAAACAGTAAACACACAGGCTTGATCGATGCTCAATTAAACTACACAATGAGGACGACATCAGGAACAATAAAGCCAACGCCTTTACACTGGCTACCTATACTGAGCCACATTCCCCCACCGGACCTGCGCAGAGAGAACGCTCTCTTACGCGAGTATGGAAAACTGCTGAACAACGAGAAACTGCCAATCCATAAGGATGTTCCTGCCCTGGAGATGAACAGATTGCGTTCAAGACACCCCCACCCCTCCTTAAAAAAGGCAAAAAATACGCATCCTCTCAACCCGGATTATGGCAACCTCTGGAAAATGCGGTGGAGAGAATCTGTGCCCCAAAACCTGCAGAATATGCCATGCATCAATGTCCAACCACCAGGATTCAATTTGCCAAGAAAAACTTGGACGACCCTGAATCGAATTCGGACAAATAACGGCAGATGTGCAGACAGCCTCCACAGGTGGGGTAAAATCACCACCCCGAGATGTGACTGCGGTGCGGACCGGCAGACGATTCGTCAGATCGTGGAGGATTGCCCTCTGAGACGTTTTGCAGGAGACCCCAATGAGTTTCTGACCGCGACCGAAAGTGCAATAGACTATGTCACAAATCTGGATGTTTGTTTGTGAACTTTTGTTTGTTATATACACTATTTTTAAACACTTTTATATCTACAACTATATGTTACACACTGTGACTACTCTTTATTTCTGTGTCTTATGATTTTTATGTCTTTTCTATACGATGTGTTACATGCCATAAGCTAAATAAAATAAATGGGTGCTAGGTCAGACTTTTTTGCTGTCCAGCGGTTGCGGAAGGCCACTTAGCTTGCTCTGGCTCGCATAGGCGCGCATAACAGCTGTGCGCCGTGTATAACAACTGCATGGCGCGGACCACATTCAGCGTCACAGACGCTTTCAGATCTCTGCTGACAGACACTGTTCACGTCTCTATGAGTGTGCGCCGAAAATCACCTACGTCATCAGCGTTCCTTGTCGGGAGCTGCCTTCAGCGTCCTCTCGTCGTGAGCATCTTTCCACGCCATGTGGGTAGTCTTCCAAGGAACAGTTGTTCAAATATCTGTCCAAGTTTTCCAGCATCTCTCTGTCCGACCCCAGTGGCTGAGGGGTTACGAAATGGGCAACAACGAAAGCATACCGTAACGTCAGCTCTGACAGAAGTACTTGTTCCGCCTTCGTACGGACCCCCTATTGCGGAGGGCAATATTTCGCCTTCTCTTGCACACATTGCCTCATTTCTTGTTGATTACAGTTATGTTCGTCTGAAAGTACCTTCGACGAGAATACCCACGACTCGGGAGATCTATAGGTGCTTGATGGATCACCATGGCCGCAACATAATGGAATTCAAATACCCGTCGAGAACGTGGAACCACAATTGGTGTGCAGTGCATACTCCAATACTGTCTACAGCAGCGAGATCGATGTGGTATATTCTTATAAACCGTAAACTTGTGACCAGGAGTCGATTACATACAATTCATATGGTCGATTCCCCTTTTTGCACAAACTGTGGACTGTTAGCAACGGGAGAACATGGTTTAGTGTGTGGCGCACCGAGGGACGTCTGGACGCTGACGCGTCGACTACTGGCCTTCCTTCGGCGCACTAACTACACAGAAATCACATCGGATGTACTTCTTCTACCGGACAAGACCTTTTTCCCAAACAAAAGACGTATGCGGTCAATTGGATCACTGGACATGCGACGAAATATTTGTATTCGTACGATATTAAGTTCGTGATGGATTATTGGATGTACTTACAAGAACAACATGAGCTCATACGGAGTCATACGAAATACAGGACTTACTTTTCCAATTTTTTAGGAAGTGTTTTTCACAATCCGCCCGACAGCTGGGGTGTCCCAGAACTGAGAAGACTCCTGCAGCAGAACGACTAGATACAGTACTGTGCGGTTCAATTATATTGGCATATAGCACACTGAGAAGAAAACTGGCCACGACCTGTTGGCGCCAATTATGAAAAAAAAGAAAACAAAAAGAAAACATTCACACAACGATGGTAAACACCGAAACCGCCTCAGATAATGGCCCTTCCAATCGTCGACGCAGGAGAAATACATGCCGTACATGCCGGCCACAATGGCAGAAATGGTCAAGATTATATGGCTTTCTGCCATATTTATGATGTGACTCCGCGTGCTGCAGGTATTGTGATCCCCCATGAACCATGGATCTTGCCGTTGGTGAGGAGGCTTGCGTGTCTCAGCGATACAGATAGACGTTCCTTAGGTGCAACCACAACGGAGGGGTATCTGTTGAGAGGCCAGACAAACGTGTGTTTCCTGAAGAGGGGCAGCAGCCTTTTCAGTAGTTGCAGGGGCAGCAGTTTGGATAATTGACTGATCTAGCCTTGTAACACTAACCTAAACGGCTTTGCTGTGCTGGTACTGCGAACGGCTGAAACCAAGGGGAAACTACAGCCGTAATTTTTCCCGAGGGCATGCAGCTTTACTGTGTGGTTAAATGATGATGGCCTCCTCTTGGGTAAAATATTCCGGAGGCAAAATAGTCCCCCATTCGGATCTCCGGGTGGGGACTACTCAAGAGGATATCATTATCAGGAGAAAGAAAACTGGCGTTCTACGGATTGGAGCGTGGAATATCAGATCCCTTAATCGGGCAGGTAGGTTAGAAAATTTAAAAAGGGAAATGGATAGGTTAAACTTAGATATAGTGAGAATTAGCGAAGTTCGGTGGCAAGAGGAACAAGACTTCTGGTCAGGTGACTACAGGGCTATAAACAAAATCAAATTTGGGTAATGCAGGAGTAGGTTTAATAATGAGTAGGGAAATAGGAATGCGGGTAAGCTACTATAAACAGCATAGTGAACGCATTATTGTGGCCAAGATACATACGAAGCCCACGACTACCACAGTAGTATAAGTTTACATGCCGACTAGCTCTGCAGATGACGAAGAAATTGAAGAAATGTATTATGAAATAAAAGAAAAGTCTTGTTCCTCCTGCCACCGAACTTTACTAATTCCCACTATATCTAACTTTAACCTATCCATTTCCCTTTTTAAATTTTCTAATCTACCTGCCCGATGAAGGGATCTGACATTACACCGTCCGATCCATAGAACGCTTGGTAGAATTTTGCGCAGAGCATAACTTAACCATAGCTAACACTTGCTTTAAGAATCATGAAAGAAGGTTGTATACATGGAAGAAGCCTAGAGATACTGACAGGTTTCAGATAGATTATACACTCCTGGAAATGGAAAAAAGAACACATTGACACCGGTGTGTCAGACCCACCATACTTGCTCCGGACACTGCGAGAGGGCTGTACAAGCAATGATCACACGCACGGCACAGCGGACACACCAGGAACCGTGGTGTTGGCCGTCGAATGGCGCTAGCTGCGCAGCATTTGTGCACCGCCGCCGTCAGTGTCAGCCAGTTTGCCGTGGCATACGGAGCTTCATCGCAGTCTTTAACACTGGTAGCATGCCGCGACTTCGTGGACGTGAACCGTATGTGCAGTTGACGGACTTTGAGCGAGGGCGTATAGTGGGCATGCGGGAGGCCGGGTGGACGTACCGCCGAATTGCTCAACACGTGGGGCGTGAGGTCTCCACAGTACATCGATGTTGTCGCCAGTGGTCGGCGGAAGGTGCACGTGCCCGTCGACCTGGGACCGGACCGCAGCGACGCACGGATGCACGCTAAGACCGTAGGATCCTACGCAGTGCCGTAGGGGACCGCACCGCCACTTCCCAGCAAATTAGGGACACTGTTGCTTCTGGGGTATCGGCGAGGACCATTCGCAACCGTCTCCATGAAGCTGGGCTACGGTCCCGCACACCGTTAGGCCGTCTTCCGCTCACGCCCCAACATCGTGCAGCCCGCCTCCAGTGGTGTCGCGACAGGCGTGAATGAAGGGACGAATGGAGACGTGTCGTCTTCAGCGATGAGAGTCGCTTCTGCCTTGGTGCCAATGATGGTCGTATAAGTGTTTGGCGCCGTGCAGGTGAGCGCCACAATCAGGACTGCATACGACCGAGGCACACAGGGCCAACACCCGGCATCATGGTGTGGGGAGCGATCTCCTACACTCGCCGTACACCACTGGTGATCGTCGAGGGGACACTGAATAGTGCACGGTACATCCAAACCGTCATCTAACCCATCGTTCTACCATTCCTAGACCGGCAAGGGAACTTGCTGTTCCAACAGGACAATGCACGTCCGCATGTATCCCGTGCCACCCAACGTGCTCTAGAAGGTGTAAGTCAACTACCCTGGCCAGCAAGATCTCCGGATCTGTCCCCCATTGAGCATGTTTGGGACTGGATGAAGCGTCGTCTCACGCGGTCTGCACGTCCAGCACGAACGCTGGTCCAACTGACGCGCCAGGTGGAAATGGCATGGCAAGCCGTTCCACAGGACTACATCCAGCATCTCTACGATCGTCTCCATGGGAGAATAGCAGCCTGCATTGCTGCGAAAGGTGGATATACACTGTACTAGTGCCGACATTGTGCATGCTCTGTTGCCTGTCTCTATGTGCCTGTGGTTCTGTCAGTGTGATCATGTGATGTATCTGACCCCAGGAATGTGTCAATAAAGTTTCCCCTTCCTGGGACAATGAATTCGCGGTGTTCTTATTTCAATTTCCAGGAGTGTATAATGGTAAGACACAGCTTTAGGAATCAGGTTTTAAATTGTAAGACATTTCCAGGGGCAGATGTGGGCTCTGACCACAATCTATTGGTTATGAAGAAACTACGAAAAGGTGGTAATTTAAGGAGATGGGACCTGCATAAACTGAATAAACCAGAGGTTGTACAGAGATTCAGGGATAGCATAAGGGAACAATTGACAAGAATGGGGGAAAGAAATACAGTGGAAGAAGAATGGGGAGTTTTGAGAGATGAAGTAGTGAAGGCAGCAGAGGATCAAGTAGGTAAAAAGACGAGGGCCAGTAGAAATCCTTGGGTAACAGAAGAAATGTTGAATTTAATTGATGAAAGGAGAAAATTTAAAAATGCTATAAGTGAAGCAGGCAAAAAGGAATACAAATGTCTCAAAAATGAGATCAACAGGAAATCCAAAATGGCTAAGCAGGGTTGGCTAGAGGACAAATGTAATGATGTAGAGGCTTATCTCACTAGGGGTAAGATAGATACTTCCTATAGGAAAATTAAAGAGACCTTTGGAGAAAAGAGAACCACTTGTATGAATATCATGACCTCAGATGGAAACCGAGTTCTAAGCTAAGAAGGGAAAGCAGAAAGGTGGAAGGAGTGTATAGATGGTCTGTATAAGGGCGATGTACTTGAGAACAATATTATGGAAATGAAATAGGATGTAGATGAAGATGAAAAGGGAGATATGATACTGCGTGAAGAGTTTGACAGAGCACTGAAAGACCTGAGTCGACACAAGGCCCCGGGAGTAGACAGCATTCCATTACAACTACTGACAGCCTTGGGAGAGCCAGTCCTGACATAACTCTACCATCTGGTGAGCAAGATGTATAAGACAGGTGAAATAGCATCAGACTTCAAGAAGAATATAATAATTCCAATCCCAAAGAAAGTAGGTGTTGACAGAAGTGAAAATTACCGAACTATCAGGTAATGAGTCACGGCTGCAAAATACTAATGCGAATTTTTTACAGACGAATGAAAAAACTAGTAGAAGCCGACCTTGGGGAAGATCAGTTTGGATTCCGTAGAAATATCGGAACACGTGAGGCAATACTGACCCTACGACTTATGTTAGAAGCTAGATTAAGGAAAGGCATACCTACGTTTCTAGCATTTGTAGACTTAGAGAAAGCTTTTGACAATGTTGAGTGGAATACTCTCTTTCAAATTCTGAAGGTGGCAGGGGTAAAATACAGGGAGCGAAAAGCTATTTACAATTTGTACAGAAACCAAATGGCAGTTATAAGAGTCGAGGGATATCAAAGGGAAGCAGTGATTGGGAAGGGAGTGAGACAGGGTTGTAGCCTCTCCCCAATGTTATTAAATCTCTATATTGAGCAAGCAGTGAATGAATCAAAAGAAAAATTTAGGAAGGTATTAAAATCCATCGAGAAGGTATAAAACCTTTGAGGTTCGGCGATGACATTCTAATTATGTCAGAGACATCAAAGGACGTGGAAGAGCAGTTGAACGGTATGGATAGTGTCTTGAATGGAGGATGTAAGATGAACATCAACAAAAGCAAAACGAGGATAATGGAATGTAGTCGAATTAAGTCGGGTGATGCTGAGGGAATTAGATTAGGAAATGATACACTTCAAGTAGTAAAGGAGTTTTGCTATTTGGGGAGCAAAATAACTTATGGTGGTCGAAGTACAGAGGATATAAAATGTAGACTGGCAATGGCAAGGAAAGTATTTCTGAAGAAGAGAAATTTGTTAACATCGAGTATAGATTTAGGTGTCAGGAAGTCGTTTCTGAATGTATTTGTATGGAGTGTAGCCATGTATGGAAGTGAAACATGGACGATAAATAGTTTGGACAAGAAAAGAATAGAAGCTTTCGAAATGTGGTGCTATAGAAGAATGCTGAAGATTAGGTGGATAGATCACATAACTAATGAGGAAGTATTGAACAGGATTGGGGAGAAGAGAAGTTTGTGGCACAACTTGACTAGAAGAAGGTATCGGTTGGTAGGACATGTTCTGAGGCATCAAGGGATCACCAATTTGGTATTTGAGGACAGCGTGGAGGGTAAAAATCGCAGAGGGAGACCAATAGAGGAATACACTAAGCAGATTCAGAAGGATGTAGGCTGCAGTAGGTATTGGGAGATGAAGATGCTGGGTTCGCGTTACAATCCAGTACATGACTTCGAAATCTCTGCCTGACCATAATACAATGTAATTGAAACCTTACCATATCTCCCGGCGTTTTCCAAACGCACCTCCTCCTTTTGTGAGTCCTAAGTAGAATATTCGCTATTACTAGTTCAAATTTATTAAAGAAAATTAGTCTCTCTCCTTTCTCACTTCTGGTTCCAAACCCATATTCTCCAGTAACCGTTTCTTCTGGTGCATCCCCTACAACTGCAAGAAATGTTTTGGTTCCTGACGTTTTGTCCAGAACTGCGCTGCACATCCTTGGAGGTGCTCCTGATGGCACTGAGTCTTGCCGGCTGACTAGTCGGACCTTGGAGAAAAGGCTGAATACAAGACTGAAAGCACACAGAAGTCTTTGCCGACTTAGGAAAATGGAAAAATGAGCTGATGCACAGCATGCTCTTCAGTCAGGAAATCATGAAGTGAAGATCTCCGAAAAAAAAATTTGTCTACTATGACAAACTATTATCAGCAACTATGTAGAGAAGTCATCTAAATATGTGGGCTATTCGGAAAGTTATTTTTAATCGGTTGAAAAATCCGATGAAGCTTTGCACATATGTGTTGGGCAGTGTCTTTAGTATGCCTGTCAATTGCTTCACGTCGCTCTTCTTAGTTATGAGTGGCTGGCAAGTGCGCAAAGATCTCTAGAAAATAGTGTCTCCCAGGAAGTATGAGGGCCTGGTGACAGATGCCGCCTGATGTTATGCAGCCCACATAACATAAGTGCAATGCGGTTTCTTGTTCGTGACAATTCTCGGCCGCACAGTGAAGAGGCAACGAAGATACTTCTGCAGCGTTTTCCATGGAAAGTGTTTGATCACCCACAATAAAGCTCGTAATTGAATCTCCCTGAGTTTCATCTCTGCTCACTTGAAGCGCTGGCTATGAAGACAACATTTTTGGTACAGACAACGAATTGCAGACCAGCGTAGAGAATTGGGGGAAAGCACAGGCGACTGCCTCCTTTGTCGAGGGTACTTGAAAGTTGGTGCAACGCCAGAACAAAGGTAACTCGGATGGTGATCATGTAAAGAAGTAGCCAGAAGGTGTAGCTAACAGCTGCAAATAAAACTTCTTATTTTCACAGTGGTTTCCACTTAGCGACCGATCGGAACCTAGTTTCCGAAAAACCCTCGTATGTAAGCATAATTTTAACATAAAAGAAGAAGCATGGACAGTGGCTTTGACAGGTGACAGTCGGTAGTTACCTTTTATCTCTGAAAAGGATTATCTTTTCTGTTCACGCACAAACTCGATCGCGCCCACTTTACACAGTATTATGTTCCTCTTCGATTTCCCACCCTTCAGTTGCCCAGACTCAACACAGTCATTGAGATGTGGGTGAAACGTCAGGAACCGACAAGTTTCATTAACCAGGGTGCACAGCCAGGAAGACACATCAGCTACAATGACATCCAGTCACTGTATTACTCAATTATTTAGCAGCTCCTACCTGAGGGGTTTTATACAACCTGCAACGCTTTCTACTACCACGTGCACGATTTACATATTCTCTTGCTCACTATGCGCAAGCAATTAGACCTACAGTAAACGCGAACATGATCTTTTTGTAGCAAATTTATCGTGCTTAAATTTTGTTCTGGAATACGTTTTCGCTAAGGGCTGCAGTTTTCGAATTATTCGAGAAACACGTACAAAAGTGCTCTTCAAACACATTTTGAATAACTCGAAAAAAATAGGCTTTTGCAAAAATGTGTCCCCATACATCTACATCTACACCTACATGGATACTCTGCAAATCACATTTAAGTGCCTGGCAGAGGGTTCATCGAACCACCTTCACAATTCTCTATTATTTCAATCTCGTATAGCGCGCGGAAACGGTGCACACTAATATATTTCCGTACGAGCTCTGTTTTCCCTTATTTTATCGTGGTGATAGTTTCGCCCTATGTAGGTCGGTGTCAAAAAAATATTTTCGCATTCGGAGAAGAAAGTTGGTGATTGGAATTTCGTGAGAAGGTTCCGTCGCAACGAAGAACGCCTTTCTTTTAATGATTTCTAGCCCAAATCCTGTATCATTTCTGTGACACTCTCTCCCATATTTCGCGATAATACAAAACGTGCTGCCCTTCTTTGAACTTTTTCGATGTACTCCGTCAGTCCTATCTGTTAAGGGTCCCACACCGTGGAGCAGTATTCTAAAAGAGAACGGACAGGCGTAGTGTAGGCAGTCTCCTTAGTAGGTCTGTTACCTTTTCTAGGTGTTCTACCAATAAAACGCAGTCTTTGGTTAGACTTCCCCACAACATTTTCTATGTGATCTTTCCAATTTAAGTTGTTCGTAATTGTAATACCTAGGTAATTAGTTGAATGTACAGCTTTTAGTTTAGACTGATTTATCGTGTAACCGAAGTTGAACGAGTTCCTTTTAGCACTCATGTAGATGATCTCACACTTTTCGTTATTTAGTCAACTGCCACTTTTCGCACCATTCAGATTTTTTTCTAAATCGTTTGACAGTTTGTTTTGATCTTCTGATGACTTCACTAGTCGATAAACCACAGCGTCATATGTAAAAAACCGAAGACGCCTGCTCAGATTGTCTCTCAAATCGTTTATATAGATAAGGAACAGCAAAGGGCCTATAACACTACCTTGGGGAACGCCAGAAATCACTTCTGTTTAACTCGATGACCTCTCTGACAGGAAATCGCAAATCCAGTCACATAACTGAGACGATATCCATAATCACGAAATTCAGTACGAGCCGCTTGTGTGGTACAGTGTCAAAAGCTTTCCGGAAATCCAGGAATACGCAATCGATCTGAAATCCCTTGTCAATAGCACTCAGCACTTCAAGCGAGTAGAGAACTAGTTATGTTTCACAGGAACGATGCTTTCTAAACCCATGTTGACTGTGTGTCAATAGACCGTTTCCTTCGAGGTAATTCATAATATTCGAACACAATATATGTTCTAAAATCCTGCTGCATATCGACGTTAACGATATGGGCCTGCAGTTTAGTGGATTACTCCTACTACTTTTCTTGAATATTGGTGTGACATGTGCAACTTTCCAGTCTTAGGGTACGGATCTTTCGTCAAGCGAACGGTTGTATATGATTGTTAAGTATGGAGCTAATGCATCAGCATACTCCGAAAGGAACCTAATTGGTTTACAGTCTGGACCAGAAGACTAGCTTTTATTAAGTGATTTGAGTTGCTTCACTACTCCGAGGATATTTACTTCTATGTTACTCATATTGACAGCTGTTCTCGATTCGAATTCTGGAACATTTACATCGTCTTCTTTTATGAAGGGATTTCGGAAGGCTGTGTTTAGTAACTCTGCTTTGACAGTACTGTCTTCGATAGTATCTCCATTGCTATCGCGCAGAAAAGGCATTGATTGTTTCTTGCCGCTAACATACTTCACATACGACCAGAATCTCTTTGGATTTTCTGTCAGGTTTCGAGACAAAGTTTCGTTGTAGAAACTGTTATAAGAGTCTCGTATTAATGTCCGTGCTAATTTAGCTTCTGTAACAGATCGCCAATCTTGGGGATTTTGCGTCGTTGTTTCTGCAACAGTGTTCTAACCCGTTTTGTGTACCAAGGAGGATCAGCTCCGTCGTTTGTTAATTTATTTGGTATAAATCACTCAACTGCTGCCGAAACTATTTCTTTGTATTTAAGCCACATCTGGTCTACACTTATATTACTAATTTGGAAGGACTGGAGATTGTCTCTCAGGAAGGCGTCAAGTGAATTTTTATCAACTTTTTTGAATAGGTAAATTTTTAGCTTATTTTTCGAGTATTTGGGGATTGCAATATTCAGTCTCGCTACGACAACCTGTGTTCACTAATCCCTGAATCGGTTTTGATGCTCGTTATTAACTCAGTATTTTTTGTTGCTAAGAGGTCAAGTGTGCTTTTACTATTCGCGTGGGTACATGAAATAACTGCCCGAAATAATGTTCAGAGAATGCGTACCTCCGGGATTACACACGTATTTTCGCCAACGTATCGAGGGTAAATTAAAGCCACCACCAAGTATTATCGTATGAGTCAAGTTTTCTTTGAACCTTTCAGAAACTGTATCATCTGAATTGGGAGGTCGGCCAAAGGATCCAATTATTATTTTATTCCGGTTGCCAAGAATTACCTCTGCCCATACTAACTCACAGGAACTATCTATTTCAATCTCGTGACAAGATAAACTACTTCTGACAGCAACAAACACGCCACCGCCAACCATGTTTAGGCTATCCTTTCGGAACAATTCGCAAAAATTTCGGCTGAGCTTATATCCGGCTTTAGCCAGCTTTCAGTGCCTATAACGATTTGAGAATCAGTGCTTTCTGTTAGCGCTTGGAGCTCTGGTACTTTCCCAACACAGCTACGACAATTTACAACTCTTATACCAATGGTTTCCTCTTTCCCTACATAATGCGTTCAATATGCTGTTTGTAGTAGCTTACCCGTACTCCTATTTTTCATTCATTATTAAACCTACACCTGCATTACTCCTATTTGATTTTGTATTTATAACCCTGTATTCACCTGACCAAAAGTCTTGTTCTTCCTGCCACCGAACTTCACTAATTCCCACTATATCTAAATTTAACCTATCCTTTTCCCTTTTTAAATTTTCTAACCTACCTGCCCGATGAAGGGATCTGACATTACACCCTCCGATCCATAGAACGCCTGGTAGAATTTTGCGCAGAGCATAACTTAACCATAGCTAACACTTGCTTTAAGAATCATGAAAGAAGGTTGTATACATGGAAGAACCCTGGAGATACTAAAAGGTATCAGATAGATTACATACTGGTAAGACACAGATTTAGGAACCAGGTTTTAAATTGTAAGACATTTCCAGGCTCAGATGTGGACTCTGACCACAATCTGTTGGTTATGAACTGTAGATTAAAACTGAAGAAACTGCAGAAAGGTGGGAATTTAAGGAGATGGGACGTGGATAAACTGTCTAAACCAGACGTTGTACAGAGTTTCAGGGATAGCATAAGGGAACAATTGACAGGAATGGGGGAAAGAAATACAGCAGAAGAAGAATGGGTAACTTTGAGGGATGAAATAATGAAGGCAGCAGAGGATCAAATAGGTAAAAAGATGAGGGCTAGTAGAAACCCTTGGGTAACAGAAGAAATATTGAATTTAATTGATGAAAGGAGAAAATATAAAAATGCAGTAAATGAAGCAGGCAAAAAGGAATACAAACGTCTCAAAAATTAAAAACTGGTAGAAGCCGACCTCGGGGAAGGTCAGTTTGGATTCCGTAGAAATTATGGAACACGTGAGGCAATACTGACTCTACGACTTATCTTAGAAGAAAGATTAAGGAAAGGCAAACCTACGTTTCTAGCATTTGTAGACTTAGAGAAAGGTTTGACAATGTTGATTGGAATACTCTCTTTCAAATTCTGAAGGTGGCAGGGGTGAAATACAGAGTGCGAAAGGCTATTTACAATTTGTACAGAAAGCAGACGGCAGCTATAAGAGTCGAGGGGTATGAAACGGAAGCAGTGGTTGGGAAGGTAGTGAGACAGGATTGTAGCCTCTCCCCGATGTTATTCAATCTGTATATTGAGCAAGCAATGAAGGCCGCAAAAGAAACATCCGGTGTAGGTATTAAAATCCATGGAGAAGAAATAAAAACTTGAGGTTCACCGATGACATTGTAATTCTGTAAGAGACAGCTAAGGACTTGGAAGAGCAGTTGAACGGAATGGACAGTGTCTTGAAAGGAGAGAATAAGATGAACATGAAAAAAAGCAAAACGAGGATAGAGAAATGTAGTCGAATTGAGTTGGGTGATGCTAAGTGAATTAGATTAGGAAATGAAACACTTCAAGTAGTAAAGGAGTTTTGCTATTTGGGGAGCAAAATAACTGATGATGGCCGAAGTAGACAGGATATCAAATGTACACTGGCAATTGCAAGGAAAGCGTTTCTGAAGAAGAAAAATTTGTTAACATCCAGTATAGATTTAAGAGTCAGGAAGTCGTTTCTGAAAGTATTTGTATGGAGTGTAGCCATGTATGGAAGTGAAACATGGACGATAAATAGCTTAGACAAGAAGAGAATACAAGTTTTCGAAATGTGTTGCTACAGAAGAATACTGAAGATTAGATGGGTAGATCCCATAACTAATGAGGAGGTATTGAATAGAATTGGGGAGAAGAGGAGCTTGTGGCACAACTTGACTAGAAGAAGGTATCGGTTGGTAGGACATGTTCTGAGACATCGAGGTATCACCAATTTGGTATTGGAGGGCAGTGTGGAGGGTAAAAAACGTAGAGGGTGACCAAGAGAGGAATACACTAAGCAGATTCAGAAGGATGTAGGCTGCAGTAGGTACTGGGAGATGAAGAAGCTTGCACAGGATAGAGTAGCATGGAGAGCTGCATCAAACCAGTCTCAGGACTGAAGACCACAACAACAACAACATATACCAATGGTTCCTGTATCCACTTGCTGCCTGCACCCTTTGTGACTGAAGCCCTTCTTGTGTTTTCCCGAGACCCTCTAACCTATAAATCCGCCCAGTCCACGCCACAATGCCCCTGCTACCCGTTAGCCCCTTCCTGCGTATAGTGGACGTCTGACCTATTCAGCGGAACCTGAAACCCAACCACCCTTTGGCGCAAGTCGAGGAATCTGCAGCCTACACGGTTGCAGATTCGTCTGAGCCTCTGACCCTCCACTCGGCTCTGTACCAGTCCGAAATCGGTCCTGTCGAGTATGTATCAAATGGTCGGCTCTGCTTTCATCTTGCAAGCAAGACTGGCAGCCTTTACCACTTCTTAGCGGCTCTAAACCAGAGAGAATCTCTTCTGATCCAAAGTGACACACATCATTGGTACCGACGTGAGCAACCACCTGCAGCCGGCTGCACCCTGTGCTGTTCATGTCTTCCAGGAGGACCATTTCCATATCTGGAATGACTACACCCGGTATGCAGACGGAGTGCACATTGGTTTTCTTATCCTCCTTGTCAGCCAAGTCCCTAAGGAGCCCCAAGCGCGCCTAACGTTGGAGCTCCCAACTACAAATAATCCTGCCCTGTGTGATTGCCCGGATCTTGCAGACTGAGTGGTTTCCTCTGAAACAGGACAGGCGACAGCAGCTTGCTCAGCCACAGTGTCAGCCACAGAGAGCACCTGGAACCTGTTTGTCAGACAAACCGGGGAGCCTTACGTGCGGCCACCTGCGAAGTCTTTCGCCGCCTGCCACGCCCTGGAGCGACCTCCCTCTCGACCACAGGTGAGGGGTCAGCGTTAGTGCGAGCAATAACTGGGTTTGCACTAGTGAGGACCGATCGGAGGACTCTGACTTGCTGGACATCCGTTGGATCCCCAAGGTCGGCCCACAACAGTGGTGCCCATCCACTGCAGCCTCAAGCTGTGTAATCGAAGCCATCACAGCCTGAAGCTGAGAGCGAACAGTCACCAATTCGGCTCGGATCAGCGCACAACAATCGCAGTCCCTGTCCATACTAAAGACCGTGGGAAACTAAACTATGCAGATAAACGGACTAACAGCACGTGCTGCGCAAATCTACTGTAGACCCTGACGAAAACGTACGAACTGTGCCCAGTAATAAGCAGATGTTCAAAAACCTAACTACCAAAGCACTCAGGTGAAACTAAATAATTTGCCCCTGATTAGGAACTTAACTGCAATCAATTTGATACAAAAAGGTCTTTATCGCTTTTATTGTGGGACTACCAGGTTGCACATAGCGAAATAAAGAATGTGAAAATCGTGCAAGTAGTATCTGAAGACACTTTGGGTTGCATAAATCCATATGTAGGGGCAGCTGAATCAGCCCCTATAGCGAGCGGAGTTGTAATGCTTATGAAGTGTGTTCTTATTTGCGGTTGTTAAGCGAGCAACTACGTAAATAGAGTCGACAGCTGAAACTATTAACTGCCTACCGCGTTGGAGAGCCTGTCCCACGTGGAACAGGCTGTCAACACGTAATGGAAATCTCGATTTCATTCTCTCCACTATCACCATCTGCAATAATTTTCTCACCATGAAGGGTAT
Organism: Schistocerca serialis cubense; assembly: GCF_023864345.2. Lineage (NCBI taxonomy): Eukaryota > Metazoa > Arthropoda > Insecta > Orthoptera > Acrididae > Schistocerca > Schistocerca serialis. The sequence goes on along the minus strand of NC_064647.1, from coordinate 87,285,624 downwards.
CAAATTCGTCACCTCAGCCTCAGCTCTCCCAACACGTGAAGAGATCCGCAGGCTTCAATAGCATCTATCTCCAACACAAGCAGGTCTCCTGTGTATTATGTAGTTTCAGATATTTGAAGACAAGTCAAGCTGTGAATTACAGCTGAGTACTGTTTCAGACTTGAACCTGATCAGTGCCATTCCATAACACATTTTCACACACTTCTTGAAAGATCCACTGTGAATGCGTGGTATGTGGCTCCACTCACTACAGCCCACTCTAGAAGTGTCAGCAATTACTGACTGGAAAAGATTTATGCGGCCTACCAGTAACATAATTAATGTTGATAGAAGTGTAGTAACTTCATGTTCATTCGCCAATTCAGCAACAAGAGACTACAACACAGCTACACAGCTCTACAACAGCCGTTAACTATAAACAGCAGCAAGGCGCCACAACTGCCAATTCTATCCATTTCCCATCAGCGCTACAAGGTCACTGAAAACGAAACATTTTCAATTTAAACACTTCTCAGGCATTGATTATAGGAACCTAACCTCATGATCATGAAAAATGGAATACCCTGTACTACTATAGACTGGATGTTTATATTCACAGGACATGTAAATTAGTATGTTCTTCAGAAATTATTAGCGTTTCAGTCACCTCGGTTCACCCATAATTTGTTCCATGAGTGATGGCATCGACGAATATAACGCGCGAAAATCGTCCTGTGGTATAGCCATCCATGCTGCATTCACCTGGTTCTAAGGTTCATCCGTGATGCTTCGCATTTAGTCACAGTGCTGCACCCATCTTTTAACCATATCCCACAAATTTTCGATTGGCGGCAAGTCTGGTGATCTGGCGGGCCAGGGCAAAGGTACGTGGTCGGGCAACAACATGTGGTCCTGCACTGTCTTGCTGAAAAATGTCGTCTGGGGTCGAAGCATGTCATTCACATAGGTCATACTGGTCATAGTGCCCTGGAGACCCACCAACTGTGATTTGTGGTAGTACCCCACAGCGCCCCACACCATAAAATCTCGAGTTGGCACTGTATGTCTTGTGCGAATGCATCTACTGTGATGCTGCTTCCCTTGTCTGCGGCGATCCAAAAAGCAACCATCATTTTCAAACCAACAGAACCTGTACTCGTCTGGAAACACTATCGGATGCTATTCCTGTCCCCACTGACGTCGTTCCATGCACTATTTCCGTGTAGTATGTTTCTTGACGTTCGTTAAAGGTAGACCGCGAAGTGGACGACGCGAGCGTAAGCCATGCCGTAATAAACGGCCACCCTTGGTAGTGTACGAGTGTTCCACTGTTGCGCCAGAGCTGAGGAGGACGCAGATCCGCGCTGCAGTGCCTTCCAAACGGGGTGTCCATCCTCTCGAGGGGTGGTCTTGGTCCGGGTGTTGTGACCTGACCCATCTCGTCACGTTCTATGGCCTGTTGTGAACCATTCAGCACACATCTATTGCACTGCCGAATCACTTCGTCCCACAAGAGCAGCAATTTCCCACGTGCATGCATCACATTCTCTCATGCCAATAATGCGCCCTCTTCCGAACTCACTGATTTTACGGAACGGTTCATGCATACGTCTACGAGGCATCCTGCTCTTATATTCAAGTGAGACTGATCCGTTACCTTCGGTTTATAGCGTCAACGGTAGGGTGTCTTGCACCGGGATATCGATGTTCACCGTGAATCCGCAGGCTGACATGGTTCAAATGCTGCTCACTTCTGCAGAATGTACTAATGTACATGTTCTTTGAATGTGAGCGTCCCATCTGTAGTCGTTCAAGGTGTTCTGTTTTTCTCTTAACATAAGTGTATTTTACACAAACGCTCACATAACTTCAGGAAAGTATCCATTTAATAAAGTGAAAATAACTTCACTATAGGGACACGAGCTCAGTGAAGTTATTTTGTCCACTCACATAAGAGAACTGGCAATGAAATGCTGCGGAGAGATTGTCTGTAATTCGAGAAGCGAGCAGCGTTCCCAGTGGGCGAGTTGCCTTCTTTCCCCCAACAACCTTACAGCTGCTGTACAGAATGACTAAGAATCAGTTTGCCCTGTGGCAGTGTAGAACAGTGTGCAAAAATCTGTGCAATTTCTATCCACATGCTTTACCTGCGTTGTTGAAGGTATACTATGTAATACTACTGAGTAAATACTAATAAGTATACTGAACTTCCTTCTGTTTTGTACGTACTTACTTCAGAGATCAAAATAACATAGATTCATTACAAAACAATGTCCCAAAGCACACAGTACTTATAGATAGGTACAACATGCTATTATAAGTTCATAATCTGATTTAAATCGATTCTGCCACATTAGTAGGCCCCCTCCCCCCCCCCCCCCCTTCAGTTGTAATAGGAGCTTTCGCTCGTCTAACAGCATACATAGGAACAGAATGCTGAATGCAAATTACACGTTTCAAGAAATCCTTTTAAAATTAAGAGCCCCTGGTACTTCTGGGTACTGACACATTTTTACGTGACCGAACATGTAGTAGACTTCCGTTTGAAGGACTTTGAAGCACACTGCTGCTATCATTGTTTAACATGGTACAGTTCCCAAGTTACTATCGGATCTTTAAGCCATCAATCGAGACCGCATCTTGTTTACCATTCCTGTCAATCATAAATACCTTGTCGTCACGCTGTTGGACCGTGAAAGGGCCAGAATAGTAATGGGTACGGAGAAGTCTTACAGTCATCACGTAACCAAAAATAGTGTCGTGTCTACAAGTCATTATGTACGAAAACAAGTTTGGTCCCACTTCTAGTAAGGTGTCTGGAAACCAGAAATTGCACAACCTTTTGTAGTTTGTTTAAAAACTCAGACTCCCCAGACTGCAACGAAGGAAGTTTAGTTGGCGAGAAAAATGAGCAGGTCACCATAAACCAGCTGTGCAGAGGAGCATTTGATGTCCTCCTTAATACTAGTACGTAATCCCAATAAAACGAAAGGCAATGACAAAACCCTAGATTCTGGACAGCATGCCAACACTGTCTTTAAGGTCCAATGGAAACGCTCTACCATCCTACTACTGGAGGGATGGCAGCTCATAGTACAGATGTGCTTGCAACCACAAATATGCAGTAGTTCTGTGAATAACTGGCATTCAGGTTGGCGTCCCCTATCTGACGTAATGACCTGTGGGATACCAAAACCGGCGAACGACACGGGTATCAAAACGCGAGCAATAGATGCTGCAGAAATATCCTGAACAGGTACAGCCTCTGGCCAACGAATAAACTGGCCGATCATCCTTCAGAATGGGGAGGGTCCCAGAAATGTCGACGTGCAAGTGAGAAAATCTCCCAGCATGGATGCGAAAATCAGCAGAAGGAGCAGCCAAGAGTTTACAAATTTTCGTGTTTGACACATGACGTATTCCCTCCCTTCGAAGGAGGCAGTTTCAATAACTAATCTTTTGTTCTTCTTTCTGTCTCTTGACAGCATGGTATTGCCACGAAATCGAATGTTGTGGCGATATAAAGTATTTAACAAAATATTCTCGTACTTCCAGACCTACCTAGTTACTTCTTAGACATGTTGGTTGTATATATCGTAATGCACTATCAAATAATGTATCATCAAATTGAATTCCATCTTTAATCCTCGTGGAATTGTTTAACACGCATCGTGCCATAACTACTGATATTGTACGATTCAACCCAAGATCTATAGCTGTTGTTGAAATTCGCAAGTAGTTTGAAAGAGTACCAAAAGTAGATTCAATCATTCTTCCTTCTCGTGTAAGTCGTAATTATAAATACATTGTTGCACAGTTAAATTCACACTCGGATACTGTCTTAAGACATGTCTAGACAAATAAAAACAGCCTTATTTTCCCGTGGGGTCATTACGTAGTATTGTCGGTTCTGGTAAATCGAATTGCCCAATTCCAGTGTCCTGTTAAACGATGTATTTTTGAATACGTTTGAATCAGCGAAAACACCGGAAGCCCCTACTCTAATGCAAGCAAAACAGTAGTTTCCATTGCAAATTACCACTGAACTAATAGAAAAGTAATTCGAATAACTGTTGTACAGGGAAACACTTTGATCGGGCTTTGCTATTCCAGAAAGTTTGCCGTCTAGAGTCCTGAGAACATTAGGAAAATCGGTGCAATAAAAGTCTTCTGAAATTTTTTAAGGTTATCCTTGCTTTTTCCCATTTTGCGTCACAAAGTGTTTTGTCTACTATCCAAGAAGAAACTGATATTGTAAAAAGGAGAAAGCTGACGCTGCCACAAATGGAATTCAGGTATGAGTAGGTAGATAAATAGCCTATTTTTTATATTCAGTCGAAGACATTGAAGCAAAGTCGAACCATTATCGTTGTGAATATCAAGTCCAGAAAGCTGTTACAACAGGACAAAGTGCAAAGAAGAGAAAAAAATACCGATATTACGACGAATTGCTGTTTCCTGTTGCACACGTCAAAGTTGCCAAAACATTTGGAAACAACAACACTCCATGAAGTGAATCAGCAACAAAAAGTCCTGAAAATTCGCCAGCTGCACTATGTACTTCCTTTAGTGATGTGCAACGAACCCCAATTAATAACAAAAAGGAAATGCTTACGTCTTTTGAACACGAGAGTTGGTCCCGGCGGAGGTTCGCATCCTCCCTCGGGCATGGGTGTGTGTGTTTGTCCTTAGGATAATTTTAGGTTACGTAGTGTGTAAGCTTTGGGACTGACGAACGTAGCAGTTAAGTCACATAAGATTTCACACACATTTGAACATTTTTTTAAAAAAAAGCTGTAAGAAATGGCGCGGCATCTTGTGAGAAATAAAAAACATTTTGTCTCTCCTTCATCAAATCGCTGAAAAAGATGGATGATGACGCTGAAGTGTCAGAAAAAAACTGATGCATTAAACGCAGTTCGAGCACTTGGTGTGGCTGGAGACGAGTGGGCAGGTGCCGACGTGGCCAGCGAGGGTGCGGGCCTTTAGTGCTGTCCTGGACGGCGTGGGTGGCCTCCCCAGCAGTCGGTGGACGGCCTGTGTGTGTGTGTGTGTGTGTGTGTGTGTGTGTGTGTGTGTGTGGTTTTTTCAGCCAGGTATGTTTATTGTAATGTAGACACGTTGGAGGAGTATGCTAGCGTACTCAAACATCAGTGTCTTCAAGACCTTGGATATAGCCGGCCTCTGTGGCTGAGCGCTTCTAGGCGCTTCATTCCGGAGACGCACTGCTGCTACGGTCGCAGGTTAGAATCCTGCCTCGGGTATGGATGTGTGTGACGTCCTTAGCTTAGGGGACTGATGACCTCAGATGTTAAGTCCCATAGTACTTAGAGCCATTTGAACCTTCGATATATTTAGACGTACGATCGATTTGTGGCGGAAATTTAATTACTTGATTTGCAAGATGTTTTCATGTGATTCTCAAATGCTGAAAATATGTTTTATTATTGAGAAATGTACCCGTGGTCTAGGGGTAGCCTCTTTGATTCATAATCAAAACGTCTTCGGTCCCGGGCTCGATCCACGCCACTGCCTAAATTTTGATAAATAATCAGCATTGGCGGCCGAAGACTTCCGGCATAGGAAGTCAGCCTCATTCTGCCAACGGCCTTGTCAAAGAGGGCGGAGGAGCGGACAGAGGTTCAGGGCACTCTCTTGTCTTAGGGGTGGGAAATTGCCCCTAAAGGCGGAAGAATCAGCAATGATCAACGACATGACGATGCAGAAGGCAATGGTAACCACTGCATTAAAGACACGTAACGTGTATCCACAGGACATGTGGCCTGTAATTGAAGAAGTGTCATGACGATCTCTCCATTGGCAAAAGATTCCGGAATAGTCCCCCATTCGGATCTCCGGGAGGGGACTGCCAAGGGGGAGGTTACCATGAGAAAAAGATTGAATAATCAACGAGTCGGGGTGTGGAATGTCAGAAGCTTGAACGTGGTAGGGAAACTAGAAAATCTGAAAAGGGAAATGCAAAGGCTCAATCTAGATATAGTAGGGGTCAGTGAAGTGAAGTGGAAGGAAGACAAGGATTTCTGGTCAGATGAGTATCGGGTAATATCAACAGCAGCAGAAAATGGTATAACAGGTGTAGGATTCGTTATGAATAGGAAGGTAGGGCAGAGGGTGTGTTACTGTGAACAGTTCAGTGACCAGGTTGTTCTAATCAGAATCGACAGCAGACCAACACCGACAACGATAGTTCAGGTATACATTCCAACGTCGCAAGCTGAAGATGAACAGATAGAGAAAGTGTATGAGGATATTGAAAGGGTAATACAGTATGTAAAGGGGGACGAAAATCTAATAGTCGTGGGCGTCTGGAATGCAGTTGTAGGGGAAGGAGTAGAAGAAAAGGTTACAGGAGACTATGGGATTGAGACTAGGAATGAAAGAGGAGAAAGGCTAATTGAGTTCTGTAACAAGTTTCAGCTAATAATAGCGAACACCCTGTTCAAGAATCACAAGAGGAGGAGGTATACTCGGAAAAGGCCGGGAGATACGGGAAGTTTTCAATTAGATTACATCATGGTCAGACAGAGATTCCGAAATCAGATACTGGATTGTAAGGCGTACCCAGGAGCAGATATAGACTCAGATCACAATATAGTAGTGATGAAGAGTAGGCTGAAGTTCAAGACATTAGTCAGGAAGAATCAATACGCAAAGAAAAAAATGGTTCAAATGGCTCTGAGCACTATGGGACTTAATGTCTGTGGTCATCAGTCCCCTAGAATTTAGAACTACTTAAACCTAACTAACCTAAGATACCACACACATCCATGCCCGAGGCAGGATTCGAACCTGCGACTGTAGTAGTCGCGCGGTTCCGGACTGAGCACCTGAGCCGCTAGACCACCGCGGCCGGCAATACGCAAAGAAGTGGGATACGGAAGTACTAAGGAATGACGAGATACGTTTGAAATTCTCCTAACGCTATAGATACAGCAATGAGGAATAGCGCAGTAGGCAGTACAGTTGAAGAGAAATGGACATCTCTACAAAGGGCCATCACAGAAGTTGGGAAGGAAAACATAGGTACAAAGAAGGTAGCTGCGAAGAAAGCATGGGTAACAGAAGAAATACTTCAGTTGATTGATAAAAGGAGGAAGTACAAACATGTTCCGGGAAAATCAGGAATACAGAAATACAAGTCGCTGAGGAATGAAATAAATAGGAAGTGCAGGGAAGCTAAGACGAAATGGCTGCAGGAAAAATGTGAAGACATCGAAAAAGATATGATTGTCGGAAGGACAGACTCAGCATACAGGAAAGTCAAATCAACCTTTGGTGACATTAAAAGTAACGGTGGTAACATTAAGAGTGCAACTGGGATTCCGCTGTCAAATGCAGAGAAGAGAGCAGATAGGTGGAAAGAATACATTGAAAGCCTCTATGAGGGTGAAGATTTGTCTGATGTGATAGAAGAAGAAACAGGAGTGGATTTAGAAGAGATAGGGGATCCAGTATTAGAATCGGAATTTAAAAGAGCTTTGGAGGACTTACGGTCAAATAAGGCACAAGGGATAGATAACATTCCATCAGAATTTCTAAAATCATTGGGGGAAGTGGTAACAAAACGACTATTCACGTTGGTGTGTAGAATATATGGGTCTGGCGATATACCATCTGACTTTCGGAAAAGCATCATCCACACAATTCCGAAGACGGCAAGAGCTGACAAGTACGAGAATTATCGCACAATCAGCTTAACAGCTCATGCATCGAAGCTGCTTACAAGAATAATATACAGAAGAATGGAAAAGAAAATTGAGAATGCGCTAGGTGACGATCAGTTTGGCTTTAGGAAAAGTAAAGGGACGAGAGAGGTAATTCTGACGTTACGGCTAATAATGGAAGCAAGGCTAAAGAAAAATCAAGACACTTTCATAGGATTTGTCGACCTGGAAAAAGCGTTCGACAATATAAAATGGTGCAAGCTGTTCGAGATTCTGAAAAAAGTAGGGGTAAGCTATTGGGAGAGACGGGTCATATACAATATGTACAACAACCAAGAGGGAATAATAAGAGTGGACGATCAAGAACGAAGTGCTCGTATTAAGAAGGGTGTAAGACAAGGCTGTAGCCTTTCGCACCTACTCTTCAATCTGTACATCGAGGAAGCAATGATGGAAATAAAACAAAGGTTCCGGAGTGGAATTAAAATACGAGGTGAAAAGATATCAATGATACGATTCGCTGATGACATTGCTATCCTGAGTGAAAGTGAAGAAGAATTAAATGATCTGCTGAACGGAATGAACAGTCTTATGAGTACACAGTATGGTTTGAGAGTAAATCGGAGAAAGACGAAGGTAATGAGAAATAGTAGAAATGAGAACAGCGAGAAACTTAACATCAGGATTGATGGTCACGAAGTCAATGAAGTTAAGGAATTCTACTACCTAGGCAGTAATATACCCAATGACGGACGGAGCAAGGAGGACATCAAAAGCAGACTCGCTATGGCAAACAAGGCATTTCTGGCCAAGAGAAGTCTACTAATATCAAATACCGGCCTTAATTTGAGGAAGAAATTTCTGAGGATGTACGTCTGGAGTACAGCATTGTATGGTAGTGAAACATGGACTGTGGGAAAACCGGAACAGAAGAGAATCGCAGCATTTGAGATGTGGTGCTATAGACGAATGTTGAAAATTAGGTGGACTGATAAGGTAAGGAATGAGGAGGTTCTACGCAGAATCGGAGAGGAAATGAATATGTGGAAAACACTGATAAGGAGAAGGGACAGGATGATAGGACATCTGCTAAGACATGAGGGAATGACTTCCATGGTACTAGGGGGAGCTGTAGAGGGCAAAAACTGTAGAGGAAGTCAGAGATTGGAATACGTCAAGCAAATATTTGAGGACGTAGGTTGCAAGTGCTACTCTGACACGGGGAGGCCGCCAATTGTGAAATTCAGATTCGATTCATACTGCGCATAATAAAAGCTCATGGCCAGAGGTGTAATGTCGCAAAGCACCAAGATGCACTTCTCAGCCGTTGTCGAGAAAATCGACAGGTAAAAGAAACCGTTGCGGTGAAATACTTTCTACGATTGATAGTTTTCTACAACGACGTGGCGCAGCGGTAAGCGCTCGGGTTCGTAATCCGAAAGTCGGCGTATCGAATCTCGTGCCATGCAATTTTTTTTATTATTAGTTTTTTGTAATTATTTATATATATATATATATATATATATATATATATATATATATATATATATATATATATAACTATTAATGAATTGCTTATGCATGTTGGTGAAGGCTGATCGCTCTCCAATTGTACCGCCTCCATTTTTCCGTTTTTTTAACAGGGTGTACCAAAGCTCTCCCGTCCGCACTGATTTTCGACGATGTTATAAGTTGCGCTAGGGACCGCATCTACCTTCTTTCGAAGTTAGCAGGCAACTACGCTGTTATGCGGCGGCTCGTTTCGGCCCATTCAACATCTGTCCATCAAGTGTAACGAGCGAGTAACGGAGTTTATATTTCATACCTGCCACAGCGAATTTGTGTTCGTGGGGTCTCTATTCTAATTCGAACGTTTGACTTACGCTATAGGTATTCGTTTCGGAATATCGTTTCTACGTCTTCCGTTAACTATACGTGGTTAACATTATGAAGACAATTAGTAACATTTGTGGAATACAACTTTTTTTGCGCAAAACATAATGATGTACGAAGTCGCGAGTTTTTCCACGTGAAACGACTTTCAACAACTTATTATATGCATAATTGTTGCAACTGATTGCCGGGAATTTATATATATATTACACATTTGAATTACAAAAAACAAATACTAAAAAAAAAAAAATTTCCGTGGTGCGAGATTCGATCCGGCGACCATCGGATTATAAACCCGTGCGTTTACCGCTGCGACACGACGCTGTAGAAAATTACTAATCGTGGAGAGTATTTCACGGCAACGGTTTCTTTTAACTGTCGATTTTCTCGACAACGGCTGAGAAGTGCATCTTGGTGCTTTGCCACATTACACCTCTGGCCATGAGCTTTTATTATGCGCAGTATGAATCGAATCTGAATTTCCCAATTGGCGGCCTCCCCTTGTGAGATGAAGAGATCAGCACAGGAAAGGAATTCGTGGCGGGCCGCATCAAACCAGTCAGTTAATTGATGACCAAAAAAAAAAAAAAAAATCTATTTGACTCTTGTAAATTGTTACACAATTAATCTTCGATGTTGCAAGTGCTACGATCTCACAGTCGGGTGCTTGTGTAATCACTCGTTATGTATTTATAGAGGGTTTCACTTAGTTCTCTTTGCGTTCTATTAGCGACACGCTGGATCACACCTGAAAAACTGGTATCTCTAGCTAGGGGAGGACGAGTAGGAGGAAGGAGGGGCTGTAGCGTGGGAGGTAAGAGTGAGTTAGTCAGTAGCTGCACATCGAGCTGAACGCATCAGCAGCTACCACCAATCTCTCCTGGTGAGATCTTTTGGGATCAATTTCTCAGGTAATCATGCTATTACAATGATTTTTCTCAATTCCCAGCGCATGCGTAGCGTTATGATCTGCTGTTTACGAGTATGTTTTATTTTTAATTTCCATGACAATTCTGATGTTTAATTAGAGCCTTGGAGCATTTTCCGTCAGTTGTAGTAGTGTCCATTGACCTTCCAACATTTCAGTTGTATTCTGATGTCCTACACCTTCTTACCACGTATTTGTTACAAGTTCCTCAGCAGCTACATACTTGTAGGTCGGTAGGAGGCAATACTTCCGCAATCAGCTGTGGGATACTTTCCCGTCATTTCTGAGTAGTACTGTGGGCAAGAGCACACAGCAAGGTGAACATATACACACAGCCGTAATCGGAAAGGGGAACGAAACTCGTTTCAAACGTCCCCAGTTGAGCCCTATACACTAAGGCGAGCAGCTCTGGTTCATTCAGTGTGGGGTTGCGAAAAAGGAAGAGATAATCTTAGAACGTTTGACTGAGTTGAGAATACGAAAGGAAATATTCCTGTACAAAAACTTTTATTAATTTTTGAATATACATTCATATAGAAACAACTATTTCATTATCTTTATTTTGTGTAGTTTTAGTGATATCCAACATAAATTTTAAGTTGTTTTTTCCGTCTACATCTGAACCATCTATTTCATTCTCCAATCAGTAATTTGACAAGTAAAAAGAAGGTTTATTCACCGTTTTTAATACATACCTAGTTTTTTTCCTAAAAATTATCTCCTTTATGCTTCAACGGTTAGTTCTGTTCCTTCTCGCAGTTCCTCTAGCTGATTGCATCGGGGAATTTTAATTTTCCCTCTTATTTCGGGCATTACACAGTTATTTAAACACTGCACATCTTCCTGGATACATGTTGACAGACCATCAGCTTGACATTCTTCCGGAATTTCCGTAAAGAACTTTAACTTTAGAATTTTTGCAAACTAATTGCCATTGAATGATGTTACTCCATGAGTTTAAAACTCTGCAAATGCTTGTTCTGTTACTAAGTGCACAAAACTGAGTCCCCAAGATTCAGAAACCATGTAACCATCATTTTTAAGCAGATCCAGATGATATTTTTCGTCTCTGCTTTCATGTAGTAAACATTCTCGATGTTGGCATTTTCAGCCAGTACGCCGACATACGGTCTTTTACCACAGCTATTTATAGAACATGCCGACAGCTTATATTCTTCACTCACATCCAGCCTTTTCTATACTGGGTGTGTAAAGTAAAATTGTTAGTCTTGTCTGTACATCCGCAGTGGCTTCTTCCTTTTCCAGGAGCAGTTGCAATTGCTTTTGTCTAGTATTCCAGTTTTCGTTTTTTATCTTCGACTTCTTCTGTTTTCAGTTCTCTTCTTCGTTCACTTAGTACATTCACACAACAGAACGGAGTAATTTCCTTAATGGGAAATTATTTAAAACCGTTTGATGAATTGGTTGTATTTCTTAAGACTTGTGGTATAATACTATTTGTAGGAATAAATCTCAATTCGGCGATATCCAAATCCGACGGTATTGTGGAGAACAATGTCCTGGATTGAGGCAATTTGCACAAATATGTTTCTGCTGCTGTAATATAGCGCTGTAATACTTATATTGTCTATGTTGGAGTCAGTTTTAAGCATCTCTGAGTAATTTACAGGTGGATAATTAAAAATGTATGCTGGCCAGCATAAGCTGTAAGCACTTCTCGGTCTTGAGAGTCGGGCAGACTTACTTGCACATCAGTCAGTTTTTGGGTATTCTTATTATCCCAGTGGACCAGCTGCACAACGTTGATAAACACCACACAGCAGCTATCCTGTAAGTTAGTAGTTAGCTGACACTACATGGCTGTGATTGGCGCAGAGTACAGTGGACCACATCGTAAGTACTCTATGAAAGAGTTAAAAAAGTCTCTAACACTTTTACACAGGGTCAAACACACAATCAATTCTGTAGTTATACGTTGTAGCCTCTAGTCTGGTAATATCATGTTGTTTAGCCAAGAAGGATGTAAAAGTTTCTCATGGTCGCATGTCTCGACACTTTCTAAAATTTATAAAGTGATTACCCCTACCTTTATCCACACTTGTTCTTGTGATTTCACACATATATTTGTGATTAATCTTTACTCTACAGTTGGAGGTCATCCACTTTAAACAACCTATTCCAGCGGTCTTATCGTTGTCCACAATCACACTGCTGCTTCCCTGACGGTCTTCTCAGAAGCAGAACTCGTGGTTTGATATTAGGTAGTCGCAAATCTCGATTTTATTACAAATCCTGTTATGTTTTTTTCTTTTGTGTTTCATTTTATTTATGGCCTTCAGATACGATCAATTCTGCCAGTCTCCGATGTAAGATGTGCCAAAAATTAAAAGACGTATTCGATCTCACACACACACATACAGCCACTAATCGCATGCAATATTTACGTTCGTTCGAACCATATTAATTAAATTGTCATATGCCATACTTAATGTATGGAAAGGATAGTATTCGTGTCTCTTGAGAACATTCCTAGCGTGCATTGCATAAAACGTTTCAGTATATGAAAGGAATAGTATTCTTTACCTATCGTTGTTCTGTGAATTTAAAAATGGTTCAAATGGTTCTAAGCACTATGGGACTTAACATCTGAGGTCATTAGTTCCCTAGAGTTAGAACTACTTAAACCTACTAACCTAAGGACACCACACACATCCGTGCCCGAGGCAGGATTCGAACCTTCGACCATAGTAGCAGCGCGGTTCCGGACTCTGAATTTACACACAACCCTACGCAGCGGTGCATCAACAAATTTACCAGCAGGCCAGACAACTCTTCGAACTCTAGATACTTACCATTAGTGCAGCCAATGCGATGCCAAATGGACCGCCAGTCTTTAATATTGGTAGGCGAATGGCGACTTCTAACTGACCATAGAAAATTTCAGTTCATCCTCGGTTAAAAACTTTCTCCTGTTGCAAAAATACTAGGCCTCGGTAGTCAGACTCTATAAAACATAACAAGTTTTTTTAACTGCTTCATTGAAACCAGGAGATATTTAGCAACACAAATGGAGTAGGAGGGTCCTTGTACTGTATACAGCAAACAAACTAAAAATGCAAACCTCGTAAGATTTTATATTAGTATTGATCAAAAAGCATACGTTACTTTATGGATCTGACAGTAATATTTATCTTTGGAAGAAAACTGAAAACTACTTATATTTTTTCTGAACAAGTCAATCACTTTTTCTTCGAAACCAGGATTATTCACTCTTTTACTGTCGATGCTAAGAAGACACAAGCGTGCAGACGATAGTATTGGGATGGTGTATGTTCTGGCACAAAGTACTGTTATCCAAGATGGCACTGATGACGTCATCCAAGATGGCGACTGTGATGTCATTCAATATGGCGCATTTTGACGGGAAGTTAAATTTTGGTGAAATTATAGGTCAATTGGGCAACTTCCACTAACGTAACCCCCGTTCCCTCCTTCCCCCTCCCCCAGAAAAATGGTGGGGATTTCAAATTCCAACAGGACAATGTATCACACGTGAATCTTCAGGTTTTGGCGGCGCAAAGACTGTTCCATTAAGTTTCGGGTGTGCAGCCGTAAGAAATCTCCTTCTTCTTCTAATATTTCGGCTGTATAACGTTCAGCCATCTTCAGAGTGAGCCGCAGCTCACTCTGAAGATGACTCAACGTCATACAGCCGAAATATTAGAAGAAGAAGGAGATATCCTGCGGCTGCACACCCGAAACTTAATGGAACAATGTATAACACCTCTACTAAGTTAAGAAAAGATACGTCACTTGGGCTACCTCCACTAACCTAAGTCACCAGACTGCCCCCTCCTCCTAGGAACTGGCGCAAAGTTTGAATTTTGGCGGTAAAGAAAGATCAGTTGGGGTTTCTCTAGCAACCTAAGAAAATTGCGGCAAACAAAACACACCTCCACTAACCTATGTCACCCATCTGCCACCTCTTCATTGGGGTTGGTGGGAACAATTTATTTAGGGATGGAGTATATTCATCAGAGTGATACAGAGCACCGGCTCTGACATGCCACACAGCAAACAGACCTACAAACTACTGCTCCGTAACTAGTGTATAATGCTCTACACTTGTGCTTGCTAATTGGAAACTACAAAAATAACGCAATGGACAGCCTACAGATATGCAAACCACTCGTAAATAATTCAATACATTTACGTCCAGAGAGACAAACAACTCGTAAATCATCAAAATAATAATCCATCTAAAAGATTCTGCAAACATGGTTGCTAATCGTCAACTGTCGAAATCATGCACGTCTTTATTTAACTCTTTCACGTACAACTAATTTGACCAAAAAATAGCTCTAGAAGTACATGACTTACTTTTATTGTCAAAAATTCATACAAGCAACATATTTATAATATAATGAACATAATTATTACCATTGTACACAAAATTCAATTTTTATAATTATTGTTGGTCACAAGGGATGTGGTTCATTTTTTGTACCACCGTACACCAAGATGCATGATAGTCTTGGAAGCATGTCTTCCTTTTCTCTATGCATAGAGGAACCTTACACTCACTACACATCCAGTCGGTGCGAACTTGTTGTTTCTTGGAACTACATGCTGCACATCTCCTCTTTGTAGATCTTTCTGGCTGATGAGATGAGACGCACAGATTTCGGAACATTGGGTTTCTTCTTGTTGAACTGGAGATGGCTGTTCAGACTTTGCTTTTTACCTCTTGAAGCTACCGTGCCACTAAATCCCTTGCGATTTCTCTTCTGAAGTCCTTCAGAGTCATCTTAGGCAACTTCATTTCTTTATGGATGATGAAAGCATTCACCACAGTGACATCAATAAAGTACGAAAATATTCTGTGCCACCACTTTCTGGTCTTTCTGTCAGTTTCATATACGCCCTTCAGCTGGTCAAATTTATCTACACAATTCATGTTGGCATTGTAATCGGAGAGAGCAATGGGGAAAAAATCTTTTATTTCATTTCCATCTTTTTCCTTTCTTGTAACCTCTGTTGTTTGAGTTGGATCATGGAAATTTGAAAGCAGATGGACGAATCTCTTATCTTTCCACTTCATCACACTAAGGCCTGTATTGCTGCTAGCCCAGTCATAGTCACCCCTTTTCATTTCCTTGTCACTTTTCAACATAGGTAAAGATTTTCTACTTGGATTCACTGTACCACAAGCATGTATTTAGTTTTCTTTCAAATCTGGAAGGAGATCTGGGCTACTGAAATAATTATCAAAGTAAACTCTGTGATCCTTACCTTTAATATTTTCAGTCAGGTCTTTTACAACTCTTTCTCCCAATTTCCTTTCCACAGCATTATCTTTCTTGTTTAAATATCCAGTCTCCATGCATATCCAGATTTGTCTGCTAGTACCCACACCTTGTAGCTTCTCTTGATGGGCTTCTTTGGCAAGTACTGTTTTACAGAAGATCTTCCTTTAAATTTAATCATAGATTCGTCCACTGCCATTCATTCATTTGGATTAAGTGCTTTCTGAAAGTTATGTGAAATTATTTCTAGGAAAGGACGCAACTTATAAAGTTTATCATAGCTGGTGTTCCCTCGTTGTGGCATTTTACTATTATCATTCAAATTAATCTTCAACAGACCAGAAGAAGACCGCTACACTCCACGTCTCGTGAATGAATGGAGCTTTCCGATTCCGCACCCATCCCGAGATGCGCCCATGTCGAGGAGCTTAGCACTCCTCCTAATCGATGTATAGTAACAGACTTCAAAGTGCCGTGATGTAGTAGCGGACACTTAAGAAGAACAAGAAACGATTAATTTTTAAGCGCGATGGAGCTCCAGACAGATGGATTTCGACGCAGTTTTACGTAAATCAACCGGGCTATCAACTTGAAAGTATTGTTCTAGAGGCTAGGATCGGTACCTGGAAGGTATTGGTAAGAGAGAACATAAACACACGCAAGACTACAACGTTCTGCACTTAAAACGGGCTATAATGTTAGATCGCCTGAGTTTCTAGCCTATCAGTCGCGTGGAATGTAGCGGTGTTAATATTCCATTTTAGAAATATATTTCAAGCGCATGAGATACATCCTTCTTCCGGATTTTTTACGATAAACTATGTTATCAAACCATAAAAAGAAAAACCTACTTCTGCAAAACATTTTCTCTGCGTGATACGAGCACAATATAGCTTTCAGGAGACGTATAGCCTCCACCGTTCACATCCCATTACGGTTCAGAAATTATACGATTCCTGCATCAAGCCTATATAAAATGATCGTTAGTAGTGGGGGATACCTCCTACAAGGAAACAGATAAATGCATAGCAGCAGCGTCCAGCATGTAAAAATTACATTCATTCCGTCACTAAATCTGTAAACAGCACATCTTTCAGGCAAATGTGCATGCGGGGATTGCAGCGCCTCACAAGTACCTAGCGCTAACTTAATTTCGATGCTGAATTCTCGATTTTACACCCAAGATGCGACAGGGGGGATGGAGTACATCTCATAAATCAAAGTTCGTTTAGAGGAATGTGTCAAGTTTCATCACACATGAGATGGAAGTCCTTTGATGACTGACAGGTTCACCGTTAAGGATCGCAAGTAGACAGTGCTTTAAACCACATACAGAACACGTGGCTGTATACGAGTAGAAGGCAGGCTATGTCACGCGACTGATTTATCCGGACCAAACAGTGGAAAAACTGACATGCAGCAACTTCTCCTCCTCTAGAATGCATCAGTCAACCATTAAATCGTACCTCGTTACAGCTCCATCTCAATCGATCACCTCGTCCACTCTGCTATCCTTTAATGCAGATGCAAGTAAGTTTAGAGGTGAATGTTCTTCTTGAAATGCATCATATGCAGTAGTCAACTAGCATGTGTCACTGGTTCCTCAATAGACAAACAGTATAATGCTGCTTCGACAGAAAAAAAAAATTGACTGCCTCCCTGATTCCTTTCTTTTTGGTGTCGACGTTTTCTTGGATTCCTCTTGTTGCCGCATACTTGTTCCCATGAACAAATTGTTCGGCGCGAACCAGAAGATACGCAAGTACTTCCTCAATTTCACCGCATTTCGGTGTATATTCGGTCAATTTATACTTATTCCCTCGTCATTTTTCGCAACTCTATCGATTTTATGTCGGATCTATCCATGCGATCAAGACATAACCTCTTGTTTTGTGTTCTAAAATTACTTGTAAATGTAGCACAGCTGCCTCCATTGATCGGCAGCCGTAATGTAGAACTATTCTCGTCTGTGTCCAGTCACCTCCACCTTCGGAGAGCATTTACTCTGTTTTCTGTGCGTCTGTGCATATGCATGGCTCGCGGATGGCGAGAAATAGATGAAAGGAGAAAATATAAAAAAGTAATAAATGAAGTGGCCGAATACAAACGTCTAAAAAATGAGATGGACAGGAATTGCAAAATGGCTAAGTGGGAATGGCTAGATGCGGTATGTAAGTAGGTAGAAGCGTATATCACTAGGGGTAAGAAAGATACCGCCTACAGGAAAATTAAAGAGACATTTAGAGAAAAGACAACCACCTGTATGAATATTAAGAGCTCAGACATAAAACCAGTCGTAAGCAAAGAAGGGAAAGCAGAAACATGGAAGGAATATATAGAGGGTCCATACAAGGGAGATGTACTTGAGGGCAATATTATAGAAATGGAAGAGGATATAGAGGAAGATGAGAACGTAAATATGATAATGCGTGGAGAATTTGAAAAAGCACTGAAATACTTAAAGCGAAACAAGGCCCTGCGAGTAGACAATATTCTGTTAGAGCTACTGAACAGTCTTGGGAGAGTCTGCCATGAGAAAAATCTTCCATTTGGTGTATAAGACAGACGATACACCATAAGACTGCAAGAAGAATATAGTAATCCTGAAAGCAGGTGCTGACAGATGTGAAAATTACCGAACTATCAATTTAATAAATGGCTCTAAGCACTATGGGACTGAGGTCACCAGTCCCCTAGACTTAGAACTACTTAAACTTAACTAACACATCCATACCCGAGGCAGGATTCGAACCTGCGACCGTAGCAGCAGTGCGGTTCCGGACTGAAGCCCATTGAACCACTCGGCCGCAGCTTTCAGCTCTTTTAATAAGTCACAGCTGTAAAATACTAACACGAATCCTTTCCAGAAAAATGGAAAAACTGGTAGAAGCTGACCTCAGGGAGCATCAGTTTGGATTTCGGACAAATGTAGGAACATGCGAGGGAATACTTCTCTTTGAAGGGAAACCTACACTGATAGCATTTGTAGACTTACACAAAGCTTCTGGAAATGTTGATTGGATCATTCTATTTGAACTTATAAAGGTAGCAGGGCTAAAATGCGGGGAGCAAAAGGCTATTAACAGTTTGTATAGAACCAGATGGCAGGGCCATAAAAGGGAAGTAGTGGTTGAGATGGGAGTCAGAAAGAACAGTAGCCTATCCCTGATGTTATTCAGTCTGTATATTGAGCAAGCAGTAAAGGAAACAAAAGAAAAATCTGGAATAGGGATTAAAGTCCAGGGAGAAGAAGAAAAACTTTGAGGTTTGCCAGTGACATTGAAATTCTATCAGAGACAGCAAAGGACTGAGAAGAGTAGTTGAATGGAATGGTGTCTTGAAAGGAGCATATAAGATGAACATCAACAAAAGCAAGGCGATGGTAATGGAAAGTAGTTGAATTAAATAAATTGATGCTGAGGGAATTAGATTAGAAAATGAGACACTTAATGTTATAGATGAGTTTTGCTATTTGGGGAGCAAAATAACTGGTGATCGTCCGAAAGGATACAAAATGCAGAATGGCAGTGGCAAGGAAAGCGTTTATGAAGAAGTGAAATTTGTTAACATCGAGTATAGATTTACGAGTCAGGAGGTGTTTTCCGAAAGTATTTGTATGGAGTGTAGCCATGTACGGAAGTGAATCATGGATGATAAATAGTTTAGACAAGAATTGAATAGAAGCATTCGAAATGTGGTGCCGCAGATGAATGTTGAAGATTAGATAAGTGTATCACATGACTATTGAGGATGTATTGAAGTATTGAACAGAACTGGGGAGAAGAGAAATTTGTCGCACAACTTGACTAGAAGAAGGGATCGGTTTGTAGCACATGTTCTGAGGCATCAAGGGATCACCAATTTAGTACTGGAGGGAAGCGTAGTGTGTAAAAGTCGTAGAAGGAGACAAAGATGTGAATAAAGTATGCACATTCAGAAGGATGTAGGTTGTGGTAGTTACTCGGAGATGAAGATGCTTGCACAGGATAGAGTCGCATGGGTAGCTGCATCAAACCAGTCTTCGGACTGAAGACCACAACAACAACATTTTTTTGTTGTTGTTAAGGTGAATTTTTACAAACTACCTGTAGAAAGCATATAACACTAATAAAACTGAAGTGTTACAAGTGAATCAAAGTATGTAAATTATTATTTATGCCTCTCTATAATAAAATTTTATTTAATTTACTTCCTCTCGAAGAGTTAATTTGCCTTTTATTCGCAACAATGTTTTTCATTTCGTGCACTGTTTATAAGGGGCGATCAAAACGTTTCCGCAGCACATATGCAACGTAGCGATGCGGATATTTAAGCACCGATAAGTAACCAAGAGATTAGCACCGCATTCGTGTCTTTTTCAGATGAGTCTGCAGTAAATGCAGAAAAGACAGAGTTGGTGACGTTGTTACCAAGTGCTTCTAAGCAGGGCCAACGTGCTGTTATTCTTTTCTTGATTGTGCAGGAACAAACACCAGTAGACATTCGTCAGAGGATTAAGAATATGTATGGGGCAGCGTATCTGTCGAAATCCACCACTGTGGCATGGTGCTCCACGTGCCGTGCTGGTCGCGGCTCCACTCAGGACGCCCGTCGGCCTGGGAGGCCACACCCATCCTGCCAACTCAAGTGCGAGGCAGTCGAGCACGCGCCCTGTAGCCCTGAACACACACCGCGTGATTATCGCACCGTCAGTCGTTTGGAAACGGACTTTAAGGGTGGCCGATTCCTGTCGTGAGAGGCTGTACACTTATTCACGCACCAGAACACCGTGTTTTACTTAACGGGTATTCTCATCTTGGTGCATCGCCTGGATGATTGCCTCAATGACCATGGCAAGTTTGTCTCACTGGTACACCGATTGTGGACTATGTTTTATAACAGAAACATTTTGACTGTTCCTTATATGAACGTAATACTTTTAAAACGCCTGGTGCTGTTGACGATTCATTTGGTGCTGACTATTATTTCTGAACGTTACTGTACACAGTGCTGAGAAACATGAGAATATGTGACCAGCTGTGTTCTGACTGCAGGTCGGTTATTGGGAACCCACATTGCCTGTTGACCTATGGCGTGGTGGCCGTGGCTGATGGTGCAGTTGGTGGTGTGGTGCTGTGCCGGCTTGGTGGCGGTGCTGTGGTGGAAGTGGGCCACAAAGCCCCACATCGACGCTCCAGGGCCGCCTACGGTGCCCATCATTGGGAACATTCTGGACTTGCTCGACATGCCGTTGACCCTCCGTAAGCTCTTCGAACTCCACCGGCAGTATGGGGACTTGACAAGGTGAGCTTATGGCATCTGGTGGGAGAGTGGTCGGGCACAACAAAATGTACAGACTGAAACATGACGTCCAACCTCTGGAAATAAGTAACACAATTTTGGACGATACGATACTTCTGCATAACTCGATTCTTTACAGTATTAATTAAGTGAACAATTGTGCTTTTGATGCTTGTGAACTGAAACTGAAGGTTGTCCTCTTGTCTCGAAGTGATGGAAAGCAGAGTAGCCCTCAAGTTTCTGTTCTGATACATCACTTCTATTAAAAACTTAAGGCACAGTCCTAAAGGCTCGATGATCCCTTCAAAAAGAGAGCTATGTGATTAAGTACGCCTTAGAGGCCATTTTATGGCGACTGTGCCCTCCTGAGTAGATATCTACTGGGGACATGGACGCAGTTTTACAAATAGGGGCATTTTGTATACAAATAACCGTAAAAAATCAAATGTCCCATTTTTTAGACAAAACAGAACGTAATTATGGGTATGTAAAACGACATTTTCATGTATAAATAACTGCAAAAGCTCAATTTACACACTCATCCCAACCGAGAGCGCAAATTGATAGGTAGATGGAATTGTGCATTCAGTTACTTTCGAAGTAAAGCCACATTATGAGTAAAAATTCCAGATCCTCAAACTTATTATTATTAAGTTTCTTCAATCCTTTATATCTCAGTTTAATACTTCCATCTTCAAAAAACAGAATATTCCAATCTGTAATTAATTTATTATATCTGTTTGGTAAAATGGTCATAAATTTTTATAAAATTCCATACAAATTTTTTCCCCATGTCTAGTTTTTAAATATACACCATCTGCAACACAAAACAATTCCTTAATTTCTAGCTCAATAATCTGTTTAAACAAATTGGAATTCCTTCTATTATTAATCTTCTTTGGTACAGTATCCATTTACTGTTTATAAATTTTTAATCATGAAAATATGACTAATGTGTGGTACCAATTTAAATTTGACATTCTTGTTGAGAGAAATAACAATCCAAGAGAGAGACAAGTTGAATATAATATTTCCAAAAAAATTTTAAACCATCTTTAATCATAGAACATTTGAGAAGACAGGACTGTACTGACTGTATTGATGTATTAAAGCAAATATATAGGGAAGACATATACGAAATAAAATTTTTAGTTATAAAGGAAGCTTTATAGAAATATGGGAAGAAATAGAAAACGCATATTTTCTCTTTTTATGACTGCCAAACAACTTGAGAATTGTAATTTGCCAATAAATAATTTACCAAAAATATTACAAAATTATATTAAAACCTATTCATCATTATTAGAAGTTTCTCACCCAGTAAATAGAGATTTAGAAAACAGTGGGTACAATAAAAATTAAATAATAAATTCACTCCATTGGTGTTGTAATTGTGTTATGGATTTTATGTTTATGTTACAGGAGATAGAAGAACTTTTTCAATATCCAGGGTCTCCATTTGTATGGAAAATATTTATTTATATTCTTCTTATTAAATTTTGTGTGTTGTAAGTGGTCTGAGAAAACAGCAACAAATATTCTACTGGGGTTTATACTGTGAAAAAGATAGCAGAAATCACATATAATGCACCTCAATTAAGGTCGTTGTTTTTTAAAGTAGATGATGATTATGAATTTGTAAACTATATGCAACATGATAAACATGAATAATGATCATATGGTAATCGGTTTATTTTATTTTTCAATGCATACCTTTTATCATCATGAGGACTCAATGCATAGATTACATGTTTTTCACTTCGAATCATGTGCATCGTTCTATCTTGTTCTATATCGTTAAATAAACAATCTTTATATGCTACTAAACTCTTTCTGTTTTTAACAACACATATCTTAACACCTTTAGGTTTTTCTCTATTTTATCGCCAATCTTATAAGCATACCTTCTTGGTCTCAAAGTGTAGAATTCTTCCATTATTTTTCCATTACATTCATCTCTCATGTCTCCTAAGTCGTTTTTGATTACTTGTGGAATACCGTAAATATCATCTGTTGGATAATCACTCATATCTAAGTAATCAGTCACTGAGTTCATGCTTTCATACAAATCTTTAATCTCTATATTTTAAATGTAACTCTCTGTGTCTTGGTAACACACTTCAGTACCTTCTCCGTATTTTTGTTTCATTGCACCATAGTGTAAATCCTACATAAGTTTTTTAGGTACATCGAGTAGCACATGCCAATGTAGACTAGCATATTAAATTTAATTTTTCTTGTAATCATATGAATAGCAACAATTTTTCATTAAATATAGTTCTTCCTCTAAAATTTGGCTTAGATATTAGTTTATCACACTTTTCATCATCTGGAACTAACTTTATATCCATCCAGCTTCTTTTATTTACCACTGTTTTACCAAATACTGAATTATTCATTACCTTGTAGTAATATTTTTCAAAATCATTCTTCGATTGCATTCCCATTTGAGCATTCTAATCTATATATTTCTTCAACCAATCAGATTGTTTAAATTTTAAAACTGTCTCTTAGCTTCATTCCTAGATACAAGTATTGTTTAAGACTTCTGTAGTGAACTATATAAATATTTTTATCATTCAGAGCATTCAAAAACTTACTTTCGTACGTTCCTGGAAAAATGTCATTATCGGGATCGAATGGTAAATCTTTATGCAAATCATGTAAATCTTTTTTATATTCGAGATCTACTTCAAATCTATATCCAATTTTAACAGTGTCTGATGTTTCACTTGTTTCATACGAACAGAATTATTTTTCTCATGCCATTCAAATACAGAATGCGGCAAATACTGACTCATAGCATAACCATGTAGGTTGTGTGCATCTAAATATGCTAAATACACTCCTGGAAATGGAAAAAAGAACACATTGACAACGGTGTGTCAGACCCACCACACTTGCTCCGGACACTGCGAGAGGGCTATACAAGCAATGATCACACGCACGGCACAGCGGACACACCAGGAACCGCGGTGTTGGCCGTCGAATGACGCTAGCTGCGCAGCATTTGTGCACCGCCGCCGTCAGTGTCAGCCAGTTTGCCGTGGCATACGGAGCTTCATCGCAGTCTTTAACACTGGTAGCATGCCGCGACTTCGTGGACGTGAACCGCATGTGCAGTTGACGGACTTTGAGCGAGGGTGTATAGTGGGCATGCGGGATGCCGGGTGGACGTACCGCCGAATTGCTCAAGACGTGGGGCGTGAGGTCTCCACAGTACATCGATGTTGTCGCCAGTGGTCGGCGGAAGGTGCACGTGCCTGTCGACCTGGGACCGGACCGCAGCGACGCACGGATGCACGCCAAGACCGTAGGATCCTACGCAGTGCCGTAGGGGACCGCACCGCCACTTCCCAGCAAATTAGGGACACTGTTGCTCCTGGGGTATCGGCGAGGACCATTCGCAACCGTCTCCATGAAGCTGTGCTACAGTTCCGCACAACGTTAGGCCGTCTTCCGCTCACGCCCCAACATCGTGCAGCCCGCCTCCAATGGTGTCGCGACAGGCGTGAATGGAGGGACGATTGCAGACGTGTCGTCTTCAGCGATGAGAGTCGCTTCTGCCTTGGTGCCAATGATGGTCGTATGCGTGTTTGGCGCCTTGCAGGTGAGCGCCACAATCAGGACTGCATACGACCGAGGCACACAGGGCCAACACCCGGCATCATGGTGTGGGGAGCGATCTCCTACACTGGCCGTACACCACTGGTGATCGTCGAAGGGACACTGAATAGTGCACGGTACATCCAAACCGTCATCGAACCCATCGTTCTACCATTCCTAGACCGGCAAGGGAACTTGCTGTTCCAACAGGACAATGCACGTCCGCATGTATCCCGTGCCACCCAACGTGCTCTAGAAGGTGTAAGTCAACTACCGTGGCCAGCAAGATCTCCGGATCTGTCACCCATTGAGCATGTTTGGGACTGGATGAAGTGTCGTCTCACCCGGTCTGCACGTCCAGCACGAACGCTGGTCCAACTGAGGCGCCAGGTGGAAATGGCATGGCAAGCCGTTCCACAGGACTACATCCAGCATCTCTACGATCGTCTCCATGGGAGAATAGCAGCCTGCATTGCTGCGAAAGGTGGATATACACTGTACTAGTGCCGACATTGTGCATGCTCTGTTGCCTGTGTCTATGTGCCTGTGGTTCTGTCAGTGTGATCATGTGATGTATCTGACCCCAGGAATGTGTCAATAAAGTTTCCCCTTCCTGGGACAATGAATTCACGGTGTTCTTATTTCAATTTCCAGGAGTGTAATTTGATGTCTCTTTATCAACAAAATCTTATATATACATTTATTAGTAATGCTTCGACATATGTTTTACAACAGTGAGATACACCACTCCTTATTCATTTTTCTACCATTAAAATCATATAATGATTGTATAATAAATCAAGTGGTTGTTTAGTCATTCTCAACTGTGCACCCCATGATAAACCAGCTGCAGTAAAATTACCAAGAAGGAGCTAAGACATAAGATGTAATATAAAACTCCACCTAAACAGGCCATGAGGACCCAATGGTACCAAATGGCCGCTGTGTCATCCTCAGCCCACAAGCGTCATTACATGCTGATGTGGCGGTGCATGTGGTCAGCACATTGCTCTCTCAGCCATATGTCAGTTTACAAGACCAGACCCGCTACTTCTCAACCAAGTCGCTCTGCAGTTTGCCTCACAAGGGCTGAGTGCACCCCATTTGCCAACAGCGCTCGGCAGACTGGATGGTCACCTATCCAAGTGCAAGCCCAGCTTGACAGCGCTTAACTGCGATGATCTGATGGGAACTGGTGTTATTACTGCAGCAATGCCATTGGCGCAAGCTGTAATATATGGTTTTCTAAAATTCTCAAATACATCAACCAATAACAAAACATCAGTTGTAGATACTTATCATGATATTCACCAAGGTCGTTAATATATTTCTCCATACTAATTGTACATGACGTAGTTATGTCACACTATTTCAGTTAACTGTAAAAATCTTCTTTTGATGGAAGCTGCTCTTCTTCAAATTTTTTCCAAGAATCCACGTAACCATATGGATGTACATCTTTTCTGGTCACTAGATTGAATAGCTCTTCCAATCAAAATTTTCTGATGTTCTTCTTTTAAACTCTCTTCAGATCGATGAAAGTTTATCAAGTGAACAAGCCATGAACATAAATGTGTCAATAAATCTCATCTTCAATGTTTCTGTCTTGTTTCCAAAACTAATGTATGTATTTCCTTGGTTAGGCAGTGAAAATTTTCCATCAGATTTCTTGAAACATACATTTTGTGTCCTTATCTGATGCAAAACTTGCACACACTAACCTGGGAAACTGTAAGCAGCTGGCACATTATTTTTGAACGCTCCTTAATCGTTCAGAACCCCCTTCGAGATTCCCTAACGAAAGACCTATTTACATGCACCCTGAATCATCACCACTAACACAAGAAGAAATTCACAAACACATTATCAAAATTACAAAACAATAGGACACCTGGTGAAGATGGGATTATTGCTGAGCTACTGAAAACTCTAGGTGCAATTCTCTGAGTGTTATATCATTGCAGATATTTGGGAGACAGAAAACTTACACCAGGAAGGGAAATGTGGGCTTAATCATCCATTACACAAAAAGGGAGTCAAATGTGAAGTACGTAATTATGGAGGCATATCCCTACTTCAGATCACATAGAAAGTTCTATCAGCCTCTCTTGTACAAAGAGCACAAGAACAACTGGAAGACAAAGTTCGCGAATACCAAGGTGGTTTCTGCTCCAGTACATCCTGCACACAACAAATTTTCAAACTAAAGACCGTGGAGAAATACAAAGCAGTCAGAAATAGCCCAATAATTTACACATTTGTTTACTTTAGAAGCGCATATGACTCAGTTGACTGACAAATACTTTTTGAAATCCTTGAGGAACAAGGGTTGGATCCAAAAACCCTTGCCCTCATCAAAGAAACATAGACTGATACTACCGCCAAGGTGAAATTCATGGGTGGAATATCCAAGCCCATCCTGATCAAAACTGGTGTGTGACAAGGTGATGGTCTGTTCTTGTGCTGGAGAAGGTCGTCCGCAAATGGGAAAAGGAGCTGAAGTATAAGAACTGCTGGAAACCTATACAGATTGGGTGAGTCAAGGATGACATAAGACTTTCATGCCTAGCTTTTGTTCATGGCTTAGCCTTACTAGCATATGATGAGACAACAGCTACCAAACAGGTTGAAACCTTTGGAGAATGTGCAGAGAAATTTGGTCTACAAATATCTATCCTAAAGTCTGAGTTCATCGCCACAACAACTGACACCCAAAATCTGACTACAAAATATGGTCATATCAATAGAGTCCCATATTTTAAATACTTAGGTGAAGTCATTGAATCTACAGTGTGAGAGAAAACAGCACAAAATGTTCGCCTCCAAAAACAGAAGAGAGCCTATGTAAGATCCTACAAAGAGTGCATTAAAGATGCATGTCCAAAAACACTAAAATTCGGCAATATAACACAGTACTAAAACCTGAAGGCTTTATGCCAGTGAACCCCTGACAGTCCACATAAAAGGTGATCTTGAAAACTTACTAAAGGAAGAATAAAAAATTATAAGAAAGGTACTAGGGCCGAAGAAAACAGAAGGGTGCTGTAGACCCCAATCTCGTCAAACAACTGAGAAATTGTCCAGCCTTGCAGCAGATGTTATGAAAATGCAATTAAAATCTAACACGCATGTCTCTAGACTTCACAAAAGAAGACTTATGCAAAATATTCTTAAATACATAGAAGGACTTAAATCTATAGCCTGGATACAAGAGGTCAAAAAGGCCCTACAAAAAACACAGATAAATTATTCAGATATGTTGTTATGTTGTTGAACTTGAAATAATCACGCAGTTACAGTCTGAAAGTGAATATACATGCTTTTATTAACATGCACAGAACGAATGTAACACAAGGGTATGCAAAACATCACCACATTAGGAGAAACGTCCTTAAAATGTCCGTAGCAACTACGACAAAGATAAATATGTACCAGAGACATCGATTCTAAATTCCAACACCCCCACTAGAGGGATGTCTCTCAGTACTTCATTGTCGGAGTCCAAATTCTTCAGTTGGTTGCTGATGTCTGGTTCTTGGCAGTGGCTTTGTAATCATATCTGCAAGCATTCCATTTGTGGAAATTTGTCCACTGTGATTCCTCCTCTATCTATCTTTTCCCTGATGAAATGATGCCTAGTGTCAATGTGTTTAGTGCGACCTTTGTATTCATTTGTCTTTGCTAGATCAATTGCACTTTTGTTATCGCAAAACAATCTTACTGGGCCCTCTTATGGGAAAGGGGATATCTCTCTTTTGATGTTTCAGCCAAAGTGCTTCCTGACACGCAGAAGTTAAATCCATATATTCTGATTCCGTCGTCGAGAGAGTTACTGTTGGTTGTTGTTTACCATTCCATTAATTGCTGCACCTTTTGACACAAATTAAAAACCATTGGTTGATTTACTATCCCCTATGTCCCCAGACCAGTCAGCATCAGTGTAAACTGTGATGTCATGATCTTCTATGGAAAATTGTAGCTTGAACTCTTTAGTTCCCTTTATATACCTTAGGATGCGCTTTACAAATTGTCAGTGGGAAATTCCAGTGTTATTATTAAACCGACTCACAACTCCAATTGCGTACGCTAGATCTGGTCTAGTATCTAATTGTGCATACATTAAGATACCTATGGCTTCTTTAAATTGGACTTTCTTCATGGCTGCTCTTTCTCTCCCTGTTTTTGGGCTCATTTTATGAATTAATACTTGGTTATTGTCATGAGGAGTGGATACTGGATTACAGTCTTCCATGTTATACTTTCGTAAAATCTGATTTATGTAATGAAACTAATCTAACCATAAAAGTCCAAGCTTATGATCTCTTGTCACACGGATTCCTAGACTATTGGATACTTCTCCAAGGTCCTTTAGTTTAAGTTGTTCCTTTAGTTGTTCTTTAAATGCAATTCCCTGTTGCATATTGTTACAAAATACCAGCATGTCATCTACGTAAACAGCTACAATTAATATATCACTTTCTTGGTTTTTGTGATAATCACATGGATCAGTGATGGACCTGCTGAATTTTAAACTTCGAAGAACTTTGTCCAGTTTGACGTTCCAATAGCGACTTCCCTCTTTAAGTCCATACACTGTTTTCATGAGTCCTTTAATATCTTCACATTTCACTGTTCTTGTCGTGTAGTCAACTGTGGGAATTTTGACATAACTCTCTTCTTTCAAATCACCTTGCAAAAAAGATGTCACCACATCACAATGATCAATGTCCGAGTCTATATTTAACAGCTAGACTAAACAAATATCTGAGTGAATTGTATTGTATCATGGTGAGTATGTTTCTTCATAGTCTAAACCTTTAACTTGAACATCCCTCAACTACAAGTCGAGCTTCATGGAGAATTATCTGTCCTTGTTAGTCTCTTTTGATCTTAAAGACCCACCTAGCATCAATCGCTTTTTTGCCTTGAGGCAGGATAGCTGACTCCAAAGTTTTATTTTCCGCATGTGACTTCAATTCTTCTTCTATTGCTTGAAACCGGTTCTCTGAATCCTTGGATTGCAAAGCTACTTCCAAAGTTGTGGCTCTGATTCTTGTGAATCTTCTTTAGTACAATAGGTCACATAATCATCCATCTTCTTCGGTATGGGTATTCTGGAAGACCTTCTGAGCGCTTATTGAGGCGATTCTGAATCTTCTTCTATTTCGACTAAGCCCGTTTCTTCTGAAATGCCGTTATCGAATCCGTTGTCCCTTGAGCCATCTTCAATAGTAATGTTCTCCTCCTTATTTGTGAATGGAATAGATATCTGATTTGTTTCCACCAAAGATCACTTGTCCCTGGCTTGTTATTGTTCTCTTGAATTATTTCTTCTTTAAATATCACATACCTGGATTTAATGATTTCTTGTTGAACCGAATGGAATAACAGTTGTGCCTTGCTGTCTTCACAGTATCCAAAGAGTAAACAATGAACACATTTCTTGTCCCATTTTCGCCTAATGGTTTTTGGTATGTGGACAAATGCCTTACTACCGAATAATCTTAGATGCTGGAGGTTAGGTTTCTTCCTTGAGAAAGCTTCCTCAGGCATTAGGTTGTTCAAAGCTTTTGTCAGTACTTCCCCAGAAAAATTCATAGGCAATTTCGCCTCAAATAACATACATCTTGCCTTTTCCACAATTGTTCTATTGTACCTTTCCGCCACACCATTTTGTTCTGGACTGTAGGGAACAGTGGTTTCATGTTTAACTTATTCTTCCCTTAAAAATTTCGCCACTGTTTCATTTACATATTCTTTTCGATTATCGGTTAACAAGATACAAAGCCTTTCGACTGTAATACTCTATGAACTTTTTAAAATTGCGTATAATGTCAGGTACTTGGTATTTATTGCTGACAGAATACAAAATCTTTCCAGAGAAATCAGCAGTCACAGTTAGTTAGCACCATCAATCAATGTGGTTTGCATTGGACCACACAAATCTGAATGTACTAACTCCAAAATCCTTTTAGCTCTAGAAGTGGAGTGAGGAAAGGAAAATATAGTTTGCTTACCTTATAGGCACGTAACACAGGGAGTGGCGATGGCTCCGTTACATTTGATGCCATTAGCCAAACCCTTTCGTAATTCTTCTGTCGCATCTTCTGTGTCATAAATTCGCATCAATAGACAAGGATGCATATTTTGTTTCTGCACTGTGATCACTTGATTGGTCCAGCCAATATATTCCGTTGATTAACGATACTGTAGCTATGAATTTCTTCTCTGTATCTCGAATGTGACAGCCTCTATTGTCGAAAATGACTGAGTGACCTGTTGCACTATTTTGCTCACAGAAAGTAAATTTGTACCCAGCTGAGGAACATAAAGTACATCCGTCACCTTAATATTTATTTTCTCTCTGCCTGCCACAGATTTAATATGCGTGCAACCTCTCCCTTTAACGGGTAAATTTTGGTTGTTGGCCACGACCACTTGTAAACTGGGAAATGATGCCAGGAAATTTAAATCACTTGGATGGTGTGACATGTGAGCTGATGCACCAGAATCCACAAACCAGTCTTTGTGTATAGTTTTAGTTGACGGTGGCATCATGAAGAATGTCTTGTAACTGGTTTCTTTAATTACTGATTTTTCGGTTGCCTTGTTTTTACTGCGAGAATCTGTCGCTATGTGTCCATATTTGTTGTAGTTGTAACATCTTGGACCTCTGCGATTGTCGTGTGAGCTGATTCGCTTGTCTTTTTTACTCGCCTGGAGAGCCACATCATTAACATCGAGTTGCCTCTCGCTTCATCCTTTACTTCCTGTAGTAATTTGTTTTTAATGGCCCATTATTGGCGTGTTGGAGTTCTCTGAACCCATTATCCTTGGTTTGTACTCATTAGGCAGCCGATCTAACAAGATACATCCTACCCACTCGTATTTAACTTCAAAGTTAAGATAATGCAATTTTTTTGACGTTAGAATCATTCTCGACACATATTCTTCCATAGACGGACAGTTCTCTAATCGTGTTGATAAAAGTGTTCTCAACTAGCCTATTCATCGCTAAAGTCCCGAATCCTCATAACTTAGTTTTAATTTAACCCACACTTCTTTTGCAGAAGACATGTTCTGGAGATGCACATAAATAGCAGTATCAACTGATAAGAATATTTTGGCCCTTACAGGGCATATCTTAACTTCATCTTAGATCTCGCCTGTTATACACTGCCACAGTTGTTCATGCTGTAGATAAATTTTCATTGCAAATTGCCATGTATTGTAATTTTCTTTTCCTTTTAGTTATTCAATTAATGGCAACGTATTAGCACTGACTGGACTCATGATATCGGCGTTCTGTATCTGCGTCTTAATGTGATGAAAAAAACGTAGTTTTTAATCACTTCAGATCGCTGAGTGACTGTGCCTCAGCCCATTACCTGTTGTTATTGAACTTGAAATAAACACACAGTTACAATTTGGAAGTGAACATAAATGCTTTCATTAACATCCAGAGAACGAATGTAACACAAGGGTAGACAAAACACAACCATGTTAATAGGAATGTCTATAAAAGAGTCCATAGCATCTGCAGAAAAGACAAATATATAGCAGAGGCATCGATTCTAAATTCCAATGAGATATTTTGGACAGAAAGGTAATTAAGCAGAAAGCTGACAGATGGGAAGTTATGTCAGAGATCGAAGCTCCAAAGAAAGCTGGAAAAAAAGGACAGAGTAAAGGAAGAGAGACCATGGAGAAAAAATTAGAGCAATGTGGAAAAAAAAGAAAAAAAAATCAAGCAGCTTTATGTAATCCAACAGGGTCTAATTTCACATAATAATACTGTTAATAATAATGTATGTATTCTCATTGCTTTGTATTAGATCTATGATCTTATTATCATAAGCAAGTTCTTTCACAAACAAATGAGAATCATATCCTGATAAATTATGTAAATAAATTCGTACCAAACTGGGATGTTTTAAGTGTAAATTATAATTATTACATAATGGATATATATATATATATATATATATATGTATTTATTTATTTATTTCAGTTAAGTGATCATGCTAACGAACTTTTTTATTATTTCTTGTATAATGACATCTGTGCAATGTACAAGTTTTCAGTATACATGTCTGCATTGTTCTTCAAGTGATAATGGTCTCATTTCTTCAATTTTCTTCAATTTCAGCATATTTTCTTCCAATTTCTTCAACCTCTTTTTTAAATAGTCAATAACTTTTTTATGACAATTTAGTTCTGTGTATACAACACTATATTTATAATGTCCATTAATGTATTTCATATAATAACCAACTCAGTACATTTTGATATTTCGTTGTATATGAATTTTCTGGATTTGGTTGACAGTGGTCGATCTTTTCAATATACTCTCAAAACCTTCATAAATAACAAATGGGACTTTCTGTTTATATATGTTTTCCAAAACTTACATATGACACTTTCAGTGGTAATTTAACTTTTAATGGTTTGTTACTGAGTAATTTGGTGTGTGGCAATCTAATTTCTCTTGACTAATGAAGTGGAGTAAACATGTATTACAGATAAATTTGGATTCTTTATGTTTTGAGATATCAGCTAAAAACAATGAAGAAAAAACCTTTAATCCAACAATAATGTTAGTTTCACATTGTTTCTAGAATATAAAAAGTTTACATGTTTTCTTTTTTAAGTTTTCTAATTTTTAATAGAAACACTTGATATTTCATCAGATAAATAAACATTAATAAATACCATTAATTCTACTCTCAGTTTTTGGAATGTTATCAACCACCAGAGGAAATTCAAAATTTTCTTTCTGAACAAGATGAAGGTCAATACATTACAATATTTAGTAACCCTTTGTGGATATTTATTTACAAGATATAATGCAGATTTTATACACCACATAAAATATTTTTCATCACTATTTTTTTTACATTAATAGGAGCTTATTTTTCGTTTATTTTTCTCGTACTTCGATGCAAGATGATCCTCTCAATCGAACATATCTGTTAACTTCTAATTGAAACCCAAATAATTCTTTTTAAAGTCCATTCTGATCCCCATGCTTTCTCTGTATGAAAGTATAGGTTTGTGTTTGTTGTCTAAATTTCTGAACTTTATCATTTGTCTGCAATCTGTACTCACAAAATAAATATATGTTTACTTTCAAACCATTAAATTATTCTAAATTTTCTGTAACTACTTTCATAATTTTTGGTTTTTCCGCATTTAAGAAATGACCAGGCTCAACTGAATGTATATTATTTTCCAAAGTTATAGTTTGCAATCTGTTTTTAAATGCTGTATCAACTATATAATCTTTAATTTTTTTCGGTCTCTTTCGTCTCAAATACATTATTACAAAAAGGATATATTTCTTTCAGTGGTTTAGGTTCTATATTTTGAAAAATTTCGTCATCACCTCCGATTTTATGAAATCGTAATCGTTTCCAAGATTTTTTCAATATCAAAATGACCAATAATAAATGTAATTAAATCAGCTTTTCTAACTATATAATATCACTGCAAATTATTCCTTCTACAATAATCATGGAGTTGGGCAACTGTCAATTCCTCCATCTATTAGAGATACAGAACATTAGGCTTTTGAAATATAACTTTTGTTTTCACTTTTTGGTTCTTTGTACATAAATGTTTTTTGTGATCACTTTTAATTACATCTTTTCCTCATTTACACACCTTTTTTCAGCTTATCTTGTATTTGACATAACATTCATTCATTTGAGAGCTTGTCCTTTTGAGAATTTAAGTAAAAACAATTAATACCTTTAATTTCTTGAGAACCTATACATTTTTGTTGAA
This sequence comes from Schistocerca serialis cubense, assembly GCF_023864345.2. Classification (NCBI taxonomy): domain Eukaryota; kingdom Metazoa; phylum Arthropoda; class Insecta; order Orthoptera; family Acrididae; genus Schistocerca; species Schistocerca serialis. Next base: position 87,251,200 of record NC_064647.1, on the reverse strand, counting down.
CTATCACAATCATTATTTTCAATGGATAACGATGTTTTAGAATTCTCCTCACACGAAATTTATTGTGAACTTTTTTTTTACAATATTCAGATATAATATTTTTTCCACACACACTGAAACTCTTGAATACATGTATTTGTTTGATAATGCCAAAAAAATTACTTACACATATGTGAATGTTTATCCTTTGTATATTCATGTGAGTGAAAGTTATCAATTGACTTCCCACATTCACAAATTTTACACTTCTTACATATAATCACTTCCATTTATTGAGATAATTTTCATCAGTGTAATATAAATTATTATATATTAAATACAATGGTAACTCGTATGTTGTTACAATTGGTAAGGAAAATTTAAAAATATATAAATTAGAAAAGCATCATTATGTTATTAACGAAACAAAAATGTGGAAATGTTCTGAGAAAGAATCTGGGAAAATATAAGACAAATATGTAAAAATGACTCACGAAGAGAATCTGAGATGATTTAAGAAATACATTGAATATTGTGCAAAACAACAGAATAATTACTTCCAATACCATAATAGTATGATTTAGCAGGATCTTTTATAAGAGGATCAAATATTATTTTCACACATGAGAAATTAGAAGATTAAGAAAATGGATCCGACTTCACGGCCTACCAATTGAGTACTTCAAGGATTAGCTTCATTTTCACATTCAAAAACAAAATTCATATTAATAAATGAATGTTTACACTACCAAATTTCTTTCTATGATTAGTATTTATACTATGTAATTTTTATTTCATTTATGAGTTTTTAATACAATACATATTTCATGAAAAAGAAAATCTGATCTATAGTGACACAGTCTTAAGGAAATTAGTGAAATACAGCTAAGTATTTGTATCTGATATATTTTTGTTCTATGGAGTCAGTGACAGTTGTAGCAGTCTTTAGTCTTTGTCCAGTTGCAAGTACCTTAAATACAACATCTATTATGACTGAGTGAGGTGGCACAGCGACTAGCACACTGGACTCACATTCGGGAGGACAATGGTTCAATCCCACATCTGGCCATCCTGATTTAGGTTTTCCATGATTTCCCTAAAACGCTCGAGGCAAATGCCAGGATGGTTCCTTCGAAAGGGCACCTCTAACTTCCTTCCCTGTCCTTCCCTAATCCGATGAGACTGATAACCTTGCTGCCTGTCTCCTCCCCCAAAATAACCCAAACCTTCTATTATGAATGTATTTCAATTTATTAACAACAACAGTTGTCGGCTGAATTTAGAAAACTGTGTTAAAGACATTTGGTTTCCATCGTTTGAAGATAAAAATGTTCTTATGGCGAATGAACTTTTATTATCTTTATATGGAATTCTAGATGGATCCATTTATCCCTATAGAAATTTTAAACAAATGAAAAAGATTTATATTAATTTTCTTAGAGACAACGAAATATCGTGTACAGAAACAATATGTGACCATTATTTGGTTCTATAATATGAATTTACAGAAAACGAAATGCAGTTATCATGAACTAATAATCTTGTTTAAAAGAAAGTGATTTTATTTGCTGTTGAAAGTTTTAAAAATTCGGTAATGTCATTCAAAACAAAACAATGTAAACAAGTAAAAAATAATACATATCTTTAGAAAATAATTTATTCAATTACCAGAATTCTATTACAATAGTTCAAAAAATCTCAAAAAATTATTTACCAATAAACGATAGAAATACAAGCAAAAGGAAATGAATGCTTACAGCTGAGAAGTATACTTTCTGATGCAGTAGAGATAAAGAAAGAACAAATTAATTATTTGCCACATCTAATTTAGTATTGGAGGGCAGCGTGGAGGGTAAAAATCGTAGAGGGAGACCAAGAAGTGAATACACTAAGCAGATTCAGAAGGATGTAGGCTGCAGTAGGTACTGGGAGATGAAGAAGCTTGCACAGGACAGAGTAGCATCGAGAGCTGCATCAAACCAGTGTCAGGACTGAAGATCACAACAACAACAAGCAGTAAGTCAAGAAAAATTAAAGTTGGTCATGAATTATCTTAAAATAAATTTTCACAATGGTTGTAATAGTGGAAGACCCGAACAAGATAAAACATTTTGTATTAGAAAGTATGAAAGTACAGCTTACAAATTAGTGAAACATATGCTTAATGTTTATTTTGGTGTACACAGAGAAGAGGGAAAAGTAAACAAACGTAAGAAAGTTTCTTCTCTACTAGCCATTCTTAGTAGGTAATGCTACTGCCAATTCTTACTGGTCTCACTTGCTCCTTGACACTAGGTAAAAAATTATAAAAGAAGCTGCTAAGAGCTTCTCACTTGCTGGCCACTCATGGTGGGTAATGTTACAAGCAACCCCATGCTCATCTCACTAGCATCTTAACACTAAGTAATAAATCTGTGAGAGATCATAAAGAAAGCTTCTTGTCTACTAGCAATACATAGTGGGTAATGTTGCCACCAATTCTAACTGGTCTCACTAGCTTCTTCACACTAGGTAAAAAATTTGTAAACCAAGCTACAAAAGATTCTCATCCACTAGCCACTCTTGATGGAAAATGTTACTAGCAACACTTACTCATTTCACTAGGTTATAAACACTAACTATTAAGAGATCATAAAGAAAACTTCTTGTCTACTAGCCATTCTTAGTAGGTAATGCTACTGCCAATTCTTACTGGTCCCACTTGCTTCCTCACACTAGGTAAAAAGTTCTTGGTGGCCAGTTGGTGAGAAGCTTTTGTAACTTTATTCATAAATGTTTTACCTAGTGTGAAGTCTAGGGGCATAATTTCACTAAAAGTTTCAATGTTCTCATTATGCTTATTTTCAATTTTATTTACATGTTTTTATAAATTCTCTATATATTGGTTGATCCAAACTTTTAGAATGAATGGACAAATGATTAATTTTTTTGATTTCAACCATTCTGGAGCTAGAATATAATTGGCAATAATTAATGTAGCTTTCCCACAACAACTTTGTCCAATTACTGCACATCGAGTAGTATTTCATAAAAGCTGACCATGTTTACATTTTGGTTTCTTTCCTGGAATTCTTAATTTTTGGTTCCCAAACAGGTTTCATTTAGTTAAAAAAATATTTATTAATAAAGGAGTACAGTATTACAATTGAGTGGTGAGTTACCTGCTCTCAAAAAAAGACTGACAGTACCTATATGAAACAGCTTATTAATGTTGCACTGGTTGGCCCTTATTCAGCTTTTTTAACTCAGAATATTACATCGAAAATTAATGAACTATATTGTGATAGAGAAATAATAGAGAGTCCTGCATGTTAATATAGTTTGAAAAACTTATAAAAATTTATTCATTCCAGAAAGCCTAATATAAACATTAAAGCACTTGGAATTATAAATAGACTAACTACTGAGTGCCAGTACAACTTAAAATTACTCATGTATATAATAGATAGTATCGGAAGTGTGCTTGGATTTAGCGATCAAGTTGTCAAAGCTGAGGAAATGACTGTTTATAATGATCTTCCTAACATTATTCTGTTAGAATTAATCAACATAAATTTTAATCCACTTGATGCAATGTTTGTAATGAATATTTTCAACGAGTAACTAATATTATTGCTTCTTTCAATGCTAATACTGAATTTTCTCGACTAATAATTCATGAACCACATTATCCTGTATAAATTGCAATTTTTGATACCTCAAGATTAACAAATTACTCTAACTTATGAGAATGATCATTTGATTGACTTTATTGGTGCTAATGCAACAGTTTTTTTAGAAATTCAGTGAAACTGTTCCTTTCTAAACGAGGAACAAAATGGAGAGTTACCAGTTTTATTAACTTCCTGTGAATGACAAGACTAAAATAATCTCAATCTCCCCAACAAAAACACAGAAGTTGATATAAATATTGGTGATGGTTGGGTTCATCTTAACCATGTTGAACTGTATATCAACTTCAGTATTATTATTACTAATGATACACATAATCCAACATATGATTGAAAATCCAATAAAAATTGATTGATAACTACATGCGAAAGCTGTTTGATGTTACCTCTGTAAAGAAAGGAGAAAATATTAGGTCTAGAATGGAACAACCATGAATATCTTCATCTATCGATTGACTTCCACTCTAGCTCATGAGTGAGCCACAGGAGGTCGATTGATAACTACATGCCAAAGCTGTTTGATATTATCACCATAAAGAAAGGAAAAAAAATATTTGGTCTAGAATGGAACAACCATCTTCATCTATCTATTGACTTCCACTCTAGCTCATGAGTGGGCCATGGGAGGTAGTATCCTTAATAATGGAAAGATAAAATGTAAGAAAAATGAAGTACTTTTCCCACTAGATTTGTGTGGGTTTTTTCCAGAGATTATAAAGAAATGATGTGAGAAGGAAATTTAACAGTAATTTTTTTACTTGAAAGTGCTGGAGATGCTATTCTAAGATGGGATGGATAAAATCTGCTGGAGTTAAAAAAAAGGGTACTATTCCAAAAGGTTGTAAGATTGTATCAGTATTTATAGAAATTTGTGTTCCAGTCGTAAATTATGAATGAGAATATTCACTAGAAGTAGAAGAAGAAAGCCTAAAAAACCCAAAAATTCTAATTTTTTTCTTTGAGTAACACGCAGTTGAAGTAGCTCGATTAGATGGAAAAAGAAATTTTGAGCTACATGTTACAAATTATTATAATTCTCCAGAATTTAATATGCTTATTTTAATTTTGTTATGTTTCAAGCTAATTGTAAAAGTAATCTGCTAATTGATTCTTCTTTATTATATCATAATAATTTGCAGAATATCTACATAGAGAATAGAAGAAACGAAGTTTTTCTTCAAACAATGTGGAATCTATATCCACCAAATGATTACGTGAAAACATATAACGCTTTCCTAAATTTTAAGAGAGTAACTCAATTTAATAGTGATGTTAACGTATATCCACTCAGTTTTATTGGAAATTATATTATTTTTGTTATAAATATGTCTAGGAAAAGAAATGTTGTAGCCACACAGAAACCAACAATGAAATTAATTACCACTTTAAACGATAAAATTGCCAAAGGTACAATTGCCTACATTGTCAGGTATGGAAAGAAAAATGTAATGTATCATGCTCAGCATACATTTTGGGTGAAAATTATAATATTATCAACTTTATTCTATATAAATGGATACTCTATTGCAGAAGCTCAATAATGCAAGCAGTTCTAATTTTTTTTTAAATGAAATGAATTGAATCAGGTTACTGGTTGTGAATTTTTAAAAACTAGATATGGGGAATCAATTTGTAGAGAACTCGATAGAAAATTTATAATTATTGAGATTTACAGTTCTTTGAGGAAGGTGATATTAAAGTAAGATAAAACGATATGAAGAAACTTAAAAATAATGATAATGAATTTCACTATATAGAATTCACTCTGTTAATATTTCGTACAAAATATTTTCTAAACCTGTATTATTTATACTGCGAAGGCAATTGAAAGTATAATTTCAACCACATTATTAAATTTATGTGCTTTATATTTAGAGTGCAGATGAAAATATAATTACAGCCACCTGTCAATTTGCGCTCATGGGTGGGATGAGTGGATAAATTGAGTTTTTGCGGTAATTTATTGATCAAGATGTAGTTTTACATCCACGAAATTGCCTTCTGTTTTGTCTAAAAAATAAAGCTTTTTATTTTTATCAGTTATTTGTATATAAAATGCCGCTATTTGGTAAAACTGCCCCTATGTCACCAATATAATCTACTGAAATGTGTCCAGACTTGCAGTACACTGCACCATCTGTCAATACAAGCTCTTTAATCGCATGTGTCTGACATCACTGATGATTAGGTCCCACAGAGATAAGTAATTGTGAGGATGTTAGCTGCAACGTTTAACCTGTTGTTACAAATAGTTACAGATATCTTATGTATGACTAACATTCGGTGGTTCAGCTGCCCACTTGAAGAGTCGTATCCTTCCTCGGAGTCCAGTAGTTGTTTCCGATGGAAAGCTGCAGGTTTACTTTAACCCGTGGACCTTCACATTGACAATGAAAAAGAGAAATTGCATAGTGATTGAATACATCAGGCACCATACTGACTTCTGTCCAGGCGAGTAACGTTTCAGACGGTATCTGCTTGGAATCTTTCCTGGGAGTCCAGTAGTTGTTTTCGATGCACAACTGCACGTTTACTGTAACCATAGGACATTCACGTTGACGGTGAAACACAGAAATTGCATCGGGATTGAATACAACGGGCACCATACTGATTTCTGTCCAGGGGAGTAACGCTTCAAACGGTATGTGCTTTGATCCATTCCCGGGAGTCCAGTAGTGGTTTCCGATGGAAAGTTGCAGGTTTACTTTAAACCGTGGACCTTCACATTGACGATGAAACACAGAAATTGCGCCGGGATTGAATACAGCGGGCACCATACCGACCTCTATCCAGCCAAGCAGGTTTCAAACGGTCTCTTCTGGAATGTTTCCTGTGAGTCCAGTAGTTATTTCCGATACACAACGCGGGGTTTACTGTAACCCTTGGACCTTCACATTGACGATGATACCCAGAAATAGCATCGGGATTGAATACAACAGGCGCTATGCTGATTTCTGTACAGGGGAGTAATGCTTCAAAAGGTCTGTGCGTTGATCCATTCCTGGAAATCCAGACGTAGTTTCCGATGGAGAGCTGCAGGTTTACTTTAATCCGTGGACCTTCACATTGACGATGAAAAAGAGAAATTGCATAGTGATTGAATAAAGCACGCACCATAATGACTTCTGTTTAGGCGAGTAACGTTTCAAACGGTACGTGCTTGGAATATTTGCTGGGGGTCCAGTAGTTGTTTCCGATGCACAACTGCAGGTTTTCTGTAGCCGTAGGACCTTCACGTTGACGATGAAACACAAAATTGCGTCGGGATTGAATACAACAGACACCATGTTGATTTCTCTGTCCAAGCGAGTAACGTTTCAAACGGTATCTGCTTGGAATCTTTCCTAAGAATCCAGTAGCTGTTTCCGTAACCAACCTCAGGTTTTCTATAACCCATGGACGTTTATATTGACGATGAAACACAGAAATTGGGTCGTGACTGAATACAGCAGGCACCATACCGACTTGTATCCAGGCGAGCAACGTTTCAAACGGTATCTGCTTGGAATCTTTCCTGGGAGTCCAGTAATCCTTTCCGATGCAGAACGGCGGGTTTACTGTAACTCTAGGACCTTCACAATGACGATGAAACACAGCAATTGCATCGGGATTGAATACAATTGTCACCATCCTGATTTCTGTCCAAGGGAGTAACGCTTGGAACTATTCCTGGGAGTCTAATAGTTGATTCCGATGAACAACTGCAGGTTTACTGTAACCCTTGGGCCTTCATATTGATGATGGAACCTGAAATTTCATCGGTATTCAATACAACAGGAACCTTCTGCCCAGTGGAGTAACGCTTCAAATTGTTTGTGTTTTGATCCATTCCAGGAGTCCATTAGTATTTTCCAATAAGCAGCTGCTGGTTTACCGCAATAATTGGACCTTCTCATTGACGATGAAACACAGAAATTGCATCGCGAATGAATACAGTGGTCATCACACCGATTTCTATCCAGGCGTCAAACGTTTCCATCGCTCTGTTCTTTGAAACGTTCCTGGGACTCCAGTGGTTGTTTTCGATACACAACTGCAGGTTTATTGCAACCCTAGGAACTTCACAAGGACGATGACACACAGAAATTTAATCGGCATTGCATACAACAGGCACCATGCTGATTTCTCTCCAGGAGAGTAACGCTTGACACGGTCTGTGCATTTGATCAATTTTTAGGATTCGAGTAGTAGTTTCCGATGGACAGCTGCAGGTTTACTGTAACCCTTGGGCCTTCACCTTGACGATGAAACAGAGAAACTTCGTCGGGATTGCATACTGCAGTCACCATACCAACTTCTGTCTACGCTAATAATGTTTCAAACGGCACCTGCTTTGAAACTTTGCTGGGGTTCCAGTAGTTGATTTAGATGCACAACTGCAGGTTTACTTTAACTCTAGGACCTTCACGTTGACGATGAAACAGAAATTGCATCGGGATCTGAATACAACAGGCAAGATGCTGCTTTCAGTCCAGGGGAGTAACGCTTGAAGCGATCTGTGCTTTGATCCATTCGTGGTATTCCAGTAGTAGTTTCCGATGGAAAACTGCAGGTTTACTGTAACACTTGGGCCTTGACATTGACGATGAAACACAGATATTGCATCGGGATTGAATACAACAGGCACTATGCTAATTTTTGTCCAGGTCATAACGCTTTAAACGGGATGTACTTCGATCCATTAATGGGAGTCCAGTAGTAGTTTCTGATGGACAGCTGCTGGTTTACTGTAAACCGTGCACCTTCACATTGACGATGAAACACAGAAATCGCGTAGCTGGAATCATACCGACTTCTGTCCAGGCGGGTAACGTTTCAACCGGTATCTGTTTGAAATCTTCTTTGGGAGTGAAGTATTTGTTTCCGATGCACAACTGCATGTTGACGGTAAACTTGGTCCTTCACATTGACGATGAAACAGAGAAACTGTATCGGGATTGAATACAACAGGCATCATGCTGATTTGTGTGCAGGACATTAACGTTTTAAACGGTCCGTGCTTTGATCCATTCCTGGGGGTCCAGTAGTAGTTTACGGTGGACAGCTGCAGGTTTACTGTAAACCGTGGACTTTTACGTTGACGATGAAACATAGAATTTGCTACGGGATTGAAAACAATATTCACATTGCTGAATTCTGTCCAGGGTAGTAACGCTTCAAACGATTGTGTCTTTATCTATTCCTGGGAGTCCAGTGGCTTTTTCTGATCGAAAGTTCAGAGTTTACTTTAACCCGTGGACCTTAACATTGACGATGAAACACAGTAATTGCATCGAGATTGAATTCAACAGACACCATGCTAATTTATGTTTCAAACGGTATCAGCTTTGAATCCATCCTGGTAGTCCAGTAGTTGATTTCGATGCATAACTGCATTTCTACTGTAACCCTAACACCTTCAAGTTGACGATGAAACAGATTTCATCGGGATTCAATACAACAAGCTCCTTGCTGATTTCTCCGCAGGGGAGTAACGCTTCAAACGGTCTCCACTTGGAACCATTCCTGGGAGTCGAGTAGTTGTTTGCGATGCACAACTGCAAGTTTACTGTACCCCTTGGGCCATCATATTGATGATGGAACACAGAAATTGTATCGGGATTGAATACAACAGGAACCATGCAGATTTCTGTCCAGGGGAGCAACGCTTCAAACGGTCTGTGATTTGGTCCATTCCTGGGAGTCCACTAGTAATTTCCGTAAAGCAGCTGCTGGTTTACTGTAATCAGTGGACTCTCACATTGACGATGAATTACAGAAATAGCGTCGGCATTGAATACAGCTGGAACAATACCGACTTCTGTCCAGGCGATTAACGTTTCAAACAGTACCGGCTTGGAATCTTTGCTGGGAGTCGAGTAGTTGTTTGCGATGCACAACTGCCGGTTTACTGTAACACTTGAATTTCACATTGACGATGAAACACAGAATTAGCATCGAGATTGAATACAAAAGGCTCCATGCTAATTTCTGTCCATTGGAGTAACGCTTCAAATTTCTGTCCTTTGATTCACTCCGGGGAGTCTTGTAGTACTTTGTGATGGAAAGCTGCACATTAACCCGTAGGCCTCCACATTGACGATGGAACACAGAAATTGTATCGGCATTGAATACAATAGGCACCATGCTAATTTCTGTCCTGGGGAGTAACGCTCTAAACGGTCTGTGCTTGGAACTATTCCTGGGAGTCAAGTAGTTGGTTCCGATGCTCAACAACTAGGTTTACTGTAACCCTTGGGCCTCCACATTGACGATCCACCACAGAAATTGCATCGGGATTGAATACAACAGGCACCATGCGGATTTCTGTCTAGGTGAGTAACGCTTCAATCGGACTATGCTTTATCCATTCCTGAGAGTCCAGTGGGAGGTTCCGATGGACAGCTACAGGTTTATTGCAACCCTTGGATCTTCACATTGAGCATGTAACATAGAAATTGCGTCATGACTGAATACCGCAGGCACCATACCGACATCATCCAGCCGAGTAACGATCCAAACGGTCTCTTCTTGATATCGTTCCTGGGAGTACAGTAGTTGTTTCCTTGCACAAATCCTGTTTTACTGTAACCCTTGGTCCGTCACATTGACGATGAAACATAGAAATAGCATCGGGACTGAATACAACGAGCTTTAAGCTGATTTCTGTCCAGGGAAGTAATGCTTCCAACGGTCTGTGATTTGATCCAGTCCTGGAAGTCCAGACGAAGTTTCCGTTAGAAAGCTGCCGGTTTACTGTAAACCATGGACCTTCACATTGACGATGAAACACAGAAATTGCATGGGGATTGAATGCAGCAGTCACGATACTGACTTCTGTTTAGGCGAGTAACGTTTCAAACGGCACGTGCTTGGAATATTTGCTGGGGGTCCAGTAGTTGTTTCCGATGCACAACTGAAGGTTTACTGTAGCACTTGGATTTCACATTGACGATGAAACACCGAAACTGCGTCGGGATTTAATGCAACAGGCACTATGCTGATTTTTATCCAGGGGAGAAACGCTTGAAACGGTATGTGCTTGGAACTATTCCTATGAGTCCAGTAGTTGTTTCCGATGCACAACATCTAGGTTTACTGTAGCAATTGGGCCTTCACATTAACGATGAAACACAGAAATTGCGTCGGCATTGAATTCAGCAGGCACCGTACCGACTTCTGTCGAGGCGTGTAACGTTTGGAACTGTATCTGCTTGGAACCTTTCCTGGGAGTCCAGTTATTAGTTTAGATGCACTACTGCAGGTTTACTGTAACCCTTGGACCTTCACATGACGATGCACCACAGAAATTGCATCGGGGTTGAATACAGAAAGCACCATAATGACTCCTGTCAATTCGTATAACGTTTCAAACAATCTCTGCTTGGAATCTTTCGTGGGAGTCCAGTAGTTGTTTCCGATGCACAACTGCAGGATTACTGTTACCCTTGGACAGTCGCATTGACGATGAAACACAGAAATTGCATCGGGATAGAATACAAAAGGCACCCTCCTGATTTATGTCCATGGGAGTAATGCTTCAATTGGTCTCTCCTTTGATCCATTCCTGGGAGTCAAGTAGTAGATTCCAATGGAAAGTTCCTGGTTTACATTAACCATTGTATCTTCTCTTTGACGATGAACACAGAAACTGGATCGGGATTGAATACAAGAAGCACCATTCTGTATTCTGTCCAGTGGGCGAAAGCTTCAAACGGTCTGTAACGCTTGGAACCATTCCTGGGAGTCCAATAGTTGTTTCCGATGAACAACTGCAGGTTCACTGTAACCCTTGGGCCTTCATATTGATGATGAAACAAGAAATTTCATCGGTATTCAATACAACAGGAACCTTCTGCCTAGGGGAGTAACGCTTCAAATGGTCTGTGTTTTGATCAATACCTGGGAGTCCAGTAGTAACTTCCGTTAAGCAGCTGCTGGTTTACTGTAATCATTGGACCTTCACATCGACGATGAAACAATGACATGGCGTCGGGATTGAATATAGCAGGCACCATAGTGACTTCTGTCCAGTCGAGTAACTTTTCAAACGGTATCTGCTTAGAATCTTTCTTGGGAATCCAGTAGTTGTTTCCGTTGCACAACCTCAGGTTTACTGTAACCCATGGACTTTTACATTTACGATGAAACACATAAATTGCATCGGGATTGAATACAAAAGGCACCATGCTGATTTCTGTCCAGGGGAGAAACGCTTCAGACGGTATGTACTTAGAACCATTCCTGTAAGTACAGGAATTGCTTCGGGATTGAATACAACTGGAACCATGCTCATTTCTGTTCAGTTGAGTAACGCTTCAAATGGTCTGTGCTTTGATCCATTCCTGGGAGTCCAGTAGTAATTTCTGAAATGCAGCTGCTGGTTCACTCTAATCATTAGACCTTCACATTGACGATGAAACACATAAATTGCATCGGGATTGAATACAACAGGCACCATGCTGATTTCTGTCTAGGAGAGTATCGCTTCAAACGGTCTGTGCTTTGATCCATTCCTGGGAGTCGAATGGTAGTTTCCGATGGACAGCTGCAGGTTTACTGTAAAACTTGGGCCTTCACAATGACGATGATACACATAAATTGCGACGGGATTGAATACAGTTGGATCCATACCGATACGTGTCCAGGCGAGTAACGTTTCAAACGGTATTTGCTTGGAATCCTTCCTTGGAATCCAGTAGTTGTATCTGTTGCACAACTATAGGTTTACTGTAACCCTTCGACCTTCATATTGACGATGAAACAGAGAAATTGCATCGGGATTGAATACAACAGGCACTATGCTGGTTTCTGTCCAGGGAAGTAACGCTACAAACGGCCTGTGACTGGAAGCATTCTTGGGAGCCCAGCAGTAGTTTACGATGGACAGCTGTAGATTTAGTGTAACCCTTGGACCTTCACATTGACTACGAAACAAAGAAATCGGATCGGGATTGAATAGAACAGACACCATGATGATTTCTGTCCAGGGGAGTAACGCTTCAAACGGTCTGTGCTTTGATCCATTCCTGGGAGTCCAGTAGTAGTTTCCGACTGACAGCTGCAGGTTTACTGTAACCCTAGGACCTTCACGTTGACGATGAAACACACACATTGCATCGTGATTGAATACATCAGGCACCATGCCGACTTATGTCTAGGCGAGTAACGTTTATAACGGTCTCTGCTTGGCATTTTTCCTGGGAGTCCAGTAGTTGTTTCCGATGCACAACCGCAGGTTTACCGTAGCCCTTGGGCCTTCACAGTGACAATGAAACACAGAAATTTAGTCGTGATTGAATACAACATGCAGCATGCTGATTTTTGTGCAGGGGAGTTACCCTTGAAGCTGTCTGTGCTTGGAACCATTCCTGAGAGTCCAGTAGTTGTTTCTGATGCACAACTGCAGGTTTGCTGTAACCCTTGGGCCTTCACATTGATGATGCAACACCGAAATTGCATCGCGATGGAATACAAATGGAACCATGCAGATTTCTGTCCGGGTTTACTGTATCCATAGGACCTTCACATTGACGATGAAACACGGAAATAGCATGGGGATTGAATACAACAGGCGCTATGCTTAATCTGTCCAGGGCAGTAATGCTTCAAACGGTTTGTGCTTTGATCCATTACTGGCAATCCAGAAGTAGATTCCAATGGAAACTACAGGTTTACTTTAACCCATGGACTTCACATTGACGATGAAACAAGGAAATTGCATCGGCATTGAAAACAACAGGCACCATGCTGATTACTGTCCAGGGGAATAACGCTTGAAACGGTTTGTGATTGGAACCATTCCTGGGAGTCCAAGAGTAGTTTCCGATGGACAGCTGCTGGTTTACTGTAAACCGTGGACCTTCACATTGACGATGAAACACAGTATTTGCGTATGGATTGAGTTCAGCATGGACCATACCGACTTCTGTCCAGGACAGTTAAGTAATTGCTTCCGATGCACAAATGCAGGTTTACTGTAACCCTAGGACCTTCACGTTGACGATGAAACACAGAAATGGCATCGGGATTGAATACAACAGGCACCATGCTGATTTTGGTCCGATGTAGGAACGCTTGAAACGGTCCGTGCTTGGAACCATTCCTGAGAGTCCAGTAGTTGTTTCCGATCCACAACTGCAGGTTTACTGTAACCCTTGGGCCTTCACATAGACGATGAAGCAGAGAAATGGAATCGGGACTGAATACAACACGCACTATGCAGATTTCTGTCCAGGGAAGTAACGAGTCAAAGGGTCTGTTTTTGATCCATTCCTGGGAGTCCAGTAGTTGTTTCAGTTGCACAACCTGAGGTTTACTGTAACGCTTGAACCTTCATATTGACGATGAAACACAGAAATTCCATCGCGACTGAATACAACAGGCACCATGTTGATTTATGTATATGGGAGTAACGCTTGTAACAGTCTCTTACTTTGATCATTCTTGGGGCATTCCAGTAGTAGTTTCCGATGGACAGCTGCAGGTTTACCGTAACCCTTGGGCCTTCACATGGACTATGAAATACAAAAATTGCGTCGGGACTAAATACAGCAGGCACCATATGGACTTCTATCCAGCCGAGTAACGTTTCAAACAATCTAAGCATGGAGTCTTTCCTAGGAGTCCAGTAGTTGTTTTAGATGCACAACTGCAGGTATACTGTAACAATAGGACCTTCACGTTGACAGTGAAACACAGATATTGCATCGGGATTGAATACAACAGGCACCATGCTGATTTTTGTCTAAGGCATTAATGCTTCAAACGGTCTGTGCATTGATCCACTCCTGGGAGTCCAGTAGTAGTTTCAGACGGACAGCTGCAGTTTTACTGTACCCCCTCCACCTTCATATTGACGAATAAAAACAGAAATCGCTTCGGGATTGAATACAGCTGGAGCCATACCGACTCCTGTCCAGGAGAGAAACGTTTCTAGCGGTCTTTGCTTGCAATCCTTCCCGGGCTTCCAGTAGTTGTTTCTGATGCACAACTACAGTTTTACTGGACCTTTGGATCTTCACATTGACCATGAAACACAAAAATTTCATTGGGATGGTATACAACATGTACCATGCTAATTTTTGTCCAGGGGAGTAACGCTTCAAACGATCTATGCTTTGATCCATTCCTGGGTGTCCAGTAGTAATTTCCGATAGGCAGCTTCTGGTGTACTGTAACCCTTAGTCCTTCACTTTGACGCTGAAACACAGAAATTGAGTCGGAATTCAATACAGCAGTCACCATAATGATCTCTGTCCAGTCGTATAACTTTTCAAACAATATCTGTTGGAACCATTCCTGGGATTCCAGTAGTAGTTTCCGTCGGACAGCTACAGGTTTACTGTAACCGATGGACATTCGAATTGACGATTGCATCGGAATTGAATAAAACAAGTACCATGTTGATTTCTGACGAGGGGAGAAACGCATCTAACGGTTTGCGTTTTTGATCCATTCCTGGCAGTCCAGTAGTAGATACCGATGGACAGCAGGGGTTTTACTGTAACCCATATACCTTCACATTGACGATGAATCACAGATATTGCATCAGGATTGAATACAGAAGTTACCATACCGACCTGTGTCCAGGAGAATAACGTCTCAAACGGTCTGTGCTTTGATCGATTCCTGGGAGACCAGTAGTTGCTGCCGATGGACAGCTGGAGATTTACTGTAATCCGTGGACTTTCACATTTACGATGAAACACAGAAATAGCATGGGGATTGAATACGACAGTCATTATTCTGATATCTGTCCAGGGGATTAACGCTTCAAACGGTCTGTGCTTTGATCCATTCCTGGGAATCCAGTAGTAGTTCGCGATGGTCTGAAGCAGGTATACTGTAGCCCGTGCTTCTTCACACTGACGATGAAACACAGAAATTGGTTCGGGATTGAATTCAGCAGTCACCATTCCGACTTCTGTCCAGGCGTGTAACGTTTCAAACGTTCTTTGCTTGGTATCTCCCTTGAGTGTCCAGTAGTAGTTTTCGATGGGCAGCTGCAGGTTTACTGTAACCCTTCGACCTTCCAATTACGATGAAACAGAAAAATTGGATCGAGATTGAATACAACATGCACCATGCTGATTTCTGTCCCGGGGTGTACCGCTTCAAACGGTCTGCCAATTGATCCATTCCTGGGAGTCCAGTAGCGGTTTGCGATGGACAGCTTCCAGTTTACTGTAACCCATGGACTTTCACATTGACGATGAAACATAGAAAATGCGTCGGGATTAAATACAACAGGCACCATGCTGGTTTCTGTCCACTTGAGTAACGCTTCAATCGGTCTGTTTTTGGAACTATTCCTGGGAGTCCTGTATTAGTTTTACTGTAACCGTTGGAATTTTACATTGACGACGAAACACAGAATTTTCAACGGGGTTGAATACAACAGGCACCATGCTGATTTCTGAATAGTCGCGCTTCAAACGGTCAGTGCTTTGATCCATTCCTGGGGGTCCGTAGTCGTTTTCCACGGACAGCTGCAGGAATACTGTAACCTATGGTCTTTCACATTGACGATGAAACATAGAAATTTCATCGGGATTGAATAAATCAGGTGCCATGTTGATTTCAGTCCAGGCGAGTAACGCTTCAACCGGACTGTTCTTTGGTCAATTCCTGGGTGTCCAGTAACAGTTTCCGATGGACTGCTGCAGGTTTACTGTAACCCTTGGGCCTTCACATTGACGATGATACACTGAAATTGCATCGGGATTGAATGCATCAGGCACCATTCTGATTTTTGTCCAGGGAAGTAACTTCTCAAACGGTCTGTGATTGGAACTATTCCTGGGAGTCCCGTAGTAGTTGTCGATTGACAGCTGCAGGTTTACTGTAACCCGTAGACCTTCACATTGACGATGAAACACAGAAATTGCATCGGGATTGAATACAACAGGCACCATGCTGATTTCTGTCTTGGTGTGTAACGCTTCAATCGAACTATGCTTTATCCATTCCTGAGAGTCCAGTGGGAGGTTCCGATGGACAGCTACAGGTTTACTGCAACCCTTGGACCTTCACATTGAGGATGTAACATAGAAATTCCTTCGGAATTGAATACAACAGGCAGCATGCTGATTTCTGTCCAGGGGAGTAATGCTTCAAACGTTCTGTGGTTTGATCCATTCATTGGGTCCAGTAGTAGTTTCCGATGGACAGCTGCAGGTAAACTGTAACCCATGGACCTTCACATTGATGATGCAACACAGATATTGCATCGGGACTGAATACAACAGTCACCATGCTGATTTCTATCAAGGGTAGTAACGCTTCAATCGGTCTGTGCTTTGAACTATTCCTGGGAGTCCAGTATCAGTTTCCGATGGACAGATGCTGGTTTACTGTATCCCTTGGACCTTCATAATGATGATGAAACACAGAAATTGCATCGGGATTGAATAGAACAGGCCCCATACTGATTTCTGTCCAGGGGAGTAACGCTTCAAACGGTCTGTGCTTTGATCCATTCCTGGGTGTCACGTAGTAGTTGCCGATGGACAGCTGCAGGTAAACTGTAACCCATGCACCTTCACATTGATGATGGAACACAGAAATTGCATCGGGATTGCATACAACAGGAACCATGCTGATATCTGTCAAGGGTAGTAACGCTTCAAACGGTCTGTGCTTTGATTCATTCCTGGGTGTCACGTAGTAGTTTCCGATGGACAGCGGCAGATTTTCTGTAACCCTTGGACCTTCACATTGACGATGAAATACAGAAATTGCATCTTTGTTGAATACAACAAGCACCATGCTGATTTTTCTCCACGGCAGTTACGCTTGGAAGGTGTGTGCATGCTTTTGGTGACAGCTGATTTGACTTTTAGTTTTAATATTCTATGGAGGGGTTCATCGATGAGTGAGTGTAGAAATGTTGAGTTCTATTATTATTACTGTAGTGAACATTATTATTATATTGAATCTTTTTGCGAATATTCTATTATTTTTTCTATTAGTTTAAATAATGGACGGCTTGGCATATGTACTTGGTCATTCAACAGGATTTTCCCCTCTGCTTTTTTTTCGTATGTGGTAATTTTCTTGCAGGGTTAGGAAGTTTTTATGACACGAAAATAATTAGAATCAACGACAAAAAAAAAGCCTCCATCAGACCAGATGTGAGGAAACGCAGATCAGCAAATCGTAAGTAATTACTATTTTCACAAAGAAGTCACGAAGCGAACTGTTTAATAATCTAAAACTAACAAAACTCTATCTTTACACAGCTCTACAAAATAAAATTTTTTTTTCGTTGCCAGGGAAGTTTGAACGAAAATGGGATATTGTTATGATACTCATTCCGAGTATATTTGTACTTTTTCCAAATTGGCTCTGGTTTTTGAGATATAGGTTATTTGTGGAAATGAGAGTTTTATGTGGATAATATCGACTGCAGGGTCCATATATGGTGTAATGTATTTGCTACCTGTTTTTTAATTAGTGATATTGTACTATCTTTATTAAACAATTGTGCTCAGGGAGTGCATCTGTGTGGTTGAGGATTACATCATGCAAACATCACACTGTCAGTATGTGTTCAGTCCTGTTGTGCAGTGCGCGTGTTGAAGATATTGAGGGTTGTGCAGATTTGAATTCGGCGGTACTCGACATTCATTTGTTGGCCGAGGTAATCCCCGCAACAGCCGATAGGTAGCGTTCAGTGTAAACAAGAAAAATGGCCATGGTCGAAAGTCACACACATGTGCAGTGCAGCTTCAAGGAGATAGAACCTTTTCATCGTGACGTAGCAAATAAGAGGTGAGTATTCATTTCACACAAAACAATTAATGATGTTTGTTGGATGTGATTGACATGCAAATACAAGAAAGTTCTGCATAATATGTAGTAGTTGTGCAATTTTGTTTTAGGAAAACATGAGTTCTTCACGCCGTCTTTGCGTGAACCATCCAGATGAGTTCTGCTACATTTGTGGTGAATACGTTCTTCAAAAGAACAAGAAGAATATCACTCCTTTTGTGAAGGAAGCGTATCTGGCATATTTCGGAATTAAACTTGGAGATCAAGACAAGGCGTGGGCACCCCATAAAGTTTGTAAATGCTGTGTGGAGTGCTTACGGCAGTGGACAAAACGAAAAAGGGAAAGCTTAAACTTCGGAGTGCCTATGGTATGGCGAGAGCAGAAGAACCATACAGATGATTGCTATTTTTGCATTGTTAATGTGAAAGGTTTTAATAGATTCAAAAAACGAAAGTGGGAATATTCCGATTTGGAGTCAGCAAGAAGACCGGTGGTGCACAGCAACGATGTTCCTGTACCAACCTTCACAACATTACCCACGCTAACATCATCAGATGACGATGTGCACGGCGAGGAATGTACAAGTAGTGGTTCGGAACACGAAGGACATGAGACACAACCCCAGCAGTTCGACCAGAAGGAGCTCAGTGACTTGATACGAGAACTCAATCTTTCAAAGCAAGCATCAGAACTCTTAGCATCCAGGCTTAAGGAAAAGAACTGTCTTCATCCAAGTGTTAAAATAACAGCTTTCCGGACGAGAGAAGAAAACCTTCTTCCATACTTCAACCAAGAAGAGGTTATAGTGTATTGCAGCAATATACCTGGACTTTTACTTGAATTGGGGCTGCCGGAATATAGACCAGAGGACTGGCGTCTCTTCATAGACAGTTCCACTAGAAGTTTAAAATGTGTTCTCCTACACAATGGCAATCGTTACGCATCTATTCCAATTGCCCACTCAACAAAACTTTGTGAAGCATATGCTAACATCAAGATGGTTCTGCAGAAAATTCAGTATATGCAGCACCAGTGGTTGATTTGTGTTGATTTGAAAATGGTGAACTTCTTGCTTGGACAACAAAGTGGATACACAAAGCACCCATGTTTTATCTGCATGTGGGATAGTAGGGCAAAGCACGAACATTGGAAGCAGAAAACATGGCCTCCAAGGGAACATATGGCTGTTGGTGAAGCAAACATCATTAATGAACCTCTGGTTAGTAGGGACAAGATTGTTCTTCCACCATTACATATTAAGTTAGGACTAATGAAGCAATTCACCAAAGCTTTAGACAGAAATGGTAATTGCTTCACATACATCTGCAATACGTTCCCTGGACTCAGTAGTGAAAAACTTAAGGCAGGAATATTTGATGGTCCTCAAATTCGCAGGCTCATCAACGATACCAATTTTACAAGTGTCATGACTGTCACTGAAGCATCGGCCTGGAACAGTTTTGTCGTTGTTGTAAAATGTTTTTTGTGCAATCATAAAGCTCCCAATTACGAGGAACTGGTCAAAAACATGCTCACTAAATTTCAAAACTTAGGAGCTAACATGAGCATAAAATTGCACTTCCTTCACAGCCACTTGGATCGATTTCCTCGTAATCTAGGTGATTTCAGTGAGGAACAAGGAGAGCGGTTCCATCAAGATATGAAAGGAATAGAGGAAAGATATAAAGGAAGATGGGACAGGCATATGATGGCAGATTATTGCTGGAATCTGCAACGTGACTGTTCTGAAGAGACCTATAAAAGGAAAGCGTGCAGGAAGCGGTTCGTCATGGACGGAAAATGATATACTTATAGAGAAACTTTTCAATTATGTTTTATACGTGGACAAATGCCTCTTAGGTTTTCATAGAAGCTATTTATAAAGATTATTTTCTTTTTTCATTGTAGTTTGTAGCGCTCGAGTTCAGTATTAGCAATTTTTTCTAATTTTTTGAATAAATCATGCATTATCTCAAAAACTAGAGCCAAACTGCATAAATGGTTGCTATATTCGTCCTCAGCACCACTAACCCATCCTAAAGCCACTCAAATATCCTTGGCAAGAAAATGAGTGTTGACCAGTGTTATAGATCCCACTGTTGATATCTTAGAACAGGAGAAGGCGAAACGTGTATGGGATAAATGGAGTAACTAGCAGCAGGAAAAGGATGTTTTATTTACGAACAAGAATTTAGCATAAGAACTGGTACAGCGCTGTTCAGACAACGAGTTGCTGCTCTCGTGTAGCGCGGCTTATGATCCACGTGTGCGTGTAGTGTGCAGAACTTGTCCCCCACCTGGTCTACGCGGCAGTTTCTCGCTGTCGACGTGGGACAACAGTTGTACTGCAGACTGGCACCGACACTAGTTGGGAAACATTTTTACAAAGTGACATAGGAATGAAGTGCAGTGCTCCATTTGCTTCGAAACATTAAATATTTGTATGCCGTTTCTATGAAATAATGAAAACGAGGAAGGAAGTTAAGGGAACAGTAATAAATTAAAAAATTAACAACAATTAATTCGTGTCAACTTCGATAGCTGAGAGGTCAGCGTGATGGAATGCCATGCATAGGGGCCCGGGTTTGATTCCCGGCTGGGTCAGAGATTTTCTGCACTCAGGGATTGGGTGTTGTGCTGTCTTCATCATCATCATCATCATCATCTCATCCATCGGGGGGGCCACAGGAAGAACATGGGGCCACCCCTTAAAATTAACCCTGCCAAATTCGACGGTAACCATGCCAACCATGCGTAAATGCTGGACAAAGGTACAAGAAAAAGAAGAAGAAAAACAACAATTAATTCATATTAAACAATGAAAATTGAAAGTAGGTAATCTGATGTCTGTGTCTGCATAAAATGCCTTTATCTGCTTGAAGCCCTTAAAATCGGACAAATTAACACGAAAAACAGAGTTCTCTAAGCTCAGTTTTTACCATTTAGCTGTGATTATTCGTAATGCTACAACAGTGGTATGATAACCCATTAGAACATTATTTTTGAACAGTTTCAAAAATTAGAATCAGTAGGGGAATGCTGGTGAATTTTTTATCGTATTTAACCACTTTTCGAGAAAAGCATCGAAAGGTAAACGAACTGAGATTTCTTTCACTTCCGTATTTAATTAAATACGTGATTGCGTGCATCTTGAAACTGAGAAAGTCAACATTTTTAATTTTTTTTTATTTCTACGTTTGTTACAGAAAATAATAAGAATCAAAACTAAAAAGAGATTTTTCAGAAATCGATTATGTTGAACGGTTTTAACATCACATGAATCTGGCGTGAAGGAAAACCGATAGGCCCAGAAACCAGTTGTGACAGTGGAAGTCACCATCCCTTGGCTGTTGCCGTCTTGGAAAATGGCAGTCTCTCCAGCATACTCAGCATAACGATATACAATGAGGTGAAAAATGTCATGGACTATCTCCTAATAACGTGTAGTCTCCTTTTGCTTGACGTAGTGCACCTACTCGACATGGCATGGACTCTAGAAGTCGTTGGAAGAAATATTGAGCCACGCTGCCTGTACGGCGGTCAATAATTAAAAGTGTTTTGCGGATGCAGGATTTTGTGCACGAACTGCCCTCTCGACTATGTCCCATGATTGTTCGATGGGAATAATGTCACTTACTCGAACTGTCCAGAATGATCTTCGAATCACGGACGATTGTGGCCCAGTGACATGATCCACTATTTCCATAAGAGGTTCATCGTGTTTGGGTACATGAAGTCCATGAATGTCTACAAATTGTCTCCAAGTAGCCGAATCAGAGGACGCAGTCCATTCCACGTAAACCCAGCTCATATCATTATGGAGCCACCACCGGCCTGCAGAGTGCTTTGTTGAGAACTTGGGTCCACGGCGTCGAGGAGTCTGCACCGCACTTGAACCGTGCGACCAACGGAGATCGGGACTCATAATACCAAGCAACGGTTTCCCAGGCATCTAGGGTCCAGGCGATGTGATCACAAGGCCATGCAGTGCTGTTACCAAAGGAATTCGTGCCCGTCGTCTGCTACCATTGCCCAATAACACCACATTTAGGCACACTGTCCCAACTCATACGATAGTCGTACGTTCCACATTGATTTCCGCAGTCTAATTTTGGACGTCTCTCCAAATCTCGGTGAAGATAACAGGGCTTTATATTCAATAACTTCGGCGCACAACAAAATGATAATCACTTCACTGTGTATCTTGTAGTTTTATACTCATCTTACTTGCGAATCTGCTGTAGGCGGCTATAATCTTACCGCACTACAGTCCTTTTGTAAAAAATACTAATCCTACGAAGTTTCACGTTCGCTAACTCAGAAAAACCTATTTAATTGTAGCGTTTCAGAACCCATTTAACTTTTATTGAAACGAGTTTTGTTTATCACAGTAAATTACAGTGTGCAGCTTGGACACCAGAAGGATTTATGCTGTGATATTTGTGGTGTCACCGCCAGACACCACACTTGCTAGGTGGTAGCTTAAATCGGCCGCGGTCCATTTAGTACATGTCGGACCCGCGTGTCGCCACTGTGTAATCGCAGACCTAGCGCCACCACCAAGGCAGGTCTCGTGATACGAGAGAGCCCTCGCCCCAGTTGTACGAGAACCTAGCTACCGACCAGATGTACGAAGCCTTTCTCTCTCATTAGCCGAGAGACAGAATAGCCATCAGCTAAGTTAATGGCTACGAACTAGCAAGGCGACATTAGCCATACAGTGATTGTACTTAAAAGTCTCCTGTGTATCGTCAAGATCGATGTACCACAATGATTGAGTAAAGTTAAGTATTAAACCTGCTCCGTACTTTTCTTCCTAACATTAATTACGTATCCTGTTCCAGTACTTCACGCCCGTCTGCGTTAGTCTAGCTTGCCTTTTCAGCCATCTCAACTTCACGGTGTCGGCCCAGCTACCGACACAACAATATTTACCATGTAACCCAATGGCTACCATCATTAAGTTACAGTTGCGAATTAATGAAAATTAAATTAGTGGAGAATACGTGAAATTACTCTTATGATCAATATCAGCAAATAAGTTAGCAATGCGATCAGTAAAAGTTAAGTTAGCGATGAAGCTACTAAATTTCAGATAAATGCGCATAGATCTGAAGCTCTCTTTTCCATCTGCACTCAATGGGTCCTCACACGTTCAGTAGTAATAATATTGTCAAACTGTCCATATATTGACAGTCTGATTGTTGGCATTGACGTACTGTCAGAGTATCGACGGTTTGGCAATATCCTCCATTCACACGTTGCACAGCTTCCTGAACCAGAATAAAAATTTTAATGGAATGAAGAGTGATTGCAGCAGCAAGAACAAAGATTTGTGTAAAAATCATTTACTCCATGCAGAGGACAGTTATCTTGTAGTAGGCCTATACGTCGATAAAGTATGGCTTTCACAAAATCAAAAACGTATTTTACTAGACTTCAGCGCAAGAAATGGCTGTACCTACGTTTACTTTTGTGTAGTGTGGGGAATGTTCTCGATCTTATTGAGGCGAGCCGTCGTAACTGAAATACTGGCGCCACCAAATCAGCACTGTCGCGCTTGGAGTATGTCGTAAATAAAATGCGTTCTTACCGGACACGATACAATACTGATGTCTCAGATGTTAGCAAAACTAATTGCATAGTTTTATTAACAACTTTGCCTCTGGAATTTTGCACACGATCCAACACAACGCAAATTCATCAGCGACGACTTTTTCGTTACAGAGGCGGAACAGCTTCACATCTCCTACGGTATTTTATTTTTTTACCTCGAGAGCCGTATATTTTCAAGATAAAATATCTATCGCATGCATCTATAACATTTGAGAAAGTTCTTATATCATGTTCACTCCAAATATATCGATGGTTCTGAAATAACATACAAATGCGTACAGGATAATCTGTTTACCGTATACAAATTCCAGGAATTGACTACTGACTGGCTGCGGAACAAAAAAGGTCTCATGAACTTATATTCGGCAATACATGGTTTCATATCCATTATAATTATCCGGGCTGTTATGCCGTGGTCGGTTGATGAATTTTGTCTCAATTCCCAACGTTTCGTCTCCGATTGCGGGAGACATCATCAAGGGGGTCCGTAGGTCAATGGAAGGTCCAACACACCCACTGGCTCGCTACTGACTGCCGCTAAATTCCGTGTCCGCGCGCTCCCGCGCCGCGGTGTGACGTCACGTGTTTTGAAAACGTCAGTGCAATTAGCCGCTGTCCGTCGCAGTCGATCGCCGTTGCCATCACCCAGTAGTGGACGGGTGGTACACATCTTCTTTAACACCGGCATCCATATACCGTTTAATTTCACACCCTTCTCCTTTCGGTTGAAATTATTTGGGTGTTTAGCGATTTAGATTGCCTCCCTGTAGAGCCTTTCGTAGTATCCGCTTGTGGCCGCTAGTACTTGCGTCCCCTCGAAACGAATATTGTGGTTCCCTGGCTGGAAAGCATGCTCCGCAACAGCTGATCGTTCCGTTTCTCCTCTTCTACAATTTCCCTTGTGCTCTTCCAAACGTTTAGAAACAGTTCTTTTAGTTGTACCCACATAAACATCACCACAGCTGCACGGGATCCTATACACTCCAGCCTTTTCCAAAGGTTTGCGAGCGTCCTTGGCAGGTTTAAGGTATTCCTGTATCTTCCTGGTGGGCTTGTAAATTACGGTAATATTCCACTTCGTCAAGATTCTCCCTATTCTTTCCGTTACATTTTTAACAAACGGCAGGAAAACCTTAGATTTTGCAGTAGCCTGTACGTCAGTATGATTTCTGCGTGGCTGCCTCAACGCACGTTTTATTTCGGCGGACGAATATCCGTTCTTCATTAGTGCAGTGTGGAGATGTTCCATCCCAGCGTCGAGCAACTCAGGTTCACAAATATTTCTAGCTCTGTCCGCTAACGTCTTGATAACACCCCGCTCCTGTTGTGGGTGGTGGTTCGAATCCCAGTGCAAATAACGGTCCGTGTGCGTGGGTCTGCGGTATACTTAGTGGCCCAAGCTACCATTTTCGTTTCTAAAAACAAGCACATGGAGGAAATGTAATTTGCCGTCAACCTCCTCCTCCATTGTAAACTGAATTCTCGAGTTTATGCTGTTTAGATGTTCGTGGAACCGGCTTAGTTCCTCCCTACCATGTATCCACAGCACAAACGTGTCATCCACGTATCGGAACCATACATTTGGTTTTTTGCTGGCAGTACGTAAGGCCTGTTCTTCGAATTTCTCCATAAAGAAGTTTGCAATTACGAGACTTACGGGGCTTCCCATAGCCACGCCATCCGTTTGCTCATAAAACTGTTCATTCCACTTGAAGTATGTGGCCGTCAAACAACACTTAAACAGTTCTAAAATATCGGCAGGAAAAATTCGATGCAGCTGTTCCAATACATCATTAAGTGGAACAATGGTAAACAGCGGTACCACATCGAAGCTGACCAATATGTCCTCAGGCTGGACCACTATGCCATTCAATCTGGCGATGAAATGTGTCGAGTTCTTTATATAAGAGTCCGAACGGCCCACATGTGGTTTCAACAGCGTAGTCAAAAACTTGGCTAACGAGTAGGTGGGCGAACCAATGGCACTTAGTATCGGTCTTAACGCCGCATTTTCTTTATGAATTTTGGGCAATTCATAAAGCCTCGGTGGTAGCGCAACCGAATTGCAGAGACCTTTCTGTACACTCTCTTCAATGGAGGACATTTTTATTAACCGCGACACAGTTCTCAGAACGTTGTTAGTGGGGTCCTTATTCAGCTTCCTATATGCTTGCGGATCCAATCCGTTTGAAAATGCGTTGTGCCTTTCCCGAATAGAACAGTCGCTTTATCTTCAGAAACTTCGGTATAACGCCGACGGCTCTGCAACGAGACAGGAATGTGAGGGAACACAAAAGCTGCACTCTCTTCTTCTGGAGTCCTTCCAGGCGTCGCACTTCTCTTGATATCTCCTCCCCGTAGAGGCGTCTGCTACTAAAATGTAGACTTTCACGGCCGGAAATATCATGTCCATTATAATTATCCGGGCTGTTATGCCGTGGTCGGTTGATGAATTTTGTCTCAATTCCCAACGTTTCGTCTCCGACTGCGGGCGTTATACCGAAGTTTCTGAAGATAAAGCGACTGTTCTATTCGGGAAAGGCACAACGCATTTTCAAACGGACTGTGGTGATGTTTATGTGGGTACAACTAAATGAACTGTTTCTAAACGTTTGGAAGAGCACAAGGGAAATTCTAGAAGAGCAGAAACGGAAGGATCAGCTGTTGCGGAGCATGCTTTTCAGCCAGGGAACCACAATATTCGTTTCGAGGAGACGCAAGTACTAGCGGCCACAAGCGGATACTACGAAAGGCTCTACAGGGAGGCAATCGAAATCGCTAAACACCCAAATAATTTCAACCGAAAGAAGAAGGGCGTGAAATTAAACGGTATATGGATGCCGGTGTTAAAGTAGATGTGTACCACCCGTCCACTACTGGGTGATGGCAACGGCGATCGACGGCGACGGACAGCGGCCAATTGCACTGACGTTTTCAAAACACGTGACGTCACACCGCGGCGCGGGAGCGCGCGAACACGGAATTTAGCGGCAGTCAGTAGCGAGCTAGTGGGTGTGTTGGACCTTCCATTGACCTACGGACCCCCTTGATGATGTCTCCCGCAGTCGGAGACGAAACGTTGGGAATTGAGACAAAATTCATCAACCGACCACGGCATAACAGCCCGGATAATTATAATGGACAAGATATTTCCGGCCGTGAAAGTCTACATTTTAGTATAATAGATGGTTTCTATGCGAGAGGCCACTCATTCAGTCATACTTTGTTACAGAGACTGCGATCTAATACCGGTGTACCATGCAGCCACAGTTACAGTATGCATGGGTTCCTCTTATAGGGTGGTACTGTTCCTGATACGCCATGCCCTAGCGGCCACTCTTGCCGTAGTAATTGGTAATGCTGTATCCGATTCGCTTCTCTTGCTGACTGACCTTGTAGTGGATGCAATACAGCGTTGCTCACAATTGCTAATTATTCGACTCGAGAGCGTGCCTACATGGTGTTTACTTACGGAAAGGCAAATGGCAATGTGCCGCAGGCAGCAATCTTGTATCAGTAGACCTATCCCCGCCGACAACAACCACAGCATTCAATGTTTGCAACAGTGTTTCACCGTTTTTCTGAGACAGGAACGTTTCAGGAAGCAGGAAATCATGAAGGACGTAACCAAAATATTCAGACACCGGACCTGGAGGAAAATGTGATTAACATTGTGGAAGGCGACTGTCGGATAAGTACCAGGAAGTAGGCCTGTCAGTACAGGGAAAGCCACACGATCGTCTGGAACATCGTCCATGACAAATCTTACTAGCCTTGTCACTTATAGCGTGTGCAGGTCTTACAAGCGACAAACTTTCTACATCAAAAGCAATTTTGTCACTTCACCACGCAACCACGATTTTGAGATTTGTGTCATCCATCCCATTCACAGATGAGGCAATCTTTACATGGAATCGCATCTACAGCTTTATTAACAGTCATCTTTGGAGTAGTATGCAGAACCCAATGATATGGTGACTGTGAATCATCAGCATCGGTGCAGCTGGAATATGTGGGCTGGAATAATTGGCGACAATATTTTGGGACCAGTCTTCCTACCACTTCAGCTAACAGGCCGGAACTATCGGCGTTTCTTGCAGGTGACTTTGCATTCTCTGCTGGAAGTGGTGTCATTCATGCACAGGTTAAAAGTTGGCCACAGTATTAAAAACACTCCGAAACAACACACTTAAAACTTGGAGCACACACGGCGAAGAATAAAACTACCAGGTGGGACCTGCCGAGGAAAAGGTCAGAGAGGATGGAAAAGGAGGGGAAAGCATGGGGCAACTGGGGAAGCGGCGGGATGAAGAGAGGAAGGGCAACCGTGGGTTCACGAAGAGGCAGGAGACACATAGGGTGGGAGAGGAAAAGGGAAGACAGGGCAGGAGGGAGTGCAGAGACACTGAAAGAAGGCACAGGAGATGGAGGGGGAGTAGGAGGGGAAATCCGCTCAGAAGGAGGGAGGGGGAGGAGAGGAAGCCCTGAGGAGGAGGCAGGAAGAGGGGGTTAGAGTTGGTAGGAAGGGTAGAAGTCAGGGCGAAGCTCATCATCTGGGAGGGGTGGACGGTGGAAGTTGTGTTGGGAAAGGAGATGGAGGGTGTGGAGATGGAGGGACACAACGGTAAAGGCGCGGCAACTGGTTGGGAGTGGAGAGGAAGGGAGACACCAGGGGGTGAGGGGGATCAAGGCGGCGGACAATATATAGTGTGCGGATGTATTCAAGGAAAAGGAGACGGTGGGGGAAGGGGATGAGGTCATAGAGGATGCGCGTGGGGGACGGAAGGCGGATGCGGAAGGCGAGGCTGAGTGCATGGCGTTCGAGGACTTGTAGGGCTTTATAGAACCGGGGAGGGGTGGAAATCCAAGCGATGCTGGTATAACAAAGGATGGGGCGGATCCGGACTAGGGTAGAGCGGGTCCCTATATACGATACCGGAGGGAGCGGCTATTGGCCGCTGTCTGCACGCGGCTTAGCGGTGGCGCCCTCGCTGCGCGAGAGCCGCTGCACGGAATAGCCGCCGCGGAGGCGGAGCCCTCTATGGGCTGACCACGTCCATTTGTTCTGGCGTGTGTTCGACTTCTGCGGTGGAAGGTACTAGACTCAATTCATGCTATGTCTGGTTATGGGTCCATCTCAAAAGTATCGTATATGCAGAGCCCAATTCAGATTTGGAGATGGTGGAATGGCGTATTCAAGCTGACTTTGACACTGTTCGGTTTCAACCTGGCCAATGTCACTGTTTGAAACAGGACATGATACAGTGCTTATATGTATTCGTTGAGGCACATTGAAACCATTTGCAACATATACTGTAACTGTAGCTGCATCATTGAGTGCATATATAGAGTGTTTTATTGTAGATGTAACAGTGCTGTAGTTGAAGAGTGCACAGCGATAATTGCCCAGGTCTTTGCGTCTCCTTTGAGATAGAATTAACTTATTACAAAGTTGGCTGCAAATTCCGTCATACACTAATGTTGGATAACCATGCTTTCCAAATCGCGCAATATCTGGAGATAACTGTATGACACATATAACTCCGCCAAACTAATTTTCACTCGAATATGCACAGACTCAGTACTAAAAAAGTATTACCATCGGCCGTCATGACACAGCTACATCCACACACTACGCTATCCTGCCTGCGACTGTCACCTTTTGGTTTTCTCAGCGAG
This sequence comes from Schistocerca serialis cubense, assembly GCF_023864345.2. Classification (NCBI taxonomy): domain Eukaryota; kingdom Metazoa; phylum Arthropoda; class Insecta; order Orthoptera; family Acrididae; genus Schistocerca; species Schistocerca serialis. The sequence goes on along the minus strand of NC_064647.1, from coordinate 87,221,500 downwards.
AAGAAGACAGCTGATGTAACTCTGTCTCATTTAACATCCACGCACGCAACTACAGCCAACGGTGCATGGCGACTCAAATCATAACTATTCCTATGCATCTACATATAGCGTGTCAAAAATCTTACGTGACCAATAACAAATGGCAATATCTTGCATTATTGTCAAAATAATCCACATGGATATGTAACGCCACATGCTCCATTGTCAGAAAATTTCCAGGAGAGATATTTTATTTGTGCGTTTGCAGTACTAGAAAGAAAGAAATGTTGTTTTTATATTTCCTGATATGTGTGCATCTTTGAGATGACCTTGGCCATGTTTCTCCGAAAACTAACGAACTGACAGGGCTGTGATTAGCAATGCACTGTTTGCGTTATTGACGTACTAGTTACGGTGACACAATGGATGCTGATTATGAGCAAAGAATGAACATTAAGTTATACTTTAAGCTCTGGAAAACCCCTAGTGAAACGTGAACAATGATTCAGCAAGCATATGCACGCGAGGCACGTCCCAGAAGTCATGATTTCGAGTGGCACAAAAGGTTTAGTGAAGGCAAAGATTCACTACAAGACGATTTCAGAGCTGTTCGCCCGTGTGTAGCACATACCGATGAAAACGTGGAAAGTGTAAGGAAGTTCTTGTAAGAACACTATCAAGTACCTGTGTGTGCGACTTCAGAAGAACTTAATTTGAATGGTGAAGATTTAGGAAACGGAAATTTAAAGCAAAGCTCGCCCCTTACACACTAACAGACAATATCCATATAGATGTAGATGTAGATGTAGCTTGTTTGGTAGCACTGCTCATTCCCAACCTCCGTTGCTGCTCGTGAACGTTTGTGGTCAATGACACATGAATTATTTATTGAGATCTCCAAGAACAGAGGCATTCCGTCCTTGACTCGGTGTCAAGTTGTTTAGGAACTTTTAGTACAGAATTTGAAGAAGTTATATCATAATGAATTCTTAGTGCATTGTACACATCTTATACAGTCCTGTAGATCTCCTCACTGGTGTATTGTCGTGTTCCTGAACTGCTGTGTCACACTCGTGGTAGTAGTTATATATGTACAGCTATTTTGTCTGCCATATCAACAAATGAACATGTGAGTGCGCTTGATGTCCTGTGGCAGGCTTTATGTGGGCCCAATGTTGATGGTATTGGTGGCGCACCCAGACGATGTGCAGCACATCCTGCTGACGTCAAAGCTGGTAGACCGTGGCACCATCTGCACCAATGCCATGCGGATGTTCGGCGGCGACGGGTTAGTCACCATCGATGCCAGCCGGTGGAAGGTGCACCGAAAACTCATAAACCCGACGTTCCACTCTGAGGTAAGTTAACCAGCCTAGGTAAGCAGCTGGAAGACCTAATGGGTTCACAGGAAGCCCACAGGCAGCTCGGTGGTGAACCAGTCTAACTTGCGTTGTTGGAGCTAGTCATCTTCCGTTATTTGTAAGGGTTTGCAAGGATAGGCAAAATACACAAGACAGAAATGAAAACAATCGGAGCTCGTGAAGAAACTTTTATTCACACCCTACAGAGATTGAAGATTGTTTAAGATCAAAATCTCAAGATCATATTTCAGAGGACTGATACCCTTCAACTATATTGTTATTGTCACATTCATCATATCATAAGCATAACACGTAAGCTAGGAATCCAAAATACACAAGTTACATTTCTTACTACAAAAACATAGTCACTCTGGTCGAGATGAAAAATACTAGGTTGGGGCTTAAGTTCGTAAGAGTTTTTGTTTTTAATTTTCGTATTGCAATTGCTATGGTCTTATTTTTCGATTGTCATTTTTTATCTGTAGTTCACTGTCGCTTTTTGAGTTTACATGTGATCATTTTGTCGTTTGGAGGTAATGAGTGGATGAACAGAGGATTAGGAACATTTCCGACTTATTATTTTTGTTTAACTTCAGTAGAGGGGTGACAGCTAGGGAGGAACCCAGAAACATTTTCAGGGTGTATGGGGAAAAATACCATTGGACAGACGACGACAAGATAATGGTTTTCTCTTTTTAAGTAATATCGTTTTGACGTTAGTGACTCTCCTCGTTTAGGAAGATCTTTGGGGCTTTATAAAGTTCGTTTAAACGCATTAATCCACAATAATCCACATCAGTGTATGCGAGAAGTGGAAAAAGTCATGAACTTCGATCAGTCCGCCATCGTGCCATATTTGCATGCAATGGCGAAGGTTCAGAAACTGAGTATATGATTACTGCTTGCTCTTAGGCAGCATCACAAAAATGAGCAATTGACCATTTGTGCATTTTTGCTTGCTTGTCGTCAATTGGCTTGTGAACAACAGTGAGCATTCCTGTCATTTATTGGTACTGGGGATAATGCTAAAATAAAGAAAAGACATGAATGGCTGAGCCCAAACAAAGTAGAAACTCCCCATACAAAAATCTGCATGCATCCACAAAAAAAAAAAAAAAAAAAAAAAAAAAAAGATGTTGTTGTGCACCTGGTGGAACAGCAACTGTGTGGTGTACCACGAATTGCTTTGGCGATGTGTAACCATCACTGCTGACATTTACTGTCAACAACTGAGGCGTCTTACAGACGTAATCCAAGAACGACAACCAAGAAGACTGTGTGAAGTGATGGTACTCCATAACAACGTCTGCCCGCATCCTTCTAGACAGACAGAAAAACACTGTGCAGGAGCTGGGCAGGGAAGTCACTCCTTACTCATCCTATTCACCTGATGTTGCGCTCTGGGATTTTTCGTTCTTTATCAAATATGCTTCAAGGACTTTTCAGGATGAAAATGCGCTTCGAACATGGCTTGACATGTTCTTCACCTCAAAACCAAGTGCTTTCCACAGTCGCGGAATAGAAAAGTTACCCCCAACGTTTGTAGGCTCTTGTAAGTAATATAGGAAAATACATTGTTGGTGACTCTGTTATGCATATCTGTGGTGCAAAAGTGTGATACAAGCAGGCACCCATGCCACAGAGATGCACTCGTGTTTGCACAGCCAACTGAGCGTGCTTGAATAATTGTGGTCTTTCGAGTTTCGGGATGATCCTTTGATAGAATTGGCACATAAGTTCGACGTGCTTCTAAGGTTGTGCAGCGATGTTGGTGTCAGTTGTCATGTGATCATAATCGCACTGCAGATGATGTTCTTGACATCCATGTAGCACAGACGTCCACCATGATCATTGTACTGTAAGAACCGTAGTAACACATTGTACAGCTACCACAGCACAGATAAGAGGGCTTGGGAGCTAAACGATGGTAATATGAACCATGTCAGATCGGTTATTGGCAGTGAGACCACAGGCACACACACCTCCAGCATCTCTTCCTCTCACGCGATAGCACGGAAGTGCACGGCTTGACTGGTGGTGTCAGAGAATCGCATTCGAGATGGAATGATGCGCCGTGGTCTTCAGCAATGAAAACAGATTGTGTCTGCATGCAAATGATGGTCGCTTGCGCCAAGATGTACACCTGGTGAGCGCTGTCTGTGAGAATGCATTCGTCCAAGACACACTGGTCCCACTGCCGGCCTTGTGGTCTGGGATGTGATAAGCTACAACCTCGTTCACTTTTGATGGTGAATCGCTATAGGATGCTAACAAGCGCTCGGTGTGTGCATAATATTGTTACTAATGGTCTTATGCTATTTTTGAAATACGAAGGTGATGCGTTGTCCCAGCAGGATAGTCCTTCCCCACATACTGCCCATGAACTGCAATGTGCTCTGTAAAATGTGCAGAAACTTCTCTGGAGAGCAATATCCTTGGACTTTTCTCGAATGAAGCATGTGTGGGATATGGTGGGAAGAGAGGTGACTTGCGTGATGGGTCAGCTAACAACTGTTTCACAGCTAAGTGAGCAGGCCGAGCAAGCGTAACGTATCTCAGGACGGAACTGGCCATCTGTCCTGTCGGCTGGATGCTTTCATCGGGGCTCATGGCAGCTACACCACATACTCATTCGGTGTTTCAGTATAGGTCAATATGTGGTACCTCATAACTGCTTGTTCTATTCATCTTTAATTGCAATCCTTTCGTATGCTGCGTATGCACTGTTGCAACAATAAACCTTGCGTGAATTGGAAACCTCTAAAAGACTGTAATAATCTATTTTTTCTGAAAGTGTATATTAGAAACTATAAAGGACGCAAGATAGAACACTGTGGTACACAACTCCTATTTCCTTGCAGTTTTCAGTGCATGTTATGGGATAGAAAACTGCTGGGTTACAGATTCTGGAGGGATTTCTGGAGGCTTTCCACGATGGTGGTCTCTTCGTGTGCGAGCGGCTCGCCAGGACCAGAGGTGCAGCTACTGAGGTTCACCCTCCAGTGTTGCTGGCAGCCATCCGCAACTTCAGCAGCACGATCATCGGCATGAACCCTGACCTTTTCATACCAGACGGCTTGGCAGAGGAGGAGCTCTCTGCTTCAGTGAACTTTGCTGTGGGCATTGTGCAGGTAAGATGGATTGAAATAGTGAATTTACCGACTCGCATTCCAAGAACCGATCTGTCTGTTGTCGAAGCTCTTTATGTACCTCTTGAACTACCTTGTGATTTGTATCGTAGGAAATACAGTACATTGTATCGCATGGAGTGTGTTAATCGGACATACAGATATCTTCAGGGGTCCCCAGCGAAGCTTTGTTTCCCTATACAAAACAAAACGACCTTTAAAGCGGAAATTTATGTACTCATACTACAGAACGATTTTTCCCACAGTGCACAAATTCTAGAGATCGATGGGAGGGTACGGAAGAAATAGAATCTAATGAACTTATATCCGGAAATGCATGATTTCCATGCTGGAGACATTTTATTCAATCATACACTGTTATAGAGAATGTGATCTACCTCGCGCGGGACCATCCAGCCACAGTTACAGTACGGATCGTTCTGTTTTACAGGGTAGTATTGTTCATCATACATCATTCCGTAGCGCCCTCTCCTTCCATAGTAATGGCTTATGATGTATCCGATTCACTTCTCTTGCTGACTCGTCTTGTACAGGGTGTGATAAAGCGTTGTACACATGGTTCAGTATTCGAATCGAAAGTTTGCTTGACGCGGTGTTTATTTACATAAAGGCAAATGGTAACGGGCGGTGGGCAACAAGGTTGTATCGGAAAAATTACCCCCGCCGATAACAGTCACGGTATTCAATGCTTGGAACAGTGTTTCGCCGTTTGTCTGAGACAGCATCATTTCAGGAAACAGGAATTCATGAAGGAAATAACCGAAATGTCCGGCCACCAGACTTGGGGGGGAAATGTGTTTATCACTGTGAGAGGCAACTTCCGCGTCAATGGCAGGTAATGGGTCCTCCTGTACAGGGTACTGTGGCACAGTCTCCACGACAAATGTTACTACCCTCGATTCTTACAGCGTGTGCAGGGCTTACTAGCGACAGATTTCCACATTTGGAGCAGTTTTGTCACTGGTTTCTTCACCAGGCAACCACGAATCTAAAACTTTTGTCATCCATCCTATTCACAGACGAGGCCAGCTTTACATGGAGTGGTACGTTCGACATTTATAATTTTCACCTGTGGGATAGTATGCAGCGCCTCCACGGTATGGTGACAGCGAATCATCAGCATCGGTGCCGCTGGAATGTGTGGGCTGGGATAACTGGCGACCATATTTTGAGACCAGTCTTCTTTCCACGTCCCCTAACAGGACGCAACTATCGGCGTTTCCCGCGGGTAACTTTGTCTCACCTGCTGAAAGAAGTGCTATTGATGGTTCGGCCGGCCTGAGTGGCCGTGCGGTTCTAGGCGCTACAGTCTGGAGCCGAGCGGCCGCTACTGTCGCAGGTTCGAATCCTGCCTCGGGCATGGGTGTGTGCGACGTCCTTAGGTTCGTTAGGTTTAATTAGTTCTAAGTTCTAGGCGACTGATGACCTAAGAAGTTAAGTCGCATAGTGCTCAGAGCCATTTGAACCATTTTATTGATGGTTCGAAGGGTTGTGTGGCTACTACATGATGGTGCTCCAGCCCACTTCTTCGTTAAGCAAAGAGAACGGGTATTCACCGATTTGTGGGCGATTAGAATAAACACATGGGTCCAGAACTACTACACATGCTATGACTCAGGGCACCCAGTTAAGTGCCGTGGGCTAGACGAAGCAGTCCACTGCAAGTGCTCCCAACTTGGACACATTCATACCGACTGCACTGATAAGGCGGTTGATAGCGTACCATGTATGTACAGAAACCGCACTTCCAACAAAGCAGGCGATCCTGAAACCCTACACACAAACAGTTACATGAAAGACTGATCTCTAACACAGACCACGAAATATCAAAACCGTGCTTACTACGACCACATCATGCCAAGAGGACCTTCATTCCACGTATCTTGACAGCGCATACGAAGACATTCACCGCCGGAAACATAACCCTCCAGCTACTAGGGCGCGCGCAATGGCATGGCGGCAACAAATGGGCTTCCTCCAGGAGACGTTCTATGATAATGAAATCCTACCGTCATTGGTTGCCAACGACGCGGTTCAGCGACGTGACAGACAACGAACACATCGACCTACTGTGAATGCGAGGTGCCATGGACTATGGGGTAGCAAGGCACCTAAAACGTGAATGTACCAATGAGCCACCCCGCAGATATCCTTATTGTTAAGAACAGAAGAACTGGAACTAGAATTAGTTTGTAATGGTAGTGGAAAGCGTAGATATGACAAACAAGAACAATACGAAATTAATGACGACATGTACACCAACAACTACACAGCTCACGAAACTTGCAGAGCCTCAGCGATACACACAAAACACACACATTTGAACAAGCACCGTCAGACAACACAAACGTGACACACTGAAACACAACAGGGTATACAACGCAAAAATATCAAGACCACATCAAACCAGTGACGTTCATCTCAGGATGGTTGTCAAACACAAATAACACAGCACACAATATCACAACACGTAAACTGCTTGGAAGCGAAGATTCCAGAGGAACACATATAGACAACCCAACACAACTTCGGCTACAAAGCTCGAACGTAAACAAGAGTGCAACACAAAACACGAAATACAGCTACCCATAACACAATCACAGCCCTAGCAGACTGCAAAAGAATGATCAGACCCAGAAAAAAAACACGGAACTTGGGGAACAGACGAAATTTTGAAGTTGGAAGAAAATATACGTCTTTCGAGAATAGAAAACAGAGACGCCTTCCAAACAGCACTGCAACTTTTGATTAGCATTGGCAACTCAGAAGGCGTCACAATCACCTATGCAACGACCGAGCAGGCTGAAAGTATTTTGCTGAAATCAGACAATATACCGACAGACATTACAGAACTATCTGCGTTACTATACAAAATCTGCACCAGAAGGGGTGAAAAGTTCACTCTAGAATATGTATGCAAAGACTTTACGAGGGCCCACGGACGAGTAGAATTCGATTACAGTGAATGAGCCACGTGCGGCTGGCGTTCTTGCCGCTCATAACTTGATGTCATGTAATAGCGATAGTGGTGTCTTCATTCCTTCTTGTGTTAATGGTGCCACTGAGTTGCTAGTATTGTTTGTCCGCGAGTGGCAGCAGCAGTGGTTATCGATAGCCAGTCCTGTGGTACTATCTTTGGCGCCACAGCTAGTATTCCAGGTCGTCGTGTGTGTCCGGCAGCTCGGCTTCGGACAGAGCAGCGAGGAGGTCCACAGCGCGAGGGCGGGCTGGGACTGCTCGCGGCGTGCAGGCACTGTCGGGCCGAGGGGCTGTAGCCGGCGACAGAACCCAGGGCGTTTGAAGTTGAGTGAATCACGTCCAGTATTGAAACCTCCACTGTTCGAGATCTCACTGTTGTTTGTGTGTTGCTGCTCCCAGACCAACCGAAACGAGTGGTGTCTGTTTGGTTGGCGGAAGCTATTAGCTGCCTTCTACTCGTTGATGTTAGTTTGGATTCAGTTTTGTTCTAATTATTGAAGTGCAACCAGCGGTATTTTCTGCCTTGTGGCCGCTAACGTTCCAGTTACCTGATCTGGAGGTTAGCGTACTTTCCCGGCAGTGTACTTTTCCTCGGCGTGTTGATGCTGTCCGACATGGCGTGTAGTTCGACAGCGTCTTGAGTTGTACTGTGGATATGTTTTCGGAGGTATACGTTCGTTCTAACGTTTCCTTCGGCCTTGGGTGTGTTTCTGAAGACGTGGTGCAGTCCATCTCTTCGCCCTTGCCTAAAAATACTCCATCGCTGTACTGGTGATCAGACGTTAGGCGGATTGGTTAGTGGGTCGGTCAGCGTTTACGCTACCCCTCATGTGAGTAGCCATCCTGTTACGTGAGTACTACTCTTGGCTGCGTGTCTCACCGCTTACACAGCTGTAGTCACCCTCCTTAGGTCGATCCAAGGAGCACTGTCTGTGGATCAATCTGTCTTATTTGGACAAGTGGTCATAATTGTTTAAAATTTACTCTTATGTTTTAACATGTTATTACCTTCTCCTCTTGTAATTCCAGCCTTCAGTCATTAATTGTTTCTAACATTGCTTGTGGCCTTCAGACCCCAATCTTAATCAGGCCCTCAGCCGATAATTGTTTGTAACATTGCTTGTGGCCTTCAGCCGACAAATAATTTTCAATTGTGTTTTAGTGAGGCCTTCAGCCGTCACTATAGCTTGTTACAAGTTTTTAAGATTATTAGAAAGGGTTTTAAATTTTTGAAGTGTAATTGCCCACCTTATTGCTAATTCAGGCCATCAGCCCTTGTGTATTCTGAAATTGCTTCTGGCCTTCAGCCCACGAATAATTTTCAACATCCTTAATCAAGCCTTCAGCTGTTGGCTGTGTGTAACATTGTTTGTGGCCTTCAGCCGATAAAGAATTTGCCTTCAACCGTTACTATAGATTGTTACCATTTTGATTGTTAAGAAGAAAATTCTTGATACTTGTTAATGTGTAACTGCCTTCCTCACTTGTAATTGAGGTCTTCAGCTGTTGTGTATTCTGAAATTGCTGTTGGCCTTCAGCTGTTAATTGTTTGTAACATTGCTTGTGGCTTTCAGCCGACAAATAGTTCCAGTTCTGCCTTGATAAGGCTTTCAGCCATCATTATAACTTGTTGCAGTTATCAAGATGGTTAAAAGGGTTTGGGGTATTTTTAACGTGTAATTGTCCACGTTATTGGTAATTCATTCCTTCAGCAGTTGTGTATTTTTGAAATTGCTTCTGGCCTTCAGCCGACGAATAACTTTCATCCTTCTTAATCAGCCCCAGCCGTTGATTGTGTGTAACATTGCTTGTGGCCTTATGCCGACAATAACTTGCAGATCTTCTAATAGGGCTTTCAGTCACCAGTGTAATAAATTATTTTAAAAATGATTGTTGAGAGGTTTTTTTTTAATGAAGAGTATGTTTTTTCTGTGCAGCCAACGGCGACTGATTAGGCCCTGTCCACACCTTTCCTGCTTTCCCTAAGTCCCACGTCTCAGTGAAGAGAGATCTAAATGTCTTGATATACCCGACATCGATGAAACTCCTACATTTGAATGCAAACAGCCAGACACTAGTTAGTATGGAGTCATTTAAACCGGTGGATGAAGCGCACAAGGACGTGGTCTGCTTGCAGGAACCCTCCACCAAGAATAGCAAACTAGTAGGTTTTGACCACAAACAGACCTTCGTAACAGGTACATCCAATCCGTTGCTATCGTTGTCACAAATCGAAACTTTACAGTTACACAGATAGTTCATTTATGTAACCAACACCTCGCAACAGTGAAAATAGTGCACGAAGTCAAGAAGTGTATTATTGCGTCGTTATACGCGTAGTACTCGCACGACATTGAACCGTATCTAAGTTACATCAAAGACGTTGTCGAATATACCAATAACAGAAAATTGCTAATAGCTTCAGACATAAATGCACTCTGACGCAACGGAAGACTAGGGGCACCAAGTCGATGAGGTGCTAAATGAACACAACCTTTACATCGTCAACAGTCCGAATTAGCCAACCACCTACATCGCGCCATGGGGAACCAGCAGCAGGATTGACACAATAATTGCAATGTACTGCCACTTATAATGGGGAGGGAGGCCGTGGATGACACTACTCACAGCGGCCACAGTGGTGCGCTGTCATCATGAACATGGACATACAGATACACACGTCTACACAGGACAGACATCAGCGATTGATATTTCATGAGGCTGACTGGGTGGAACTATGACAGTTGATTGAGGTCTTCCCCCTAGATTAGATTAGATTAGATTAGATTAGATTAATACTAGTTCCATGGATCATGAATACGATATTTCGTAATGATGTGGAACGAGTCGAATTTTCCAATGCATGACATAATTAGGTTAATTTAACAACATACTTAAGTTAATATAACAACTTTATTTTTTGTGTTTTTTTGTTTTTCTTTATTTTTTATTTTTATTTTTTATTTTATTTTTTTATTTTTTTAATATTTTTTTCTTAATTTATATCTAAAAATTCCTCTATGGAGTAGAAGGAGTTGTCATTCAGAAATTCTTTTAATTTCTTCTTAAATACTTGTTGGTTATCTGTCAGACTTTTGATACTATTTGGTAAGTGACCAAAGACTTTAGTGCCAGTATAATTCACCCCTTTCTGTGCCAAAGTTAGATTTAATCTTGAATAGTGAAGATCGTCCTTTCTCCTAGTATTGTAGTTATGCACACTGCTATTACTTTTGAATTGGGTTTGGTTGTTAATAACAAATTTCATAAGAGAGTATATATACTGAGAAGCTACTGTGAATATCCCTAGATCCTTAAATAAATGTCTGCAGGAAGATCTTGGGTGGACTCCAGCTATTATTCTGATTACACGCTTTTGTGCAATAAATACTTTATTCCTCAGTGATGAATTACCCCAAAATATTATGCCATATGAAAGCAATGAGTGAAAATAGGCGTAGTAAGCTAATTTACTAAGATGTTTAGCACCAAAATTTGCAATGACCCTTATTGCATAAGTAGCTGAACTCAAACGTTTCAGCAGATCATCAATGTGTTTCTTCCAATTTAATCTCTCATCAATGGACATACCTAAAAATTTAGAATATTCTACCTTAGCTATATGCTTCTGATTAAGGTCTATATTTATTAATGGCGTCATAACATTCACTGTACGGAACTGTATATACTGTGTCTTATCAAAATTCAGAGAGAGTCCGTTTACAAGGAACCATTTAGTAATTTTCTGAAAGACAGTATTGGCAATTTCATCAGTTAATTCTTGTTTCTCAGGTGTGATTACTATACTTGTATCATCAGCGAAGAGAACTAACTTTGCCTCTTCATGAATATAGAAGTCATTAATATATAATAAGAACAACAAAGGACCCAAGACTGACCCTTGTGGAACCCCATTCTTGATAGTCCCCCAGTTTGAGGAATGTGCTGATCTTTGCATGTTATGAGAACTACTTATTTCAACTTTCTGCACTCTTCCAGTTAGGTACGAATTAAACCATTTGTGCACTGTCCCACTCATGCCACAATACTTGAGCTTGTCTAGCAGAATTTCATGATTTACACAATCAAAAGCCTTTGAGAGATCACAAAAAATCCCAATGGGTGGTGTTCGGTTATTCAGATCATTCAAAATTTGACTGGTGAAAGCATATATGGCATTTTCTGTTGAAAAACCTTTCTGGAAACCAAACTGACATTTTGTTAGTACTTCATTTTTACAGATATGTGAAGCTACTCTTGAATACATTACTTTCTCAAAAATTTTGGATAAAGCTGTTAGAAGGGAGATTGGACGGTAATTGTTGACATCAGATCTATCCCCCTTTTTATGCAAAGGTATAACAATAGCATATTTCAGTCTATCAGGGAAAATGCCCTGTTCCAGAGAGCTATTACACAGGTGGCTGAGAATCTTACTTATCTGTTGAGAACAAGCTTTTAGTATTTTGCTGGAAATGCCATCAATTCCATGTGAGTTTTTGCTTTTAAGCAAGTTTATTATTTTCCTAATTTCAGAGGGAGAAGTGGGTGAGATTTCAATTGTATCAAATTGCATAGGTATGGCCTCTTCCTTTAACAGCCTAGCATCTTCTAATGAACACCTGGATCCTACTATATCCACAACATTTAGAAAATGATTATTAAAAATATTTTCAACTTCTGACTTTTTGTTCGTAAAGTTTTCATTCAATTTGATGGTAATACTGTCTTCCTCTGCTCTTGGTTGACCTGTTTCTCTTTTAATAATATTCCAAATTGTTTTAATTTTATTCTCAGAGTTGCTGATTTCAGACATGATACACATATTCCTGGATTTTTTAATAACTTTTCTTAATATAACACAGTAGTTTTTATAATTTTTGATAGTTTCTGGGTCACTACTCTTTCTTGCTGTCAGATACATTTCCCTTTTCCGGTTACAAGATATTTTTATACCCTTAGTAAGCCATGGTTTGTTACAAGGTTTCTTACGAGTATATTTAACTATTTTCTTGGGGAAGCAGTTTTCAAATGCATTTACAAAAATGTCATGAAATAAATTATATTTTAAATTGGCATCAGGTTCACGGTACACCTCATCCCAGTCTAACTGCTGTAGGCTTTCCCTGAAATTTGCAATTGTTAAATTGTTGACTGAACGTACTACTTTGGAGGACTGTTTAGTATTGCTGAATGGAGCTATGTCATATATTGTAACTAGCTGTGCACCATGATCGGAAAGACCATTCTCAACAGGCTGAGCATTTATCTGGTTAAACTTATCTTGGTCTATAAAGAAGTTATCTATCAGTTCCTGCTAAACAAACTCCTTTCCGATGACGAGCAACGGTCAGATGAACAGATTCATACCGGACAGTGAACGTTAATGATTTCTTGCTATGAGAATGGTATCGTCATTATTCCCTTTGCATGTGAGGAGATTGCGGTTGTAATTCCCAAACCACAGAACAGAAAAGCCGCCGTGCCAGATGGTATCCACTCAGAGACACTGAAAATTGTCGTTCCACAGACTATTCCATACCTGAGGGATCTGCTCAACAAAGCGCTACGGGTGGGTTGTACCTGCGGTCTGGAAAACAGCAAATGTCGTAATAATTAAAAAATTAGAGAACAAGAATGCCTCAGATCCAAAAAACGTAAAGACCTATAAGCATAATTAACACCTTGGCCAAGGACCAGGAACAATTTGCTTGGAATAGCACAAGGATCTGCTTGGCCTTAGGCCGCATGAATTCTCTTTCAAGGCGGTAAAATCTATATATGACGCACCAAACAAGGCACTAACCGCTGTTCATAACATAGAAAACAAATACGCAGCTGCTATTCCTATAGACATTTCGGGTGCCTTATATAATCACTGGTTGCCTGCATAGTTTGTGAGAGTCAGATCCAGGTACCTAAGGCCCTCTACCGTATCTTCTCGGAGTACTGTAGAAACAGGGTGGTTGAATGGTACACGGGAAGTCAGGAAGTGGTTGAAAGAATCACCAAAGTTTGCCCACAAGCGTCAATCTGTGCCCCATCTTTTGGGATATCGCCTTTAACCCCTCCTACATTAATTGAATGGGGACAGCAGTGTCAACAAAAAAATGGTTCAAATGGCTCTGAGCACTATGGGACTTAACATCTATGGTCATCAGTCCCCTAGAAATTAGAACTACTTAAACGTAACTAACTTAAGGACAGCACACAACACCCAGTCATCACGAGGCAGAGAAAATCCCTGACCCCGCCGGGAATCGAACCCGGGCGTGGGAAGCGAGAACGCTACCGCACGACCACGAGCCGCGGACCAGTGCCAACAGGGCGGACTCAAGAGCGCAACTCAAACATTGGCCAACACAGCTAGAGACAAGCATCGGCCAGTGCCAAACATAATAAACTATAAATGGCTTTACACAAAACAGTTTATATTCTACTCAAAGGAACACTACAAAGTAATCCAACCATAAAACTACACGACATTAGCATGCACAGACAACGAAAAATACGATATCTTGGTGTACAACTCGACGAACGACTATCCTGTGACGAAAAAATCAGAACAACGACTGATAGGGCTGCCACGATCATGCACAAGCTGGCCAGACTCAATATGATACACTTTAGGGGAACTTGACATAGTGCGATCCTTGAGTCTGTGGTCTGTTTTGCAGCCAGTGCGTGGTCCCACCGAGTATATCTGGTGACAAATAGGAACATCATGTGGCGAGGGCAGAGAGGTATCTTGGTAACTGTATGAGGAGTTTTCAACACCACATCAGTGGAAACACTGTGCGTGGTGTTTGAAACCTTCCTTAGAGACATAACCATTCGATTTCGGGCTGCAATGTAAAGAAGCAAAGGCGAGTGGGAGATAATAAATATAATCGGTGATGATGTCTCAAGGGCATTAGACGATGAATACAGACAGATACAGCCCTATGACGGAACACTGCAATACACACGAAGCACATAAGACAGCAGTTTCAAATTGAACACCAACACACACAGCAGTACCGAAACACACATTTACTCAAACAGCAAATATTTTCACCAAAGCGTACTGCAGACAACATTACACAACATCTAGAATGATTAAACTGTATTAGAATAAACAGCACAATGCCAGCAACCCTGTAAAACTGTTATAGCTTAAGTATAAACAGCAGGCATATCCATTCTGCGGTGATTATAGCGCTATTGGAATTAACACTTGTAACTGACCACTTAGTATACAAGCAACATAAGAGTTTGCATGTGATGGAATAAATCAGTCTGTGCAGACCGATCCCAAGTTGGTCTAATGTGACGTTTGTGTTATCGATATGTATTAACAGGGACAGTAAAACACGAAGAACAAACTTGTACTCCAGTGGCGACTGGGCACCGCTGTTCGAGGTTGTCAGTGCGGGAATACGGGTTTGTTCTTCGTGTTTAACCGTTCATGTTAATACATATCGAATATCGCGTTAGACTAATTTAGGACCGCTCTATCGGAAGGGCACGTAGAATTCCGCTTTTGAGAACATTTTGCTCGTCACAGGAAACAAACATGACAAAGCTAATGGGTATTAACAATAGACCAATAGTGGATGCTTCGGTGGTTTACCTGGTCATGATTGGTAAATGTGGCTTCAACGTAATTAGGAGTGCCCTGTCTTAATTCCCATGTACAGAAGCTAAACACGATTCTCATATGTTGTGTTGGCAGAAGAGCCAACACTGTGTTACTAGTGGAGGCCGAAATGCACGCGTTTTAGCTCACGCAGGCTGGCGTGAAGAGGGAAGGACTATACTGACGTGAGGTCTGGGACATGACAGGGAATGAGAATTCAGAAAGCGGACGGAATTAGTTTGATAGTTAACTTTAATCCATTAATGATGAACGTCGCTCTTGACGGTACATGACTCATAATATTATCTGTTTAGATTATAATAACTGATTATGGCGCCTTGCTAGGTCGTAGCAAATGACGTAGCTGAAGGCTATGCTAAACTGTCGTCTCGGCAAATGAGAGCGTATTTTGTCAGTGAACCATCGCAAGCAAAGTCGGCTGTACAACTGGGGCGAGTGCTAGGGAGTCTCTCTAGACTAACCCTGCCGTGTGGCGGCGCTCGGTCTGCAATCACTGATAGTGGCGACACGCGGGTCCGCCGTATACTAACGGACCGCGGCCGATTTAAAGGCTACCACCTAGCAGGTGTGGTGTCCGGCGGTGACACCACATCATAATCGTCTCCATGCAGATCCTGATGCAAACTGATGTGGTAGGTATGTTACCTAGGACACGTTCCTGACACTAATGTGCAGTTTAACTGCAACAGCAGCAAGAACATTAATTTCCCCCTCTTCTTCCATCACTTGTTTCCTCCAGTTACGTTGTCTACCTCCTTCACGTAACTGGTTGAAGAGGTTGATAAATAACTACCGAGATGATTTACGTCTATTGGGATATCTTGCTGCATACACCATACAAGAACGAACTGCATTCTTCCTACACTATTCATAGATGATGAACATGTCGGTTTTTTGTGCATTAGTAAATACCATCGTCCACTCACGACCTACTGCATGGGCTGCCACATCTATAGACAACTGACTAACAGTGCACTGAAGGAACACACAACCACAATGTAAGCAAAGATTAGATTGTACCTAGCAACTACGCAGGTTGAATGTGTCGGTCTGGAAACTTTTCAGAATACGATGTATACTGAGATGACAAATGTCATTGGATAGTGATATATCGAACATATCGATGACGGTAGAACTGTCTTCTCAAAGTATGTTGGTGGGGCTGTCATTTGTACTTTGGTGAGTCATGTGATTATGGCCGCACGATGGGAATTACCATACTCTGAATGTGGAGTGGTAGTTGGAGCTACACGTATGGGACATTCCACTTCGTTAGGGAATTCAATATTCCGAGATCCAAAGTGTCAAGAGTGTGCCGAGAATGCCAGGTTTTGGGCATTACCTCTCACTGTAGACAACACAGTGTCAGACGGCCGAGAGCAGCGGCGTTTGCGTAGAGTTGCCAGTGTTAGCAGACAAGCAAGATCGCATGAAATAACCGCATTAACCTACGACGTGGGACGTATGGTGAAGGTATGCTTTAGGACACTGCTGCGAAATTTTGTGTTAAGTGGTACGGCAGCAGATAATCGACACGAGCGCCTTTGCTAATGGCACAACATCGCCTGCAGTGCCTCTTCTGGCCTCATGACCTTTGCGGATGGATTGTACATGACTGAAAAATCGTGGCCTGGTCAGATGAGTACCGATCTGAGTTGGGTAGAGCTGATAGCAGGGCTCCAGTGTGGAGCAGACCCCATAAAGCTACTGACGCACTTTGTCGACAAGGCGACTGGTGGTCGCTCCATAATGGTATGGGCTATGCTTACATGGAATAGAGTGGGTCCTCTTGTCCAACTGAAGCGATTATCGACTCGAAATGTTAATCTTCTGCTACTTCATTTTCAGCCATTTGTAGACTTCACGTTCGAAAACAGCAATGGAATTTTTATGGATGACAATGTGCCATAGCGCTGGGCACAGTACGAGACTGGCCTGAAGAACATTCTGGTCAGTTGAAATGATACGTCTGGCAACCCTCATCACCAAGCATGAATCCCATCGATCATTTATGGGACATCATCGAGAGGCCAGTTCGTTCATGGAATTCTGCCCTGGCAACTCTTGCGCAGTTATGGACAGCTAAAGCGGCAGCATGGCTCAATATTTCGTTGAGTACCAGCCACGTCGAGCTGCTGCACCACGGCGACTGAAGGGAGGCCAAATATAATACTTGACTTTCGCCACCTCAGTGTGTAATCTCATCGGACATAATATTAGTTACTGCTAGAGATATCAATACAACCATCATTTAATTGCATGTAATTCCGCTTCTGAACTTGATGAGCGCCTGGATTCGGTCACTCCACAAGTTCGTGCAGGCCTGCCACCTCCAGGTTAAGCCACCCAATGAGGATTCCATCTGGTAGTTCCAAATTGCGTTGATGCTGAAGTCAGCATTTCACCTGCTACTCCAGCCTTTGCCACAGATTTTCTATGGGTTTCATTTTTGGTGATTTTTCGGACTACTCGGGATGTAGTAGCGTTGGGGGAGTGACCAGGAAACCAGCCGCATATTCTCGCAGCCCAGTGGACTTTGCTGTACTCGTCTTTATGTGCCTGTGTGAGCAAACGTCGTCTTTTATGTGGCTGTAGGAGGATACAGCAGGACTTCTTGTGGGTAAATCTTAGTTAATGCAGACGAGTAGGGAAAGAAATTCAGTAATGTTTGAATAATGTGCCCTGCTTGACATGGTCACGCAACTAAATATCTAGACATGCCGTTCGAAAGCGATATGATGTGCAACAGTCTCGTAAGGTCGTATGTAGGTAAGGTGAACGCTAGGCTTCGGTTTGTAGGATGGGTTCTTGGGAAATTAGAGAGACCTTGAGAGAATACTTGGGCAACGCACACTTGAGGACTGCTCGAGTGTTTGAGAGCCCCACAATGTTGGACTAAAGACGTGCTGTTGGATTTGTCACCAGTATGTTCCATCAAAATGCTAGTATTACAGAATTGTTTAACGAACTGAAATGAGATTCCCTAGAGAGAAGAAGACGTTCATTTAAGAAAGACTACTGAGAACGCGTAGAGAACCAGCATTTGCAACAGACTGGAGAACCAGAGTAATGCCACCAAAATACGTCTTGCGCAAGAACCGTGAAGAGAAGATGAGGGCTTTTACAGAGGCATGTAAGTAAACCCGCTTCTTCCCCGCTCTGTTTGCTAGTGGGGCAGGAAAGGAAGTTACCATCGGTGCTACAAGGTACCCTCCACCATACACTATTTGGTGGCTTGCAGTGTATTGAGTGTTGATGTAGCTTGTAGATGTACGAAAATAGCTTTCTGCCCCTCCCTGTTCAGCAGATCAGCCCAAACGTACCCAGAATGCAGTAATGTTAGAGGAGGTAACATACAGGGTGAAGAAAAAATTCCACACTTGGAGGTCGGCAGGCGATTCACCATTTCACTTGATGACATAAGTTGGTCTTACATAGCCTACTTCCACCAATAGCTTCAACAGAAATGCGATTTAAAAACGAGGCTCTGGCAACAGTGTACCGCATGCAGCGTCGCCAAGCAGCATGGCACTGTGAACCCTGAAGAGCGCCAGGGCTGTCCCACTAGCTCAGTGGTTCAAATCGCTCTGAGCACTATGGGACTCAACTGCTGAGGTCATAAGTCCCCTAGAACCTAGAACTACTTAAACGTAACATCACACACACCCATACCCGAGGCAGGATTCGAACCTGCGACCGTAGCGGTCGCGCGGCTCCAGACTGTAGCGCCTAGAACCGCTCGGCCACTCCGGCCGACAGCACAGTGAGACGAAGCAATGACGTCGAGAATGAATATGCAGACTCGCCGACGTCTGAGACGCGTCTGTGCCAAACTCCTTTTTTCAGTTAAAGCATCAAATTTTATCCAATTAAAACTCCACAGTGAATATATTTCTTTCTGTCACTCTTACCTTATTTAAACATTATGGTGTAACATGACTGTCTAACAGATCTTAACGACCACCTTCTTTCTTCCTTGACCCACATAAGGGCCACAAAAAACAGATCTGAATACATTGACATTGTCTGTACTCAATGATGTACAAGAAACTTAACAGACAGGTTACATCAGATTGCACATTACACTATGCTCAATAATTTCATTCTATACATTCCAGGCTTACCTTCACAGAGCTGATACGTATACGTACAAGCAACGATCACTTTAGAGAAGATGTTCAAAAGCGACCACTTCGCATTTGCGAACACTTCGTGACTCTCTGGATCATACTTTGCTGGACCCTACGCATCACAGCTGAATCCACGACTGCGGAAGTGTGATCCACGCGATCTATTAGGTCGGAAACATCCATGTGTGAAGTATAATGAACTCGTTGCTTTAAGTGTCTTCACAAATAAAATTCTAGTGGATTAAGGTTCAGGGAACGTGGAAGCCAGAACACTGGAAGTCCAAGACCAATCAATTTCCCTGGAAACGCTTCATTTAAACAGTTACGCACATTCGTTCCAAAGTGTCACAGTGCACCATCACGCTGATACCGTAGCTGTCGTCGAACACCAATTGGTGCATTTTTTATTACATCAGACTAAGTATTTCAAAGAAATGTACAACATAGTGGTGCATTCAACTTGTCTTGCAATAGTTTAAGGGCCAGTGGACGCCTCCCACGATTCGAGCCCACAGCTTTATCCCATAATGTAAAGTCAGGTTCACAGGTGACATCTGGGTTCTCTTCCGACCAATAATGGCTGTTGTGGATGTTGAAAATACCTTCACGAGCGTAGCTTGATAAGTCAGTCCTTACCACGTTATTTGTAAAATGTTCATTCTTTTTCCACTTGGTGCAAAAGCCAATCACAAAACTGTACCTGTCGGCTGTGGTCTTCTGTCTGATGATGCTAAGTTAACATGAAATATGTAGTGATATGTATGTAGATTTACCGGGTGATCAAAATGTCAGTATAAATTTGAAAACTGAATAAATTTGTGATTTTTTATTTTTTTTAGTTTTTGTTCTAGTAAAACCCCATGCCACTCCAAGCATGTGTGTCAATTTTTACCTCTCTATCTACATTATTCCGGTATGTATGTATATCTCCATCGTGCTTCAACCGGTCTTTGAGAGATGTGGAACTGCCCTGCAATATTTCTGTTGAAAAACCTTTCTGGAAACCAAACTGACATTTTGTTAGTACTTCATTTTTACAGATATGTGAAGCTACTCTTGAATACATTACTTTCTCAAAAATTTTGGACGACATCTGTATTGTGGACGAATTGTAGCAATTTCCCGAAAGCGTCCCTCCAGGAAATTAGAAACTTTCTCATCAGGTAGGCGCCTTTGAGGATACTGGGCAGCATATGCTTGAGCAGCAGCAGAAGCTTGGTTATTGGATGCATCCAGCATCAAAAGCATATCGACGTATTCATCGCTTGTGTACTCCATCGGGAAGCCGCCCTCCATCAACTTGTCAGGACCAGTTGTGGGTGTGCACTGCGCCGCTAGTGGATTTGTGGATGGTATTTAATGGATGATCTACTTAAACGATGGAAGTCCTATGCGGGTCATACAACACGCACCATTCATGAGAGGTGTGTGGAGCACCAATGTCTGAAGCGCTTACTACAGCCAGACAGCCGTGACAGAATATTGCTTATATGTGGGTCATTCGATGAACAACAGTGACGTGAAGATTTTGATGTCCACCTCTTCCTTTTGGGATTCTGTTTTCAAGGAAACCACAGAAATTAACCGATAACTTAATAAACTGAGCTAATGGTTTTAATTTGCATAAGGCAAGGGATCCGGCTTATACAGTAATTAAATTGCAGAGGAGTCTTCAAGGTGTTCCTTTCGCCGAATGTACATCGACAAGCGAATCGAATGTCTGAACAACTGGTGGCGTGTGCGTAAGTTGACGTTTCTCCCACCGACCAACCTCTTTGACACGCATGCGCAGTACCGCCGCAGTGGTGGATACAAGACCGCGTTTGGCACATTGCCGTCAGTCTAGCGACTCTGAGGATGGCCGGACGATACGCTGCCGAAATACCAGTTGAATAAGAAGTATATGGCCGGAAGTACATGCCCGAAATTTAATGGAAATTTCTTTTGTGTTCTTGTCAGTCGGTTCAGGGGATCAACTGTGGTGTGGCGAAATTTATGGTGTATGAGGTAAGTCACTTGGGGCATACTTAAGCTAGTTAACAGTTACAGGTGCTCGGCCGATTTCTTGATGTCCCACTCGGCAAATTGGGGGTCACGAATAAGGATAAATATAAAATATGGTTTACTGGCGATATTGCTGTCTGGAAACGCCAGTACAGGCTTTCAGCCACCATGACGAAAGCCTTGTGGTAAGTCATGGATAACAAGCTCTGTATAGCCACTGCAAGATCATCTACCTCCCCATACACCTCGACGATGTTTTAGTCTCAGAAGACAGGTGGGCTAGTTATCGTCTAGTACTGAACTACACAGTACATAATGATAAGGTTATTTGAAAGCCAGTGCCGCTACCAGACTGACACAACTGTATTGCTTGGTTTGTGGGGGAACGCTGGTCCACTGTCTTGGATAAAATCCAGGTGTGTTGTCAAGTCCCCTCACCAAATATTGCAAATAATGTAGCCGCATTTTGCACCATATAAAATCTCTATGATTTTAATCGAGTTATCCGCAGGGGCAGCCTTGTTGTAGTGAGTTTCAGATGTGGTATTGTATGATCTAAAGTTCAAAATCACATACTATTTTTCGGATGACGTTGCTCCAAGCAGCTCGATCTTCAAAGAGAAATCCAACATCTGAAACAGGTCCTGATCCACCTCCATGAGGCCGGTTTGACTATTAAGCCAACCGAGATCAGTCTTGATGGCAAACAAATTTCCTTTATGTGGCATCACGTTATGGTATTCGATCTGCAAAGAACACGCAACTTGCATAAATTTTCCTCTCCAAGGAATATGAAGGGAGTCACCCATTTCGTCAGCATGGCAAAACTCTTTAGGACGTTCGTGGCTAATTTTGTCCAATTGATCGGCTCATTGAATAATTCACGTAAGGAGGGAGAAATTTTCCAGTGGGGAGAGAGTCGGCAATCCAGTTCGCCTCTGACGTCGTTAGTAGTCCACCAGTCTTGTCCATTCAGAATTTCGAGTGCCCCTTATTGATCCAAACTGACCCTTCGAATTCTGGAGTTGCTGATCTCCTTTTGGGAGAGAAAGCTGTGAGTCGTCGGCTGTATCGTATCCCTCGAGGGCCCTTTCCACAGCTGAGCTAACGTGCTCAGTCAACGAATGGAAGGCCCTGGTGCCCTCGAAAATTTTAAATTCTATTTAGAGCCCGCCAACTTACTCTTCAGACCGACAATCGGGCCCTACGTACGGTCCTGACACATCCCAGAAAAATGGGGACAGTGGCACATTGGGATGGACGCATTTCGTTTCCCTGTGGAGCACATGAAGTGTTTAGGCTATCAATTAGCTGATGCGCTTAGGTGCATGTTTGAGAAGGACTATGAGGAATTCCTAGGGCATTACGGGACTGGAGACACTGACAGTCGGCGACCATTTGGCGCAACCGCTCTGCACCAGGAAACAGTTTTGCAGCCGTTCCACTGGGTGACCGTAGCAGCGCCACAAGGAGTCGCGAACTGGAGAAGGGGGAACCTCTTGGCATCTGCGACCCACGTGACCTAAAATAGCTCCTGCAATATGCTGCCGCGAGACAGTATTTAGACCCACACACAGCTGTACAGGGTCAGTTCACGTAGAGCAAGAGCTACACACAGTCATCCGCTCCACTGCGACGCCGCTGCCCTCCGTCCACCAACTGCTTCCTCGACGGACACCACCTGGCCTCTGCAGCTTCGCCGGCGGTCCAGCCTCTGTGATTGCATGCTATAACTAGTTGGCGAACTTTGGTGGATCATTGACTGTATTTACTTTTTCCAGTGATCTATATCACTGTGCAGGACCGCAAAGTAAACTCTTGTGGAACTTAGTGTCCAATGGAGCAGAACAACATTGTAAATATTCAAGTTCCTGGCAGATTAAAACTGTGTGCCGGACCGAGACTCGAACTCGCGACCTTTGCCTTTCGCGGGCAAGTGCTCTACCAACTGAGCTACCCAAGCACGACTCACGCCCCTTCCTCAGAGCTTTCCTTCTGCCAGTACCTCTTTTCCTACGTTCTAGACTTTACAGAAGCGCTCCTGCGAACCTAGCAGAACTAGCACTCCTGAAAGAAAGGAGCTTCTGTAAAGTTTGGAAGGTAGGAGACGAGGTACTAGCAGAAGTAAAACTGTGAGGACGGGGCGTGAGTCGTGCTTGGGTAGCTCAGTTGGTAGAGCACTTGCCCGAAAAAGGCAAAAGTCCCGAGTTCGAGTCTCGGTCCGGCACACAGTTTTAATCTGCCAGGAAGTTTCATATCAGCGCACACTCCGCTGCAGAGTGAAAATCTCATTCTGGATTGTAAATATTAATTTGTGGAAAACTCGACAAAGTTCGAGTTGACAAACAAAGGCCTTCAGCCGATCAGTCATTTTGAGTGTTAGTTATGTTTTGTTCATCTGAGCAAATGAGCATACTATTTTTCTCCAAATTAACTACACTTATGTTCATAAAGAACAGAGAACGAAAGACTTGAGCGACGACTTTAATATTCACAGGACATGTGTATTAAAATATTCTGCACAAATGATTTGCATTTGAACCATGTCGCCCCATCGGTTCAAGGTCAACATCAATATCGGTGTGCAGCACCACCTACTTGCTAATATGTGCCTGGAAAAGTGCGGCTTGAGTAGACGTGCATGATGCCTTGCGGACGTTTTCGTAAACTGTATCGCCAAGTCTTTTGCAGTGTTAATTACTTAAATACGTTTTCTGGACAGACGTATTCCCAAAATTTAATAACTGTACATTAACTATTTTTCTGCTGGTGGGATTTTTTTCAGTCATTGTCCTTAGAATGACAATCTATGGTTATAAGAGAGACGTGCACACTCGAAAACGCTACAAGTTTCCACTGGAGCAAACTGAATTTACTGTCTTCTAAAGACCTCACCAAGTCTGCCTCGCTGTTTTCTACACGTTCCAATATGAAAGCTCTATCTATCAAATGCTAACTTATTACGTCGCTCTGTTTCTTACAAAAAGCGGAAAACCACTACATGATGATAACCGCTCACTCCCGCCTTCATACACCCTGCAAGTTTTAACCACAACTCTGCCTCATAGGACCTACGACTTTCGTGCTAGCTTTGCAAGAGCTTTAAGCAGACAGTCCTACTTTGTCAGCAAGTAACATTGCTGCACGAAATTATTTTAATATGCCGACCTTTGGATTAATCACTTTCCACAGCAGAATATACACTGATAAGCCAAAACAATCTGACCACTGCCCACCGCAACATTCGGTGGCACCTAGTGGCGTGATGCGCTAACAGAAGTACGTAAGTGGAGCAGACACCGACAGGGGATCACCCAAGCGAAGATATGGGCTGCAAATCGGGAAAACCATTGAGATAGGCGAAATGATAAAGGGCAGATTAGTATTACTAAGAGCCTATGAGCGAGTTCCTCGAAAACGGTGAAGTTGGTCGAATGTTCTCATGCTACAATCGTGAGGATCTATGGAAA
Source organism: Schistocerca serialis cubense (assembly GCF_023864345.2). Lineage (NCBI taxonomy): Eukaryota > Metazoa > Arthropoda > Insecta > Orthoptera > Acrididae > Schistocerca > Schistocerca serialis. The sequence goes on along the minus strand of NC_064647.1, from coordinate 87,196,789 downwards.
GACGTAGGACAGTGAAACTGCCACTGGACGCTAAATGGTTGGACCTACGCGACTCTTCAAAGAACGTGGGGTTCGGAGAGTTTTCTACTACATAATATAGGATGGATGGTGAACTGTAGAACGTCTGCCGAAAGAGAACAAAACTGGTGCACGCACAAGTGTTTCGGAGCACACCGCTCTTCATACATTGTTGAACGTGGAGCTCCGCAGCATACCACACCTACGGGTTCACGTGTTGACCAAATGACATCGTCAACTATGATTGCAGTGAGCTCGCGACCATCAGGAGTCGTCCGTCGATCAATGGAAACGTGTCTGCTCTCTGGGTGAATCACATTCTTGCTACACTAGGTCGAGGGTCATCTCCAAAAAAGCCGTCATCGAAGGGAACGGCGGCTCGAAACATGCAGCGCGCAGCGTACGCAGGATAGTGGGACCAGTATTATGCTATGGGAGATATTCTCCTGTTCTTGAATTTGACTTGTGATAGTAATGGAAGACACGATGACAGCTGCAAACTACCTGCATTCCTTCATATTTGATGTCTTCGACGAAAGCGATGTCATCTTACAGCAGTATAATTGTCCGTGTCTCGGAACTAGAACCCTGCTACAGTGGTTTGGGGAGCATTGCAGTGAACCCACATTGATGTCTCGGCGACGAAATTCACCTGATGTAAATCTTACTGAACTCACCTTGATTACTATCATGTGCAGTTACGGCGTATCCATATCAGCGGCTCGGTTTTTACGAGAAGTCTATGACCTGTGCGTAGAAATCTAATGCCAGATACTTCTACAAACCTGCCAACTAACTGTCGTATTCATGATACACAGAATCAGAAATGTGTTTCTTTTCAAAGAGGGGTAAACAAGGTACTATGCGGAGTCAGAGTCATAAGAGTTTTGCCTCATCAGTAAGGCACTGCGTTCAGCTATGTCCTAGTAATGCTTATAGTACTTACCGAAAGGTGCTTGTTTCTGTCAGTCCTCTGAGACGTTTTTTTTCCAAAAGCGTGCTGGAAAAAATTGGCGTTCCTTCGGGAATCATTCGCCTCTGCAAACAGGAGGAGTGGGTCAGTGAAGTCACTGTCAGCTAGATAAAGGAAAGGCTGATCCGTCATCTCCAGGCTGGAGAAAAGTATCTGTTTCCCGGAAGCTGGATTTCTGACATTGGCGCTCGCCATAGCGACCACCAATAACCGATAGGAGCAGCCAGGAACTGATATGTAGTAGTTTATAAGTTAAATCAATTTTTCAATTTTTACTATGAATTAAATTTTCACTCCTATATACTTGGTGTTACATAAGCAGTTTCACCAGTATCTGTAATTTGTGCGAATTGGTTTGATTAACAGAGACCAGTGTTTGATGGCCTACTGTCCACCCCCTCCCCCCAACACACCCCACGCCCCCCCCCCCCCCCCCCGCCACCTGTCCCCCGCATATGAAGACCAGCATTGACGAGAGCCACATTGTTTTTGCAGAAGATGGTATTCCGGCCATGGATGCAGAGCAAGTTCCTTCTGCAGCTGACCTCCAAACGACGTGGTCTGCTCAGGTTCGTGAAACTGCTGCACAACTGTGCGCTGAAGTGCATCGCCATCAGGTCGGCAGCCACAGAGGACGGACCTACCATGACACGCCAGCGCCTGCTGGAAGCTCTGATCAAGCCAGGCGGGCAGACTGCGATACCACTCGACGACGTTCTGGGCGAAGTGAGTTACAGCCTGAGGCAGAGATCTGTCCTCCAGATTATGATTGTTTTCCTCTTCCTGCTAATTCTCTACTACATTGCCCCTTTCTACTTCACCCGTGTCTGTAGTTTCCTCCGCCTCTTCATCGCCATTCCTCTTTTTTTCTTCTTTCTCCCTATTTTTCCCACTTATTTCCTTCTGTTTCTTCAGTTTCTCCTCCTATACTTCCACCTGCTTTTCCTCATTTGCACTTCTCTTCTTCCTCTCTCACGTTAAACTCATCACTGCATCATTTCTACTTTGCCTTCATTCTTGCTCCACCACTTCATCCAATTCTTCTTCCTCCTGGACATCATCCACTACTTTATTCCCCATTACACTAGACTCGCTAATCCGGCCATTCCTGGCACATATGGGTGCCGGATTAGCGGAAGTGCCGTATTATTGAGTGTCTGAAATTTATTTTATTCATTTATTTTGTTTTTTATTTTTTTGAAAACATAGGCGATATAGTGTACTGTATTTTATTAAACCGAAGGATACAATTTTAAAACATAGAGGATATACTTTATTAAATCCAAAAATACATTAATTTTGAAAGAAAACTTAGTCCTTGAGTGTACACTGTACGTAATTATACAGTCGTATCACTCATTATGAAACATGTCCCTAATTTTTAACTGTCGCAATGACGATACGCGACGGTATCATGTTTTATCACGCAACCGCTTTACAAACATTACATCGGTATTGCATGTATCTGGTTGTTGCATAATGTACTCCAGGAAGACCTCGGCAGCTTCAGCATCAACGCTGTGAGAAATCTTCATGCTGTGCTCTCTTTTTCATCACTTTCATCATTACTTTCTTGCACGCTTTTGATTATTCCTTCATCTGTTAAAGTTTGGTTTGTATCACAATTTTCCTCGTTCAGTGACTTAGTAACATCATCATGAATTTTGTCTCCTCCTGGAATGTTGTGGAATATGTCAGTGTACAAAGTAATTAATAATTCCGAACTGACTGGCTCATCGCTGTCACTCACTACTGGATCCAACTCGGCATCAATGGATGGGCACAATTTTCTCCAGATCTTCATTACGGTAGCGCTGTCCACCTTATCCCATGCTTCAGCTATTGGGAAACAACATCACGTATGTTAATTGCCTTCCACGACTTCTGCGTCGTCTCTATAGAGTCGTTTTCACTTTCATTCAGCAAGGAGACGAGAAGTGAATGTCGATAATGACGTTTAATTGATTCCAAAATTCCATGGTCCATGGGCCGAATTAGTGCTGTCACAGTGATTGGGAAAAAGAGTTCTTGTACATGTATACCATCGGACTTTAGAGAAACATCTGAAGGATGACTGGGAGCATTGTCGGTTTTAAGGGTAACTATCAGTGGAAGTTTTTCTTCTTTAGCTCTTTTCTCACAAATGTTTCATGGGACCACCGAGAGAATATTTGTCTGTCCATCCACGCTTTTTTCTGAGCGCAGTACTTCACTGGTAGAGTATTTATGTAAGTGTTTTGAAAACAACGTGAATACTGGGATTTTCTAGTCACCATAAGCGGTAGTTTATGACTTCCATTTGCATTACAAGCCATTAATGTTACTTGCTGTTTCTGTTGCTTGTAACCACGAGCTTCCTTCTCGTTCTTGGCAGCTATGTTTTTGAAGGAAGTATCTTGTAAAGGAGTCCTGTTTCATCAGCGTTATACAAGGTATCAGCAGCTAAATCTTCTTCCTCTATTATCTTCCGTATATTGCTTACAAACTCAACAGCAACCTTAACGTTAGCTGAGCGACTTTCCCTGGTGACTGCCAGCTGCCGAATGCCATGTCGCTTTTTTTCCATTTTGATAGCCAACCTTCAGCCGCTGAAAACAAGTTACTACCTCCAAGTTATTTGTTAAATGCAGCTGCTTTTTACTTTATAATCCGGCAACTGACTGGAATTCCTTTACAACGTTGTTGTATGAACCATCTATAAACAGCTACGTCCACATCTTCATTCTCACACTTTCGCATTACCAGCCGTTTTTCCAACTCACTATCCATTGTTAAGTACTGTCGAATAACATCTTCTTTCTTTTTTATGTCAAAAATAGTTGCTCGTCCAACATTGAACTCAGCAGCAATCGCTTTCTGCGAAGAACCTCGATTTAACTTATCTAAAATCACGAGTTTCTGCTTGAAGTCTAGCGTAACTTGTTTCATTTTAGAAGACATGATTCCGAGCTGTAAAGAAAGCTACAATTTCAAATACAGTATATAAAGCATTGTTTAACTAAGTATTGTTGCGCACGATAATTCATTGTGCACGTGTTTTGGGATGTGTGCCAGACTACAGAGAGGCTGGATTACTGAGGATCGGATTAGCGAGAGTCTAGTGTACTTTCCCCACATCTGAGATCCTACTCCTTTCTCATTCCCTTTGCCTCATCCACATTACTCTTTCTCTTCCATCACGTTATCCAACTCATATTTCCTGTTCTTCCTCCTTTTCTCTCCACCACTTCCTCCAACTCTTCCTCTTTCTCTTCATCTTTCATTGTCTCATGCCAGTTCTTCAGCTCCTACTTCTGCTCATTTTTCCTCAGATATTTCATCCAAATTTTCCTCCACCTTGTCCACCCACCTCTACCTTAATCCCCTCAGCTTCTTCCTCATATTGATCCTTCTCCTTCTTTCACTTCTTTTTCCATCCTGTGTCCCTCATTTGCTCCTTTGTTTCTTATACCCTTTCTTTTTAATCTTTGGTTGAGTACCATCTTTATTTATCTCTCTTTCTGTATTTTCTTTCGGTCTGCTTTCAAACAATACTGCCTTCCTCAAGTTTTTTCTCATCCTTTTTTGCTTCATTTTCGTCCTTTACCCACAGTCTCTTTCCTCTTATCCTCTGTTTCTTCCCTTTCTCACTTTTTTCATACTCCTCTTTCCGTTCATTCCCATAGTTATATTTCTCTACTGCCTGTTACCCATTTCATTATACTTTCTTCTCCCACTTATTTTTTGTCTTTTTTCTTCATCTTGTCCTGCTATTCTTATTCTATAACATTTATACCTTGATGTCATCATCCACATTCCCTCTCCCTGTATCTTTACACTTCTCCTGGTTTTTCGTATTATCTTTCATTCCCCTCTCCTAGCCCTTTTCTGTTTGTTGTTCTAATCATTTGCTGCATCCTTCTTTTCATCCCTACTCTTCTCCCTGATAGCCCTTCATCTTGCCATTCTTCTCCATTTTTCATATACAAAAAATATGCTCTTTCAAACTAAATGGGCACGTGGAAAATTTCTCTGCTTGACAATGTATGATAGCTTGTTTTTAAAGTAATAAACATTTCTTTTTATGTTGCTCACAGTTATTTTACTCATACATTCAATTAATAAATTGTAATTTGTTACAGTCTATATAAGAAACCATCTTCACACTTTCACCAACACCCTTCCTGCAACATGAGACATTTTCACTTTGATCTAGCAACGAAGACCTTATTAATGAAACACTTAGGATAAGAACAACCAACACAGAGGCAGAAAGACTCTTTCTTTTGTGAACATAGGTGTTTACTTTAGTACACATTAAATTATCTGCAACTTGTTACTGATTATAAAATGTTTATTTACTGGAAGGTACAGAAAAAGAGTACTCTCTAGTACTTGTTGGTTGTCAGTTCTTCTACTTTACTGGAAATATTACGAAGCATAGCTTACAAAAGTTCACGTCCTTCCAGTGCTTGACATTTGCCCAGTTTATGTACGTTAATACGATATCTATGATTTCACACAGTTATCATTTGTTTCAGTGTCATTTGGTTGCATATGAACAAATGTTTATCATGTAGAATGCGCAAATTACAATCCAAACCAATGCATTAGCAATACTTCATCCAGGCCTACATAAGACAATGATACTGTTTTCATGAAAGAGATAATTTTTAAAAAAGTGGTTTCCTATCTCAGCCAGCAAGACGTATTTGATACAACTTTTAAATGATCTAAATACGTATGAGCAACTAAACAACTAGCTGTTTCTTCAACAAAATGTAATTACGATAATAGAAAAAAGCAATCAGTAAACATGCAGTCTTCATGCATATCCAAAATACATAACCACAAAAGTTCTCAAACCAAAGATGCATGTTTAAGGAAGAAGATATTGCTAAATGGAAAATCTTTTCCACAACTACAACGTAGTTAATAGTTGTATTGTAAGCATACTAGTTCTGAATCGTTGGCATTAACATGGTATACTCTCTGTGAGATGGGTCAAAACCTTCAGTTTTGTCCAGAAGATTAGTCGTGGTAATGAATACCGAACACTTCCTGTTTTTCGCATTCTGTCTTGTTGGTACTTGATGTTAGGCTGAGGAACCAGCTCATGCAGGCAGCGCTTCAACTCAATTTTAATGTTGATGGTAGTCTTCTTGTAGATTTACCTGCTTACCCTGTTACAGGAACACTCTGTGACGACCCTCTCCTCTATTATTACGAAAAACCGTTTAAATTGTTCGAATTTCAAGCATATCTAATGAAATTCACTTTTTTAGCTATTGAAACCTTACTAAAGTGCAGCTAATAAATCACTGAGAACGTAGATAGTGTTATGATATATTATATTTTTCTTATCTGTTTCTTGTGACTCCTCACTGAAAATGTGTCTCACTGAGAAATATGGCTCATTGTATGAGTACTTTGTTTCCATGAAGTATGAACAAGGTTTGACTATTTCCGATTCACTTAGTATGCTTCTGTTGATACATTCATATCATTCAAATTATTTTTAGTACAAAATATTCACATTAAATCTGTTTAGGAATATGCAACAACTTCAACCACATCACTTCTGACATATCAGAACAGACTCTACAACAAATTCCAGCAATCAGTTTACAACAGCACAGATCGGACTCGAATTATTAATGCACACCAAAACATTTTTGGTCATAAAGAAAAAACAGAGGTGTTGTTTGCCTATCGTCTTTTTAGACTCATAGAAAGTCAGACATAGGAAATAATCTACTTTACAAATGTTTGGAAATGATTAGCCACGCTAAATTATAGAAATAACAATAGTCGAAATAACATTTATTAATTTTCAATATCCTTCTACAATTTAGAACAATATAATTACTATAAAACGGAAAAAGTCTGTATCATGTAATCTGGCTATCTTAGTGCGCTTTGTACTTCGAGTATTTGTACATATTGAGTGCTCCAGTTGTTTGTGTGCATCGTCAAGTACAAAACATAACAAAAATGAGCTATTGATCAATTCCTTGCAACTTCCAGACTGCTGGCTTTCCCTTCTGGCATTTTCATTACATCAAAGTGATGCAGAGAATTTAAATCTGTGACACAAACTGTTAAGCCACTGACGAGAACAAAATCAAATATGTAATAAAACAATTTACTCTGGAGATTCACTGACAAATGTTTCTTGAAAAATGGTATTACGATACCATATCGAAAAGAACCAACAAGGAAAACCACACAATCAGAACATGCCTTCCCTAACCGTTCTAGGTTTAGATTTGGAGCTTATGGAAATTTTATCTTGATATAAAGCAAGAGCCTAAACTTACTGACACTAATAACACTCTTTACGAGATATTTTCTGTGCCATTTTCTGAGTGTCCCAGAAAATGGTTCACTGAACAATTTGACGGCATGAGGGTAATACTAACCACACACGGCGCTCTCTGCCGTGATAAGTTCGTCATCAGCAATAAAATCATAGTGAGGAAGTTAACGACACACATCCTGCGCATAACATCGACATACGTAATTGTTCAGGTGGGACCAAGTTCTATTCCTAATCACATTACTCGTCGTTTCAGAATAGAACTTAAACTAAACCTGTGAAGTAAATTTGAATGGTAGGAACTGTTTGTCCTTTGAACTTTGGCTATTAGAGAGTGTGCACACTTAAATACCTGAAGTATGATAGACTCAGCCGCCTGGCAGACCTCTGCAATGTCTGCCGGCACCTGTTGCTGATTCCTTCACCACGAATTTCGTCACCCTGTCAACGTTACACTGAGGCATAACCTGCAGCTTCTTTCGTCGTTCCTTACTTTCGCATCTGACACAGTTTTAAATACCTCTAACACATTTCTAAAATGTCACAGTTCCCTGTTATGTTGAATTTTCTACTGCACTATATTTTATTCAACTCCCATCCAAGTCAAAGGCATGAGTCCATCCACTTGCCTGAGGGGTGTCTTCGTTGATTTACTGCATCTTAACAATTCTTTAGACCAGAATCATAACTACTCAGAAAGTTCTGTAAGATTCTCGACACCCATATAGTCCATACATGTGGACACCTACAACTGATATGCTGACTACGTGTCTCTCCTTGATTACATGTGTAATATTTATAGCTAATTGGCCTTTTGCTATCTAAAAAATTTCAGATATGACCTTAGTTCATTGTGAGACAATCATCGGAAGGCATACTAACGAAGTATACGGAAAATGTAATATCGCAGAATGTGGTATAAACTCATGCAAGACTGGGTGCATTGACGATCATGTGAAATTCGTTTTTCCAGAGCATGCCCATACAGGGACATAATGCCTTTTATGGCCTCTTATTGGGTAGCATTCGAGGACAGAGCCCCCAGACAGCCTGACACAAAGGTTGGTGTCAGTCTGAGGTGCATGGAGAAAGAGGTACATAGTATGAGAGTGCCTTATATGCTGTTTCGGTTGTGTGGAAATATTTTCATGTGGCTTGTAATAAGCCTTGGTACACGTTTCACAGTGGCAAGCAATGACAAGTATTATGGTATCCTTCAAAAATACGCATTGCCAGTACGTCAACAGACTGTTAAAATCATTGTGACCCTCGCTGCAGTAAAGGTCAGTGTTATCAGTGGACAGACCTATGAGCAAACGATATATTTTGAGTAAGGGACAGAGCTGTACATGACTCATGAGTGGACAAAACATTAGTGAAGTGTGGCTGAGGAGTACATATTCACTTAGAATGCCCATGTGAAACTTCTAGCTCATATACAGTCCATGTAATCACGACTTCGGCTGTAGCATTGATTGGAGATGATGCAAAGAGTGCACCTACTTTGAACACTGTCACATTGCTTAAGACAAATATAGAAATGCGTTCTTTTATATTTCTTTGCAGCCTGTCGTCTCGTATATTTACTGTAAAATAATTACCAGACAGCTTCTCTCTTTTAACAATGATTACACAAACCTATTCACAAATAATTACTCTTTCATACTGCTGGTCAGTGATTGTTTCATCTATTACATTACAATAATAATAACAAAAATTTGAATCGTTTGATATGGAATGAAGTGTGGATGTTAAGATTGTGCACGGAGCAAATCGTGAAATCTCGAGTTGCCATACCTCAAGTTCTTCGATCCCACTCCTAAGAAATTGCGATTTGGAGGGTCTCATTACTTGATTCACACCTATCTCTATATGAGGGCAGCCTTGCTGCTGATACCTCAGACATATCACACCTCGCTGCTGCCCAGAAACCTTTTTACATCTACGCTGAAGCCTCTCTGCTCACTGCTCGCCTGGAGTAATTACCCTGCAACTGTTCACATAGCTCGCAGAGTCAAACACAGCACTGCTGGAATAACGTTGAAGAAGCGGGTTGGTTTTCAACCATGATTTGTTTATTTATCATGTGGCAATACATACATAAAGATTACAAATAACTACATGTCAACATTTAAGCGCAGCTCTCCAGCACAAAATATCACAAATAAGAACAGCATTAGTTGGACATCATGGTCTTTTACGTATTTTATAACAGCACTCGTCGCTGTGAGGAAATCTTCTAAATGACCCATGTACACACATGCATGACATGTTAATGCAACACGAGCAACTGTCATTCCTCACCACATTCTTCTGTCTGATATCAGATGGTGGAATGTGGCTCAAGATAGGTATTCAGTATGTTGGGGTAGATCCTATTGACCCACTAACAACGCTCATGATCTCATTATGTTGTACATCAATCTCTTTTACTAAGGACTATCAAGGCAGACAGGTGCACAGTACTCTGCTGCTGGATATACCAAACCAACTGCTGATACCTGGAGACTGTCTTCTGACGATCCCCAACTGGAGCTGCAGAGTTTATGGAGAGTATTGTTTCTGGGTTTGGCCAGTGCTCCTTAAAAGAAAGTGTCCTATCTAATGTGACGCCAAGGTACTTTGTGTGCATATTATGATGAAGTATGTCTCCTTCAAAATAGACATTGAGGGCATTGTTTGCCAATCTTTTGGACAGAATATGAAACTTTTGTTTTATTTCAGTTTGGTTGGAACCTCCATTTGCGGAAATAGTGGCTTGAGATACATAAATCAGAAGTTAGGATTTCTTCAGTTCTTTAAACGTTTTGTGTGATTTGTGTTTGTATATCTATTGCCCAGTCATCTGCTAGCCCAACTTTAAGTGATATCATACATATATATATATATATATATATATATATATATATATATATATATATATATATATATATATGTATATATATATATATATATATATATATATTAAACAAGAGATGAGCAGGGACAGATCCCTGTGGCAACATATTATTCAATACTTTTGTGTAGCTAGCGTCTTTTTCTGTAGTTGCAAGAAGTGTCATTGCCATCAACATGTTTCAGTTACTTTCCTGGTCTGATTGTATGGGACAAGTTGCAATAATTTATAAAGGAGTTCATTCCTCCAAACTGTATCATATGCTGCACTTAGATTGAGGAAAGCAACTGACTTTTTCTGCTTCATTTGGTATCCTGCTTCAATAAATGTTGTTAATGATAAGACGTGATCAGTGTAGCTCTGTCCATGATGGAATCAAGCTTGCTCAAGATGGAGGTTCTGAAAGATTACTGGAATAAATCGACTGCATAGAATTCTTTCAAGGAACTTATATATAAACTGCAAGGTATATGGCGGGTTGTTGTGATACCAGGATGACCTGTAGAGGCCAAGAGGCAGCCAGGGGTTTGTATACATTAATTACTGGCAGTTCTCCTATTTTTACTATAAGTTTGTGAATGTCACTGAGATCAGATAGAGAGCAATAATGTGCATTTTTCATTGACGATCGTGTGTTTGTTTTCATTCTGCAAGCTCAGTGGTATATAGCTGCTAGTAATTCAAAGTGAGGAATTTTTCCTCTCTGATTCGTTTGCTCTTCATTTTTGGCATAAGGTTCCTGAACAACAACAACATGATTGTTATATTTTGATAACATCTTCTGTAATATTTGGGCACTAGATTTACTTATGTCTTTAATGTTGATTTGACATATCCTGAGAACTCTATGTCTTGTGACAGACTTATTTTAGCCAGAAGATCTTTGAGATTATCTGGCTGCCTCTGTTTCTTGGCTTTAGATATTTGCCTTGAAGTGACTGTCCTTCAGCCCCACTTAGGGTATGTCATGGACGCAGTCCTTATGACTATGAAGTCGTTCTTGATGGAATCCTTGCATAAAAAGTTCTCAGTTTACTGGCTGTGCCAAATTTCTTACCCCTCATGAAGATGAAAGAAGTAGTCATCGAAAGCTTGGGATTTTATCCACATTTGACATGGCAAGTAAACCGAGAACTTTTGATGCTAACAGTCATTGTCCCCCAGAAATCACATCATAATCATTTAATAAATCAGGTTGGTTTTTAGTTATTTTCAACACTGCAACCCAAGATAAACCTGGTGCTGTATAATACCGGATGGATCTAAACACTTTAGGAAACTTTAATACAAGTTTTTCAAAACTTTTCAAATACATCAGCCAATAACAACACATCAGTTTTATGATATAGATCAAGGTATTCAACAATATTTTTAATATTAAATTTTTCCAAAACTACTTTTGCATCTTCATAATCTCCATCACTTATTTCAATGTCTTTCACTTTATTAAAAAATACCTCATTTGCTGGTAAGAGTGCCTCTTCAAATTTTCTCCAAGAATCCATGTAATCATATGAATATAATCCTTTGATGGTCACTAGATTGAATAACTCTTCTGAGAAAATCTTTTTAATATTTATCATTTGGTCCTTATCCAATGTTTTTGAAAGTTTGACAAATGACAAATTCATAAATTTAAATGTATTAATAAACCTCATTTTCAACCTTTTTGCACTCGTACCAAAGCTGTCATCATTATTTGGTATAAAGCTATGTCTTTTTCATCATAACCAAGTTCTTTCACAAACAGATGCAAATCTTATTCTGATAAATTAGATAAATAAATTGTTACAAAACTAGGATGTCTCAGTTGTAAATTGCAGTTATTACATAATTGATTTATAAATTTTCCAGTTTAATGATCATGATGACGAACCTTTTTTATTTTTCTGTGAATAATGACATTCACACACTGTAAGTGTAAGTTTTAATGTACCTGTGGTCTAGGGGTAGCGACTTTGATTCATAATCAAAACGTCTTCAGTCCCGGGTTCGATCCCCACCACTGCCTAAATTTTGATAAATAATCAGCATTGGCGGCCGAAGACTTCCGGTGTAAGAAGTCAGCCTCATTCTGCCAACGGCCTTGTCAAAGAGGGCGGAGCGGATAGAGGTTCAGGGCACTCTCTTGTCCTAGGGGTGAGAAATTGCCCCTAAAGGCGGAAGAATCAGCAATGATCAACGACATGAGGATGCAGAAGGCAATGGAAACCACTGCATTAAAGACACGTAACGTGTATCCACAGGACATGTGGCCTGTAATTGAAGAAGTGTCATGATAGTCTCTCCATTGGCAAAAGATTCCGGAATAGTCCATTTGGATCTCTGGGAGGGGCTGCCAAGGGGGAGGTTACCATGAGAAAAAGACTGAATAATCATCGAAAGGATAACGTTCTACGAGTCGGGGCGTGGAAATGTCAGAAGCGTGAACGTGGTAGGGAAACTAGAAAATCTGAAAAGGGAAATGCAAAGGCTCAATCTAGATATAGTAGGGGTCAGTGAAGTGAAGTGGAAGGAAGACAAGGATTTCTGGTCAGATGAGTATCGGGTAATATCAACAGCAGCAGAAAATGGTATAACAGGTGTAGGATTCGTTATGAATAGGAAGGTAGGGCAGAGGGTGTGTTACTGTGAACACTTCAGTGACCGGGTTGTTCTAATCAGAATCGACAGCAGACCAACACCGACAACGATAGTTCAGGCATACACGCCGACGTCGCAAGCTGAAGATGAACTATTAGAGAAAGTGTATGAGGATACTGAAAGGGTAATGCAGTACGTAAAAGGGGACGAAAATCTAATAGTCATGGGCGACTGCAATGCAGTTGTAGGAGAAGGAGTAGAAGAAAAGGTTACAGGAGAATATGGGCTTGGAACAAGCAATGAAAGAGGAGAGAGACTAATTGAGTTCTGTAACAAGTTTCAGCTAATAATAGCGAATACCCTGTTCAAGAATCACAACAGGAGGAGGTATACTTGGAAAAGGCCGGGAGATGCGGGAAGATTTCAATTAGACTACATCATGGTCAGACAGAGATTCCGAAATCAGATACTGGACTGTAAGGCGTACCCAGGAGCAGATATAGACTCAGATCACAATATAGTAGTGATGAAGAGTAGGCTGAAGTTCAAGACATTAGTCAGGAAGAATCAATACGCAAAGACGTGGGATATGGAAGTGCTAAGGAATGACGAGATACGTTTGAAGTTCTCTAACGCTATAGATACAGCAATAAGGAATAGCGCAGTAGGCAGTACAGTTGAAGAGGAATGGACATCTTTTAAAAGGGCCATCACAGAAGTTGGGAAGGAAAACATAGGTACAAAGAAGGTAGCTGCGAAGAAACCATGGGTAACGGAAGAAATACTTCAGTTGATTGATGAAAAGAGAAGTACAAACATGTTCCGGGAAAATCAGGAATACAGAAATACAAGTCGCTGAGGAATGAAATAAATAGGATGTGCAGGGAAGCTAAGACGAAATGGCTGGAGGAAAAATGTGAAGACATCGAAAAAGATATGATTGTCGGAAGGACAGACTCAGCATACAGGAAAGTCAAAACAACCTTTGGTGACATTAAAAGCAACGGTGGTAACATTAAGAGTGCAACAGGAATTCCACTGTTAAATGCAGAGGAGAACGCAGATGGGTGGAAAGAATACATTGAAAGCCTCTATGAGGGTGAAGATTTGTCTGATGTGATAGAAGAAGAAACAGGAGTCGATTTAGAAGAGGTAGGGGATCCAGTATTAGAATCGAAATTTATAAGAGTTTTGGAGGACTTACGGTCAAATAAGGCAGAAGGGATAGATAACATTCCATCAGAATTTCTAAAATCATTGGGGCAAGTGGCAACAAAATGACTATTCATGTTGGTGTGTAGAATATATGAGTCTGGCGACATACCATCTGACTTTCGGAAAAGCATCATCCACACAATTCCGAAGACGGCAAGAGCTGACAAGTGCGAGAATTATCGTACAATAATCTTAAGACCTCATGCATCTAAGCTTGTTTACTTTTTCATCTACTCTGTGTACACCAAAATAAACATTAAGCGTATGTTTCACTAATTTGTAAGCTGTACTTTCATACTTTGTAATACAAAATGCTTTATCTTGTTCAGGTCTTCCACTATTACAACCAGATAACCTTTGTGAAAATTTATTTTAAAATAATTCGTGACCAACTTTAATTATTCTTGACCTACTGCTTGTTGTTGTTGCGATCTTCAGTCGTGAGACTGGTTTGATGCAGCTCTGCATGCTACTCTATCCTGTGCAAGCTTCTACATCTCCCAATACGTACTGCAGCCTACATCCTTCTGAATCTGTTTAGTGTATTCATCTCTTGGTGTCCCTCTACGATTTTCACCCTCCACGCTGCCCTCCAGTATTAAATTGGTGATACCTTGATGCCTCAGAACATGTTCTACCAACCGATTCCTTCTTCTTGTCAAGTTGTGCAACAAACTCCTCTTCACCCCAAATGCTATTCAATACTTCCTCATTAGTTACGTGATCTACCCATCTAATCTTCAGCATTCTTCTGTAGCACCACATTTCAAAGGCTTCTATTCACTTCTTGTCCAAACTATTCATCGTCCATGTTTCACTTCCATACATTGCTACACTCCATACAAATACTTTCAGAAACGTCTTCCTGACATTTAAATCTATACTCGATGTTAACAAACTGATAGTTCGGCAATTTTCACATATGTCAACGCCTGCTTTCTTTGGGATTGGAATTATTATATTCTTCTTGAAGTCTGAGGGTATTTCGTCTGTCTCATACATTTTGCTCACCAGATGGTAGAGTTTTGTCAGGACTGGCCCTCACAAGGCTGTCAGTAGTTCTAATGGAATGCTGTCTACTCCCGGGGCCTTGTTTCGACTTAGGTCTTCTAGTGCTCTATCAAATTCTTCATGCAGTATCATATCTCCCATTTCATCTTCATCTACATCCTCTTCCATTTCCATAATATTGTCCTCAAGAACATCGCCCTTGTATAGTCACTCTATATACTCCTCCTACCTTTCTGCTTTCCCTTCTTTGCTTAGAACTGGGTTTCCATCTGAGCCCTTGATATTCGTACAAGTGGTTCTCTTTCCTCAAAAGGTCTCTTTAATTTTCCTGTAGGCAGTATCTATCTTACCCCTAGTGAGGTAAGCCTCTACGTCCTTACATTTGTTCTCTAGCAATCCCTGCTTAGCCATTTTGCACTTATTGTCGATCTCATTTTTGAGACGTTTGTATTCCTTCTTACCTGCTTCATTTACTGCATTTTTATATTTTCTCCTTTCATCAATTAAATTCAGTATTTCTTCTGTCACCCAAGGATTTATACTAGCCCTCGTCTTTTTACCTACTTGATCGTCTGCTGCCTTCACCACTTCATCCCTCAAAGCCATCCATTCTTCTTCTACTGTATTTCTTTCCCCTATTCTTGTCAATTCTTCCTTAATGCTCTTCCTGAAACTCTCTACAGCCTCTGGTTCTTTCAGTTTAGCCAGGTCCCATCTCCTTAAATTCCCACCTTTTTCAGTTTCTTCAGTTTTAATGTACAGTTCATAACCAATAGATTGTGGTCAGAGTCCGCGTCTGCCCCTGGAAATGACTTACAATTTAAAACCTGGTTCCTAAATCTCTGTCTTACCATTATATAATCTGTCTGAAACCTGTCAGTATCTCCAGGCTTCTTCCATGTATAGAACCTCCTTTTATGATACTTGAACCAAGTGTTAGCTATGATTAAGTTGTGCTCTGTGCGAAATTCTACCAGGCGGCTTCCTCTTTCATTTCGTAGCCCCAATCCATATTCACCTACTACGTTTCCTTCTCTTCCTTTTCCTACTATCGAATTCCAGTCACCCATGACTATTAAATTTTCGTTTCCCTTCAGCATCTGAGTAATTTCTTTTATCTCATCATACATTTCTTCAATTTCTTCGTCATCTGCAGAGCTAATTGGCATATAGACTTGTACTACTGCCACAGCCATGGGCTTCATGTCTATCTTGGCCACAATAATGTGTTCACTATGTTGTTTGTAGTAGCTTACCCGAACTCATATTTTTCTTTATTCATTATTAAACCTACTCCTGCATTACCCCTATTTGATTTTGTATTTATAACCCTGTATTCACCTGACCAAAAGTCTTGTTCCTCCTGCCACCGAACTTCGCTAATTCCCACTATATCTAATTTTAACCTATCCATTTCCCTTTTTAAATTTTCTAATCTGCCTGCCCGATTAAGGGATCTGACATTCCACACTCCGATCCCTAGAACGCCAGTTTTCTTTCTCCTGATAACGACGGCCTCCTGAGTAGTCCCCACCCATAGATCCAAATGGGGGACTATTTTACCTCCAGAATATTTTACCCAAGAGAATGCCATCATCATTTATCCATATAGTAAAGCTGCATGCCCCCGGGAAAAATTATGGCCTTAGTTTCGCCTTGCTTTCAGCCGTTCGCAGTACCAGCACAGCAAGGCCATTTTGGTTAATGTTACAAGGCCACATCAGTCAATCATCCAGACTTTTGCTCCTGCAACTACTGAAAAGCCTGCTGCCCTCTTCAGGAACCATACGTTTGTCTGACCTCTCAACAGATACCCCTCCAGTGTGGTTGCACCTATGGTATGGCTATATGTGTCGCTGAGCCACGCAAGCCTCCCCTCCAACGGCAAGGTCTATGGTTCATGGAGGGGTAGAACATTTTATGCTAGTTAATTTTTCAGTAACTTATTTAGGTTGTCATATTTACCGAGTTGCGTTAGAATACTCTCTAGCTACGTCATAACCATTTTCTGGGTCCTTCAAATCTACTATTCATGTACCTTTAGAATAAATATATACTTCAATTGCTTTCAGTATGGCATGTAATTCTTTATGGAATTGTTTAATTAAACTCTCAATTTTTGGATCAATTTTTGCTTCTAATTCAATTTTTATGTTTTCTAAATTTGTCTGACTGTTAATTGTCTGTCATTTACACTTCAGCTTATCTCCAAACATATCCATTTATTTGATTCAAAATATAATTAAATTTATAATTATCTAATAATGGTTTTAAAAGAAACAAACACAGATGGCCATAAATAAATTCATTGAATTTTTGTATTCTCTCGACAATGTAGTACATTTCATTTGTACCAAATACTTAACTAGTTGTTTTGGTATATATCCTGCAAAATAAATCAAAAACAAATATTGTATCTTAATTTTTGAAATAAATTCAGTGAGTAAAAGGATGATTAGATGTATCTAAATTTACAATTCCACATTCATTATTGTTTGATTGCTTAGGTAATTCATAAATCATAAAACACCTCTAAAGTAATTAATTTTTAATTCCTTAACAAGTTTTTCTATATCAAAATTAGGTAAACGATTTCTAAATTTTGTTTTGTTTTGAACACAGAGTAACTAAGTCTACGATGGAGATATGTACCCATTCAGGGAGCCGCAGTCGGGAGAACTGGTCAGACAATAATGAATAACGCTGAACAGGGACGAATTTAAAACGTGGAGGCTGCCCTGGAGGAAAACAAGGACACGCAGGTCCGAGCGTTGTCCGTTCTGAGCCCATTTTAGTAAATTCGAACCAGTTGGTAATTGTAAATTCGTTACAGGCTATCCTACAACAGTTAGTAGAGGGTAATAAAAGTCAAGCAGAAGGGAATAAGAGGCATATCGAGGAAGTTATTACAAAATTAAGTAATGATACAGTACAGGGTGTCAGAGATAGCCTGGAGATCATGGACCAATGCATTAGCGCTTTAGAGGAGGGGCAGCTGGTCATTACCAAGCGTGTGGTGGAGCACAAAAAAAGGTAGCTGGGAATCTCCACACGTTAGAGGAACAATACCAGAGTGACCACGCGGCTCTTGTGTCCGGAACAGGAAATGCTGCTTTTAAATGCCATGACAACATCAGGTCCCAGGTAGAAACTCATGTTCAGTGGCTAATGGTCTGCGAGCGAGGTCTAGAGGGAATGCAATTACAGCAAACATGGCCCCCCGAAATATGCTGGAAGAGACATCCAAAATCTCGGTCACAATAGCAGGCAACTCTGACTGTAATTAGGAGACGATTATATCGTCATTAGCAGACACAGATGAAATCCGGTCACTAATGAAATTTCAACACGGACAGTGTGAGATAAATACGCAAAAAGATGGGGTTACCAAAGCGCTGTGTGGGCACATGGACCATTTAGAATTACACATGAAACGTGTAACGGCCCATGAAGCTAAAACATTATGAGCACAAGGGTAATTACTCCGACAGTGATTCCGGTAACGACGGCGAGTTTCATTATCGTTACGATCATGGTTCTCATACCATGTGGGAACGACACGGATCTCCTCAGGAACGTAGGAACGTTCGCCAAGGAGTGGAAATCATGAATTTGATTTCAAACACTTTTTGATTGTGAGGAAGTCTGAAGTGTTCTGTAATTCGGCCACGGAAATTCACCCGCTGGCCTGGTTGCAACAACTCGAATTCTTTCTTCCTCTGACATGGCCAAGTGCACACAGAATTGAACAAATGTGCGGTTGCCTCGAAGGTGAGCCAGCGGCATGTATGAGGTCAATTGCACACAACTGCATGTAGTTGCAGCGTGTTATCGTTGAAGGACGATGTAAGGAAGACATAGAGGGTTACCATAGCCTTCTCCTAGAGTTTGTGTGTGATGCGAACAGCAACGCCTATTACGAGGTGCATTCAAGTTCTAAGGCCTCCGATTTTTTTTCTAATTAACTATTCACCCGAAACCGATGAAACTGGCGTTACTTCTCGACGTGTTCGCCCTGCAGACGTACACATTTTTCACAACGCTGACGCCATGATTCCATGGCAGCAGCGAAGGCTTCTTTAGGAGCCTGTTTGACCACTGGAAAGTCGCTGAGGCAATAGGAGCACAGCTGGTGAATGTGCGGCCACAGAGAGTGTCTTTCATTGTTGGAAAAAGCCAAAAGTCACTAGGAGCCAGGTCAGGTGAGTAGGGAGCATGAGGAATCACTTCAAAGTTGTTATCACGAAGAAACTGTTGCGTAACGTTAGCTCGATGTGCGGGTGCGTTGTCTTGGTGAAACGGCACACGCGCAGCCCTTCCCGGACGTTTTTGTTGCAGTGTAGGAAGAAATTTGTTCTTCAAAACATTTTCGTAGGATGCACCTGTTACCGTAGTGCCCTTTGGAACGCAATGGGTAAGGATTACGCCCTCGCTGTCCCAGAACATGGACACCATCATTTTTTCAGCACTGGCAGTTACCCGAAATTTTTTTGGTGGCGGTGAATCTTTGCTTCCATTGAGCTGACTGGCGCATTGAAAAATGGCATCCACGTCTCATCCATTGTCACAACCGACGAAAAGAAAGTCAAGCTGTCGTTGTGCGTCAACATTGCTTGGCAACATGCCACACGGGCAGCCATGTGGTCGTCCGTCAGCATTCATGGCACCCACCTGGATGACACTTTTCGCATTTTCAGGTCGTCATGCAGGATTGTGGGCACAGAACCCACAGAAATGCCAACTCTGGAGGCGATCTGTTCAATAGTCATTCGGGGAGTCCCAAAACAATTCTCTCGACTTTCTCGATCATGTCGTCAGACCGGCTTGTGCGAGCCTGAGGTTGTTTCGGTTTGTTGTCACACGATGTTCTGCCTTCATTAAACTGTCGCACCCACGAACGCACTTTCGACACATCCGTAGCTCCATCACTACATGTCTCCTTCAACTGTCGATGAATTTCAGTTGGTTTCACACCACGCAAATTCAGAAAACGAATGATTGCACGCTGTTCAAGTAAGGAAAACGTCGCCATTTTAAGTATTTAAAACAGTTCTCATTCTCGCCGCTGGCGGTAAAATTCCATCTGCCGTACGGTGCTGCCATCTCTGGGACGTATTGACAATGAACGCGGCCTCATTTTAAAACAAAGCGCATATTTCTATCTCTTTCCAGTGCGGAGAAAAAAAATCGGAGGCCTTAGAACTTGAATGCACCTCGTATTATGGCCGGGGCGCCTACGAGCAGTGGCCGCGAGAGCGGAGCCGCAACCATAGAGGCAGAATGCACTCGCGGCGCAACTGGTCACCCGGGAGTCACAGAGTGAGCGATAGTTGGGTGTGTCGCTACAATTCGCGGAACTCGGGTAGAGCGAATGATGCTAATGGACACCGATCGCCAAGAGGGAATCGGAGACACCCCGGAGAGGTAGAGAGATATGGAAATGATCAGCGATTTACGCGTAACTATGGCATACCAGGGAACGGTAGTCATGACCATCGCCGGAATGATTACCGACCAAGCAATGTCAGGGCTGCTAGAAACAGTGCGGGTGGTCCGGGAGTGGGTGTAGAAATTCGTCTAGCAAACCCCTGACACAGTCTGCCTAATGCCCCAATCAGATCTAACAATGAAGCTGAGATGCATCAACTTACTGAGGACCAGTGCTAGTGTCGATATTGGAATACACTTAATAGAGGAGTATTTGATAGGGAATATTTGTTAAGAGAGGGTATTGCCTTGTGCTCAAACTCATGATTCCACTGCGTGAATTACGCTCATACCATCTACAAAGTGTATCACTTGTAGAGAATTCCTAAGTGGCTGAGAGAGAGGGAAGTCCCACGGCAATAACTCTGAGCTAGATGGTGTAAAAGACAAAAAGTATTTGGGCAAATGTTCACAGGTTATTACACTCGGATATGGGCATGCACTATAGTATTGGAATAAGGTTTACTTTGGATTCCTGTCAGACCTAAAAACCGATCTTGAGTTTTTTAGTGTCTTCTCACAGACTTCTGAATTAAGCATAGTAACACACGGAGGACTGGGGGGGAGGGGGAGGGATTTTTCACGTAATATACACTTTAAAACTTTGAGGAAAATATTTATTCTCTTCAATTAATATTTTCGCCTGAAAGACAGTTATCGAACTTTGTGTTTTTTAGGTTTGATAGTTGATGCTTTGCCAGCACATCCACGTGAATGACATCAACACTATCCAAGAAGAGTGTCATGATTTTTGTCAGCAGAAGGAGCTGGGTTGATTTTGTCTTCTTTCGTGTATGCACTAGATGCCACTATAGTGACTGCATATTCGTTTCTGGCTAGATGTGATGCACCGAAGTTCCATAATCTGTAATGATCCATGACAGGAAGGCCTCTTCCATTGCCCTCAGACTGCTCCAATAATTCAGATGAAGAGGCATTTTTTATCTTGTGGTTTCTTGTGAGCATTTATGGAGGAGAACTTTTATTGTCCAAGAGTCTCATTCTCAACGCACATACTTAGGTAATTCTCACTGACAGCCGTACAGCCTATTGTCGAGTTGTGATGCGCCAGTCTGCGCGAATGATGGGATCTGCCTGATTCACCACGTCGCACACGTGCAGAAACGGAACATAAAATTTGAACTGCGTAAAGTATCTTCTTCTATATTATACGTAGGTATTCCGGTTGCTATGGATTTATTTATCGAATGCAATTTTCTATTTGTAGTTGACTGTTGCTGTCAGGGTTTACATATTGTCATTTTGTCATTTGGAGGTACTGAATGGGGCTGTGTATGGTAAAAAATGGAGTGCCAAGTGGAAAAAACGGAACACTTGGGACATATTCTTCTGTTTGAGTTCAGTGGAGGGATGGCAGAAGGAGAATGTATTATTGATGATTAAAGTCTCGGTTATGTGTATCTGTTGTGTTTATTAAATCTTCGGAGAAATGCTATGAGCTTACAGACGAACCCGATATGTTAAAAGCTGTAAAAATATTTCGAAGGTTATTTATCGAACAACACTTGTACATTAGCAGTTCCAGACTCATAGCTTGTAAATAAATTTTGAACATCTGATTTATTGCGACTGTTCCGTTTGTCCCGGGATATTGTTTGGTCTAACAGTACACGGGTGTACAATGTCAGAGATATTTGCCGAGAACACCACAGACACATTCGCTTAATGTATCCCAACTAGTCAGCGGCCGCAGAGCACTGTTCGTTCGAGATTCATGCGAGGAGTATGAACATAGCAGGATGTTGGCACAGACTTCCAAGTACTGGGACTGAGGCCATAGAAATTCGCACCAGGGGCGACCTCATCAACCACGATTGGGGGTATAATCTTAGGAAGCAATGAGTTTAATTAAGAAGACTCGGCAAACAAAACGATCTGGCGACCGGGGCGGACAGAGAACTTACATCTACGCTGCCACTGACACCGACGTTAGGGCCTCCACGACTGCAGACGGAGCTGCGGCGGCGGCAGGGGATACTGGTTGGCTCTCGAAGAGCTCAAGACGCCAGCGCACCTGACGACGGCGATGTGTCTGAGCGCCGATACGCTGTACCAGTAGAACATTATGAACTGGCAGTGTACCCGTGGACTGTTCGATCATCTGACAATATTCCAGTGTGCGGTAGCTTTCGGCTAATAATGTGTTCTGGATTTCCCACCCTCATGAACATTTCTTCCTGTTGGACTACAGAATGAACACTCCAACAAGCTAATCTAATTCAAATGCCTCACAGGTCATGAATCTGCTGATAGCCGGCACGGAGACGACGGCTGTGACTGTCAGCTATGTTCTGCCACTGCTGGCCCTCCACCCTGAGTGGCAGGATGCAGCCCACCAGGAGCTGAAGGACGTCTTTGGCGAGGGTGACGACTACCTGCGGGCCCCCAGCCTTGCAGACCTAGGCAGACTCAGGGTGCTGGAAAGCATCATAAAGGTGAGCCACTGTCCACTGGCTGCCCGTGTGGTCGCAACATATGCCACTTTTCCATATGTCGACCAACGTAGTAGAACCCCATATTCTATACGTACTAGCGGTTGGAAAACCGGCCAGTACACTTTAGAAATGATATATGTTTCAGTCTAGAACAGCAATTTTTAATTTTGCCGACTGGCTACAAGTTTCCATAAAATGTATCATGCTCAGGCCACTCCCTGGCATGCAGTCAGCCCAGTCAGATGCATCAAATACTGCTATACAATGGGGTGACAAAACTGATAATTTATCTACATGTACACATACACACAATCGTAGTATCACGTACACCCGACGGAAATTAACAGACTTTGACTGGAGTTAGACGCAATGGACATTCCATTTCGGAAGTCGTTAGGGAATTCAATATCATGAGATCCACAGTGTCAGGAGAGTGCTGAGAATACCAAATTTCAGGCATTAGCTCTCACCACAGACAAAACAGTGCCCAACAGGCTTCACTTAACAACCGAAAGCGGCGACGTTTGCGTAGAGTCGTCAGTGCTAACAGACAAGCAATGATGTGTGAAATAACCGCAAAAATCAATATTGGACGTACGATGAATGCATCCTCTAGGAAAGTCGGGCGAAACTTGGCGTTAACGGGCTGTGAGAGCAGACGACCGACGCAAGTGCCTTTACTGGCAGCATGTCATTGCCCGGAGTGCCTCTCCTGAGCTAGTATTGTTATAAGTTGGACCCAAGACTACAGCAAAACAGTGGCCTCGTGTGATGATTCCCGATTTCAATTGGTAAGAGTGTGGCATAGATCCCACGAAGTAATGGACCCAGGTTGTCAACATGACACTGTGCAAGATGGTGGTGGCTCCTGAATGGTGTCGGCTGTGTTAACATGTAATGAACTGGCTCCACTGCTCCAACGGAAGCGATAATTGACTGGAAATGGCTATGAATGGCTACTTGTCGCCAAACAATGATGGAATTTTTATGCGTGACAATGCGCCGTTTCACCAGATCACAATTTTTGATAATTGGTTTGACGAACATCCTGAACACTTCCACTGAATGATTTTGTTACCCAGATCACCCGACAGGAATCCCGTCGAACATTACCGGAACATAATCGAAAGTTCATGCTGAAAATCCTGCACTGACTACGTCTTCGCAACTATGAATGGCTATAGAGGCAGCATGCCTCATTATTTCTGCAGGGGACTTCCAGCAGCCTTTTGAGTTCATGTGACAAGTCGAGTAGCTGCACTACAATGGGTGAAAGAAGAACCAGCACGATTTTCGGAGATATCCAGCGACTTTCGTTCACCTCAGCATAGACACTTGGAAAGTGATGCTGATGACTGCACCCCAGAGAATGCCCAGGGGAGGTACTGTGTAAGGAAACCAGTAGCCAGTAGCCGAAATTAAAAGTGTGACTGTAGACTAATACAAATATTACTTGTATAGCAGGACCTGTTTCGATTTTTGTTGTGGTGTTGATGCTGGACAGTAAAGCACCAGCAAACTAAAATGTCTGTTAATATCTACTGTGTCCAACAAGAGCAGGCACCAGGCAAACTTCAAGGCTACTGACAACAATCCGTATGATGACCACAAATTTTGAACTACAATTTAGGTGTTTGTTGTAGGGCATGTTAGTTGTAATGGATAACAACTTCTAAGTGAGGATTCTATTACGAACTTCCGTGTGCCGAGATTGCCGTAATAGTGTGTATAATAGGAAATCACCAAGGTTCCATGTGAAGACTGCATCTTTTCCACTACAGTTTAGGTTGTTCTTGTTGTTAGTGGTAATGGTGAGGGTGGTGCTCATGGTTGTATTGGGTAACAGCACCTACATGAGCAGTCACCCACAATCTACTGCGTACCAAGGTTACAGTCATAAAGATTGCCTTTAGAGCATGCACGATTTTGTATTTCTGTGTGTTGTGTTGCTGTTGTTGGTGGTGGTGATAGTGGTGATGGTGGTGTCATTGATGCTGGTGGTGATGTTGGTGATAGTAATGACGGTAGTGCTATGTAGCGACACCCACCTATCACGCACTTAAGCTACTGTTTCCCAAGACTGCTCTCAGAAGGCGGGCTATGAAAGAATGTCCCTGTGGTCCTATATGTGGACCATGTTTTAGAGAGTTCAGTGTAACGTCTTGTTGTTGGAGGACCTTCCTGGGTATATTAGCCCAGCTGAGTATCAGCCTAACCTATTATGTTCATGTGTAGGTTACAGTTCCAAGGGTTCTTTCAGTGAATCTGAGTTTGGCATCTGACTCTCCCCTAACAAGTCTTATGTATTCGTTGCACTCTAAATTGCTCCATATGCATCCTCCCAACTATTTAATGAAATATCGTATTTTTTTCTGCTTTTATATATATGCCTAGGGTTGACTGTCTGCTGTCAATCCTTGCACCAAATGTCAACCATTTGCACATCTTCTTGCTGTTCGCTATAGTTTTCTAGTATAGTGACGTCTCTATATAAAGCAGCAGCATCCACAACGTCATGAGGTTCCAACACTATCCACAAAATCGTTTATATGTGCTGCAAACAGTACCGGTTTTATAATGCGCTCTTGTGGCGAGCCAGAAGTTTCTTTCACGTCTCTAGATTTCTCTCTGTTGAGAATAACATACTGTGTTCTGTTTGCTAGTAATTTTTTAGATAGTGAGAAAGAGCGCCTGTTATTCTCTACAATCGTATTTTGTTCATGAGCGGTGTGTGACTCGAGTTCATGCCGTTTGTTCTTTGGCATTTTGTCACATCGAGTGCCGTCTAGTTACTTCTTTACTTACTGGTGTAACGAGGTTGCTAGCTTGCCTCCACGAGTGGCAGCAGCATTGCGTGTCGATACTAATACTGCCGTCCTATCTTTGGTGTGACCACTAGCATTTCCAAGTAGTGTGTGTGGTGGTCAGTCGGTTGGGACGGAGCAGCCAGGAAGTCTCCACAGCTCGAGGCCAGGCCGGGGCCGCTGGCAGCGTGCACGCGCTGTCGGATCGTGAGGAGCCAGCTCCGAGAGCGACAATGTTCATTGTCCACCAAACCTGGACGCTGGAGTTGGGTGATCAGTTAACCTGTTATGAAACCTCAACTACTGTGACATCTCTTCGTTCATTTGTGGGCCATCTCGGCTAGCAGCAACGTGTGATGTTCTGGAGCTGGAGAAATCTTGGAGCCATCTTCCTATTTTGTGATTAACTGTGAAATTAACTGTTACTTGCCAGTGGAGTGCACCAGCGGTATTTCCTGTCCTGTGGCCGTTAACGCCCCAGTTACCAGCACCAGTCATTAGCTTAGTTTTTCGACAGTGTGCCTTTCCTCGTCGTGTTGATGCTGTCTGGCACGGCGTGTAGTTCGACAGCCTTTTAAGTTGTTTGGTTCATATTATGCTTAGAGTGCTTATTGTTCCCGTGGCTGTTTTTAGACGCCAATTTCTAAAGATGTAGTGCTGTTCGTATCTTCGTCCTCGGCCGATATTTTCCATCGTTGTGCCGTTGGTCGGACGGAAGAGAACTGGTTAAATTGTTGGGAGGTCCTTGGGCCATTCCTAATGTGATTTGCCATCCGATTATTTAACTTCAGCTGTTGGCTGCCTGTCTCACCTCACCTTATGTTTGAGCTACCTTCTCAGGCCGACCCTTGAAACACTTCTGAGCACCACTTGTTCTGTTTGTTTTAGATTGTGATTTTCTTTTTAGTTTGAAGTTTTGTGAGAGGCCTTTGACCATCTATTAATTCAGTTATTTTAAAATTTGACATAAAGGCCTTCAACCGTGTTAAATTAAAATTTTGAAGATTAATTTTATTTTAAAAATATTTTTTCCTTCAAATATGTTCTATCTGAAATTGTTTGTAATCCAGGCTCTAAGCCATTAGTTGTTTGATATGTTATTTTTTACCTTTAGCCAGGTAATAAATTAATATTTCTTTGATTAGGCCTTTGGCCGTTCTGTTGTAAATTTGAAAAGAAACTTCTTGGTTCGAAAAAATTGTTTATTAGTGTGTTTTAATTATAGATGTCCTTCAGTAGTGTAGTGTAGGCCTTCAGTCGCTAACTGTTTTCAATTGCATGTTTTTTTTTAAATTTTAATTGCTTTTGATTTCTAAGCCAGGCCTTCAGCTGTTCTTGTTTTGGTGTGGTTTTGGGCCTTCAGCCCAGAAAGCATCTCAAGTTTTCTTTAGCTAGGCCTTCAGATATATTGTCTAATTGTGATCTTTTAAGGCAATGTGTAAATAATTGGTTCTAAGAAAAATGAAGTTGTGTGTTTTATTGTGCAACTCTCAGCAACTGTTTACGGCCCCATCCACAATCGTAACCTTATCTTGTGCGTTCTCTGAGTACCTACCAACCAGGTTTCAGTTCATTAAATAATGATACCGAACAGTATAGCACACCATCTGGAAGTGGCGGTACATGGCGTTGCCTGAGCTGTTGTATCTACCGCCTTCTGACACTCATGCGTTGTTGCTGTGATCTTCATTCCAGAGTCTGATTTACTGGAGACTGGAGCTCACCATGCTACCCTATCCTGTGCAGACCTCTCCATTCCCATGTAACTACTGCAACCTACATCCTCCTGACTCAGCTCAGTCTGTTCACTTCTTGGTCTCCCTCTGCGGTTTTTACCCTCCACGCTTCCCTCCAGTACTAAACTGGTGATCCCTTGATGCTTCTGAATGTGTCCTACCAACCGATCTCTTCTTCTAGTCAAGTTTTGCCACAAAATTCGTTTCTCTTCAGATGTATTCAGTTCCATCTTATTAGTTACCTCACCTTTGGCTCCTCTGCTCCTGCCACCTAGGTATTTCAAAGAGTGTCCAGTCAACACTGTCAAAAGCTTTCTCTAAGTCTACAAATTCTAGAAACGTAGATTTGCCTTTCCTTAACCTGTGTTCTAAGTTAAGCCGTAGGGTCAGTATTGCCTCACGTGTTAGAACACTTATACGGAATCGAAACTGATCTTCCCCAAGGTTGGCTTCTACAGATTTTTCCATTCGTCTGTGAAGAATATGTATTAGTATTTTGCAACTATGACTCTTTAAACTGATAGTTCGGTAATTTTCACTCCTGCCAATAGTTGCTTTCTTTGGGGTAGAAATGATTATATTATTCTTAAAGTCTTACGATATTTCGCTTCTCTCATTCATCTTGGTCACCAGATGGAAGAGTTTTGTCATGGCTGGCTCTCCCAAGGCTATCAGCAGTTCTGAAGGAATGTTGTCTATTCCTAGGGCCTTGTATCGACTTAGATCTTTCAGTGGGCTGTCAAATTCTTCACACTGCATTGTATCTTCCATTTCATTTTCATCTACGTCCTCTTCCATTTCCACAATATTGACCTCGAGTACATCACCTTTGTATAAACGCTCTATATATTCCTTCCACCTTTCTGCTTTCAAGTTTTTGTTTAGGACTGGTTTTCCGTCTGAGCTCTTGATATTCATACAAATAGTTCTCTTTTCTCCAAAGGTTTCCTTAATTTTCCTGTGGGCAGTATCCATCTTACTCTAGTGAAATAAGCTTCTACATCCTTACATTTGCCCTCTAGTCATCCCTG
Organism: Schistocerca serialis cubense; assembly: GCF_023864345.2. Taxonomy (NCBI): domain Eukaryota; kingdom Metazoa; phylum Arthropoda; class Insecta; order Orthoptera; family Acrididae; genus Schistocerca; species Schistocerca serialis. Next base: position 87,168,281 of record NC_064647.1, on the reverse strand, counting down.
CTCAGCCATTTTGCACTTCCTGCCGATCTCATTTTTGAATATTCCTTTTCGCCTGCTCCGTTTACTGCATTTTTATATTTTCTCGTTTCATCAATGAAATCCAATATCTCTTCTGTTACCCAATGGTTTCTACTACCCTTCGTCTTTTTATCTACTTGATGCTCTGTTGTCTTCACTATTTCATCTCTCAAAGCTACCCATTCTTGTTGTACTGTATTTCTTTTCCTTGTTCTTGTCAATGGTTCCCTGATGCTCTACGACCCCTAGTTCGTTCAGTTTATGCAGGTCCCATCTCCGCAAATTCCTACCTTTTTGCAGCTTCTTTACTTTTAATCTACAGTTCATAACCAATAAATTGTGGTCGGTCCACATCTGGTTTATAGTTTATAGGTGAGACGCTAAACCCACAGCCCGCGACAGGAAGTTTAAATTATGGAAAAGGGCCAGAATTAGCGGCTGTCAGCTACATTCAAACATACAATTTCATTTATTTCATCAAACACTGAGAGGCACCCACATGCCTTGCTCATACTGTGGCATCAAGCAGTCAGGCCTGCAAGATGAGTGGTCTGCCAAGCGAGTGGATTCATTCTTATTTATCGAGTAACCTGAACTCTCGTACTCACAATTAAGTTACAAATTATCCTCCTGTATGAATAATACGCAACGGAAACGCACATCTGACTATCAGTAATTTACAGAACTCTGACTGTTTACTACGCACTGGCAATACCACATTTTCTTTCTTTTTTTTAATTTAACGGCTTTTATCAACACGTGGCCATCGCACTGAATATGAGTGGCGCACACATAAATTCTGGATATCATGACAACATACAATTCGAAGGAAAAGGCCACCAATCTTTATCTTTTCACTGTTTTACTTATTCCGATAAATTCTATAACCTAAACACACAAATTCTATAACCTACAACAATAACACGTGAGAAATTCCGCCCAGTGGGCATGGCTTTACATTGGTGAATCTCTATCATATGGTCTCGTAATTATTTAACGCTACAGTGCACTTTCTGGATAGGATGGTGGATCTTTTTCTATATCTGACACTTCGACTCTCACAAGCAACATCACGAAGCTTTCCTCCAGACCGAGCGGTACAAAAGGAACATGCATACCCACTACCTCTGAAACTACCTTGCTACTCTCCCATGCAAACCACACATACTTAAATTACATGACATACACCACACTGCAACATGAAATACAAGACAGGGAATAGTCACAACATTATCACTTTCAGCTTTCCCACTTCAATTAATATTTATCCCAGTTTCACACGACACTGCCCCACTTCGCAATTCTACTTTCCTACTATGAACTCTGGAGATATATGCAAGTCTTCCTGTGCAATGCAAGCCAAGTGGCGTTGCTGGATAGACGGCTGACTCACCTTGTTTCTCTCTCAGAGTGTTATAGTTTGAATCAAGCGTCACACGGAAACATATCTCGCAAAGTAATATTAAGAACATATTCATCACACACACGAGTCCTCAACTGATACCATGGACGAGTACTTCTCTTTATCCTTTGTCTCATACACAGTACTCACCACGTGGAAATACTCGCCTCTAATTTCAAGTCCTGTACACGCTATTTCTTAAATATTTCAACTTATAGTACGCACGCTAGTAAATCGGCTTAACTTAAGCACACGGAAGTATTTCAACTTATTGCTATACATGGTTTCATTGTGACCGTTGGTCACTTCTGAAGATTACTACGATCCCATTAATATTACCTGCTTGGCATTTAATTCTCCCCACAAAAGTTCCTGAAATAGAGACATTTTTATTTCAAACTACTCTTAAATATTCCACATGCATACCATGTCTCCACTCTTTTGTCTTTATGGAGCACAACTAAGACAGGTCTTAACAGCACAAGATCCAGCGGCAGAGTGCTGAAACGTGGCCGTTCTTCAGGTCCTCTCGCACCTCTGCCGAAGTGGGGGAGCACCTTGCTACAGCATTGGTCAGCCACATTTCACGCGCTCAAAGCTCAGGTAAATTTCATCTCTTTGGTCCCACCGAAGGCGGCCAAAGGATCGTCTTAAAGATGATCATCTATTGACATTCACTATCTGCGGTTAGCAGACGACCATACATTCATTCATTTCACAGATCTCACCAAACTGGATGTAGGGATTTATTTTGTGGGAGTGCACATGTGATCAATTAAATAAATAAATTGTCATTCTTTCCCACACTGGTATCCGGCTTAACTGTATTAATTGAAATTGAGTTATTATTAGAAAAAATATATTGTTCTGACAAGAATATTGAAGTATGTTGTACCTATTTTCAATGTCGGGCGGTACTGTACCCTTTCACCATTACAAGAGTCAAGAAAATTTAAAAAAACACAAAATTAATTTTTTGAACTTAATTACCAATTAAATGCGCCATACAATCTCATGACTTAAGGTCAAGACCACTTTCATTTAAATTTGGCTGAAAGCCAATAACTTAAGACTCAAATCAAAATCAGAAATTTAAAAGGCAAAAGGCCTCATCTTAAATCAGTTCCTTCAATTTGGCTGAAGGCCCAAACAATCTCACACCTTAAGAGCAAAACAACTTTAATTTTTTAAAAAGTTGGCTGAAGGCCCATCTCTTAAGACTCAAACCAAAATTAAATTTTTTAAAGGCAAAAGTCCTTATCTTAAAACAGTTCTTTAATTAGGCTGAAGGCCCAAAAGGTCTCACACCTTAAGAGCAAAACCACTTTAATTTAAAAATCGGCAGAAGGCCCATCACTTAAGACCCAAACCCAAATAGGTTCTTAAAAGGCCAAAGGCCTTACCTTAAAACAGATCTTTAAATTAGGCTGAAGGCCAAACAATTTTACGCCTTAAGGGCAAACAACCTTAATTTAAAAATCTGCTAGAAGCCATACAATACAAACAACAAGAAAAAATAAGAAAAGGCAGTACACCCAAAGGCGCTCAGAAGTTTCCGCGGGTCGGACTGGAATTCAAAAACTAGCGCTCGCTTACGTGAAACAGGCAATCAGCCCAACCATTCTCGATCCGACGATAGCCCAACAGACAGTTAACAGACCTTCCGACAAGATAATTTCTGCTTCACCCGACCAGCACACAACACGGAGTTCAATGGAACAACATAGAAGGTATTGACGCCCACAACCAGTTATACATTGAGCTGGACAGCGACAACACAATGTGGAAAACACACTGCCTGAATTAACGTCAACGGCCAGGGCAGGTAACCGGAACGTAAACGGCCACAATGCAGAACACTCCGCTGGTGCACTTTAATTCAAAATAACCAAGTACAGTTAAACTCCGCCGGGGAGTGGCTAAAATTTCCCAATTTGAAAACACACGAAGTTACTCGTGGAAATGTCCCACCAGCCAAAACGAAATCCAAACGACACAAGGTGAACAGTCGTGACTTGATGGTGGATTAAGTCTAAACTCAACTTTCGTGTCCAGGATCGGTGAGCCATGGACATCGTAGCAATGGGAACGGCGCCACACACTCCGACCGCCAGCGGCCTCGGCCAACCTCGCGCCGCGGAGATTTCCTCGCTGCTCCATGCCAACCGACCAACTGCCAGCCTCGGAAACGGTGAAAGGACCAAGTATACGTCGGCCGATGAGACAACCAACAGAACGACCAACCAACGGTCGTCCCTCTCCAATCTCCCTCCGGCAGACAGTTCATGTGTGTCGCCAGCGGTCGGCGAGCACTGGCTGTCGGCGCCTCACCGGCGCTCCGTCCCCGACTTCACTGCTGCTGCGTCCCCACTGCACCGCTGGTCCGTCTCCAACTCACTTCCGGACACACGACGGCCCGGAAATGCTATCGGGCGGTCCAGATATGATACGACAGTGCACTTATCGATACGCACTGCTGCTGCCACTCACGGGCAAGTGAGGCAGGAAATTACCGACGCCAGTAAATGGAACTAGAAAACGAGGCGTCAGTACGGTAACATAAGATGACAAACAACACATGGCATGAACACGAGCCATGCATGTCTCAGTAGGTGTGGGTTTCGTGTCTATCTTGGCTGCAATAATGCGTTCACTATACTGTTCATAGTAGCTTATCCGAATTCCTATATTTTTATTAATTATTAAACCTGCTCCTACATTATCCACACTTAGTACTGTGTATAACCCTATATTCAAATGACCAGAAGTCTTATTATTCTTGCCACCGAACTTCTCTGTTCCCATTATATCTAACTTGAACCTATCCATTTATCTTTTTAAATTTTCTAATCTACCTGCCCAATTAAGGGATCTGACATGTCACGTTCTGATCGGCAGAACGCCCGTTCTGTTTCTCCTCATAACGACATCCTCCTGAGTAGTCCCCGCCTTGAGATCTGAATGGGGTACTATTTTACCTCCGAAATATTTTACCCAAGAAGATTCCATCATCATTTAATTACACAGTGAAGTTGCATGCCCTCTGGAAAAACGACGTCTAAAGTTTCTGCTTGCTTTCAGCCTTTCGCAGTACCAGCACAGCAATGCCGTTTTGGTTGATCTTACAAGACCAGATCAGTCAATCACGCAGTTGCCCCCGCAACTACTGAATAGGCTGCTGCCCCTCCTCAGGAACCACACATTTGTCTGGCCTCTCAACAGATACTCCTCCATTGTAGTTACACCTACCGTATGGTTACCTCTATCGCTAAGGCACGCAAGTCTCCCCACCAATGGCAAGGTCCATGGTTCATGTGGGGGGAATCTCACGTCCTTGCACTGTGTCGATCCTCTGCAGGTCTTCTTGCTGTTCGCTACAGTTTTCTAGCATAGCGACTTTTCTATATAGAGCACCATCATCCACAACGTCATGGGGCTTCCTACACTTTCTACAAAATCGTTTATATGTGTGCGACAAACTACAATGGTTCTATACCGCTCTCACGTTGAAATCTTCTAGAAACATATAACACTGCACCAAAATATCTAGTGACAATTAACATTACTTATAGGCAACTTTTTGAGGACTTTTGACTGGAAAGATGAATTTTATTAAACTTCAATGAATCATGGTTTTTACTCAAACAGGCTAAGTGACGATAACCTTCTTTGGAACAGAAAAGTAGCTGAGGTCCGAAGGCAATCTTGTAGTTCGATGAACTGAAAATTGCAGCATGAGAAGTGTTGTGTACATAGTTCCGCGTAGTCAGCGCATACACAACTTTCCCACTAGAGTGCGCCCCGCTGAGTCCAACAGTGCAGGCGCAGCGCTCGTCCATCTCCGCACTACGAGATGGCACTGTCTTAGAGACAGACCAAATTCTGCTTCCGCCGATCTGCGTATTAATATGTAACGCAGCCAATGTGATTGCTGCTAACGTAGAACGTTTTCTCCTCGCGGATCATACTCGCGCAGTGATACCTGAACGCTCGAGGTATTATAACGAGTGTACAGACCTCCGATTAGTCAGTCTGCATTAGTCTGCATTAGTCTGTAGTCGTTTCATACTCGGCCTAATACGATTATCATCTTCCTGTACATAACCATGAAGATAAATGTATAGACACTTCGTTAAGTGTCAGACATATGTGAGAATAAAATTAACGTACCAAGACCAAAGGAACTTCAGATTGTCAATTGTAAACAACATCCAGAATCAAGTTACGTAATGTCTATGATTTTTATTATTTTAATAAATGTTTCTGAAAATTAATCAAGTTCTGTTTAAAGTTGGTCACCATCAATCTGCTACTCTAAGCATGTAAGTGGCATTTCTATCGTCTGACCTAACGGCAGAAGATAAACACACCTCGATAAGACCACGAGACATATTGCTGACACTCGCCTACTTCGTTAGAGCGACAAGTCAAATAATCTGATGGTGTGTGTACCGAAGGTATTACAGTACGCACACCACAAGGAGTACTATATCTATGGGGACTCCAGGCCACAGGTCAAGTTTCCGCCACTTGTCGGTGCTATAGTCACAGTACTGCTGGGCACTGCAGTCGCTGACATTGGCCGGCAATTCAAAATTCCAAGACGATGACAACAATGCCCATGTCCTCTCTCTCTCATGACAAATCAAACTGTCATTATCAATCACGTGACACACCACTTCGTTTCCCTCCTCCTCTGTTATTCCCCTCCCCTTTCCAGCTAATACGAGAACACTATTAAAGTGAAGCAGCCAATTAGTGTGTAGTACGTCAGCGGGCATTAAAATGGAATGGCACTATGCACCCGAAGTAGGCATCCTGGCTGTTCTCAAAAGTGTCAGCACTAAAAGAATTTTTGTACCATGTCCAAACGTATTTCTCCAAAAAATTACATAAATAATGTATCTTGCAGTAATTCTTCACCTAAATTACTCCAACATCCACACACACACACACACACACACACACGCACGCACGCACGCACGCACACCGGTTGCTGATTCCGCTGCTGAACAATTCTGTACAATATTGACACATATATCTCATCATAATCATTAAGTTTCATCTCTCTGATTTGCGCATAAAAGTACATTTCCCCTCACTCTCTTTCTGTTTTTAATGAGGCAGAAACATTGCAATATATTACTGAGGGATTGAAAGGGATACAAGTGTTCCAACTAGCTGACACCCCTTATAGCTGCCTCCCGCTGCACTGTGGGAACAAGTCTTGACTTGATAAGTCTCAAGAGTCTCTACAGTATGATTTACGAACAATGGCAGTACAGACAGGTCGAGTAATGAACGAGGAATGCAGTATTGCCAGTTCAAAGTGAGAGTTGTCATGCATGCATAAAGAGGCTTTGCACTTCAAGAAATGTATGTCCTGCAAATCATGTCTCTCTCTCTCTGTCGCTTATGATGAATTCCTCGCTTATTGTGCATGGAGGCTTACCACAGCCATCAGTCATCTCAGCTCACCACAATTGCAATAAAAATTCAGAAATAACTTGCTGCAGTGAGGTTTAATGCTTACACTGGGTATGACATTCCCAGCAGAGTGTTCAAGACACTACCGAGCCCTCATTGGATACCAGGAAATGCATGATGTCATGTGTACAGAATGAGCTTCATCTTAGTGAGCGACATTCGTGACTCTTCCATCTTGAAATAACTCACAACTTTCCAGAACAAGCCTGAACTTGTTTAATTGATATCATGATTAGACTTGCTGACATCTGCATATGTACACTGATGCAATCTTCCAGTATGTCATATTTCGAAAAGCAAAGATACATGCATATGCAAGGTGATAACAGTCACCTTGTCAGCTGACCATCACTGCCGTACCTAATACCTTAAAGGGTGTAATACCAGTCTCTTTGTCAATTGATCATCATTGCCCCCACGCAATAAAATATTATGGAATTGCAGTCACTCAGAATTTTGCTCCAGTGTGACAATGTGACTTGTTGGAACAGAAGTAGTTAGAACTACATAGAGCATATAGGAACTTACCTGGATTAGTGGTAGTCAGTCTTTAGAATACTATGTCAGTTCAGAATGCCTATTTGTTTGTGTTAACTATCACTGCCTTTTCTGCTTAGCATTATTAGCGTAATGTTTTGTAATGGAGGATAAAATTAATACCCTAGCACAGAATCATTATAATATTGGGTGACTTTGAACAGATAGCAATTTCCTTTTCTTGCCTACATGAGAGTGTTAAATATGCTATTTCATGTAGTTTCTCCTGTGTAACAACAGATGACGACATACATCCTGAAACAAAAAATATGAAGTCAGTGCCATACAATGGATTCACCGTCTGACTGGTAGTATGTCTGTATATAGCACATTCTGTCTAAAGTAAAGGTTGAGAATGAGGCTTTTGTTAAATGTTTCTTTTGTTTTGTGTATCCCAAATTTTGCGTTTGGTACTTCATTCTTAGGATGCTTTATAGTTAGTGTGATTTGGGTCTGTACCTAATGATGAGATGAGACGACATCATGATGTGCCTGTTCTGTTTTAGAGTCATTGCATGTGTTTTTGGACGATAGATGTGATGGATGGCATGTTTGTGCCTTTGTGTATGTGTGTATGTGGAACGAACTTGGGTTCGTCTGTAATGATTTTAAAGCACTTGTATTTTGCACAGATGAGTATCAGCAGCCGTACCCCAGACCTCACAGCCGTACAGTTCAGGAACTGATGAAACCTACCCAAAACCCCAATTACATCCATCAGTAATGTGTAACTCGAAAGTAGTTTGTGGTCAATATTTTACCGATTCACACCATGGGAAATCTCGCTTCTCTAGAGACAGCTGATGACTGGGTGCTCTCCTCCTGGTTGTGAACATTATGCGACTTTCTTTGGAGATTAATTTTGATCCTCTAGAAATTGCACGATTAAGTAATTTGCTCAAGGTTCCGCTGCAGGTGCATGACGATTTAATTGGTGTTTGCGTGACTGTCATAGACAACTGTATCATCTGCAAAGAGTGCAAATGACTTTTGCCTTGTTTTAGGATGTCGTTAATACAGACACCATGTGGTATGGGACCCAGGACAGAACCCTGGGGTATTCCTGCATCTATGATTTTATGTTGCTTTCGCACTTGTCTAAGCTAATAAATAATTTTATATTGCTTAAGAAAGATGCCAGAATTGGTTATGTGGAGCGGATACTCGATTTCAGTAAGTTCGTGTAGTAACCCCTGGTGCTAAACATGGTCGAAGGCCTTCTCTATACCCAAGAAGGCAACTCCCATGCTGTGCCCTTTTACCATGACCTTGCAGATTTTCTTAACCATCCAGGTGCTCTGGGTTGTTGTGCCATGCCCCGCGCGAATGTCAGATGGTTAGGGGGATGATGATTTGCCTGTCGTTGAGGAAGGTTTTCAATAATGTGATAATTATGCGTTCCACGATTTTACTAAAAAAGCTTAAAAGATATATGGGTCTGTGGTTTTGTGGAAAGAGGGGATTTTTGTTTCGTTTCGGAGGGGTGATGACTTTGGCTGTCTTCCGGGCTGTAGGAGAATAATGCAATCTAGACAGGAGTTGTAGATGGAGGTAAGGTAAACGACTGCTAAGAGTGGAAGATTTTTGAGTTGAAGTGGCATAACGCCATCGGTATTAGGAGGTTTGGAGTTACGAACCCTTTGATGGTTGAGCTGGTTTCACAACTGGCTGAACTTCCTCTTCACGGTTTTCGGTGACATCGTCGACAACGTTTTCTCGAAACAGTTGATGAGATTCGAGTAATGTAAGTATACGAAATTATCACAGTTTCTCAGCGGATTGACTCATCAGGAATAATATTGATGATATCCATCATTTATGTGACATTGGTTTCAGTATCTGCCATACGTATGGACTGTTACTACTGACACCTTTTGTGAAATTTCTGAAATGCGTTTATTACTATTTTTATTTAAAGTATCGTTGGTGGCTTGTGTTTCCTGATTTTTTCGTGTTTATTAACGAGACATAATGTCTGAATACGTGTATCACAAGAATTTCCCGCTTCGGCACTGATGTTGTAAACAAAAGACGAAAGGAGACTGGCAATCACACACACAAAGCGTGGCACAGAATTGTACTAGGAGGGAACTGATTCGGATGGCCAACAACACAAACCATGAGTAGCTCTGTGGCAGAAGTGAGCAGGGAGAGAGGGGAAGGACGGTCCACCCTCACCCCTCCCCCATCGCATCGCACTGCTCACAGGCAATCGTCTCAGCAACTGCAATAGTAAGCTTCTGCCCAGTGGTCGGCAGCGGCAGTGGGCAGTTGTGCCAACGGAACATCGTCGTAATTTTCACGACGTAATCTAGCGACTAACTATAGATTCGAATGTTATGCACTTGTAGTTAAAACTTGTATTCCATCCAAAATTAAGGATTTTCCTTACCTGTCTATCTGATGGTGGGAACACGGTGTAAGACGTGATACCCTACAATGATGGAAAAAAAATTGCAGCTCGAAGAAGGAGTTATGTGACATAAACGAAAGTTGGTAGGCGTGTCTCTACATCTGAAACATGATGTCTATTAAAATCATGCTCCACTCACATCAGTGTGGCACCAGTACCGTCACTAGGAGGCTGCAACTAAGGTTCACTTTAAATAAACGCTGAAAGGGTCGTGAGAGCTAGATACCGTTAAGACTGGACGCGGTGAGATGATGCTGCTCAAATATGCCAAAGATGGCATTGTCAACAGCTCACTGACTATGATTGTGGTCGAGTAACAGGGCTACGAGAAGGTCGCTATTCCTTCTGCGATATTGCTTAAACGCTGGGCGTGAGTGTAGCCACTGTACGTGATTACTAGCAGAGGTCGTCACGAGAACGTACTGTCGCAAGAAGACCGGCCTCCGGAAGGCCACGTTGCACTGTTGAGAGGAAAGGCCGTCATGTTCGGCGTACGGCTCTGTCGTATCATACATCAGCAAACAGCAACTTGAAAAGCAATTGACACCAGTTTGTCACAACGAACTATTAGAAATCTTCTACTTCAAGGACAGCTCTGACCCAGACCCCCTGTAGAACGCGTTCCACTGGTTACAAGTGAGAGTTCATTGAACAGCATACTGGAGGTCTGCGGCGTTTTCTGCTGAAAGCTGGTTTTGCTTCGATGCCATTGATGGCCGTGTGTTGGTTAGAAGGAGGTTAGTTTAGGGTCTGCAGCCAGTCTGTCAGTGTGTTAGACACACTGGACCTATACTTGGAGTTATGGTCTGGAGTGCGTTTTCGTACGACAGCAGGAGCACTCTCGAGGCTATCCTGCGCACCCTGACTCCAAATGTGCGTGTCATTCTTATAATTCAACCTGTTGCGCTACCATTCATGTGAAGCATTCCAAGAGGCGTTTTCCAACTGGATAACACTCACCCTCATATCGCTGTTGTAATCCAGCTTTCTCTACGTGATGTCGGCACGTTGCCTTGGTCTGCTGACTCAAAATATATGTCTGCGATCGAACACATATATCATTGGGCAATGTCTTGAGCATTATCCACAACCTGTATTAACCGTTCCTGTATTGACCGACCAACTGCTCAAGCACGAAACTCCATACCAAAAATAAAGATGTGGCATTTATAATACAATGCGAGCTCGTTTGCATACTTGCATTCAACATTCTGGCGGTCTCAGAGGACGATGTGCTCTCCATCACGCTACAGATCATTAAGTCTATTATTAACATATCAACATTTCACATTCGCAATGGATTATCTCGCGCTTAGATTAAGCTGTTATCTTGCAATGTTAATCATTTAAACGTGTTAACTAGACTAATAAATGTATTCCTGAAGTTTCATTAACCTACATTAATTATTTTTCTGGTGTTGCGACTTTTTTCGGTCAGTGTATCTTCACTCTCTTCTGGTGTGACCTACAGGAGACACTGCGATTGTTCCCAACCGTCCCGATGCTTCCTCGGGTGGCCACAGAAGACATCTGGCTGTCTGGAGGCTCTGCAGAGCGGGTGTCAGTTCCTAAGGGTACCCTGCTTTTTGTGCTACCCTTCCTCACACACCGCCTGCCGCAGTTCTTCCAGGACCCACAGCGGTTCGACCCTTCGCGCTTCTTGGAGGACCGTGTCGGCAAGGAACATGCCTGCAGTTACCTGCCATTTGGGTTGGGCGCGCGCAACTGCGTGGGCTCTCAGTACGGCCGCCTGCAGCTCAAAGTCTACCTGGCAGCCATACTGAGGCGCTTCCGTTTCCTGCCATGTAGCCGACGCGAGGACCTGGAGGACAGTGCGCTCTCCTTCAGCCTAAGCCCCATCAAGCCAGTCAGAGTGTCGTGCGTGCCCGTGGATGGCCCTAAGGCATACTGATCATCATATTGGCCAATGTCCTGAGACAGTTTTCATTCCTGTCATAAAGCTTCTGACAGTGACAACACTGACTCTGTCAGTGAACACACCGTCAAGACCAGGATGGTCTCCTGCAAGCCTCAGCATGGTTCCAGCCCATTTGGCCATCCTCGTCATTGCTGAAAATTAAGATCTTCCAGGCCATTATCCTGAGACGCTTTACCTTGCTGTTGCACAGCTACATCTATCACCGTAATCCACCTCCAGAAACTGAACATACAATAACATTAAAATCAAAATAATAATCTAAATACATTGGGACCTGTAATAACTTACTGTTTATTGGGCGGTCCTTAACTTTAGTCATAACTGCTTCCAAGATCGTGAAAACAGTGAAGTATGGTCGACGACATGTTTGTCTTTTTGGCTTTGCAAAGCTCTGCTAACTTGCGAACATTTTCATTTTTCTGTTTTTCTATGTTCAATTTTTGTAGGTAGTACTTAGGTGGTTTAGAGATGGTTGCTGGCAGCCTGTATAAATTTTTGTTCAGAGTTGTAATGTCGTTTACAGCCAATAAAGAGATATTTAATTAAAAGGATTGCATTGATCTTAACAAAAGCGAAGGGCCTCTGCTGGATCCCAGGACATATAGCCACACACCGCACTCCTGGATCTGCAGGTCTTCCTCAACATTTTGCTGCGCTGCTTCCGCTTTTTCCGCAAATTGCTGCTGTGAGAGCCTGGAAAACAATGCACACCATCCAGAGTTTTTAGCCTCTGCAAGGTTTCAGCATATGGAACCACTCTGTAGTGCTGAAGGTCTTTCTGGCAAATGTTCCAAAGTGGTTCTGATTTCTCCTATGCCCCTCTGCACAGGTCCAGCACGTAAGGACTACCATTCAAATTGCTAAAGCTGAATGACTTTCTAGCCAGTATACTGAGGTGTTTGTGCTTTCTGTACAGCTCCTGGGGGGACCTTGAGGACAACAACAATCCTACATACCACTCAGCTGATCAGTCTGCTGCATCCATCTATAGGGCCACTGCACTGCTAATGAGGAACGTCCTCTGGGTCAACATCCTGAGGTCACTGGGAGTACCTGGACGACAGTCCACTGTCCACCATCCTACATATAATCAAGTTTAAAAGGGTTTTCTTCGTAGCTTTTCATGACCTCAGCACATAGGACCATCCTGTAGACTGCTGAAACTGAAGTGTTCTATCTGGACATCATGACGATGTCTCTGCACAGCACAGGTTCTGGATGATGTGGGGGGCAAGTCCTCCTGTTTCGTATCGCAAGGTTTTCCCACTTTCTCCCATATAGCTACTGACAGGATCTGGAGAACAAGCTCTCCGCAATCCAACATACCAACCAGCTGAACAGGGCTTCTTTGTGGTTGCACGATATCCCAGCACATGGGATCTCCCTCCACACTTTTGGAGCTAGTAGGTCTAATATCCTGAGGTTTCCTCACTTCGTTCTACATACCAGGTTTTTATAATAAAAGTACAGCTACTCATGGAGGCTCCAGTGTGGGCTACGGTTATCTTACGGCAGCGAAACGAGTAGATATGCTAACGGGTTAATGCAGAACCATTCACGTTGGTGAACAAATCAGTTTGGATTGTGGACATGAGCTGAAAATTTGGTGCTGTACAGTGTTTTGACGGCGGTATGACATCCACACTGTCATTTGACAATTCACGTAGTGGATTAATAGTGTGGCTATAGATAAGATAGACTGCGCACTTTTAGTGAAACTGTTTTATGTGAATGGCAGTATTTACTGTACTGCATTGAGAGACTATTGCCGAATGAAAGGACTGAGTAGAGTTCCGACGTCATTAAATAGTTTAAAGATGATAACAATGAAATTCCAAAACAAGGGTGAGCTTTGTGTGGTACCTCAGAGAGAAAGGCACCCTATCGCAGTGGAAGATTTTGATGAGGTTGCTGTTCCTGTAACTGACCATGCAGCATGTGCCCTGGGTAGTGCTAGTGTTCATGCAGTGTCACGAGAATTATCCATCCCATGGTCAATAATATGGAAAGTTTTGCGGTCTATTTTACGTTGGTACCTGTACAAGGTACAAACAGCGCAGCAACGGAAACCTCATGATCTGTAGCAATTTTCCTAAATTTGCTGTTCACTTTCTGACATGGATCGAAGTTGATGACATGTGGCCAGGAAATACTCTATGAAGTCGTGAGGCACATTTAACACTATAGGGTACAGTGAATACAAGTTATCTAAGTTTTAGTTGTAGCACTGTGCAATGCTTATTGCGTCAAAGACGATGTTAATGTGGAGTGATGAATGTTATTTTTCGTTCTGGCATTCTAATCGTGGTCATCTTTTTTCCTTTTAAACTGCAGTTTATTGTCTACAACAAACATCATGAGGGATTAAATATACTGTGAAGCAGTGGTCAGAATGCCCAACTCCTTACAAACATGTCAACAAGGTTGTCGTCGGTGAGCACCACATGCTACCCTTACAGCACTTCTTGAGTAATGCAGACTTTCTAAGATGAGGTACCCTAGTACATGGTTTCACAGGACATTATCGATTGAAAATATCGAAAATATGTCAGCTTATTGATTTGTCTCTCTCAAAGATTTGCAGCAATTCTAAGTGCAAATGTGGCTGGACGAAATTGTTTTAGCAGTTCCAATATGTGCTTTTTGCAGTTCAAATTCGCATCAACATTATCACTTAAGAATTTGTTTCCACCCCATTAATATTTTCCTTACCATGTGTTACACTTACCATTGGGGTAGCACCTCTAGACGTGCAGAAATGAATATGTTGTGACCTTTTAAAATTGAGGGTGAGTCGATTCTCAGATAACCAGTTACTGATCCTTTTAATGACACTGTTTACCATTTATTCCGTTTCTGTATGTATGCTTGGACTGATTACAAAACCAATGTTATTCGCAAAAAGAACTAACTCTGCTTTTTGTGTATTACACAGAAGATCGTTTGCTAACGTTTACGAATGTGAGACCTCAGATTTTTGCCCTAGTCAGAGTAATTTCCCCAGGCGACATTCACTGACTTACTAGGTACAATTCTTAGCTTTAATTTGGCTAAATATGACATTATCCATTGGTTGATTGTACAATAACCTCACAAAACTTAAATTTGTTTTTGAAACTACTGTGAGTCACAGAGTCAAATGCCGTAGATAGGTCGCAGAAAAACAATCCGACGCTATTTCATTATTTGGTGCTTGTACTACTAATTGCTTGTAGTGGATTACCCATTTACTATCCTCATATACTTTCTATATCGCTACATCTTCTGCCTGCGACGTCGTCACATATATCTGAACTATTGTTGTCGGCATTGGTTGCTGTTCTCAAGAGAATTTATAGTTGACCAACACCGACAACGATACATGCTGACGTCGTAAGCACAGGTTGATGATATAGTAAATGTATATGAGGATACTAAACGGGTAATTCTGTAGGTATAGGGAGATGAAGATCTAGTAGTCATGGAGGACTGGAATGCAATTGTAAGAGAGGGAGTAGAAGAAAAGGTTACGAGAGAAAGAATCAGTGAACAAAGAAGTGGGATACGGACACACGCCGGCCGCGGTGGCCGAGCGGTTCTAGGCGCCCAGCCCGGAACCGCACGACTGCTGCGGTCGCAGGTTCGAATCCTGCCTTGGGCATGGATGTGTGTGATGTCCTTAGGTTAGTTCGGTTTAAGTAGTTCTAAATTCTAGGGGACTGATGACCACAGCTGTTAAGTCCCATAGTGCTCAGAGCCATTTGAACCATTTTTTTATGGACACACTGAGGAATGAAGAACTACGCTTGGAGTGCACTAAGGCTCTCGACACTGCGATACTGAATAGCTCAGTAGGCAAATTAGTTGAAGAAGAATGGACATTTCTAAAAAGTTTCATCACAGAAGTTGGAAAGAAAATCATAGGTACAAAGAAGGTAACCGTGAAGAAACCATGGGTAACAGAAGAAATACTTCACTTGATTGACGAAAGAAGAAAATACAAAAATTTTCCCTGAAAATCAGGTATAGTGAAATTCAAGTCACTTAGGAGTGAAATAAACAGGAACTGCTGTGAAGGTAAGGCGAAATGGCTGCATAATAAAAGTTAATAAATCGAAGAAGAAATTATTGTAGGAAGAAATGTCTCTGCTTATGAAAAAGTTAAAAGAACTTTCGGTAAAATTAAAAGAAAGGGTGGTAATATTAAGAGTGCAATGGGAATTCCCCTGTTAAATACAGAGGGGAAAATGGACGCGTGGAAAGACTACACTGAAGGCCTCTGCGAGTGTGAAGTCTTGTCAATCAGCTTAAACATCTCACGCATCCAATTTGTTGTCAAGAATCATATACAGAGGAATGGATAACAAGACTAAGAATGAGTTATATGATGATCAGTTTGGCTTTAGGGAAGTTAAAGACACCGGAGAAGCGAGAAACTTAACATCAGAACTGGAGATCACGAAGCAGACGAAGCTAAGAAATATTGCTACCCACTCAGCAGAATAACCGATGGCGTACAAAGCAAGGACATAAAAGCAGATTAGCACTGGAATAAATGCATTCCGTGCCAAGGGAAGTCTTCTAGCATCTAACATGGCTCTCAATTTTAAGGAGAAATTTCCGTTTCCAACACAGCACTGTATGGTCATGTGACAAGGACAATAGGAAGACCGGAACAAACGAGAATCGAAGCATTTGAAAGATGGTGCTACAGAAGAATGCTGAAATTTAGGTGGATTGCTAAAGTAAAGAATGTGGGGATTCCTTGTAAATTGGTGAGGAAAGGAATATGTGTATAAAACTGACAAGAAGAAGGGACAGGATGATTCCTGATAAGACATGAGGGAATAACTACATGGTGCTAGAGGCGCTGTAGATAGTAGAAACTGTAGAGGAAGATAGATATTGAAATATACCCAGCAAATAATTGAGGATGTATGTTGCAGTTGCTACCCTGAGACGAAAAGGTTGTCACACGAGAAAAATTCGTAGCGGTTCGCATCAAAGCAGACGGAAGACTGACGATTCAAAAAGAAAAAAATGGTGAAATTTGTTGAGTGAACATGTCAATTGCATTCCTGGTAGAGTAACTCTTGTGAAACCGACTATGGTTTGATGAGGATATTATTGTCGCTCAGGTGAAATACTATTCTAGAATACATCACCTCAAAAATTTTGCAAATTGACGTCAGCAGTGAAAGCAGGTAGGTAGGTACTGATATCTCTCCAGTCACGTTTCTTGTGCAGGAGTTTGACAACATCATGTTTCTGTCCCTCTGTAAAAATTGAGTTAGTAACGCATTTCAGACAAGATAGGACTTATTGTTAGGTAACAAGTCCTTAGAACTGTATTGAAAACATTATCAAGACCAGATGAGCTTTTATTTTAGATAGAGTATATATAGTTTTGTTATTTGCAGAAGGAGAGGTTGGTGATACATTCATAGTACTGACTCTTATGAGACTTACTTTTTCAACACACTGCAGGAATTTTTTCCTGAACTTTTTCTCCCTATACTTTCTACTACAAATAGAAAATGATCATTGAATATATTTGCTACCTGTGAGTCGTTATTTATAAACACTTCCATTGAGTTCGTAGTGACACCATCCTACTCTGTGTCTAGAGAAACGATAAACTAAACGATGACGTTTGAAAAATCAACAACTGTTGCCTAAATCTCAGTTGGTTCTGTTCTTCCAGTGAGACACTTTTACATACATTTGCAGGAAACTGGGCGACAAGACAGTCGAAGAAACACATACACAACAGGAAGATGCTGGAACAATTTTTAACGTTCTCATGTAAACAAACATCTGTACTTATAAAACAAGAAATGAGATTCTGTGCATAATGGAGATTCTGTGCAGAATCGATGAGGCAAGGAGTATGGCCAAAATTACCTATCAAATTGGACAGTATGATAGAACATGCATTCAGACTTCATAGAATGTAAATGGTAAAAATTGTAGTTGAACACAAAGACTGGAATGTTGACAACAAGTAAATGAAATAGGTGCATTTCTGAGATGAAGATATTGCAACAGGAAAGGAAATCATGGTGGGCCACATAATACTGCTCATAGTTTTTAATAATTGCCCCTCCTTCTCCAAATAAAAAAATAAAACTAATAGTGCTGAGTTGCATACGAATGTAGACTGTAATTGCTGAATTACTCAGCATCCACAGTACCTACACTTTCCTGTAGATGATCACTGCAACAGTTTATGTGCATACATTTAATTTTAGAAATGATAATAATACTATCATTTATCACCTTCAGGGAAGTTTTTAAGTTTGTACCTGCACAAGCAAAACACAAACAATTGAAGATTTCTATATTAAAACAATTATTGCGCACATCATTTGTTGTAAGTTAACGAATACATCTAAATAAAAACTTTAGTCAGAAATTTTTTATTTTAATGTATCACCGTTTGTCAGTCTATCCTCTTTTACAGTTTAAGTTTATCTCAGATTAACATTTAAGGGCCTATGATTGAGACTTTCAAGTTATAAGCTGAATGACTGATTGGTAGTAAGCATATCAAGCGCCATTGATATAAACTGCCTATCTTTACAAATGGTGTTGTTATACTTGTACTAGATCTAAAAGATTCACTTGTACTCATTAGTTACATATGGAGGTTACACAAAGAGAAATGGTTGAAAAGAAAGAAAACTTCACAAATATAATAATTGAGCTCAAATGCTGTGGTGGAATGCTTTGTCTGGTCTCCACATTGCACTCTCAGGCTACACACTGATTATATTGCTGTCATGTGAGTGTCTTTGATGCCTGATGAGCTCCAGGTCACTGACAGTAAACAAACAGAGATCAATGTTGTGCAGGCCAGGCAACATTACATGAACGCAAAATGGCTAAATGAAACCATAAAATTTAGGAAAGAAGAAATGCGCTAGTAGCCATCTCTCCAGAATATCATTTCCTTCAAGAGTGTTACTTCCTCAGGTTTGTTGGAGAAACTCTGTAAAGTTTGTAAAGCACCAGAAGACATACTGGCGGAAGTAAAGCTGTGATGATGGCTTCTTAGTAGTGTTTCGATAGATCAGTTAGTAGAGCTTCCGATCACAGGGAAGACAGAGGTGCACAGTCCTAGACCTAGTGTGATACTCAGGTATAATTTTGAGCCATGATTCCATAATAATCGGTTCCTACCACTTGTTAAATCTTGCTGCTCTTGATATTCTAGAGACGGTATCACAAGCATGCTGAGAGAGAACATGTCTGTTGGTCGAGCATGCACACTCCCTCCAGGTCTCAGTGACTACCGACTGTTGGGCGTAGTAACTTGTGTTGATCAACGAGCACTGAAATTCGATTCATTGTGTTCTGGGTAGCTGTGTAAAGTGTGCCCGCCAAATATGTAAAATTACTGCTTCCCTCTGCCCTCATGATCGTGGATTTCAGTCGGTACATTTCCTGCTCAAATTTCCTTGGTTTGTGGATGCTGAGTCGCCAATATTTACTTTCCACCCTAAAACAGGAGTAAAAATAAAATTGGTGAGTACGTTTTGCTATGTGTGACTAAAATGTTTATTGCATCTTGACCAACTCTTGCTACAGAGACTGAGTTTGTATTCTCAACCTGCAACAATGGTTAGCTTTCAGTAATGACTGTTATTTTGATCTTTGACCATCAGTGTGGATCAGAATTACAGCTTATCAGGGTTGAGTAATTTAAAGCTTACTTTTAAAGTCAAACAGAATATAAATTTCAGTGAATTTGGTATTGTGAAATTTTCATTTCGTTTTTTTTTTTGTATAAAGAAATTAATCTTTTAAATTTTCGTTTAAGGACCCAAATGTTAAAATTTGAAAGACTTTAATCTCCGACCTAATTTCTCTTTTGAAAACTCATGTGTCAAACTTCAAAGGGCTTCATGAGATTTATTGTCATGCATATTACAATTTAGTTCTATTATTAATTTAAATTTCTCTCTGTGTACTCAAGAAAGTCTGCCCTAAGCTCAGGCTGGACACCTCGTCTTAACATCTGTTTAATGACTAGATGTATGTGTTTCAAGCCTTAATTGTGATTAATATTACCAGCTTTTTTCCTGTTTAAAATTTTGTGAAAATTGATTTTATGATTTGCAAAAAAGTCTAACTTTCAAAATTTCGTTGTGGCATCTATTAAATGTCATATAGTGTTTCTTAATAGTTAATTCAGTCAGTGTTAAAACGCTGTTGAGGAAAATATATGTTCTTGAGAGTCCTGTTGTTGGCTATGTTCCTTATCATTTCCATTTCCATGACATTGCCACTCAATTGGGAGCATAGTATGCCTCTTTTAGTCGGTGGGGTTATTGCATATTAAAAAAAGTTAATAGGAAAAAAGGTAGTCTTAGTGTTGGAAATGTATATTGCTTGTTCTGTTTGTTCACAATGGACAAGGGAGCTGTACTCGGAATGTTATATTTGGAGTCTACCAACTACAATAGATCATGACAATATGTTGTTGGTCCAAAGACGTCAACTTCAGTGAGTTAAGCCAGTGTTTGCGCAGTGCATTCGATCACCAACTCTGCTGTATGCAATGTTTTAGTTTCTGCAGTTGAAGTAAATGTGGAATCATTGCAGCAAACTTCTGCTTTGTAATTGCAGACCTTTGCAGTACAATATTCAGGACTTACAGGTTTTCAATACAGACCCCAACTAAGCCCCTATTATTGAACAGCTGCACGATAAAGCCATTAAGCAGAAACTTAGTACCAGTTTATTAAACTGGAAAGATAACGCCGTTCAAAGTGGAGTGGAATTTTTTCTTCCTGACCGACCTGCTCAGTGTCACAGGCAGTGAGCGTTGGAGCAGGAGGAGCCAGTTCAACAAATCACCTAATCCACTTCTGCCAATATCACAAAACTTCAACAACCCTGCCAGTTGAAACAAGTTGTGAAATTATGGACCTTTTATGGTTAACTGCTCAGTTACAAAAGTATGTGGAATTGGGTAATTTAAAGCTTACTACTACTAATATTGCTTTTCAATAGTTCAGTTTGTTATTTAAAATAGTTGTCCATGCATATAGGACAGAACTAAAATTTTTATATTGCAAAAAAGGATCTTACCTGGGAGAATCACCAAGAATAAACCTCGCTAGTCAAGTTAGTGAATTAAAATTATTCAAAGATCCCAAGTTCGAGTTTCGGTCCGGCACACAGTTTTAATCTGCCAGGAAGTTTCATATCAGCGCACACTCTGCTGCAGAGTGAAAATCACAATCTGGAAGTTAGTAAATTGTTAGGTAACCTAGAAACTCTTACCATAGCCTCGAAAACTGAATTAATCACGCAGGAAGGGACTAAGGCACAATGATGAAATGAAATGGAACGCTATGTAAGGATTATAGAGAGTTAGCAAAATAAAATCAAAAATCTTTCAAATGACCAGAAGTAATTTAGTGCAGAACAGTACAAAATACTTGTTATATCAATGTGAAGTTGGTTAATTTTTTCATTAAGATATGCTGCACTGCTTGTTTGGAATACTTAACGATTCAGATTTTGTAACATGTTCTTTGCCTAAATACTGTATAGTAATTGCATCATAAACATTTGCAAGCTCTTTTACATCTACTAATATTCTACCTTTACAATCAAGAAAACCTATAGTTGCTATAAAAATCTTACTTAATTCTTTCTGAAATTGCTAATTAAGTTATATATTTTGAGATCAATGTTATCTAATTTGTTAAGTATTTTTGCTGTTTTTGGTTGTGAAGATTCTAATTCCTCAGACTTTACTTTCATTTCTGGTTTTACTTTTTCAGTGCTCCGCTTAATGCTCAAAATGATGTCCGTCAACCTCAATGCATTTCACAATACGTGTAACAGCATGAGTTCTTAGAAATGATAAGTTCACAAAGGTACATGTATCACATTGGAACAACCGAAATGAAATGTTCAAACGTAGCTACGTTCTGTATTGTAATTTAAAAAACCTACCTGTTGCGAACTGATCGTCTAAAATTGTGAGCCATATGTTTGTGACTATTACAGCGCCATCTGGCACAAAGCGAAAAAGTGGTCCAAGTAAAACATTCATATTTCTTTACATACTACATGAATATATAATAAACAATGAGGGTTCCTATTTAAAAGAATGCAGTTGATATTCGTTTGATCTATGGCAGCACCATCTAGCGGGACAACCATAGCGCCATCTGGTTTCCACCTGGAAGCTAGACAAGTTTCGTTCTTTGTAGTTTTTTCGTTTCGTGAGATATTTGGCCCAGTCACGATCAATGGACCACCCTGTATACATCGAAGCAGCAATGTTGGAAATAAAACAAACATTCAAAAGTGGGAAAAAAATTGAAGGAGAAATGATATCAATGATGAGATTCGCTGATGACATTCCTGTCCTCAGTAAAAGTGTAGAACAGTTGTAGGGTCAGTTGATTGAAATGAAGGGTTTAAGGGGAGCCGGAGATGCCTATGCTGCCCATGTTAAAATCAGTAAGTTTGAGGAACATTTATGAATAAACTACCAAATACAAAAATTTGAATTTTTTTTACATATAGAGTGGTTTAGTGTTGCAGTTATGACAGAGGGATTTTGGAGTATCTTTTCTAGTTTCCTTCAAATTATTTTTTTATTAATGATCCAAATTTTTTTACAAATAATTGCTTTGTAATTAAACTGAAATGAAACTACTGAACATATTGCCAAATGGCTGTGTTACAGTGTAAGTTTGACCACTAGGAGTGCTGTATAAAAATTTCATCTCTCTAGCTTGAGTGGATTTTGAGAAAATGTTCCTTGTATTCGAAAAATTCTAATTTATGGGAAATGGCTATCAAAGTTTCTCAATACATTCCTGCACTATAGGATGGATTATCAGGGTCTTCTTCTTCATCCTCCAAAAGCTTCCTCTTCTGTCTTCTTTTCTAGCCTGTTGTTCCATCATACTTCACATGCCTTTCTCTTCTTTCTGCCCCTCTTATCCTTTCTCTGTCAATATTTCTTAGTGCTCGTACAGTGTTCACCCCAGCTGTAAATCCTAACGCCTTCATAACTTCACACTTCACACTGTTCCCTTGGTTTTAGGTTGCTATTGCATCATAAATGCCAAAGTGCAGTGTTTTTATGCTTACAAACACTATTTTAGGAATCACTTTCCAAATCAAATTGTTTACGCTCTCATTAGGATTCTGCGTCTTTCCGTGTCCACATTTGTGTAACAATTCTGGCTGTGCTAAGTCATGAAAAATTGGTTTTATTGCATTTATCACAGCTGCTGGCAAACCATGTTTGTGATCATAGTCCTTTTTTGCATTATATTTGCACCAGGAATCTTTTGGGTACAGGCTGTGTTGAGGGTATTCATTCGAAGAGGCAGTATGAAGGAACAATGCCCACACTGCTTTTCGCATGTCACTAACATTACTAGTATTTTGCCTTACAGCATACCCATAGTATCTCTGTAGACGTTCAATCACCTCATCAGTAAGCCTGCCTCTCCCTCCTATTGTCTTTCCATCACTGAGCTTACTTGAACCCAAAGTTTGTTTGAGCCTTCGAAGTCGTGCACCCATACACTTTTGCACATGCCCAATGCATTCCAACTTTTCAACTACAAATTCATTTCCATATGGTTTCAGTTCCTCTATAGTCTTGAAACCTTTGGAGTCACCATCCCCAAGGTAGTATTTGTACCTAACGTTGTATCTGGGAACTGAACGTTCAAAAATTTGTTTCACTCCGTCCACTTTAATTGTTATACTTGATCCACTAAAATTTGCCTCACAGGTTCCACTGTGCTCTCCTTTGATTTTATTTTTGCACCTAGCAAAAAAAATCGTAATTTTTTGGATTTGACCACCACTGGCTCCCCTTAATGCGTAAAGAACGTGGTCTCAAAGTAGATCGAAAATAGACAAAAGTAATGAAAAGCAGTGGAAATGAAAACAGCTGACACGGGGGTGCGAATCCATCTTCTTGGAGAATAGCACCTTGACACCCACACTGTGGGATGCAGACAAGCTGGCGGTGGCTCCCTTATGCACGGCAGAACACTCACCAGGGCATCAGTGAGTTTAGTGAAGATCGTGCAAGGCACTATGACGGCCAAGGAGTATCGTACACTGGTTGCAGATCATGTACACACCCTCATGATGACGGCAGTTAGATTTTTCAGAAAGATAATGTGCCATGACAAAAGATGTGGAGTATGATGAAGTGGTTCGAACAACACAATGGTGACTTCCAATTGATGTAATGGCCCCCCAACTTGCCAGATCTGAACCCAATCGAACACATCTGAGACGTGATCTAACGTAGCGTCAGAGCTCATCACAACCCTCCACGACATTTACAGGAATTTGGTGACTTATGAGTGCAGTTGTGGTGCCCACCCATTCCAGCGACCTACCAAGGCCTTACTGCTTCCACGTCATGACGTGACGCGATCCTGCTGTTATCCGTGCCGAAGGTGGACATACTGGCTATGACGTAAGTGGTCATAATGTTCTGGTTGATCTGTGTAGAGCGTAAAAGCTGGAGAGCAAGACACATGGGAATAGATCCAGCAAAAATTGAGGACGTAGATTGCAATTGAATCTCTGAGATGAAAAGGCTGGCAGCCTTAGTAGACTAATGACTAAAAAAAAAAAAAAAACAAAACAAAAAAAACAGCCTCTTCCAAAAAACGCTGCGTTTCTGATTAAAGCTGTCTGTCGCAACTTCAGTTCCTTTGGGGATATCGAATACCTCCTTTTAAAGTGCTGTTATTTTGATTCCAGTGCAACACGAGTAACCTATGATTCATCAGCGGTGACATTGCGGCTTAAAATCATATTCCATTCCAAACAGAGGAATGGTATGAGATAATGATGAAACGTGTAGCGTCTGTCATCCCAATTTTTCTGAACCATGTTATTGTTCCTCATTGTGATATTTGTATGACCATCTTTAAAGTCTCTAAATGCTCTACACAATTTTCTAATGATTTCTGAATCATTTTATGTTATTTTATTTTTTGTTGATATATTTATTTTACACACACGCATGTCTATATACACGACTTTTTTTTAGTCATCAGTCTGCAGACTGGTTTGCTACGAACTCCCACGGATTCCTCTCTTGGGCCAACCTCTTCATCTGAGAGTAGCACCTGCACCCTTAATAATTTGTTGGATGTATATCAAACTTCGTATTCCCCTACAGTTTCCACCTTTTGCCGAACCCTCTAGTATCATGGAAGTTGTTCCTGATACTGTATTATTATGTCGCTTTTCCTTTTAGGTGTTGTGCAGTATGTTCCTTTCTTTGGCGATTCTACAGAGAATCTCTTCACTCCTTAAGTTACTGGTTCACCTAATTTTCAAATCCCTTCTATGGTTACGCATTTATAATGCTTTAACTCTTCTTTTTTTCAAGTTTCTCTACGTTCATTTATTTACTGCCACGGAAATCTGTGCTCCAAATGAATATTCTCAAATGTTTCGGCCTAAAACTAAGATCTGTGTTTAATCAACAATGACCTATTTGCCATTGCAGGACTGACTCTTCTGTCCTCCTTGCTTGTTGGTCATTTGCTCCTTTGCTTCCCAGGTAGCAGCCTTGCTTGACTTCATCTACTTGGTGGTCACCATTTCTGATGTTAAGATTATTGCTAATCTCATTTCCCTTACTCCTGATTACTTTTATGTCTCTTCAGTTTATTTTCTATCCATATTCTGAACTCATTAGACTGTTCATCCCATTCAACAGATCCTCTAATTCTTCTTCACTTTCGTTAGGGCGAGTAAGGCCATCAGCGAATTTTTTCACTGATATCCTTTCACCACGAATTTTAATCCCACTCTTGAACGTTTTATTTCCGTCTTTGCTTCTTCGATGTATCACTGAACAGTAAGGGCGAAATACTGTATCCATTTCTTACACCCTTTTAGTCCAAACACTTCGTTCTCGGTCTTACAGTATTATTGATTCCCTTTCGTTCTGGTACATATTGTGTCTTATTCGTGTTTCCCTGTAGCTTGAAAGCCGTCTGCTGTAAACGACTTTCAAGTCATGTATTCGTACACATGTTTCTAAGCACTTCTATGAATCAAAGAACCTATAGCTTATGTTTCCTTTTGTCCGAGTATACTTATATTTGGATGGAGACTACAGGGTTGTCACTAGCCAGCACTTTTAACATTTAGCATAGCCAGCCAACCATATGGCTTGGTGTGGACACGTGAGTTCACTGCGCCAGCGTGCCTGACTGCACAAAAACTCACTGCAACGTCTTCTGCCAGCCACAGTGACACTGAGATGCGCACACTGATGCTACACTGTGAAGGAATCTGGTGACCTGGTTGCAGACTCAGACTGTATTTATATTTGTATGTTACATAGGATGGTTTGAAATTGTATTTCACATGAGCAATGCTAGTTCATTGGGTGTGTTTATGTTGTAACATGTATGGATCGATATGTAATTTAGTTTTAGTAATGTGAGCTTACATGCCACTAATGTCACTATCTTAAAACGCATTAGATAATATTACAGCTGCATGTTTGAATATGGTAATATTTTTCTGTCTTTCGTGAACTCATGGGTGAGTACATAGGACATAGTCTATCAAAGAGCATTTGTATGTACAATAATAGGCAGGACATTATGACCAACGACCTAATATCTGGTATGTCCAGTTTTGGCACTGATAACAACAACGAAGCGTCATGGCATGGGAGGAGTCAGGGTTTGGTAGGTCGCTGGAGGGAGTTGCCACCACAACTGCACACATACGTCACCAAATTCCTGTAAATTCTGAGAATGGGGTTGACTACCTCTGACACCACATTGTCACACATCTAAGTACGTCTTCATCACAATTAAATTTTCAGAAACATTATAAAATAATACATAGAAAATTAAGTTTGACGAAATTATTAACCAAGATGACAATTGGCATGGCATACAATGGTTACTTACCAAAAATTACATTGTGAGAAAGCAATGGTCAAAGTTTTGAGCAGATATGCTCAAGTCCAAAGTTATATTTAAACACATTCAAGCCTTTGGAGTGCATGTCTTGCTAGCAACAACATTAGAATATTCGGCCTAATGGCTTAAATTACTGTTGTAGAAACAATACAAGCTGCATCACCTATTGGCCAATGAAGGTGACATGTGCCCATTTGAGATATTTAATTACTCACTGAAAGGCTGTCAGGCTGATGGTATAGATTTGCACTGAAAACAAAACTGCTCTATTTTACTACTGTTCTTCGAAAACGAATTAGGTCAGTCATCTGCTCATAAGGAATCTTTTTTAAAAGTACATAGGTCTTTCTCAACCGTATCGATAGTTGTTTGATCAGGTACATTAGTATACAGATTCGTAATATCTAGTGATAACAGTTTAGTAATTTGATCACACTGCAAATCTTTGATTTTACTGACTGGGTTTTAATTATTGATGACACAATAATTATTTCGAAAGCAAATGATCTTTTATTTCTTTCATGGCGAAACCTATACATACTGTTTACAAATGGACATATTGGATGGTGAATTTTACAAACATTAAACTGGAAACATAGTTTTGGGGCTATGGATTCACATTTATAAGCTATTTTTAATGAAATGGTTTAAGCAAATGCATAGCACTATTAATGGCAAGGCTAATTCCTATTTGTATCGTAGGGTTGGATACTCATGTAGCACCAGATCATTATTCTGTCCAAAAGCTGTAAAGCCATAGATTCCTATTCGTTCTGTATAGCAATGATTACAGAATTCACTTTTTCACACCTCTTTTACTCTGAAATTAATATTTTTAATCAATTTTTATCATTATTACTGTGACAGCAGCTTTTAACTGGATGTTTCTCAGAAATACAATGTATGCCGAGAAGCATCTAATTTGATGCTATCAGGGCCTATTTTAAGATTTGCACTCATATTTTCTACAACATTTAGCCCTGACACTATATTTTAGCCCATTACCCAACTATGTCTCAGATGGGGACATGTCACTGTCTACACCCAATAGGTGGTGTAACTTGTATTTTTTTTTTTGCGTCAGCAATGTAAGCCACTGGGCCAATTGCTCAGTGATATCCCTAGTAAGGCAAACATGTCTAATTTTAATACTGACTTGAGCACGTCTGCCCAAAACTTTGATTACTGCTTTCTCACAAACTAATTTGACATAAGAGACCTTTGCATACCTTGATAATTGTCAAACTGCTTTCTCTCTCTCTCTCTCTCTCCCTCTCTCTCTCTCTCTCTCTCTCTCTCTATATATATATATATATATACAGGGTGTCCCAGCTATCTTGTCCACCCAAAATAACTCTGGAACAATAACAGCTATTCCAAAACGACTTTAACCGGTGTCAATGTATTATTCGTTTCGGACCTCTTGATATGTATGGGGGTGTGATTACACATGTCAATCGCATCGCAATTACGAGCAGCATGGGGTTCACGCCTGAGCCTTCGGACATGTGCTAGCAGCGCATGTCGAGTGTTTCAAGTGTCTACTTCGCGTCTCATTATCTCGGGATGTAATGGGAATATTGCTATGCTATCAACGCCATTGTGTATGTGCTTTGTCATGCTATGGATTGCTGAAGATAAAATATAGGAGGTCCATTTAAAAAACATAAGTTTGTGTTAAAAACACATATGCTTTCGTTTTAGAATGTTCCCAAATGTGTACATTCATGGGCCCCAGCCCTGCATTGATACCGGTGAAAGTCGTTTTCCAATAGCTGTTATTGTTCCAGAGATATTTTGGGTGGACAAGATAGCTGGAACACCCTGTATATATATATATATATATATATATATATATATATATATATATATATATATATATAATTTAATTCTGATGAAGGCATCCTTGGAGGTGTCGAAATATAGGTCAATGTATGAAACATTCATTTGCAACCAGTGGGCTTTTTGATTCCTATATTGAAACTTATATATGGTTTCGGATCGATAGCTATATTTAAAGCTGTAGTATATGATACATGTTTCTATTTATTGAAGAAGGAATTTCTGAACTAAATATAATGGAACTGAAACTAATAAGTTTGTCGATATAGAATTTACTAATATATCCATTATGATTGAAGCTTGTGACTTTCTTAAAATTAACTTCACTATAGACTAACTTAATGATTTTTGAATATTAAAAAATTAAAAGACTTCTATAAACTAATGAACATAACTGAATCATACTTCTATGAAACACTTAATAAGAAACAGAAAAATCGAGAATCCATTACCTTTCTCAAATACTGAACACAATGATATAATTTTTGAAAATAAACATTTACAACAATAGTTAATTACTACTTATGCAGAAAGGCATTCTCGGTCGGGCACACAGTTTTAATCTGCCAGGAAGTTTCATTTAAAGAAAAGTTACAAACTCTATTTTCCAAAAGTAATATAAACCAAATTGAGCCAAGTCAAAATGTGATGAAACCTACATTATGAAATTAGTTCAAGTAATATTAAAATTATTTAAGGGTTAAAAATAAATTTCAGTTGATCTTGGGAGTACAAAATGCAAACGAATGATGATGTCAAGGAATATGGAGATCAAACCCTAAGTAATAGGATTACTACTGAAAAAGATATAATCAATAAATTTTATAATGTAAAATAAAAAATGATTACAAAACTGACTGCTTTTAAACCTTGTTGTTCCAGCTGGACATTTAAGAGAATTAATGGAATACAATTTACAATTAATAGTTACCCTCTATTAAGAAGGTCAGGTAACATCAGCTTACAAGAAAAAAAATAGAAGTCAAGAAGTAAAAGCTTCTGTTAATGTGAAAAATAATGATTAAAAATGTCTTCTGTGGGTTATAAAAACTGCATTATTCCTATAAAGAAAAATCCACACAGAGTTGCGGAATATAAAAATGTAGAACTCAATATTAACCATAGACTTAAAGATTTTTAATTACGAATTAAGGCTGATGGTTTATAAAAATTAATGCCATAGTTAATAAATCTGTTCTTCTTTTGATAAGAAATATCAGGTACATCCATTTCATTCAACAAAATTTTAAAAAGGAGACCAAAACATACTAATTTTTTATAGTTTGTAGAAGGAAATATTTCACCCAAGTGTTGGATAAAATATTTATCTAGACTTGTTTCACCTGAAGTCTCAAAACATAAAAAACCAAAATTTATTTGTAACATGTGTTCATCACATTCCAGTAGGACTGAGTAAGATGGCGGACAGTGCAGTGCATCGTATTGCGAATGCTCTTGTGATGATCGGAAAAGTGGCAGAAGAAGGAGGACATATGAAGAAGGAAATGAAGAACGATTTACCAGAGGCGGTGAGTGAAATAAGAAAATGCTTAGGACCTTTGAAAAACGAAACAAAAGCAAAGATGGTGGAGAATAGGAATCCTACAAGAGACGTTAGGAACATCCAACAAGAGGAGACGAGCAGGGGGAAGACAGCTGCACTGGTGGACAACTAGCGACATCTATTGGAGAAACGCAGGAAACAGCACATAGCGGACAGTGGCCTGCTGGGCACTAAGCGACATGTATTGGCGCAACACAGGAAACAACACATAGCAAACAATGGACTGCTAGTCACCTAGCGACATCTATTATCGAAACGCAGGACACAGCACATAGCGGACAGAGACAGACAGAAGAGACACCTACAGGATCTGAGAAGAACTGCAATGGAGACATCGGTGTGGGTAGCTTTCTGGAAAAAGCAAAAAAAGACGGAAATAAGACGGAAATGGGAGAACGGAGGCGTAAAGTGGAGGAGATAACTGAATTCCTAAAAAACCAAGTAGGGATATTAATACAAGAGCAAATAAAGAAAAGTCTAGAAAAGCAAAGCCACCTAGACACAGAGAAAACCAAAACTGATGGAAACAACATACAAACTAAATACAACAACAAAGTTAAACCAGAGGGAACGACAATATACAGAAATCCTCTGCTCCAGCAACAAAATCAGGTCCAAATCAATACACACGAGCAACATAATAAAACCCGAAATCAGGTCAATGAACTAGAGGAACCGACTTGGAGTACTGTGATAGGGAGGAGCGGGTATAGAAGAAACCAGAGTAATAATAAAACCATAATGGCTACAAAAAAAGACGAAGAAATGCAAGCAGCAGAAACAACAGTGTGGCTATACATCGGTAACTTAAAGAGAACCACCACAACTGCTACAGTAGTGAAATACCTTAAAAAGAACGGAATACTGGGACAACTAGAGTGTGAAGAACTGCGCACACTGGGCGACAAAAAAGCTTTCAAAGTAGTCATTCCATTTGAAAAGCTACAAATCACACAAGAACCATGATTCTGACCAGAAAACGTAAAAGTACGTCGATTTCGTTTCCCAAGCCGATCAATGGAAGACTGAGCAGAGCTCAACTGAACTAAGAAGAAAACCAGAGGAGCAAGAAATAAAAGCAGTCTTATGGAATACAGAGGGAGTAAAAAGTGCTCTTAACCTAACACCAACAGACATTCTGCAAAACTCGGATCTTGCAATTCTAACAGAAATCTTCCTGATAGACAGCTGGCAACATAACGATTTCTGTAATTATTACCTAATGGCAAAGAAGGGAGGAATATCTATCGTATTGAAACCTTGGATGACGCCCACCAAAAAAATCGTAAAACAAGAAAATAGTACTTTCAAATAACTTCCGGGAATTCAGCCAGGTAACACTTTCAGCGACCGCCGATATTTCGGCGGGAGAACACCCCGCCATTTTCAAGGCAAACTGCAACGGACAGGCGGCGTACATGCAAATTTAATACCTCGGTTCTCGGACCCAAGCAGGAAAGATAACACACACACACTGAACACTAGTGCCACCAAAGATGGCCAAAGTCAGAGCTATCGATAGTGAGACTATGAATTCGCAGGTGAGGTAGCATTGAGTCTGTCCCTCTGTTTCTTGACAAGGGAGAGAGCCGGATTCCAAACAGAGTTTAAACAGAAACCTCCATCCCTGTTAACAAGGTTGCTCGCTAATTTAATCTCAACTGCCTCCCGAATCACACTGTCCCAATAGCTGGACGTGCATGCCAATATCTCGGTGTTATTATATAACATGGAGTGACCAGTATCCAAGCAATGTTCGGCAATAGCAGATCTATTTGGCTGCTGTAATCGTGTGTGCCGTTTATGCTCAGTACATCTGTCCTCCACGGTCCTGATACTTTGACCAATATATGCCATGCCGCAGCTACAAGGGACACGATATACACCCGCCTTACGCAGTCCAAGATCATCCTTAACGGAACCCAAAAGTGCTCTAATTTTAGATGGAGGTCGGAAAACACATTTCACATCGTATTTCCGTAAAATACGACCGATCTTATTGGACGTGTTTCCTACGTAAGGCAAGAAGGCAGTAGACTTAGGTGTTGACTCAGAATAATCATCAATCACCTGATGTACAGTTGGTCGATAGCGCAACGCACGTTCAATCTGTCTATCACTGTAACCATTTTGACGAAATGTAACTTCAAGATGGGACAGCTCAGCTGGCAAAGTCTCAGCGTCAGAAACGATATGTGCCCTGTGTACCAAGGTACGAAGTACCCCTTCACGCTGAGCCGAATGGTGACAACTATTAGCTTGTAAGTACAAGTCGGTGTGAGTACGTTTCCTGTAGACTGCATGTCCCAATGATCCATCATCCTTCCTCTTAACCACATCAGGTGATTGATGATTATTCTGAGTCAACACCTAAGTCTACTGCCTTCTTGCCTTACGTAGGAAACACGTCCAATAAGATCGGTCGTATTTTACGGAAATACGATGTGAAATGTGTTTTCCGACCTCCATCTAAAATTAGAGCACTTTTGGGTTCCGTTAAGGATGATCTTGGACTGCGTAAGGCGGGTGTATATCGTGTCCCTTGTAGCTGCGGCATGGCATATATTGGTCAAAGTATCAGGACCGTGGAGGACAGATGTACTGAGCATAAACGGCACACACGATTACAGCAGCCAAATAGATCTGCTATTGCCGAACATTGCTTGGATACTGGTCACTCCATGTTATATAATAACACCGAGATATTGGCATGCACGTCCAGCTATTGGGACAGTGTGATTCGGGAGGCAGTTGAGATTAAATTAGCGAGCAACCTTGTTAACAGGGATGGAGGTTTCTGTTTAAACTCTGTTTGGAATCCGGCTCTCTCCCTTGTCAAGAAACAGAGGGACAGACTCAATGCTACCTCACCTGCGAATTCATAGTCTCACTATCGATAGCTCTGACTTTGGCCATCTTTGGTGGCACTAGTGTTCAGTGTGTGTGTGTTATCTTTCCTGCTTGGGTCCGAGAACCGAGGTATTAAATTTGCATGTACGCCGCCTGTCCGTTGCAGTTTGCCTTGAAAATGGCGGGGTGTTCTCCCGCCGAAATATCGGCGGTCGCTGAAAGTGTTACCTGGCTGAATTCCCGGAAGTTATTTGAAAGTTGTATACGCCAGGAGAAACTCAGGTCTCACATTGTTTACCTCTACGGGGAGGAAATGTATCGGTGTTTACGTAAGTTGGATAAACTTCGTAGCTGTCGAGTTAGACTGCAATGTGCTTTGTCGTTTTTATTGAGGTGTCGTGATGAAAATCATGTCCCAACATTTGCTAAGGTTGTGCACCATATTAATTCTCCTGCCGCCAATCGAATTAAGCAACGTGCTGGCTTGGCTCTTGTTCGCGAAAGGATTCGTTTTACTCGTCGACGTTTGGATTCTGTTTCCAAAGAATTGTATCGTTTTCATTTAATGGTTGCATCTGAAGTGTCTGATTTCACTTGGGATTGGTTGGACGGTGCCTCATGGACCCAAGCTGACTGGGAGTACAACTCCGTTACTGCCCGGCATTTGGCAAAGTTTGAACGTTTTCATCGCGCGGAGTCGGATGTTATATCTCGACGTTCTGTGATAAATCTCACAGAGAAATCTTTTGACGACGCAACCTTATCCGTGCTAGGGAAAGGATTAAATTTTGCACCCACTCCGAAGAATTTGCCGGTAGTTGATTTTATTCAATTGAACAGGCAGTTTGCAAACTACCTCCTGACGCTGCAGAGGAAGTTAGGAGGGAGGCATGCAGTGTTTTGACTAGGGCTCGTCCACCCAAGAGTAATGTAACAGCAGCAGAGAGGGCTGCTTTACGCTCTCTCAAAGTTGATCCCAGTATTGTTATTTTACCTGCTGACAAGGGCAATGCCACCGTTGTTTTAAATAAACATGATTATTTACAAAAGATGCAACGTTTACTATCTGATTCAACGTATCGCAGAATCGATGCTGACCCCACGAAAAGTGTTGAGAGAAAGACCAACAGCCTCCTGAAGAAAAGTGGTTTGTCGCAGGACACAATCAAGAGGCTTAACACCTATAGTGCGGTTCCCCCTAGGTTATATGGCCTTCCAAAGGTTCATAAGGAAGGGGTTCCTTTCCGTCCTATAGTGAGTAACATCGGCGCCCCGACATATCGTGTATCCAAGCATCTTGCATCTCTATTGAGTCCACAAGTAGGACGGTGTGAACATCATATCAGGAACTCAGCTGATTTTTTACGTCGTTTGGAGGGACTGAGGCTGAATGACTCTGATATTTTAGTGAGTTTCGATGTGGTCTCTCTCTTCACTCGTGTTCCTCTGTCTGATTCGTTGCGGTTAATTGAAGCCAGGTTTGGTGCTGATTTAACTAATCTCTTTAGGCATGTGTTGACATCCACTTACTTTTTATTTAATGACCAGTATTATGAGCAGACAGATGGAGTTGCGATGGGTAGTCCGTTGTCTCCTGTGATCGCAAATTTGTTTATGGAAGACTTCGAGGAACGTGCATTGGAGTCGGCGCCTTTAAAACCCGCCTGTTTCTATAGATACGTTGACGATACCTTCGTTGTTTGGCCTCACGGTAGGGAGAATTTGAATGTCTTTCTAGAACATCTGAACTCGATCCACCCGAACATTCGTTTTACGATGGAGGTGGAAAAGGATGGTTGCCTTCCCTTTCTCGACGTGTTGGTTAGGAGGAAGGATGATGGATCATTGGGACATGCAGTCTACAGGAAACGTACTCACACCGACTTGTACTTACAAGCTAATAGTTGTCACCATTCGGCTCAGCGTGAAGGGGTACTTCGTACCTTGGTACACAGGGCACATATCGTTTCTGACGCTGAGACTTTGCCAGCTGAGCTGTCCCATCTTGAAGTTACATTTCGTCAAAATGGTTACAGTGATAGACAGATTGAACGTGCGTTGCGCTATCGACCAACTGTACATCAGGTGATTGATGATTATTCTGAGTCAACACCTAAGTCTACTGCCTTCTTGCCTTACGTAGGAAACACGTCCAATAAGATCGGTCGTATTTTACGGAAATACGATGTGAAATGTGTTTTCCGACCTCCATCTAAAATTAGAGCACTTTTGGGTTCCGTTAAGGATGATCTTGGACTGCGTAAGGCGGGTGTATATCGTGTCCCTTGTAGCTGCGGCATGGCATATATTGGTCAAAGTATCAGGACCGTGGAGGACAGATGTACTGAGCATAAACGGCACACACGATTACAGCAGCCAAATAGATCTGCTATTGCCGAACATTGCTTGGATACTGGTCACTCCATGTTATATAATAACACCGAGATAT